>NC_083351.1:86367075-87055825 GCF_030254825.1 Meriones unguiculatus
TGTTTATTAGCTGTAGGAGTTCCCTGGTAGAGTTTTTGGGGTCACTCACGTATACTATCATATCATCTGCAAATAGTGATAATTTGACTTCTTCCTTTCCAATTTGTATCCTCTTGATCTCCTTCAACTGTCTTATTGCTCTAGCAAGGACTTCCAGTACTATGTTGAAGAGATATGGAGAGAGTGGGCAGCCTTGTCTTGTCCCTGATTTCAGTGGGATTGCTTTAAGTTTCTCTCCATTCAGTTTGATGTTGGCTATAGGCTTGCTGTATATCGCCTTTACTATGTTTAGATATGTGCCTTGTATCCCTGATCTCTCCAATACTTTGAACATGAATGGATGTTGGATTTTGTCAAAGGCTTTTTCAGCATCTAGGGAGATTATCATGTGGATTTTTTCTTTCATTTTGTTAATATGGTGGATCACATTGATGGATTTCCGTGTATTGAACCACCCCTGCATACCTGGGATGAAGCCTACTTGGTCATAGTGGATAATATCTTTGATGTGTTCTTGGATTCGGTTTGCAAGTATTTTATTAAGTATTTTTGCATCAATGTTCATAAGGGAGATTGGCCGGAAATTCTCTTTCTTTGTTGAGTCTTTGTGAGGTTTAGGTACCAACGTGACTGTGGCTTCATAGAATGAATTTGGTAATATTCCTTCTGTTTCTATTTTGTGGAATAGTTTGAAGAGAATTGGTGTTAGCTCTTCTTTGAAGGTCTGGTAGAATTCTGCGCTGAAGCCATCTGGTCCTGGGCTTTTTTTGGATGGGAGACTTTTGATGACTGCTTGTATTTCTTTGGGGGATATAGGACTATTTAGTTGATTTACCTGGTCCTGATTCAGCTTTGGTAAGTCAAATCGATCAAGAAAATTGTCCATTTCATTTAGATTTTCAAATTTTGTGGCATATAGACTTTTGAAGTAAGTCCTAATGATTGTTTGGATTTCCTCAGTGGCTGTAGTTATATCCCCCTTTTCATTTCTGATTTTGTTGATTTGGGTGGTGTCTCTCTGCCGTTTAGTTAGCCTGGCTAAGGGTTTGTTGATCTTGTTGATTTTCTCAAAGAACCAGCTCTTGGTTTCATTGATTCTTTGAATTGTTTTATTTGTTTCCAATTGATTGATTTCAGCCCTGAGTTTGATTATTTCCAGCGGTCTACTCCTTCTCGGTGTGTCTGCTTCTTCTTTTTCTAGGGTTTTTAAGTGAGCCATTAGGGTGCTTGAATGAGCTGTCTCGAATTTCTTCTTGAAGGCACTTAGTGCTATGAACTTTCCTCTTAGCACTGCTTTCATTGTGTCCCACAATTTCGGGTATGTTGTGTCTTCATTTTCATTGATTTCTAGAAAGACTTTAATTTCTTTCTTTATTTCTTCCCTGACCCAGCTGTCATTTAGTAACAAGTTGTTCAGTTTCCATGTGTGTGTAGGCTTTTTGTTATTTCTGTTATTGTTGAGGTCCAGCTTTATTCCATGGTGATCAGACAAGATACATGGGATTATTTCAATCTTCTTGTATCTGTTGAGGCTGCTTTGTGACCCACTATATGGTCTATTTTGGAGAAGGTTCCATGAGGTGCTGAGAAGAAGGTAAATTCTTTTGTTTTTGGGTGTAAAGTTCTGTAAATGTCTGTTAGGTCCATTTGATTCATGACCTCTGTCAGAGACATTGTTTCTTTGTTTAATTTCTGTTTTGTTGACCTGTCCTTTGTTGAGAGTGGGGTGTTGAAGTCTCCCACTATTAATGTGTGGGGATCTATATGTGCTTTAAATTTTATCAATGTTTCTTTCACAAATGTGGGTGCCCTTGTATTTGGGGCATAGATGTTCAGGATTGTGATGTCTTCCTGGTGGAATTTTCCCTTGATGAGTATGAAGTGTCCTTCCCCATCTCTTTTGATTAATTTTGGTTGAAAGTCTATTTTATCAGATATTAGAATGGCTATTCCTGCTTGCTTCTTGGGTCCGTTTGCTTGGAAATTCGTCTTCCAAACCTTTACCCTCAGTTAATGTCTATCTTTGTGTCTTAGGTGTGTTTCTTGTATGCAACAGATTGCTGGGTTTAGTTTATGTATCCATTCTGTTAATCTGTGTCTTTTTATTGGAGAGTTGAGTCCATTGATGTTGAGAGAGATTAATGACCAGTGGCTGCTAGATCCCTTGATTTTGATGTTGGCTGTGGTCATACTGTTGTGTGCTTGGTTGCTTTTTGTTTTACTGAAGTGAGGTTATTTATTTCCTGTGTTTTCTTGAATGTAGCTAGCTTTCTTGGGTTGTATTTTCCCTTCCAGTGTCTTCTGTAATGCTGGATTTGTTTGTAGGTATTGTTGAAATTTGTTTTTGTCATTGAATATCTTGTTTTCTCCATCTATGAGAACTGAGAGTTTTGCGGGGTATAGTAGCCTTGGCTGACATCTGTGTTCTCTTAGGGTCTGCATGATATCCGTCCAGGCCCTTCTGGCTTTCATAGTCTCTGTTGAAAAGTCAGGTGTGATTCTAATGGGTTTGCCATTATATGTTACTTGGCCTTTTTCCCTTGCAGCTTTTAGTATTTTTTCTTTGTTCTGTATACTTACTGTTTTGGTTATTATGTGGCGGGAGGATTTTCTTTTCTGGTCAAATTTGTTGGGTGTTCTGTAGGCCTCATGTATTCTAATTGGCCTCTCCTTTAGCTTGGGGAAATTTTCTTCAATGATTTTGTTGAAAATATTTTCTGGGCCTTGGAGCAGGGAATCTTCTTTTTCCTCTATACCTATTATTCTTAGGTTTTGTCTTTTCATATTGTCTTGCATTTCTTGGACGGTCTGTGTCAGGAATTTTTCGGATTTAACATTTTCTTTGACAGATACATCGATTTCTTCCATTGTATCTTCTACACCTGAGATTCTTTCTTCCATCTCTTGTAGTCTGTTGGTTATGCTTATCTCTGTAGTTCCTGTTTTCTTCCCTAGATTCTTCCTTTCCATTATTTCTTCCATTTGTGTTTTCTTTAATTTTTCCAATTCTATCTTCAGGTCTTGAGTTGTTTTGTTTACTTCCTTCACCTGTCTGATTGTACTTTCCTGTTTTTCTTTTAGTTCCTTCAACTCTGTTTCTTTCATTTCATTCAGTGTTTTAAGCATTTCCTTTCTAAAGGCCATAAACTGTTTGGTTGCAGCTTCCTCTATTTCTTTACGGATGGCAATATTCTGTTTGAGTTTATCTTCCTCTATATCTTTACGAATCTTATTTGTTTCCTCTGTTATCATCTTCATGAGCATACTTGTTAGGTCATCTTCTTGGATTTCAGTTATGGTGGGGTATCCAGGGCTACTTGCCCCTGGGTAACTGGGTTCTGGAGATGCCATATTGCTCTGTCTTTTGTTGCTTGAGCTTTTACGCTGGCCTCTACCCATTGTGTTATCTTAGGTGTTTGGGGTTATTTTCTGGTAGTTCCTGGGGATCCTGTGGTGGAGAGAATCCCCTTTGCAGAAAGCTGGTTTTTCCTGAAGGATGTCTTCTCAGCTTTTTGGGTATAGTCCCTGGATGGCTGGTGTTTTTTCAGGAGTTGCTCACCTCAGGAATATAGACCTGAGTGGTAACTGTGGTCTTTGTTAGTCGAGAGGGTTCTCATCTCACCCAGGGAAGTCCTGAGGGCAGCTGCCCTGTTTCTGGGTTTCTTGTTGTAGATTTAATGATCAGCTGCTATGACCCAGTTGGATATCAGGCGTGCCTCAACTGTTTGTGCCTGTGTCTGGAGCACAGCTGAGTGCTGGCGCCTCGGCCCCACTAGACTGCTAGACTTTTTCTAGGGAAGGAATGGGTGATTTAGGTCAGTAGTTTCCTTCCTTCCCCGTGGATTCTCTGGAGACACGGACTCCCAGTGTCTTTTTTTGCCCTGGTGCACACTGCTCAGTGTCCGCCAGCTGGCTGGCCGCAGTAACTGCCTGTGCCTGGAGCACAGCTGTGTGGTGGCGGCTCAGTCTCTGCCAGCTGTCTGGTGCGCAGAAACTGCCTGTGTCTGCCTTTGCGGCTTTTGGGAGCCTGATTGCCTCCCTAAGATGGGTAATTTTCCGGGGACCTTTTCAGGTTGAGGGTGAGCTGAGTGCTCTGAGATCAGACCCGCCGTTTCTATGTCTGGCGGCGAATCAGGCGCGCAGGCAGGCAGGGCTCTGTGCCGGAACCTGGGTCCCTGGCTCTTGCTCCGGGCTGGCTCTTGGGGTGCTCGTGGAACCCGCCCGAGTCTTTTCCAGGAGATGTCTGGGTGACCTAAGGCCGGTCCCAATCGTTTCCTGTACCCTGGGGTTATCTCTCAACTGAAAATTCCAGTCTCTGATAGTGTGGTGCACAGGGTTCAGTCTGGGACCATGACCAGAGACACTGGCTTGTGGCTCTGCGCTGGGGCTGGGGCTGGCGGCCAGCAGCCAAGCGTCTGGCAGAACTGGATCTCTTCTGAGGTTTAGCCGGGTTAGTTAAAAGCTGATTGAATCCCCCACCGTGGGGTATCCTCTCACCTGGGAAACACAATGACTGTGTTTTATGGCCGAGAGTTCTGATTGCTGGTCACTGTGCTGATCCTGCTGTGCTGCTGCTCAGAATGAGAGTCCTCCTGGTGCCGCCATCTTGCCCCCGCTTTTTCTCAATGAAATTCTTATAAAAATTCCAATACAAGTCTTTACAAACCTTGAAGGAACAATTCTCAATTTCATATGGAAAACCAAAAAACTCAAAATAGCTAAAACATTACTGTACAATAAAAGAACTTCTGGAGAAACCTCCATCCCTGACTTCAAGCTATTGTACAGAGCAATAGTAATAAAAACTGCATGATATTGGCATAGAAAAATCACTGGTTAATCAATAAAGTAAAATTGAAGACACAGAAGTAAACACACACAAACAAAACCTACTGACACTTGATTTTTGACAAAGAAGCCAAAACTATACAATGGAACAAAGAAAGTATCTTCAGCAAATGGTGCTGGTCTAACTGGATTTCTGCATGTAGAAGAAGTAAAATAGATCTACATTTATCATCTTGCACAAAACTTAAATCCAAATGTCTTAAAGACTTCAGCATAAAACCAGATACACTAAATCTGGTAGAAGAGGAAGTGGGGAAGAACCTTGACTACATCAGCACAGGAGACAATTTCCTGAACACTAAGCTAAACAATAAACAAACTAAGATAAACAAATTAAACAATAAATAGGACCTCATGAAAAAAACTGAAAAGTTTCTGCAAGACAAAGGATACCATCAATAGTACAAATGGCAGCCTATAAATTGGGAACAGATCTTTACCAATCTTAGATTTAACAGAGGGCTGATATCTGAAATATATAAAGAACTCAATAAATTAAACAGCAACAAACCAAACAGTCCGGTTAAAAAATGGAATACAGAGATAAAGAGAATTCTCAACAGAGGAATCTCTAATGGCCAAGAAGCACTTAAAGAAATGCTTGATGTCTCATCAAAAAATGCAAATCAAAACAGCTCTGATATTTCATCTTACACCTATCAGACAGCTCATGCTGGCAATGATATGGAGTACTGAGAACACTCCTCCATTGCTGGTGGGAGTGAAAACTTGTACAACCAATTTGCAAAACAATTTGGCAATTTCTCAGAAAACTGGTAATATTTCTACCTCAAAACACAGCTATACCACTCCTGAGCATAAACCCTAAAGATGTTCCACAAGGACACTTGCTCAGGTATGTTCATAGAAGCTATATTTGTAAGAGCCAGAAACTGGAAATAACCTAAATGTCCCTCAAATAAAGAATGGATAAAATATGGCACATATATACAGTGGAATATTACTCATTACTTATTAATATTACTTATTAAAAACAATAACATTATGAAATTTACAGGCAAATGTATGGAACTAGAAAAGATTATCTTGAGTGAGATAATCCAGACCCAGAAAAACCAACATGGTATATACTCACTTATAAGTGGATTTTAGCCATAAAGTACAGGATAAGCATGCTACAATCCATAGACACAAAAAAGCTAAGTAACAAGGATGGCTCAAGGGAGAGTGTTTGAATATAACTCAGAAAGGAAAATAAAATAGACATCTGAAGTAGATGGGGGAGGGAACTGGGTGTGAGAGGGGGTGGGACTTGGAACAGAAGGGATTAAGTATGTGGCAGATAGAGGGAGCGAAAACTGGAATTAGTGGTAGGGGAGTACCTCTGGGACAAGCTACAAGTATAGAATAATGGGAACTCCTAGAATCTATAAGGGTGAACCTAGCTAAGACTCCTAGCAACAGGAGATATAGAACATGAAATAGTCACCTCTTGCTCAATTCCTATCCAGAAAGGCAAAGAGGCTGGACATCAGAAGAAGGAGAAAAGAGGGAACAAGTCAGGAGCCTTACATAGGACCTCTGAAAGGCTCTGTCCTGCAGACTATCAATGCAGATGCTGAGACTTATGGGCAACCTTTGGGCAGAGTGCAGGGAATCTTAGGAAAGAAATGGGAAACAGTAAGATCTGGAGAGGACAGGAACTCCACAAGGAGAGCAACAAAACCAAAAAATCTGAGCACAGGGGTCTTTCCTGAGACTGCTATTCCAACCAAGGATCATGCATGGATATAACCTAAGACCCCTGCACAGATATAGCCCATGGCAGTTCAGTATCCAAGTGGGTTCCATTGTAATAGGAACAGGGACTGTCTCTGACATGAACTGATTGGCCTGCTCTTTAATTACCTCCCCCTGAGGGGGAAGCAGCATTAGGAGGCCACAGAAGACAACTCAGCCACTCCTGATGAGACCTAATTGACTAGGATTAGAAGGAAGGAAAAGAGGTCCTCCCCTATAGGTGAACTTGGGGAGGGGCATGCATGCAAAGGGTGGAGGAAGGGAGGGATTGGGACGGGAGGAAGGAGGGAACCATGGGGGGGATACAAAGTGAATAAAGTGTAATTAATAAAGAAAAATAATAAAAAAAAGAAATAGTCACCTCCTGTAACTTGGCAAGACTTTCAGTGGAGGGATGAGGATAACAATCCAGCCACAAAGCCATCAACTCACAATTTATTTGTGCTTACTAAAGGGTAAATGATAAAGAGGGAGCAGGAAGTGAGAAAATAGCCAATGAATGACTGGCCCAACTTGAGTCCATGCTATAAGTGCCCACCCGATACTATTAATATTTTTCTATACTTGCATACAGCCTACCATAACTGACATCTGACAGGCTTCACCCAGCAGCTTATGGAAACAGAGACCCACAGTCAAACATTAGGCAGAGCTTGGATAATCTTATAGAAGAAGGAGAAGAGGGATTGAAAGAGCCAGAGAGGTCAAGGACATTACAAGAAAAACCTATAAAAATCAACTAACCTGGGCCCATAGGGGCTCACAGAAACTGAACCACCAACTAAAAAGCATCCATGGGACATACCTAGGCTCCCTACACTTATGTAACAGATATACAGCTTGTTCCTCATGTGGGACCTCTAACAGCAAGAGCACATAGTCTGTCTATGACTCTGTTGCCTGTCTTTGGATCCTGTTCCCTTAACTGAACTGCCTTGTCTACCCTCAATAGAAGAAAATGCACACAGTCCTGCTACATCTTGATATGCCAAGGCAGGTTTATATCCATGAGAGGTCTCCCCTTCTCTGAGAGAAAGGCAGGGGGTACATGGGAGGGTTAGGGAAGGAGAGGAACTCAGAAGAGAGGAGGAAGGGGAAGTTACAATTGGGATGTAAAGTTAATTAATCAATTAAAAGGGACATCTTATGGTGTGCTCAGCTCTTGGTACCATATTTCAGTGACACTATCTTAGCCTAGCTCATATGAACACTTGAATTTTCTAGATACTCATGGAAGATGAGAATGTCCTAGAAGATGAGCACACTTTAAAAACCCAACCCTGTAGATGAAACATCAGTGGCTTCCACTTAGTGAATAGGATGACTTTTATATTTGAAAGTGAGATGGTTTTCCATAGATGTTATTATTTGGGGAAAGCACTGAGAAAATATTCTGGGCACTTCTGTGGAAGCCAATGAGAATAATTTCCCAGGAGCAAACACTGCTAAATTAATCTGTTACTTCACAACATACAATCTCTTGTAATGTTTTGATTATAATATTGAAATTGCATTTGTTGGGAACACAGCACACAAAGATCCTTGCACCTACAGATCTCCAGCAAGACCAGGGTTGTTAAACCTGCAGGATTATTTTTTCAAATGGCAAAGATGTACAACTTTGTCACCGGCCAGCAGTGACACCTGAATACCACCTGAGAGAGGGCTGGGAGAGAGAGAGAGAGAGAGAGAGCGAGAGAGAGAGAGAGAGAGAGAGAGAGAGAGAGGGCGACACAGAGAAGGACACCAAGTCTACATGCTGATCCAGGTGTCAATTTAATGGACATCAGGTTAACACTTAACTAGGCAAAAAAGTACAAGCAATTTCTCATGTAGGAGCTTTACTTGGTTAAAACATAGGAGAGCTCACTCAAGGTTACACAGAGCCTGCTGTCTGGTTACTATGGGTGCACAGAGTTTCTTAGGGTCAGAGCAGTCCACTGTAGGACCACCAAGGTCAGTTTATGAGAAACTGGACTTTGGAAAATAGCCAAAGCCGAGAGGCTGAATTCCGCTGCTCAGATGCCATTAACTCCAAATGTGCCATTAACTCCAAAAAGGCAGGCACAATTCCTCCCTTTCGAATTAAAACAAAGGGGCCGTGCCTGTCTTAGGTGGGGGTGATTCCTGATAAATATCTTCCCATCATGGGAGAATCCCGCTTATAGGGGGATTTCCTTGTCTTAGGTTGATAAATATCCGATCACCCAGAACCCATCATTAACTAACTGACCCATCACACAGAAAAGGAGATGTTAAAGCTGACGTTTGAGCTGGGCAAGCCAAGCCCTTACCTGGGGCGAGGGAGTCATAGCATGCTGCTGTTTCAATGGCATTAAATCTAGCTTGGCGCTGTTGAGCTAAGTGGACACATCTGGCAATAACAAAGATGAATAGTACCAGACCAGCCAAACAAAGGTGTGCTAACATGTACAGGGAGAACAAGAGGGGGATTGGGTACTAAGGCCTAAAAGTGTAGTTTAGCCTTCACTGGATGAATCAGCTGCAGTAGGATCAGCAATATCGTCACTTGGAGAATGATCTTGTTCCTTGAAGTAATCCACTTGTTGCACCAGTCTCTCTGGCAGCCATCAAGCAGCATCTTTAACCTGCAAAAAAACCCACAAACATATCCTCGTCCCCAAATTAAAATGCGGTCGGGTCCATGACATGTATTATTCAAGGGGTCCCTCCATTTAACCATGGAGGTTTTAGGGTGCCAAAAATGTTTAACTGCAGATTTGCCATGTTTGTCCAAAGTTAAAAAATTTAAATTGAGCTCTGGATGAACAAGGAGGACATAATTCTCCCTTTTTTGTCTTTTGTAAATATACCTTAATGGTGGCGTGGGCACGTTTAACCATGACTTAGCCCATAGGATTATAAGGAATACCTGTTACATGCTTAATATTTAATTTTTTACAAAAAAATTGAAAGGGCTTATTGGTATAAGCTGTTCCATTATCAGTCTTAATTTGGCGTGGCATGCCAAGAACAGCGAATGCAGCCACACAATGATCTATAATAAGGCGTGCAGCTTCTCTAGAATGCAAGGTAGCAAAAATAAATCCTGTACAGGTATTAATTGTTACATGAATAAATTTTAATTTTTTTAATTTTATAAAATGGGTCATATCCATTTGCTATAGCTGACATGGGGTCAGCTTCCATGGGTTAACCCCAAGATGAGGTACTAGACAGAAAACATTACAATTGTTATAATTTTTTAACAATTTTTTGGCTTGTTTTTTGGTAAGGCCATAAGTTAAATGTAAATCTTTCTGATTTTTCATTCTCACCTCTTCACAGTTTGTTTCACTGAGAAGATCACCTGCAGGGTTCTCCTCATGCACTGCATACTTCTTATGAAGAACCAGAACACTTGGGCTTTATTGTATCTGGTGTGGACAGTGATTATGAGATGTTTTTATTATTTAGCATTAGGAGAACTAGAGATGGGAGCCAGATTGCCTGGACCCAACAAAACTTTGTGTAATTTCTGAAAATTATTTCATCTGTTCATGAAAGTGATTAACAAAATCTTCTAAGAATGGCTCAGTGAACTTTATCTGTAGCTTCTGATAATATCATCATTGTTATCATACTTTTTCCTTTGCAGATAGATAAACAGGAGGTTTTCTTTCCATAGCTTGCTCCTTCCTCATAAAGGGGACCCCCATTAACAGGTGGTTATAGTGCCTTAAATTAGACTTTAACTTCTCTGGGTAGCTTTGCTTGTTGATATTTTTTTAACACATTTGTGAGACATTGTCTTCTTTCTTTACCCTGATCCCTATATTGTTTTAGTGACGGCTGGGCAGACAGAGATGAAGTTATTGAAGGCTATGAAGTTGAAGCCAATGGAGGAATCACGATAAAGCTCCAGTCTCCAGAGGTTAGGTCATTTGATGACTACTTCCTAAAACTGAGGCTGGACACCAACACGAGAAACCCTTGGTTCCCTGAATTCTGGCAACATCGCTTCCAGTGTCGCCTACCTGGACATCTCTTAGAAAACCCCAACTTCAAAAAAATCTGCACAGGTAACTGTTGATAAAGTAACAAGCTGTTAAGGGAACAGTATCTAAATGGGGAAAAATAAAAGCTTAGCTTATAAGATAGCTTAAATAAAATGAATGTATATATTCCCCTCCCACCATAAATTTATGTTCATGTACATTAAGAAGGCTGGTCTCCACAGAAAGAGCTAATAAAGTAAATGACAAGCAAACAGAACAATCAGACATCCAGTATTTGAGCTAGAGAGAAGAGATGTTTTTGCACGTGTAGGTGATGGTAGCCACAGGCACATATATGCGACATTTATTTGGTCCTTTCCTCTGTGACTGCTCTAAAATGGGTCAGGAGAGGTGTGGGTGACATGATCTCAGGCTACACAACCAATATGATGTTTGTGGCCACAGGAGCCAAGATTTTGTATGTCAGTGAGATGGTAGCTTACAGCTAGAAGGCTGCTGCTTGAGCACTGCTCACTCAAGACAGCAGGAAGGGTAGCATGTCTTTCCTGTAGGGCTTGGTGGACCCTAGGAATTACTTAACTTACATTCCATATCACTTCAACTATTACAGGAATTATCATTATTGCATAAGGACATTGCTGCCTCCTGTCATTGTCCAGTATGGTCTATGAGGCAGAAGCAAATAAATTGTCTCTGCCCTGTCATAGTGCCATTCCAAGTCAATTGTTGATACCAAGCTGATATAGCATAAGGATTTTCCCACAATGATGGATTGTACTCGACTAATGGCCTCATGTTTTTATTGCCTAACAAAGGTGTGGGTTTTCTGGGTTTAGGCTAGCAGATAATTAGAACAGCACAGAAATTAATTATTCATATCACATGCATGTATAGAATTTGTATATAAAAGCAATTGGAGACAAAAGGGTATCATCTATGAGGCATAACCTGTAAGCATGTATTCTCTTGGGATAAATCAAAGTGAAACAGATAAATAACCCAATACAATGAGTTTTTACAAGACAGGCTAACAACTATATTTCTTACATGGAATAGTCTATTTTTAATAAATGCTTATATTTGGTGTAAGAACATTTTATAATGGTGATATATAAAGAGTAAGGCAGGTCTAACGTTTGACTTTTCTTTTTTCTAAAATAGACTCATGGAGGGTAATAACTCCAGAAGTCCTGTAAATTGTCTCAGCACGTCCTAATTTACAAACCCAAGATATTTAGAATGACCAGTGGCAGTACTTTTCTGTAGTAAACAGAAACAATAGAATTAGTGCCCATGTCTCTCAATTAGAACAGTGCCTGAATCTTTTTAATTGGCACCTAATGCTGTATTACCTTTCACTGTTACAAGAAATGCTTTCTTACTTACTTACTTTTTAACATCCACGAAGACAGGTCTTGAATCTCTGAATGCTTAGGCTATTCCTAACTAAAGAATCATTTAACTTATATTTTCTTAAGTTATGGAAATGTTCTTCTTGTCTTTAAAAGAAAGGCTGAAGACTATTATTTTAATATAAAATATATTTCTTTCAATTAATAAATGTTTAGTAAATACCTACTACATGGAAGGGCTTTACAACTTAATTTAAGAAGTTAGACTGAAGAAGAGACTGAGGAGGAAGGTGGAGAAGGAACAACAGTAGAGAAGGAGGAGCTCAGCAGCAGCAGAGGAAGGGTGTGATCATATGAGCTATGGCAAAGGTAAGAACCAATGGAATAGGAGAATTACAATTTAGAAAGGACGTGCAGAAAATCCTTCACTGGGAAGACAGCTACAGATGTGAAAGTGGGGGGTGTCACCTGTGTTACCATTAGGCACGAACTTCCCTAGAAGAAGGAAGAACACATGAAAATAAGAACAAACACTAGCCTGGTAGGACAGCAGCAAAGCCCAGGTTGTTGGAACCAATGAGACAAGCATGGAGGAAAGAGAGAAGGACCCAACAAAAGGAATTACTGAGAAGGTCCTGACAGTGCAGCTGAGAGTATGGGGACTAGACCACAGCAATGGGGAGAACATGGAGAATCACTTCTGAGTTGATCCTGAATGAGCTAAAGAGATTGGCTGACAGACTGCCAACAGATTCTACTTTGAGGAGCTGGATATCGCTGAACAAGACCTTCAGAAATGACAGGAATCTGTCAGTTTGGGATCACACAATAAAAGTAGATCGACTCCCTGAACCCTTTCCAAGTCCACTGATAGGGGAGGTCCTCTTCCCCTTCCATCTGACCCTAGCTTATCAGCTATCTTCAGGTCTGGCTGACATGTCCTCCTCTGTGGAAAGGGGCAGAGAGGAGATGAGGGAGGGAGGGTAGGATTAGGAGGGAGCTACTGCTGGGATACAAAGTAAATAACCTATGATTAATATAAAAAAATAAACATTATTAAGAAAATAAAATCATAGTTATAGAGGGAGGGGGATACAGCTAGGATACAAAGTGAATAAATTGTAATACACAATTAAATAAATTAATTAATTTAAAAAACATACAAAAAAGTGGATAGACTTGTAGTTGTCAACTTCAGTTAGAGTATTCAACAAGTCATACAAAATACTAACTTGTGAATTACTTTAAAATAACTAGGAAGAAAATTAAATTTGCATTTATCGTGTTAGTAGACTAGAACACGGTATAGAACAGTACTGAGAAGTAGAGCTTTATACAGTAGTGGAAATCTTCTCTTTCTTTGGTGTTCACTAAGGGTTGCTTCTAGCCACATGTGGTTATTGACACATAACAATGACTGTGAGACAGAGGAACAAAAAATTAGTTTCATTTGCATTTAGTTAATTTTAATTTAAGCATGTTTAGGGCACATGTGGCTGTTACATTTGATAGTGCTAATTAACTGTGTCAAGAAGGAACCTACCATAAAGGCTCAGGCTTCTAATTCCAGCATTCAGGAATCTGAGGCAGAAAGATTGAGAGTTTAAAGCCAGCTTGGGCTACATAGTGAGACACTGTCTTAAAAATAAGACAAATCACACACCTTTAATCTCAGTGCTTGCAAGGCAGAAGCAGGTGAATCTCTGTGAGTTTGAGGCCATTCTGGTCTGCAAATGAGTTACAGAACAAGAGATATACAGAAAAACTGTGTCTCAAAAAAAAAAAAAAAAAAACAAAAAAAAAAAAAACAAAAACAAAGACAAATTGAGGCTTGACACTCAGCAGTTAAGACACTTTTTCTGCAATTGTGAAGACCAAAGTTCAAATTCCAGAATTCAAATTACAAACTGGGTACCCCTACAAATGATCACAACTCAAGCTCTGAGTGGGGTAAGACAGTGAGATCACTAAAGTTTGATGGCTTCCAACCTAATTAAAGGAGACCCTGCCTGGATAGAAATAGGTAGAAATGATGAGATAAGACACCTACTACCCTCTTTTGGCCTCTATACAAATGAACAAAAAGAACAGGTATGCGCATCAGAATGTGCATGTGCATATACTCACATAAATTCACAGAAATATAAAAAATAAATCTTAGGAAACTGGAGCAGTTTAGAGAGCATATTGTTCTTGTAAAGGACCCATTTGTAACTCCAGCTCTTGCAAGCACACACACATACACACAATTTTAAAATAACAAAAATCCTAAAAGGACAAATTAACAATGCTAGCAAAAATAGGAAATAGGCAGCAAATGAATTATGTGCTTATTGCATGAAATTATTGTCAGAGCTTCATCTCTATGTGACAATAACATTTGAGAAATTACAGTATCTATATACACACACAAGGCCAGAGAAATTTTATTCTTCCAGCTAAACTTTGATATACATTTCCACAAAACAACAAACCCCATAGATCTTAGCATTGCCCAATTAACACAATTGACTGTAAATTGACTGTAAATGGGTTCCATTCTCAACTTCACTTCTGTGCATACCAGAATTCCTAAGTAGTGTGGCTTCACTGTCTTAGATGAAAAAAAAAATCCTCTTTACAGCAGGAACTATACAAATATTTGACTTTGTTCTGTGAGATTCCTGTGTAATATTGTATCATTCCTCTCAAGAGAAAAAAATGCACAGACTTGTTCCCTAGGCTGGGGAGTTCTGTCCTTAATTGAATTAAACTATTGTTTTGTCTGGGTCATAGACTTCAAAGTTATAGAGAATGTTCTTCAGTTATCTGCTATTATAGTACACCTTCATAACAAGCCACCACTAAGACTTGATGGCCCAAATAATGATAATTTGTTTAGTTTGTAATTCTAGGGGTCACTTGAGAGGTTTTGTTGCTCTGGATTGGACATGGCTCATGTCCCTAGGCTGGAGTAGACTGCAGATTGGCTGATCTCAGAGATTTTCAACAGAGAACTTGCCTCCTTCTGATAAATGCTGTGTC
This sequence comes from Meriones unguiculatus, assembly GCF_030254825.1. Taxonomy (NCBI): domain Eukaryota; kingdom Metazoa; phylum Chordata; class Mammalia; order Rodentia; family Muridae; genus Meriones; species Meriones unguiculatus. The sequence goes on from NC_083351.1 coordinate 86,382,041, forward strand.
TTTTCTGGAGGAGGGTTTAGCTCACTTCATACTGTGGAAACAGGGTTCCAAGAAGCGTGATGGGAGTAGGTTAAGGCCCAAGAAGGTTGAGCTTGGAAATAATATGTTTAAGGTCAGTTGAGATTTAAGAAGTAGAGAAAAACTGGGGTGGTAGGACCACCAAAATTCTAGCATGAATTCTAAGCCAGCTTGTTTCCAAGAACAGATGTAGAGCAGCAATGGACAGACATAATATTTTCAACCCTGATTGACAGTCAGCTTTGGTTCATCTTCAGGATTGTGAATTTGGGCCAAACTTCCAAAAAGGAAAAAGAGATGTTATACCTTAGGACACAATGGACAAAAGTAAATTAGGACCTCTCACAGCTCATAGACCACACTAATGTGGATGAAAGTGAATTTGGATAGTTTTCTCTGATCTTCATTACATGACAAGTTAGCCCAAAGTGGAAACTCTACAAAATTGACAAACTAATAATAAAGCAAACTTATTATTTAAAATAGTACAGTGTAAAAAACTAATGACAGTCTCCAAGCCACTATGGTGCAACTCTTCTTGCCAGGAGTCTTGAAATGCTAGCTTACCAGATAAAAAATATGCTGTTTTTGTTGGGTTTTTTTGCTATAGAATACTAGAAATGGTGCAAATTTCCAGTGAGCAATGTTCATTTTTTCATTGTTCTAGAGGCTGGAAGTCTACAAGTAGTACATCCAATTCCTCCCTGTGAGCTACATCACCCTGTGCATGGTGTAAGGAACAAGAAGGCTGGCCTTAATGCCTTTTATCAACCCTCTTTTGCAATATAGGCAATAACCTTTTCTTAAAGTCTCCTGAAGATCCAGTTTCTCTCTCCCTCTCTCTTTTTCTGTTTCTTTCTTCCTTCCTTTTGCTTTTCTTTTTTTTTGTTTTTTTTGTTTTTTTATTAATTACACTTTATTCATTTTTTATCCCCCCATAAGCCCCTCCCTCCTCCCCTCCCGATCCCACCCTCCCTCCCCTTTCTGCATGCATGCCACTCCCCAAGTCCACTGATAGGGGAGGTTCTCCTCTCCTTTCTGATCTTAGTCTATCAGTTCACATCAAAAGTGGCTGCATTGTCCTCTACTGTGGCCTGGTAAAGCTGCTCCCCCCCCCCAGGGGGAGGTGATCAAGGAGCAGGCCAATCAGATTATGTCAGAGGCAGTCCCTCTTCCCATTACTATGTAACCCACTTGGACACTGAACTGCCACGGGCTACATCTGTGCACGGGTTCTAGGTTATCTCCATGAATAGTCCTTGGTTGGAGTATGAGTCTCTGGGAAGTTCCCTGTGTTCAAATTTCCTTGTTCTGTTGCTCTCCTTGTGGAGACCCTGTCCTCTCCAGCTCTTACTATTTCCCAGTTCTTACATAAAATTCCATTCACTCTGCCCAACAGTTGACCATCAGGTTCAGCATCTGCTTTGATAGTCTGTAGGGCAGAGGCTTTCAGACACCCTCTGTGGTAGGTTCCTAGTTTGTTTCCTGTTTTCTTCTTCTGGCTTTCAGAAGCCCTCTGTAGAAGGTTCCTAGGTTGTTTCCTGTTTACTTCTTCTGCTGATGTCCATCCTCTTTGCCTTTCAGGATGAGGATTGACTGTTTTAGTTAGGGTCCTCTCTCTTGCTTAGTTTATTTAGATGCGCAGATTTTAGTGGTTTATCCTATGTTGTATGTCTATATGAGTGAGTATATACTGTGTGTGTCTTTTTGCTTTTGGGACAACTCACTCAGGATGATCCTTTCCAGGTCCCACCATTTACCTGCAAATTTCATGATTTCCTTATTTTTCATTGTTGAGTAATACTCCATTGTATAGATGTACCACAGTTTCTGTATCCATTCTTCAGTTGAGGGGCATCTGGGCTGTTTCCGGCTTTTCTTTCACTATCTTCTTTATTTTTTTGAGTCAAGGTTTCTCTGTATAGCTTTGGCTGGCCTTGAACTCATAGAGATCCTTCTGCCTCTGCCTTTCCAGTGCTGGGATTAAAGGCATGCCAACACCTGGTCTGAAAATCTAAAAGGTCCATTTTCTTAACACCATCAGTTATAATTAAAATTCAATGTGTATTTGGAGGGGACAATTGTATTGTAGCACAGAAGTAGCCATCAATACCATACAAGTCACAAATTTAAGTCATAAACATCACCAAATTATTTCATTATACCTTGGACAATAGACAAATACAAATGTACACTAAATTAAAAACTGTTGTTCTCATTTGTTTCCAATTGGTAGGAATGAAAATGAAAGAGAAAAAGAAACAAAGTTATGACTATAAATGGAGTAGACTTAAAAAAAGGCTGAGTCCAAGAGGTTCCCCAATAATAGGAACAGGGACCATCTCTGACATGAACTCATGGGCTAGCTCTTTGATCACCTCCACCTGAAGGTAGAGCAGCCTTATTAATCCACAGAGGAAGACAATGCAGCCAGTACTGATAAAACCTGATAGGCTAGGGTAAAATGAAAGGGGAGGAGGACCTACCCTATCATTGGACCGGGAGAGGGGCATAGGAGAAGAAGAGGGAGGGAGAATGGGATTGGGAGGAGATAGGGGAGGATGCTACAGTTGGAATATAAAGTGAATAAACTGTAATTAATAAAAATAAAATAAAAAATAAATTAATTACTTAAAAAATAATAAAAATAAAAAGAGGCTGAGGACTTAGTGGGTCCAGTAAACTTATGCACTTAATTAATGCATTGCCCTAACTCATAATTATAATATGTGTTTCTAAGAGAGCCCAATCTTTTAATGCTTTTAGGTTAGTAATTACATGTTTAGGAATCTATTATAAAGGAACAATCTAAAAACAGTAAGAGAAACAGCCAAGAAAATCCCTGTCTTCTTTTTTTTTAATAAGAAAAAGTAGAAGCATCCTAAATGTCTAACAATAAGATAAGAATGCCTAAATAATTATGGGAAAGAATATTACAGAGGTATTAAATGGGGGTTATGAAGCCAAGCTGCAATATCAAAAGCATAGGAAGTGTAATCCTGCTTAATGCAAGATACTGAACACACTGTGATTGTCACAATGCAATCAAAACTGAAAAAAACACTGAGTATCTCATGCAGTGCTGCTGGGAGTTGACTTTTGAAACTTTTTTTAATTTAATTTTATTTTATTAATTACACTTTATTGAAACATTTTATTTTCAAAAGCTTAAGAAATTCTCATATCTTCTGAGTGATCTTCTGGAAAATTAGTTCTACTTCTGGAAACAAAACTCAAGAAAAGTTTCTAAAATGAAAAAGTTTGCATTTCCTGTTAGAAATAGTCCCTGTTCCCCTCACTTTGGGAAACCAATTGGTTACTGAGCTACCACAGGCTACATCTGAGTGGAGGTTCTAGGTTATATCCATACATGGTCCTTGGTTGAATGTCAGTCTCAGAAAAGACCCTGTGCCCAGATATATTTGGTCCTTGTGGAGCTCCTATCCTTTCCCCATCAGACTAACTCCCCTTCTTTCCTCCCCACCCCCGAAGGGAAGAGCAGTCCTGTTAGGCCACAGAGGAGGGCTTTGCAGCCAGTCCTGAAGATACCTGATAAAACAGGATCAGATGAATGGGGAGGAGGTCCCCCCCATCAGTGGACTTGGAAAGGGGCACGGTGGAGATGAGGGAGGGAGGGAGGGAGGGACTGGGAGGGAATGAGGGATCGGGACACGGCTGGGATACAGAGTTAATAAAATGTAACTGATAAAAAAAAATAAAATAAAATAAAATAAAATAAAAAAAAGATTATTCTTAAAAAAAAAAAAGAAAAAGTTTGCATTTGAAAGATTTTTTTGTTATTTCACCAAAGCATTTTGCTTATTTTTTTGATGTTCCAGAACTTCAAATATACAGAAAGAGTGAGAAATACAATATATATAACAAGTATATGACTTAAAATTAAATTAAAAGATTAAAATATTCAAAAAATTTAACAGTAATTATTAGTGGGTAGACAAACTACATTAGATAAATATTACAAGCATTTTTTTTTACTTTCCCTTCTTTTTTTTTTTAAATTTTTGAGCCAGGGTTACTATGTACTTCTAACTGGCCTGGAATTCATTATGTAATTATACGGACCAGACTGGCCTCAACCTCACAGAGATCCACCTGCCTCTGTCTCTTTAATTCTGGGACTAATGGTGTGTGCCACCACACCTGGTAGTGCATTGTTTTTAAAATCAGAAAAAAATATATATGTAAGAGCATCTATAGTAATGAAAAGTAAATGTCTTTTAGCACAGTGTATAGGTGATTGAGAATTATATGTTTGTTTTTTCTAGTTTTCCTACCTTTGAATATAGTTAATGTTCTGTATTTCTGTGAGATGATCAATATTGCTGTCTTGCTCTGGTTAGACATGACACTAAGCACTAAAACTTGGATTTGTGTAAATACAGTCAACTCCTCTACTCATGGGTTCCACATTTGCACATTCAACCAAATGTGGGATGAAACTACTTGAGAAATGTTGCATCAATACTATATACAGATTTCTCCCTTGTAATTATCCTTAACCATGCAACTCTATCATAGAATGTAAACTGTTTTCAACATTATAGCTAATCTGGAGACTTAATATTAACATATAGGAGGATATGCTTATTTTATATTGCAAATTTCCTCCATCTTATATAAAAAAGACCTGACTATCCTTAGGCTCTAGTGTGTCTAGAGGGGGTTGTCCTTAATCTATTCCCTTGAGGTGAGCAGGAGACAACTGTATTTTCAGGTTTATTATTTCCTTGGAAAGCATTATTTCATTCAATTCGCTAAGCATCCATGTGCAGTAGATATTATTATTATTATTTTACAGTTGTTGAACCTGAGATTCTGTGGATAAGTTAGGTCATCCATCGATTAACAGAAGTGTAATTCATTCACAGGTACATTCTAGCCCAGATCCCTGCTTGCAAGTATCCACCACTGCAAATGTGATACAAATCCCTTCTGTGGTGAAGTTGCTTGCTGCATGAGAATGACTGACTTGAATAATGTCACTCTTTCCACTGTCCTCGAAATCATTAACATTTCAGAAGTTAGGTTATGTTAGTGCTTTTCCAACACATCTTCAAATCCCTTGGTGTAGTCAACTAATTAAGCAGTGATGTGGACTTTGCATAAAGCACTTTTTAATTAGTCTCAGTGATTTCCAAATTACTCAGCCTTAGTTCAATACCCTTCGTCTTCAAATCAGCAATCTAATGTATGCAAACTCTGTTTACATTGCAAAATTTGAAATAGTGCTTAATAAAGGTTTCTAAGCACAGTCAAGAAGAGTGTGTGCATGTGTGTAGATGTCGCTTCCTGCTGTGCTAATTAAGCAAGCTCAGGCTTTTACCTTGACACGGATATGTCTGTCACAATAGAGAACTCTAAGTATTAGTGTATGTGGCTACAGAGATGTAATTTTATTATGGGAGCCCAGGTTGCAGATTTTTTTTCTGGGAGATCCTTACATAAAACTCAGTGACATTGATAGGCCAGTTGGTGATCTGAATGTTGTCCAAAGTCAACTGCCAACCTTCCAAACTTCTTTTTCTATTGAGCTACAACCCCAGAGAGGTTGAGCTGGCTCACACAACAATGAGACAAGTTCTCCTTGGACTATTCAAGTTATCTGGTGTCAGTTTATACTTTATTCCATGTTAGATTTTTATTTAATATAATTACTCTTTCACAATTCCATACATGCATATAATACATCCTAATTATTCTTACTTCACTTTATCACCCTTCTGCCCTAGCAAATCCTCTCACCCTCACATATGTCCTTTCCATGTGCATGATTTATTGTCTCTTGATGATTAACTTAAAGAAACATACATGTTTTGTTACCCCCAAATCATAAAAGTTAATGTATGGATATGATGGTTTTTAAAATATCTGTTTATTATTGACTTGTCTATGTTTACAGGGCTGGGGATGGAACCCAGCGTCTCACGCTTGCTGGGCAAGAGCTTTACTGATGAGCTGTGCTTCAGCCTTCCATTCAGTTTACACAACTACACAGACTTGAGGGATAAATGTGAAAATTATATATTGCCACAGTGAATTCTTATTTTATCTTTTCCAGGAACTTAAATTCACAGTTGTGTATTCTTGGGTACACTAGTGCACACTCGCACATTTCTACAGCTAGTTACCTAGAGACTGACTAAGGTCCACACACCACAATTATTGGCAGAATTTGGCTAAAACCACAAATAGATTTGTTAACTAGGTTAATTATTCTTCTTAATAAACAAGTTACATATTCATAAACTAGAATACTATCTCATGTAGTCCAGAATGTGTTATGAACAATTTAGAGGGTAGGAGTTCTCATGTTTAAAAGCCATGGCTGTTCTAAAGATTTCTAGCATGATTGGCTAGTATATATTTATCATAGTCTCAGATGGCTGCACATGAGGCAACTGCCCTATAGAATGTAAGGTGTGATAATTCTCAGGGGGAGGTAATCAAAGAGCAGGCCAATCAGTTTATGTCAGAGGCAGTGCCTCTTCCCATTACTATGGAACCCACTTGGACACTGAACTGCCATGGGCTACATCTGATTCTCACAACATAAATTATTTAATGTCTTCTACTTGTCTGCTGCTGTTGAAATTAATGTGAACTAAAGTCCTAATTGCAGACACTATAAGATGTAACCAGAGACATAGCTCAGTGATAAAGTCCTTGCCTGATATGCTTCAGGCCCTAGGTTCATTCCCCACCACCACAGAAGTAAGAAATAAATAAGAAGTGATAATTCTCTCAGGATGGGTATGGCTATTTGAGTCCTGCCATTTTTGTTCTTTTATTCTGATTTTCAATTTTATTAAGGCAATATAATTGTACATTGCATAAGCCTTCCTGTCTGCATTTGTTTCTTCAGCACAATTGCTTTGGGAATCATCATTACCTCGTGTATATTAATAATTACTGTATTTGCTGAGTGTCCTTTTGCTTGTGTTGATCATCATTTATCTAGTCATCTAGTAATGCGAATTTGGGTTGTTTACCATTTCGCGTTATTTTACTTAAAGTGTATGTAAACAGATGTGTAATCTCAGGCATATGCTTTTATTCTCTTGGGTTAATTTTTAGAAATAGAAAAGCCATGGACTGGCAGGATGGCTCAGCAGGTAAAGGCTCTGGCTATGTAAACCAGACATCCTGAGTTCCATTCTTGGAATGCATGTAAGGAGGAAGGAAAGAATCAATCCTACAAAGTTATCCTTTATCTTCCATACATGCACCATGACATGCATGCTCACATGTGTATACAGAATAATGACAAGTAAAAAAAAGTTTTAAAATATTGATGACTGGAATGGCTGGATTAAATGGTAGGTACATGTTTAATTTCTTTTCATGCTCTTCTGGTCCTTTCCTTTATGATGGAGATAGATGATTGGGTAAAAGAAACCTCAAAGGATTTTCATAGGGAAGATGGGTGACTTTCAAATATTCAAAAATATAAAAAATAAAATTATATATATATATATCCATGACAATTCTGGACCATATCTTACTTAGTCCCACTGTTCCATTATTTTTGCTACATGGAGACTGCTGTTAAGGGTGAGGAGAATATTTTATGTCTATTATTATAAGCCAACTCTTTGATCCTAGTAGCAATCTAACATGAGTCTTTATGGACTCTGTGGAATCAAGATTTCCACATCTCTATCCTAAATAGATTCCAAAGCAATAAATTCTCCAGCGGTTGCTTTCTGAAAGATCTAGTACCATGGGTTGCTTTTCTCCTCTGAGGAGTGGAAGGTGGCCCTGAGTAATAAGTGCGCCAGTTAGACTTACGGTGTAGTGTCTCCCTCTCTTTCACAGTAAAGAACTGAAGCATCATTTGTATACATCAGGAGCTGCTCATCAAATTCACCCTGCAATGATTTGGATGCAAAATGGCTTTCACAGACTCATGAATTTGGAACATGTGTCAATGGATGGGACTGATGTTTGGGGAGGCTGTGGGACGTTTTATAGATGATGGAGTCTAGGTGATGATTTAGAGTCAGGGTGGCAGGGAGTAGGGTAATTGCCTTGTCTCTGTTCTTGAGCTTTATCTCTGCTAAAGCTACTTAGCACTTTTTAAATACACTTAAAAATCTGGACACTTCTATCCAAGTTGAATGCTTTGCTAGTGTTTTGGTTCTGGCTGTAGCTACTGTGTTAGCTGACAAGAGCTTCACCATTGCAGATACTGAGACAACCTTTCCTTTTGGCTGTGTTCATTGTTAGGCAGGCTTGTTTTGCATATTGGAATTCCCAATCTAGTAAGTCACTGCCAAACATCATGTTTTCTATGTCTACTTTGGACAGTTAGTAGAGATGGTAATTATTTTTGTAATATGAATATTAAGAAATTGACTGCAAACTCAGTGGTCTAAAGAATGCATTTTGTGATGAAGTACCTAGGTGGGAATCTGTTACCTTGCTTTCTCTGGCAGCCACCTGCATTCCTGGGTTTGCAGTCCTGTTTCACATTCAAAGAGAGGAATGTCACATTAATCTGACTTTCTTTCTTAGTCACACCTTTCTGTGAACATGGGCAGGGAACATTTTCTGGCTTTTCAGAATTCCTGTCTCAGGAGATTAATTGTGTCATTCTAAAGTCCCATTTACTGTGTAATCTAATTTTTCTGCATATTCAGGGGTGAGGCTGTGGCTGTCTTTGAGGGATGTTCGTTTTATCCTAGGTGTCTAGACAAAATGTCTAGACAGAGCAAAGATTGGATTCTCTAAACTATTTTTTTTGTTTGTGTTGTTAGGGCTTAAACCCAAAGCCTTATACACATTAAGCAAACACTGTTCTGCTAATCTGCATTTGGTTGTTCCAGTTTCTATTGACTATTTTCTATTGGCCTCTTGAGCTGTAGACCCACCTATGTTGCCAGCATATGAGAGTATGAGTTAGGGATGGGGCTTTAAAATTTATTTCTACTGGAAGATGGTAGTGCAAGCCTTTAATACCAGCATTCAAGAGGCAGAGGTCAGCTTAGTCTACAGAGTGAGTTCCAGGACAGCTGGAGCTACAAATAGAAACCCTGTCTTGAAAAAAAAAAAAAAAAAAAAAAAAAAAAAAACCCAGAAGTTATTTTTATTGTATTTCTCTGAAAGTGAAGCTATATCATCTTCAGTTCATTATTCATGTGGCTCCTGTGTTTAATCTCAGGAAGGCTCCCTATTTTCTATCATCTTCTTCAGCTCCATGTGATGAGCTGTTAGAGGCTATTTTTCTGGTCTGGCTTTCTTACATTTTTTCTAGTCCCAGACAGTTAGAAAACCAGAAGAATGTTAAATCTTGAGTTGTCGCTGTCATTTTTAGTTTAGACTATTAGATTTTAGGTTCCTAATTTTCTTACTAAAATTGTCAAATTATGTAGTTTCTTTTTAACTAGTTTATTAGTCATGCTTAAAATTCCTTATAGATGTGCTTCTCTTTGTAGCCTTAATTTTAGTTGCATTGAGCTTAATTTCTAATAAATGTCACAGGTTCCTTTTTTTCTTAACTGCTTACTTCACCTCAGAGATTTATGGATGCCAAATTAATAATTTCTTGGATTGTAACAAAAAAAAATATGTTTTCTTAGTCTGAGCTATAGACCTGAATACTTACTGTCTTTTTTAGGGGTTTAAGGGATGGTGGATTGGATTTTTGTTTGTAGCACAAAAGCTTGTAGGTGTAATCTTCTCCAGATAGAAATAAGAATCAATTTCATCTTCATTTCTGTATATTTAACCTTCTGAATTCCTTGCCTAATCATGCAAACTCTTTTGACAAAGTGTCTATCATCAAGTTTTAGCAGGTGACAATGTTGCAGACCATTTTATAATTGCATAGCTTATCATTTGCTACTCATTTCTATATTTTATGTTTCATGGTTGGTTGCATCATTAAAGGATCCCCTCCACCTTTAGGAGCAATTTCTGAATTAGGACAGTATATATTACAATATAGTATATACTATATATGTATGTGTTCATGTAGTATATGCTGCAATAAATAATAACTCTTAATGTCTTAGAATAATACATAACAGGTTTTACTTCTGCTATGTATTTATTATATCTTGGTTACAAAATCTTCTCTGTGTCCTGTGTGTTCTGGATGCCAAACATAGAAAGATTGTATCTGGAATCTTGATAGTTGTGGTGAGGAGAAATGAACATGGCCAATTGTGCCAAGAAAGAAAAAAAGAAAGAAAGAAAGAAAGAAAGAAAGAAAGAAAGAAAGAAAGAAAGAAAGAAAGAAAAACAAGCAAACAAGACCTGTGTTTCTCCCACTAAAACTTCACTGAATAATGACTAATGCAAAGGCCATGGTCAAGCAACTAGAGAGAAGTTCCCTTAGGGAAGAAGCCCCTAGTATTACCGAGAAATACTGCAGTTTAACCAGATGTAACCAGAATTATTTTGGTAGCTCTTTATGCGAAAGATAGAGAACCATATAAGTTTATAATACATGGTTACATTTTTTTTTCATTTTGAATTTAAGACTGGACCAGCAGAATCTCTGTATAGAAATGTTCTTTAGAAATTCTTTGCAAAATACTGAAAGAAGTTCCCCTTTTCCTTGATTGAGTGCCGTTATATTAATTTTTAAGGGAGTGAATGGGAGATTCAGAATTCCCAGGGTCAGAGGATTTGTCAACAATGTACCCCTACTTTCTGGTCATGCTACAAGTAAGCAATCAGCTAATTCTGTATTGAGGTTCTCAAGTCTTCACTACTGAAATTTTCTTTGCTTAGAGGCTTTGAGAAAATCTCGAGTAAGTTCTTCCATCTTCTTGGAAGACCACATGGAAAAGGGCTCCTGACACAGCAAACTTGTCCGTATGGAGATGTTCTACTTCCTTGTTCCACCTATGATGACTGACAAAACAAAATGAGGTATTTTTTTTCCCCACGGTGCATGAGAGACCCATGTCCCTCTCTACAAGAGAGATATGTGAAGGAAAACATACACACACATTCTCATGATGTATGTATAAGTTGCTTAATATCTCTGTCTCTCACTCCCCTTTCATAGGTTTTTGTTGTTGTTGTTTGTTTTTTATCATCTCATACCAAAAAAATATTCTCAGACTCAGTTCAAGAAACTATTGTGCTTCGGAGAAGACAGAAAATCTGTTCCAAACTTCATTCAATGCTTTACCTGAGGAAAAAAGATTCTATACCTTCAAAATGCTACTGCTCTGACCCTTATTTATTCTTGACTCTGGTAGGCCATGGGGCACTCTCATCTCTCCATCTGTAGGTAAATGCCATGTCATTGGTTTTATATTTGTTCTCCCAACCAAAACTCTCTTTCTTTTCACATTTGGACCACTTGTTACCATTGGTTCCCTACCTATTACTTACTGTCATCTTTGGTCTTTCCCCAAGAAAAGCCTAAACATCCATCAGCCAGTGACAGACTTCTCTCTCAGATCCTAATTTACTTAAACTTGCAGTGGTTTTCAAACTGTGAGTCACAAACCTTTTGGGAATAAAATGGTCCTTTCACAAGGGTTGCCTAAGACCATTGGAAAACACAGATATTTACATTACAATTCATAGCAGTAACAAAATTACATCTATAAAGTAACGCCCAAAAAAATCTATGGTTGGGAGTCACCACAAAATGAGAAACTGTATTAAAGGGTTGCAGCATTAGGAAGGTTGAGAACCTTAAAGGTTAGGAATGTATGCTATAGCTTTTATCCTATCATTCCCAGATAAAATGACAAGAATGTGTGTGTATTTTTGTGTATATGTGTGTGTGCGTGTGTGTATTGAAAGTATAAGTTATTGGTGGCATTGAACATTTTTTGATGTCTCTGGCCAAAGTTAACTGCCTCAGAATTCCTTGAATAGATCATATAGCTTCAATACAGAGTAGAGTTCAATACTCTGAAGAATGAGCTCACGTTTTGTGAGATTTGGGGGATCTCAAGTGATTAATATCCTGTGATGCCCTTCCTTCTTGATGAAAATGTATTGCTGTGAAATGAGGATGCAGGGATGGCAATGACATGATTCTGGTACATTGGAGAGAGTGTTCAGAGATAGAGGCAAAGCAACAAGGTACCCAAGATGACCAGTCTGAAAATTTTATGCCTATTTTTTTTTCTGATTTCTCACAAATAATTTCTCTGGAGTTCTTAAGAACTGGCTTAACATACCTGGGTTAAAGATTTATGTTAGCTCTGAGGGGAAAATTCTTATAAAAATAAATCAACTAAAATTTTAGTTGACCAAAGCTGGCAGGAACAAGTTTCTTGAATCGTAAGGAGCTTGCCAATGTAGGAGTCATTGTCAAGCAGCTAGAGGAACCCTGAGCATGCCTGAGAGTTCCAGGACAGATGAAAAGACTTAGAAGATTCGTGGAGCACTGGCTATCATTTTTCCTGAATAGATGTTGTTAATTGACATTTTATTTAGCTTGTACAATAAGGCAAAAGACAAAATAGAAAGTTCCTCCAGATAACTGATTTAAAAGTTTAGTAGCTGTTTTCTACTAATACTACAATAGTCACAAAAAGTGATGATTCTCCTACATGTCCATCACTTAGAAAATTTGTTGTTACTTATCATACCTCATAGTGTAGATTTTGCTATGTTATAGCAATATTATTGGTCCAATAACATGAAAGAAAACTTGAATTTTAACTTGGGCTTAAAAATGGCATTTCCTAGGATGAGCCATTTTGGTAGCACACACTTTAATTGCAGTGTTTGTGAGGTGGAGGCAGATAAATATCTGAGTTTGAGACTAGCCTGATCTATGTAGCAAGTTCCAAGCCAGCCAGATCTACATAGAGAGACTCTGTCTTAACCAGCAAACAGTAATTAAACAAACAAACAAAAACAAACAAATAAATAAACGTGACATTTGTTTTTTAATTAAATTTTTATTTTTATATTAATTACACAGTTTATTCACTTTGTATCCCAGCTGTAGTCCCTTTCCTCATCCCCTTCCAATCCTACCCTTCCTCCCTCATCTCCTCCCCTGCCCCTTTCCAAGTCCACTGATAAGGGAAGTCCTCCTCCCTTCCATCTGACCTTAGCTTATCAGGTCTTTTCAGGACTGCCTACAATGTCCTCCTCTGTGGCCTGACAAGGCTGCTCCCCCATCAGAGGCAGGGCGTGGGTGGTCAAAGAGCCAGCCACTGAGTTCATGTCAAAGGCAGTCCCTGTTTCCCTTACTAGGTTACCCACTTGAGCTGCCATGGGCTACAGGCGTTCTAGGTTATATCCATGAATGGACCTTGGTTGGAGTATCAGCCTCAGAAAAGACCCCAGATATTTCAGTTCTGTTTCTCTCTTTGTGGAGCTCCTGTCCTCTCCATGTCTTACTATCTCTCCCTTCTCTCATAAGATTCCCTGCACTCTGCCCAAAGTTTGGTTATGAGTCTCAGCTTCTGCTTTGATATACTGCTGGGTAGAGTCTTTCAGAGGCCCTCTGTGGTAGACTCCTGTCCTGTTTCCCACTTTCTCCTTCTTCAAATATCCATTCCATTTGTCTTTCTGAGTGAGGATGGATCATCTTACCTAGGATCCTCCTTCTTGCTTAGCTTCTTTAAGTGTACAGATTTTAGTATGTTTATCCTATATTATGTCTAGTACCTACTTATAAGTGAGTATATGCCATGTGTATCTTTCTGCTTCAGACATTCATTTTTTATTATCTCTGTATCTCACCTCTTTCCCAAGTGTACAGACTGCATGGTTATCCTGCTGTTATCCTCAGTGGAATATTTGCTTTCTTTTTATAACTTGGAGTTTGTAAAAAATCATAGTCTGGTGAAAAAATGCCTTTGACGGATGGCCTTAAGGTCAGCTGGCTGGTTAGGAAAAGCAGCTTGTAGATTATGAAATACCATGAAAATCAGAATGACTCACTAGACTTGAATAGAGACAATATACTCGATACTTGCCATCGCTTTATTTCTTATCTATTGGAGGAAAGTGCCCCAAGGGCACTATGGTTCAGATTCCATGAAGTATGAATTCCAATTGCCTTTAGGATAGCCTCTTATCTGCCTTCTGGGGCTGTCTAAAAATTCATGCCCCATGCAGATTAGCTAGTGAGGGATGTGCTACTTTTCTACCACTGCCTAAGCATATCATGGCAAAGTTAGAAGCTTGAAATAACACCCTTGGTTATGTAATGGCTTTGTGGGTCATGAGGTGCAGCCCAGCATGGGACAGCTAAAGTTTATTTAGTATCTTACCAGTCTGGGGAGGAATCTATTCCCAGACTGATTCCATTTCCAGAGCATACTGCTGCCCCAAAAGGAGCTTTCCTATTCCAAAGAAATGGAGTAGGTGGCTGCTTTCATCTGATGTGGATGAGTGTAACCTTTCAGAGGGGCTGTTCTTGGTGCTTAAATGACACTAACTTTATGTGCTTTGTATAGGTGCTTCCTTTTTTGATTCTATCATAACACGAGTAACCCTCATGTGGAGATTGTTTATTAATAACTCTTCTTCATTAGCCCTCATCTTTACATGTCATTTGAGACAATGGTCAAGAAAGGAATTTAAAACAGATTTGAAAGTTTGAGAAGATGAATCAGGGGGTAAAGTGCTTGCCACAAGTATGAACACTGGCGTTCAGATCCCTGTATCTCAAATCAAACCTTGAAAGTGTGGCGGCCACCTGTCTAAGGATACATGGAACGAGCTAACTAGCTAAACTAGCCAGAATCTGTGAGCTGCAAATTCAGTGAGAGACCCTGCATTAACATACACATGCACAGGCACTCACTCTCTTCTCTCACTCTCTCTCTCTCACACACACACATACATGCAAGCACAGACTGGAGAGCTGGACAGCTGATGTCACTTCCTCAGGCATGTACACATGCACATGCTGCATCCATAAACATGGAAACGTTCACTTGCACATGTATTCTACATACATATAAATAAATACTGTAATTAAATCCCAAAGTGCTTGAGCAGATTTGACTTCATTTTCTGGCAGTTACATAGGGAAATGTAAATGCAGAATTGTCTGTTGTCATCTAATAAGCAAAGCTTTGTATCCCTGGAAAGAGACACAGAGAAAGTATTGTTCCTGAGATGGGGATAGCTCTTCTCCATACATATGATAGAAGGATGAACACTGATATACAAGAGGTCACTTCCAGGACAGGAAATAAGTCAAATTCTGTAGGAAGTAAGTTTGCCCATTTTATCCTTAGTAACATATTTTCCTTTGCATAGCTCAGGTAAAGTCTTGAATTCTTTTCTTGTTCAGTATCAGTTTTTCTTAAATCAAAACAGATAAATTGAGAAGTATGTCAGACGTGATTACTGTAACATCCTTATTTTATTCTTCAGGCTGATTTTTGTTCTTTTTGCCTTCAGCCATTTGCTGCTAATTAGTATTTCTCTGAGAAAATCAACAGTGGCAAAGATGTAGAAAAAAGTTAGACCTGAACTTAATTAACAGTCTTATTGTAAGATATATGGAAAAAAGGTGAATACCAGTGACCAGGAAGAGTAGGGCTCTTGACTTCTCTTTACCAATTTGTAGGGCCTTAACTTGGGGGAATGAAATGTCTCCCTTACTAAGTGGTAGATGGCCTATTTTGAATTTATGTCTGAACATAGAATCCAAACTGGGAGAGTTGTAGCCCTACCTTAAACATAAAATCCTTTTATAAGATAAAGAACCTGGCCCTAAGAAGGCTTATCGTATGTATGTGGTCGTATAACCCAGGTATGAGATAAACTAAGTCATCCAGTATCTAGAAAAAATGATTCTACTACCACATTCTCCTGGTATGTGTGAGAAAACTGAGGGCAGAATTTATGGCTGACTTGCAGCTGCAATAGTCAATATAGATACACTAAGCAGAATCAAAATTCTTTCTCCATATATAATTCTCAACAGCTTGTTATCAGTGAAGTTTGGAGTCTTGCAAGGCAGCAGGTACACTGTGTGGAGTTTATACACTGGATGGAAATCTGATTGATTATCATCTACATCTTCACAGGTTATTATTAGTGTGTCTTGATCCCTTGTTTTCTACTGATAAATCACTATAAGCTTGAGGCTTCTGTCTTGACAATCTCATTTTCTCCCTGTTCAGGACGGTCCCTTTGTTTCTGGTGACGTATGGACAGACCTTATTCTTACATGAACTTATCTAAATAATTTCTCTTCATTTGAGTCTTTTCCTTTTGAATTCAGGTAAAATTTAATAAGAAAAAATTGTCCACTTTTTTGCTGTCTCGTTGTTAAATATGATTCTCATAGATAGTGGTGAGTAGTCTTACAGATCCTATCTTCCTTCACTTAGAAATAATTTAAAAGTGGAATACAAGATCTCCTTCATTGACTGACATTTTGCAAATGAAGTCTGTGGCCTCTTGAACTTCATTATAACTTCATGAATATTGGAAGACTTCAAGAGTTAGCTGTGGATTTGAAAGTCAGCCAGGAAAGTCCTAATAGTGTAATAACTTGTGCTTCTGCCATGCTCTTTCTTCCACTTGGTTTGAAGCCTCTGCCTCATTGTTTTTCTCTCTCCACTTGAGTGGAAGTCTTACTATGACCATTTTATAAGTAGAAGCCCAAAGTGTCAAAGAAGTGACATGAGCTAACAAAGGTGAGTCTTTGTGCTCTAAATTTCTTGCAGAGAAAGTTGTGTTTACTGCCTAGATGTCATTTATTTGCACTCTATTGTGCTACCTCTGCATTCAGTATCAACTTCTGATTCAGCAGTCAATCAACTCCCATGTCCCTCTTTTTTCATGTGCCTGCTCACATGACTTCTGTCAACAAATTCTCCTTACTCCCAACAAGTAAGAATGTGACTCTTGGTCCAGTGAGAAGTATGTGATGACAGTCATTGAGAAATGTTGTGGAAAAGGAAAGTTGGGCAAAGTGTTAGAAAGCTGAGTTTATGGACCAAATGTGGCAGTTTCTACACCATCCTTTTAAAGTTTTATGGAGAAGCTGCAAGCTGGATCCATTGCCTACTGGGTTATTGAAGTGTGCTCTCAAAAAAGAAGGAAGGAGACAGAATTGAGCTGGGGAATAAACTAAGCAATTTCTGTTTTATTTTATGAGAAATGAGCTGGGGGACAGAAGTGGCAGCTGTTGCTTACTCTCAATAATATTCTGCCACCTAGAATGCATCAGGTAAAGGTAATAGGAACAAGGATCCAATCATACCCACCCTGTCTCTACAGCTAAGGGCCAACACCTTTGAAACGTTTAGTCTTGTCCTCTCATCTTTACCCTTTTCCTAGGCATGATCAGGCTTCTATTTTGATTCTAAAGCACAGTGTCATAATAATTCAGTCCTAATCCATGTCTTTATACATCTTCTATGCATGCATTTCTTCTTAATAGCTTTTATAGAACTCTGCTTTCTTACAAAGTTTGGTTTAAACAGTTGTTTACTCTCTGGAGCTTGCCCATTAAAAAGGCGATTACCCTGGTCAACACCAGGTGTAGACATGTGTGTAGCTTTTCCATCACTTCTTGGGATGGAAGAAGAGTCTATAAAGTGTTATAACATGTTTGGTAAACTAATAACATTAATTCTTTATTTAAAAAAAGATTTCACTTGAGAGAGATGTTGGTAAAATAGTTACTAAAAAAGTAAACAAAAACCCTAAACTAAACACAGAAATGGGTAAAAATATTAAGCCAGCTTTCTAGTTCCTGGGATTGCTGCCTGCTCATGGCTTTGCTTTCACAAGGAACTTAAGCTCTGCATGTCATAGCAGAAATCCAGATGCATTACTCCCAGCTGCTTTCTGCCAAGAAGTTCCTGTTTGTGAGATATAGCTTATTGACATGCTTTGATAAATCACAAACATTTTGTGTTTACTTACAGTAGGATTAACAAAAGCAAAAAAAAAATACCTACTTAAAATATTCTACCATAATAACTTTTATCAATATTAATTTCAAAATAGTGAGGGAACAGTCAACAGTATAAATATACCAGAAAGGAAAAAAGAGGTCACTCCTAATAACAAAAAGGCAAAAACATTAATAATTGTTCACATATCAAATAGGCCTATAGTAAGCAAAAGTGTAGGATCTAATATTTGCCAAGATGCGATGAAGTAGATCAGATGTTTAGCTGAAGGAAGTAAGAATGAACTTGTATTCCTAGAAGAAATCTTTCAATATGCTATGACAATGAAGCAATGCTTATCAACCTGAGGGTCACGACACCTTTGGGTAGTCTATGACCTTTTGAGAGCATCACCTCAAGCATCAGGAAACATAGATATTGACATTATGATTTATAATGGGATCAAAGTTACAGTTATGAAATAGCAATGAATATAATTTTATGGTTGGGGGTTACCACAACATGAGGAACTATATCAAAAGGTCACAACATTAGGAAGTTTGAGAAGCACTACTCTAAGAGAATATTTTAATTGAGTAACTTTACTTCAGTGAATTGATCCAAAGAAACAATATCTGTCTGACATAAATATTCATGTAAAACTGCAAAATATTAACCTCCTATATTCCTAAAGTCCAATATGACAGATATTTCATAAATTATAAAGCATAATGAATCCGTGTTATTGGGCTGTGTTTGGTATGTTTTTTCTTTTTTTTTTTTCAATGCAGTTTATTCAGGAACCTTGAACAATCCTCGGACCCTGGGAAAGCCAGCCCACAGCTTAAATAGCCTCTGGGTAGCCAAACCAGGCATGCCACGTGGGCAATGCAGATAGGTCCACATACATGGAAGCAAGCCAGATCCTCAGCCTTAGCCAAACGTGGAATTGTTCGTGACAGAGAGCACTCACCATCGGGAAGGTGGAAGGCGGAAACCAGCTCCATCTTTAAGGCATAGCATTCCGCAGCTCTCTACAGTTTCCCCTTTTTGTTTTAGATGCATCAGGCAAGAGTAGAGGTCTGATCTCTGATACTAGAAATAAATTGGGACTTTGTACCGATGTTCGTTTAGGTGTCATCCACCCAAAGAGCATCAGACCTAATCTACCCTAAACACAAAGTTTCCTAAATGCAGGACTGGTCCAATTAGTGTTCAAAGGACTAAGGTTGATGATACTCCTGTCTAAGAAGTTTTTATCTAATGGATACTTATGGGGCTGTGATTGCTAATTTGAGTTGCTAACCTGACTGAATTTAACATCATCTAAGAGACACACTTTTAGATGTGTTAGTGACTGAAGAGAGAAGAGCCATCTTGAATATGAGCATCACATGGCGAGGGTCCCAGACTCAAAAATGAAAGGTAGAAAAAGTAGAGAGCAGCATTCACCTCTTTCTGCTTCCTGACTGCTGACAGATTTAACTAGCCGCTCCATGCTCCTACAGCTATAACTAACACCACTTTTACTACCATTCATTGCATACCACAATGGACTATAATCATTAAGTATCTAGCAACAATAACTAACAACAACTAACAATAGTGCACTGCCCCATCCTGTTGGAATTTTGAATGTGGTTTGAGCCTAATCTCCAACTGGTAGAAAAATTTGAGCTTCAGCTTCACTATTCAGTCTCTCCCTCAGAACCCAGTGAGTACCTAAGACATAAAGTGTCACAGTTGCCTTTCTGAATGAAGATTGAGCATTTTACCAGGGTCCTCCCTCTTGATCGACTTCTTAGATATACAAATTTTAGTATGAATATTCTATATTATATGTCTAATATCCACTTATAAGTGAGTATATACCATGTGTGTCTTTCTGTTTCTGGGATACATCTCTCAGCATGATAATTTCTGCATCCCACCATTTGCCTGCAAATTTCATGATTTCTTTGTTTTTAATTGCTGAGTAGTATTCCATTTTGTAAATGTACCACAATTTCTGTATCCATACCTCAACTGAGGGACATCTGGGTTGTTTTCAGGTTCTGGTTATTACAAATAAAGCTGCTATGAACATGGTTAAGCAAATGTCCTTGATGTGTACTTGAACATCTTTTGGATATATGCCTAGGAGTGGTATATCTAGCTGGATGTTGAGGTAGCACTATTCCTAATTGTCTGAGAAAGCACCAGATTGATTTCCAAAGTGGTTGTACAAGTTTACATTCCTACCAGCAAGGGAATAGGGTTCCTCTTTCTCCACATCCGCTCCAGTATGTGTTGTCACTTGAATTTTTGAACTTAGCCATTCTGATGGGTGTCAGGTGAAATCTCAGGGTCATTTTGATTTGCATCTGCCTGATGGCTCAGGATGTTGAGCATCTCTTTAAGTGTTTCTCTGCCATTCTATATTCCTCTACAGAGAATTCTCTGTTTAGCTCTTTATCCCATTTCTTAATTAGATTACTTGATTTATTGCTTATTTATTTATTTGTTTTTATTTATTTTTAATTTTTTATTAATTATACTTTACTCACTTTGTATCCCCCCATAAGCCCCTCCTTCCTCCCCTCCCAAACCTACCCTTCCTCCCTCCTCTTCATGCATGCCCCTCCCCAAGTCCACTCATAGGGGAGGTCCTCCTCTCCTTTCTTCTGATCTTAGTCTATCAGATCTCACCTGGAGAGGCTGCATTGTCATGTCCTGTGGCCTGCTAAGTCTGCTCCCCACTCAGTGGGAGGTGATCATGGCCAACTGTTGGGCAGTGTGCAAGGAATCTTATGTAAGAAGTGGGAAATAGTAAGGTCTGGAGAGGACAGGAATTCCACAAGGAGAGCAAAAGAACCAGAAATTTGAACACAGGGTTCTTCTCAGAGACTCATACTCCAACCAAGTACCATGCATGGAGATAACCTAGAGCCCCTGCACAGATGTAGCCCATGGCAGTTTAGTGTCCAAGTGGGTTACACAGTAATGGGAAGAGGGACTGCCTCTGACATAATCTGATTGGCCTGCTCTTTGATTTATTGCTTTTTAACTACTTTAGTTGTTTACATACTCTGGATATCAACCCTCTGTCAGATATAGTGTTGGTGAAGATTCTTTCCCAGTCTACAGGCTGTTGTTTTGTTCTGACAAAAGTTTCTTTTGCTTTACAAAAGCTTTTCCACTTCATGAGCTCCCATTTATTGACTGTTGATCTTAGAGCCTGTGCTGTTGGTGTTCTGTTCAGGAAGTTGTCTCCTTTGCCAATGAGCTCTAGGACATTCCCCACTTTTCTTCTAACAGATTTAGAGTATCTGGTTTATGTTGAGGTCTTTGATCCACTTGGACTTTAGTTTTGTGCAGGGTAAGAAAAATGTATCTATTTTCATTTTTCTGTATTTAGACATCGAATTGGACCAGCACCATTTGTTGAAGATGCTGTCTTTTTTCCATTGAATGGTTTTGGCTTCTTTGTCAAAAATCAAGTATTAATAGGTGTGTGGGTTTATTTCTGGGTCTTCTATTTGGTTCCATTGATCCTCCTTTCTGTTTTTATGCCAATACCATGCATTTTTTTTTTATTACTATTGCTCTGTAGTACAGCTTGAGATCAAGTATGGACATACCTCCAGTTGAACATTTTGGAGATTCTGGGTTTTTTGTTTGTCCATATGAAGCTGAGACTCTTTGTTTCAAGGTCTGTAAAGAACTGAGTTGATATTTTGATGGGAATTGCATTGAATCTGTAGATTGCTTTTGGCAGGATGGCCATTTTCACAATGTTAATCCTACCAATTCATGAGCACGGGAGATCTTTCCATATTCTGATATCTTCTTCAATTTCTTTCTTCAGAGACTTAAAGTTTTTTTCTAACAGGTCTTTCCCTTTGTTGGTTAGGGTCACAGCAAGGTACTTTATGTTATTAGTGCCTATTGTGAAGGGTGTTGTTTCCCTGATTTCTTTCTTTCCCTTTTGTGTTTGGTATACAGGAGGGCTTGTGACTTTTTTGAGTTGATTTTGTATCCTGCCACTTTGCTGAAGGTGTTTGTCAGCTGAAGGAGTTCCCTGGTTGAATTTTTGGGGTCACTCATGTATACTATCATATCATCTGTAAATAGTGACACTTTGATCTCTTCCTTTCTGATTTGTATCCTCTTGATCTCCTTTAGTTATCTTATTGCTTTAGCTAGGACTTCTAATAGGATGTTGAAGAGACATGGAGAGAGTGGGCAGCCTTGCCTTCTCCCTGAGTGGCATTTATTTAAGTTTCTCTCTGTTTAGTTTGATGTTGGCTATTGTCTTGCTGTATATTGCCTTTACTATGTTTAGGTATGTGCATTGTATCCCTAATCTCTCCAAGACTTTAAACATGAATGGGTGTTGGACTTTGTCAAATGCTTTTTTGGCATCTACGGAGATGATCATGGGTTTTTTTTTTCCTTCCGTTTTTTTTATGTGCTGGATTACATTGATTGTTTTCTTATGTTGAACCACTCTTGCATGCCTGGGATGAAGTCTCCTTGTTCATGGTGGATGATATCTTTTATGTGTTCTTGGATTCAGTTTGCAAGATTTTATTGAGTATTTTTGCATCAATGTTCATAAGAGACATAGGTCTGAAGTTCTCTTTTTTTGTTGTATCTTTCTGTGGTTTAGATGTCAAGGTGACTGGCTTCATAGAATGAGTTTGGTAACATTCCTTCTGTTTCTATTTTGTGTAATAGTTTGGAGAGAATTGAAGTTAGCACTTCTTTGATGGTCTGGTAGAATCCTGCACTGAATCCATCTGGCCCAGTGAGTTTTTTGGAAGGGAGACTGTTGATAACTGCTTCTATTTCCGTGGGGGATATAGGACTATTCAATCTTTCTACCTGATCTTAATTTTGGTAGGTGGAATCTATCAAAAAAATTGTCCATTTCTTTTAGATTTTCAAATTTTATGGCATATAGGCTTTTGTAGTATGACCTAATGATTGTTTGGATTTCCTCAGTGTCTGTAGTTATGTCCCCCTTTTCATTTCTGATTTTGCTGATTTGGATAGTTTCTCTCTGCCTTTTAGTTAGTTTGGCTAAAGTTTGTCTATCTTGTTGATTTTCTCAAAGAACCACCTCTTGGTTTTATTGATTCTTTTAATAGTTTTATTTGTTTCTAATTGATTGATTTCTGCCCTGAATTTGAGTATTTCCAGCCACCTGCTCCTCTTGGGTGTACTTGCTTCTTTTTTTTCTAGGGCTTTCAATTGGGCCGTTAAGCCACTTATATGAGATGTCAAAAATTTCTTCTTGAAAGCACTTAGTGCTATGAATTTTCCTCTGAGCACTGCTTTCATTGTGTCACATAAATTAGGGTATGTTGTACCTTCATTTTCATTGAATTCTAGGAAGTCTTTAATTTCTTTCTTTATTTCTTCATTAACCCAGCAGTCATTGAGCAGCAAGTTGTTCAGTTTTGATTGCTCATAGCCTTTTTTCTAATTCCATTGTTGTTGAGGTCCAGCTTTAGTCCATGGTGGTCAGATAGAATACAGGGGATTATTTCAATCTTCTTGTATCTATTGAGGCTTTCTTTATGACCAAATATATGGTCTATTTTGGAGAAGGTTCCATGAGGTGCTGAAAAGAAGGTATACTCTTTTGAGTTTGGGTGGAAAGTTCTATAGACATCTATTAGGTCAATTTGGTTTAGGACCTCTATATGTGCCTTTATTTCCCTATTTGGTTTCTGTCTAGATGTTCTGTCCCTTGGTGAAAATGGGGTGTTGAAGTCTTCCACTATTAAGGTGTTGGGATCGATGTGTGATTTAAGTTTTAATAATGTTTCATTTATGAATGTAGGCACTCTTGTATTTGTTGCATAGATGTTCAGAATTGTGATGTCCTCTTGGTGGATTTTTCTTTTGATTAGAATGTAGTGTCACTCCTCATTTTTTTTTTATTAATGTTGGTTGAACGTCTATTTTATTAGATATTAAGATAGCGACCCCACCTTGTTTGCTGGGTTTGTTTGCTTGAAAGACATTTATCCAGCCCTTTACTCTGAGGTAGTGTTTATCTTTGTTGCAGAGGTGTGTTTCTTGGATGCAGCAGAATGTTGGATCCTGTTTCTGCACCCATTCTGTTAGTCTGTGTCTTTTCATTGATGCTGATAGATAATAGTGGCCAATGAACATTAGTTCCTTTTATTGTGGAATTGGTGGTCTTACTGTGTTTCATTGCTTGTTTTCTTTTAATTTTTGTTGGGATATTATCTGTATGCTATGTTTTCTTGGGTCAAGTTGTTTTCATTGGATTGGAGTTTTCCTTCTAGTATCTTCTGTAGGAATGGTTTGCTGTGTAGATATTGCATTAATTTAGTTTTGTCATGGAATGTTTTGTTTTCTCCATCTATGTTGATTGAAAGCTTTGCAGGGTATAGTAGTCTGGGTTCGCATCTGTGGTCTCTTAGAGTCTGCATGACATTTGTCCAGGCCCTTCTGGCTTTCAAGGTTTCTGATGAGAAGTCCAGTATGATTATGATAGGTTTACTTTTATTTGTTACTTGGCATTTTTCCCTTGCTGCTTTTAATATATTTTCTTTGTTCTGTAGATTTAGTGTTTTGACTATGATATGACATGATGTGTTTCTTTTCTGGTCTAGTCTATTTGGTGTTCTGTAGGTCTCTTCTATATTTATGGACATCTCTTTCTTTAAGTTGGGAAAATTTTCTTCTATAATTTTCTTGAAAATATTTTCTGGACCTTGGATCCTGGAGTCTTCTTTTTCATCAATTCCTACTATTCTTAGATTTTTGTCTTTTCATGGTGTCTTTGATTTCTCAAATATTTTGTGTTTGGCACTTTTCTGATATTACTTTTTCTTTGAGAAAGTATCAATTTCTTCGAGTATATGTTCAGCACCAGAGAGTCTCTCTTCCATTTCTTGTATTCTGTTGGTGATGCTTACCTTTTTGGTTCCTGTTCTTTTTTCTAAGTTCTCCAAGGTTTTCTCAGTTTGTGTTTTCTTTATTGATTCTAATTCTGTTTTCATGCCTTGCACCATTTCCTTCATCATCGTGGATTTGTGTCTCTTTGGTGGTCTATTTTTTTGTTCATTTCCTTTCTATATGCCACTAATTGTATCTCTACTTGTGCCTCTATTTGTTTGGCTATATTTGCCTGTGTTTCTTTAGGAATTTTGTTCATTTCCTCTTTCTTTGCCTCCAATTGACTGGCCAAATCTTTGTTAGATTTGTTCATTTCCTCTTTAACTGTCTGATTTTGCATGGCTATTGCTCTGAGAGCTTTGTTTGTTTCCTATTTATGAGCCTCAAATAATTGGGTAAGAATAGCTTTAAGGTCATTTTCCTGTGCTTCTAATGAACTGGATTGTCGATCAGTTTTGGGGGTTGCTGGTGAAGCCATGATGTCCTGATTTATGTTGGATATGTTCTTTAACCTACCCCTGGACATTGGCTTATCTGAAGCCTTCCCTGTTTGTTTCTGGATTCTGCAGTTCAGATTGGTATTATCTCTCTCTGGCATTTGGAGAGTTCTTCAGGAAGCAGAGAGTGGTTCCGTGACCTCATTGTGTGCATTGGCACACTAGCTGTACCTGTGGGAGGAAAGTATGCAGGCCCAAATGGGCAAGTGCAGGCGCGTGTGTGCAGGTGTGTGCATGTGTGTTTGGAAGTGTGCCATGAAGGACAGAGTGATAGAGACTGTTGAACCCTTGAATGTGTGGGAGGGATTCTGCCTTGGAGGCTTCTAGGGGGTTATTTGTGTATGCACTGTATACGTAGCAGGCACTGGTGATGGTCACAGTACAATTTCCAGCGTTATCCACCTTAATTCCTTAGTTGGACCCACGGAATAGGGGCTTCAATATCCCAAATGACCCTCTGTTTCCTACAGTGGGTATGTGAGTGGGAGGGGTCTGATTCCTTGCTTCTAGTTTAGGAGGACCCTGTATCTGGGGCTCTGTAGACACTCAAGGGCACACTCACTCTCAAGTAGGTCACGTCAGCAAGGATCGGGCTATCCAGGCTCTCTGCTCTCTGGTTTGGCCCTGCTTGGTATTATGCAGGAGGACCGACGCACTCCGCAGCCGCTAGGTTAGGAAGTCCAGCCGCAGCTGGAGAGTGGGATGCTGGTCTAGATACCTTCTGGGAAGTTCTGGGGGCCCCGCACTGTGCTCTCCAGGCCTGGGAGGCCTGGTGTTCCTGGCTTGTATGGTGGGTCTGCTGCACTTTGGAAGTTATATAGCATATTATTTGTCACCAAGGGTTTGGGCGGGCCGTACAGTCAGTGGCTGAGAGACCCTGTGGAGTTAGTCTGGCTGCCAGAAGACCTGGGACCCTGGGAGGATGGTGCCCTGGATCTGGTACTCCAAGACAGGTACAACTGGCAGTTGCTGCTAAGGGGCTAGGGGTGCCGCCTCAGCCACTGTAGACCCCAGGCAGTGATCTCTGAGCTGAGAATCTCAGTGAGCCGGCTGTGCCAAGGAGGAGGGATGTCTAAGAAAGGGGAGTGCCAGGAGATCAAAGGATCATTTCTCTCCTTCCCCAAACAAGTCCACGGGTGAACCGAGACCAAAGTTCTCACCTCCTGTGATGTTCCCTGTCCTTTAGAAAGCCTCACTCTCATTTTCCTGGCTTCAGAAGTCCTTCCACTCAACAACTCAGGCATTCAGCTATTCTGCAGCTCAGAAACTGTGCATGCTAGTTGCCATCTTCATGGTGAGATCCATAGCCAAACTTTTTGCAGAGTGCAGGGAATTTTGTGGAGGAAGGGGGAGACAGAGGGACTTGGAGGGAATAGATGCTCCACAAGGAGAGCACAGAACCAAAAAATCTGGACACAGTGGTCTTTTGTGAGACTGATACTCCAAACAAAGACCATGCATGGAGATAACTTAGAACCCCTGCACAGAAGCAGCCCGTGGCAGCTCAGTGTCCAAGGGAGTTTCCCTGGTAGTGGGAACAGGGACCTTCTTTGACATGAACTCATGGGCTGGCTCTTTGATCACCTCCACCTGAGAGGAGAGCAGCCTTGCCAGTCCACAAAGAAAGACAGAGAAGCCGGTCCTGATGAGACCTGATGGACTGGGGTTGGAAGGAAGGAGGGAGGACCTACCCTGTCATTGGACTGGGGGAGGGGTATGGAAGAGGTGGAGGGAAGTAGGGTGGAAATGGGAGGGGGTGGGAGTGGGGCTGCAGCTGGGATGCAAAGTGAATAAACTCTAATTAATAAAAAAAATTTTTAAAGTGTCACAGTTGTCAGCATAGCTGCTATAATCATGGCAGCCAGGCACATTCAGGAGACAGGGTTTGAAGACAAGTGAAAGTGTAACAAAGTGTCCTGAAAGCCCTGTGCTGAAGATGTCAGGAGTTCTCTTTCACCTACTGCTTAAAACCCAAGGTTTGCTGACCCACTATGCAGAATTCAATGAATAACGATCTTTGTTATTGTTGCCTCTACTAACCCCACTCATTAAAACACAGATCTTCCATGTTCATCTCATATTTCCTGTGGTTTTGGATCTGTCTACATTTTATTGCCAAGCAGCTCCTACTACTTAGACTGAAAGAATTGCCAAAATTTCCCATTTTCCATTTTCCCCATTTTTATACAGCTCCTTATTATTATCCCTACAGACATGAAGAGCTCCTAATTTGACTAGTATATTAAACAGAGACTTCATTTTCTATTACAGCTTTAATCATCAATCTCAAATGATAGCTTATAGTAATCATATTAGGTTTTATTAGAATGTTATGAAATATGCTGTAGTAACCATCAGTAATAACCATGCTCAATTAGATCATCATTTCTACTCCTGAGCAGTCAGTTATTCTGCAGAAGAACAACTGAGATAGTAGGAGGTGGTTATTTGAGTAACTTCTACAACAATTCAAACCACACATATCAAGACAGGCAGTGTCCACTATGACCTTACAGTGGTAGGTTTTACTGTTGTCACTAGAATTAGAAGAAAGAGTTCTCATCTCAAAATGACTCACAGAATATCTTTCCCCTTTGTATTCAAGCTATTCTGACCTTCTATTCCTGGTACCAGGATAACAACAAACCACAGGAATCCAGGACAATAGAAACACGCACTACACCATAATATCCTTTGCTCATAGAGTAGGCCTTTCCTCTTGCATGGTGTTTTAACTCTCATGAGCGCTGCAAGCATGCCTGGTTATTGTCATCCACTTGCATATAAGACCAGAGGAAAGCTTGCCAATTATACTTTACAGTACTGTGAGTGTTCAGGGAAGAGCTGGGAAATCAATGCCAAGTTTATCCTCTGAGAAGAGGATTCTAATGGATATTCTATTGACCTCACAGCTAGTAAAGCCTGTCATTGTTGATCAGTGTGTCACTGCCATATTTACCACCACTTTCTCTGCATTTCCTTTCAAAATATTCCTGATGAGAGACACATGCTTGGTAGAAATTATTTCTGTAAGGTCCTTATTATTGACAGCTAAGGATACAAGTTGTCTCTGCTCCTATTTGGTTTGTAGTTATGTAAGAAATCAGAGAGGTTGGACCAGGGCCTTTTCACTAACCTCAGCCACAATGTTTAGACAGCTCAGAGTGCCAGTGCTAATGAGGTTTCCTCTTCCTCTGTAAGTTCACTTGGAGGAAGTTGTAGAGCACCAAATCCCCAGACAGCACAGTGCCTTGAATACCTGCACATACCTGTTTAACTCAAGTCACATGCAAGAAAACATATACATAGTAAGATAAATCCATTATCAGTCTATTTTAAACCTGGAAGTAGGATGATAAGTTACTGGTATCTGCGATTGATTATTTCATACCTGCCTTCCTATCACTAACTTTGATTTCTCATTTTTGAAATTTAATAATCAGCTTCCTTTACTCTCTTCATTCTCTACAGAATCTTATGTGTCTGGTTTTGGGATTCAAATGAGTGCATTTGTAGCTATCGGGAAAGGACTCCTGTTTAATATATACCATAATTAAAAATGGTTTTCTTGGTTCTGTTGCTCTCCTTGTAGACCTTCTGTCCTCTCCAGATCTAACTATTATTTCCCACTTCTTTCATAAGATTCCCTGCATTCTGCCCAAAGATTGCCCAAAAGTCTCAACATTTGCTTTGATAGTCTGCAAGGCAGAGCTTTTCAGAGGTCCTCTGTGTCAGGCTCCTGACTTGTTCCCTCTTTTCTCCTTCTTCCTGTGTCCATCCTCTTTGCCTTTCAGGGTGGGGATTGAACATTTTAGCCAGAGTCCTCTCTCTTCATTAGTTTCTTTAGGTGTACATATAATATAGGTTTATCCTATATTATATGTCTAAATGAGTAAGTATATACCATGTGTGTCTTTCTGCTTCTGGGATAGCTCACTCAGGATGATCCTTTCCAGATCCCACCATTTACCTGCAAATTTCATGATTTCCTTGTTTTTCATTGCTGAGTAATATTCCATTGTGTAGATGTACCCACAATGTCTGTATCCATTCTTCAGTTGAGGGGCATCTGGGTTGTTTCCAGCTCCTGGCTATTACAAATAAAGGTGCTACAAACATGGTTGAGCAAATGTCCTTATTGTGTACTTGAGCCTCTTTTGGATATATGCCTAGGAGTCCTGAGACTCATACTCCAACCAAGTACCATGCTTGGAGATAACCTAGAACCCCTGCACAGATGTAACCCATGGCAGTTCAATGTCCAAGTGGGTTCCATAGTAATGGGAACAGGGACTGCTTCTGACATGAACTGATTGGCCTGCTCTTTGATCACCTCCCCCTGAGGGGGGAGCAGCCTTACCAGGCCACAGAGGAAGACAATGCAGCCACTCCTGATGAGACCTGATAGAGTAGGATCAGAAGGAAGAAAAAGAAACCCTCCCCTACCAGTGGACTTTGGGAGGGGAGTGTGTGGATAAGGGGGAGAAAAGAAGGAATTGGGAGGGGAGGAGGGAGGGAACTAGAGGGGAGATACAAAGTACATAAAATATAATTTAAAAAAAAAGGTTTTCTTATTATATTGGAACAAGTTTACCTTTGCCAAAGTGAAAAGAGAATACATGTAAACAAAGTAGCCCTTGACCATTTTGTGAATTTCTCTTCCTAAGACTACCTAGAAGACAGCAGGATAAAGACTGACATGATGTAATAAGAACATGAATGTATCTATTCCACAAGATAGCATCCTGTGATGGAGACATTATTCTAAACAGGTGACCACATGGCATGTCAGAAATTAGCATTTCCACAAAGCACTGGGAAGGAGGGAAGGAGGGAAGGAAGGAAGGAAGGAAGGAAGGAAGGAAGGAAGGAAGGAAGGAAGGAAGGAAGGAAGAAAAATGGATGGAAGGAAAAAAGTAAGGGAAGAAGAAAGGAAGGAAAAAAGGAAGGGAAGGAGGAAAGCAAAAGGGAAGAAAGAAAGAAAGAAAGAAAGAAAGAAAGAAAGAAAGAGGAGATGGAAG
Source organism: Meriones unguiculatus (assembly GCF_030254825.1). Taxonomy (NCBI): domain Eukaryota; kingdom Metazoa; phylum Chordata; class Mammalia; order Rodentia; family Muridae; genus Meriones; species Meriones unguiculatus. The sequence continues at coordinate 86,412,317 of NC_083351.1, forward strand.
GAAGAAAGAGAGGGAGGAGAGAGGAAGAGAGGAAGGAATGAAAAAAGGAAGGAAAGAAGGAAGAAAAGAAAAAGGACCCCAATCAGCAGAAATATTGACTCAGTGATGCTAAATTTCATTTGCTTGATGAACACCTTTTGAGTTTTTGGTAATCTTAAGTAAGGTCAGTTTGTAGATAGCTTATTTTCATTCCATTAATGAAGTGTGGAAAAATGCTTGGGGGGCCCATTGTGATGCCCTAGAACTTCTTCAAGGAATTTTCTGTCCATTTAGCCCCCAAATTATTAACAGCTTGGTTGTATAAATGTCCAAAGAACACTTGATTAATTTTATTGTTCAGTTAGCCTTCTGTGGATATGTGTTTTTAAAACAGAAGGTTTTTCAAGCACATGGACAGCTACATTCAGCAGGAACACACATGGCAGTCTGGGAACTCCCACCAAGCCTTGGAAAATAAATTTATAAGCATCTTGTGGCTAGGTTAGTCCAAGGCTCATAGAATGAAGAAAACTGATTCTTCATGTTGAGTTTCTTTTCAAATTATTCTTGTTTTGCAGCATTAACCTTAACTTTACATAGAAATTAATAGAGTACCTATATACAATGGGCATGAAAATAGTCTTATCTCTATAGATATATAATTTATGGGAATCAAATCATGACAACCTCATCCTGAGATGAAATGTATAGATGGTTTCTTAAGTTTCATATGGTCTAAAATATAGGACAAATTTCATTTTGTACACCAACTACTTGTTTACGGTGACAAATGTCATGTCTTTCCACGTATTGCCAAGTATAATATGCTTTGTGGCTGCAACAAGCCAAGAGAGAGGGGAATGAGGCACTTAGGATGGACAGTTCTGAAATCAGATAGGCTGGGTATTAATGAAGCAACTAGTAAGACTATCCATTTGTGAGACCTTGGAAAACTTATTTGGCTCACAAGACCTCTGATTTTCATCATTAATCCCAGGGAAGTAAGACCCATTCCCTGTCTTTTGCTTCAGCTACATTACTTTCCTTGGGGCCTATGGCCATAGATTACTGACTTCTTGAGGAGGTTTACTGTCTTAGTTGTTCATATTTGTGCTATTGCAATTGGATCCAGGCATGTGGGTTTATGGTGATTGAAGTGTTTTTTGGCAAAGCTATCTGGTCTCATCTTTATTGAGTGGTGTTTCCTTCTTTGGTTGCTGTTGTTCACTCCTCACTCTGTGTTTCCAGCCAAGTGTTATGGTTGTGGGATCCCTGGTAGATAGTGTTTAAGTGGATCACCTGGTGTCACAAACGAAAGAAGACAGATTAGAAAGAAAGGATGACAGGGGCAACAAAAAGGAATTAGAGAGACTCTGGGTCTGCAATCCCTAGTCCCTAGCAGATAGAGGTAGGTGAGAAACAGAGTCCTGTACACAGGCTTTTGCTAGACTGAGATTAAAGCATTTGGTGAGACTGGAATAGAGGATAGGAAAGAAGACAATGAAGGTCAGTTACCTGAATTCCAGGCTAGTGTGGCCGCTGGAGGTTCCTGATAGAGAGTGGTTCTGTGGGGTTGGCAGGATTAACAAAGAAAAGGAAATGAACTAGAAGGAAAAGCTGAAAGGGGTGGTGGGAAAAACTAGGACAAGATGGCAGGGTGGAGACTGAGTTTACCAATGTCATTTATTCTATCAGTTCTTATGAGATGAATTAGATAACATTTTAAAACCACTTAAGTTCCTACCACAGAGCATTGGAGAATGCTATCTCTGTTGCTGGACTGAGATAAGACGCTAATTCTTAGACACATAAGTGCCGGAGCCAGCCAGCAGAGTCGAACGGTTCTTGAGTTGGGAGTGAGGATTAAAATTAATAAAATAAACACACAGCACACTGGAAACTTTTTAAAGGTCTAGACTCGACAGCCACAGCAAAAGGCAGCCTGCTGCTGCAAGCAGTGCCAGCAGCAAGTCTCAAGTCTCTGCCTCCTCCTCTGCCTTCTGACCACTTTATTTTTTGAGGAGTTACTTTCAGCCAGTAAAACATCTAAGAACAATAGGTTAATTTGCACAAGGAGCCTGAGGAACAGGTGTGACCCTCATAAGCTATCTCACTTGCTGTCACAAACAAAAGGAGATGGACTTGCAAGTTTTCCTCTGCCATTAGTAAAGGCCTCCTAAAAACCATCTCTCCGCTGGGATTTAAATATCAAAGCAGGCCGCTGGAGTCAGCTCCTGACATGTCCTCCTTTTTTATATTTTTAAATTTTGCCATAACTTAAGAGTTATAGAGCAGAAGATTGTGCCTGTCTTAGGTTGTTTCTCTCAAAAGGTATATATTTTTTATTCATGTCCCCATTTTTCAGTCAATATTTGTACATGAATTTTCATACACCCCAGAGAAAACTTACCCGTCTCCGACTACCAACCTCTGCTAGGGTGGACACTGTGATATGATCTTGTGCAGATCAGCTCAGCTTTGACACACCAAAAGGCCTTCAGGCAGATTTTAGTTGTCACTGATAGGAGTGGTCTCCTATCACAAGCCAAGTCCAAAGTAACACTCCAAAAGTGACTAGCAGGTGACTCCCTTTGTAAATTACCAAGTCTGAGAAACAGTTAGAGGAACCATAGTAAAAGGCTGTCGAGCAAACAGAACCATTTGAAAGCTTAACATCTCCAAACAGCAAAACAAAAGGAGCATTTACGTAGGCAGTTACAGGGCCTCCCAATAGTTCCTGAAGCAAGTCTGTTTTGCTCTGCTGAAAACCAGAGCCAGATTAAAGTTTCACAGTTAGTTCTTTTTTGATTTTGTTGAGGTTTGTCCTTATTAACTAAACAGTCAAGTCTAGTTTATTATATAAGAGGTTTTTCTTCATGATGTCTTCTCCCAGAAGCAGAATGAAACAAAGGCAGGTCAGGAGCTTAGGTCTAACGCAGCTTTTCAGTCTAGGTCAGGGCAGAGTTTACGGTTGTCTGCAGCGGGAACATCTTTCTGGGGAACAACTGCAAACCGTACCAGCCTCTCTGGATCCACCTGGCTCCCTCTGCGTCCTGTGGAAAAACACAGACATGCCCTCTTCCCCATATTAATACAGGGTCGGGGCCCTGTCATAATCCAGTAATTGGATCTTTCCATTTTACTTGGGCAAAATTATCTTTGGTATTAGGATGCCACAATCGATCCGCCACAGAACAGCCTTGTGTATCCACATTTAAAAAATTTAAAATAAAGAGAGCATGATTAATATTTGGGGATATGACTCCCCCCTTTTTTATTTTTTCCAATTGGTTATTAAGAGATCCATGGGCTTGTTCCATAATTTTTTGGCTTTGGGGATTACATGGAATGCCAGTTTTATGACTTATATTAATTTGTACACAAAAACGCTGAAAAGCTAGACTTGTATATCCCGATCCATTGTCAGTTTTTATAATGGAAGGAATATCAATTGCAGCAAAACACTTCAAGCAATGACTTATAATATGTTTGGTGGCTTCCCCTGTTAAGGGAGTTGCCATGATAAATCCTGAAAAAGTGTCTATTGTTACATGAACATATTTTAGTTTCCCAAATTCTGGGACATGAGTTACATCCATTTGCCACAAATGATTGGGAGTCAAACCTCTAGGATTGACACCATAATGAGGTACATTAAAATGTTCAGGGCAAGAGGAACATGATCTTACAATTTGTCTAGCAGCTTCTCTAGTAATATTAAATTGTTTTCTTAAGCTCTTGCTATTTTGATGATGTAATGCAAGAGAATTTTGAGCCAATTCTTGTTTAGTTAATCCAACCAAATGTGTGGCTAGATCTACCAAATCATTTCCTAAAGTTAAAGGTCCAGGAAGCCCTGAATGAGCTCTAATATGCCCTATGTAACAAGGCTGCACATGGCTCCAAATACTTTGTTGAATCTCTCTAAATAGAACTTGTATTTGTTTATTAGCTGTATTAACATATGTTACAGTCTCTAGGACTTGTAAAGCTTTAGCTATATAATGGCTATCAGTATACAAGTTGAAAGAGGTAGAAACCAAATTTTTAAAGACTGCAGCAACAGCTCATAATTCTACAACTTGAGCTGAGGCTGGCAATGTTTGCAAAACAAAAGTTTGTCCTTCTAGTACATAAACAGCTTTTCCATTTGAAGATCCATCAGTGTATGATACTGTTGGAACTTGAGGTAATGGCTTTTGTTTAATTATTTTAGGAAATACAAAAGCATGCTCATTGACAAATTGAAGTAATTTATCTTTTGGATAATGATTATCAGTATGTCCTAAGTAATGAGCAAAAGCTATCGCCCAACAATCTACATTTTGAAATAACCAATCTACTTGTTGTTTGGTAAAAGGGACTCCGATTAAGGAGGGCTCTCTACCAAAATATTTACGAGATTCTGTGCGAGCCATTAAAACTAAACTAGCCACTGCTTCATAATATGGTGTCAGAACTTGAACAGGAGACACAGGCAGGTGCAACCATAATAATGGTCCTTCTTGCCACAATACAGCAGTTGGAGTATGAACAGTAGCCAAAATATATGTGCCCCATTCTTTTGAATAATCAATATATTGAACATGCTGCTTTTCAATAACTAATTCTATCTTTTGCAAAGCATCACGAGCTTTTTGGTAAGTTCCCTTTTTGACAAAGGATTAGCCTCTCCTTTTAAAATGTCAAAAAGTGGTTTTAGTTCTCCTGTTGTTAATTTTAAATGGGGTCTTAGCCAATTTACACTGTAACAAACAAAGCCCAGTTAGTTATTTTAGTTGAAGTTTCAATAAATTGGTGGGCCCTTACCAGAAAGAGCTGACAAATACCTTGCAGCCAGAGAGCTTTGAATTTTAGCTGTTATTAACCTAATTATTTGGATTAGTACTATTGTCTGTAACTTAGTACCCCAATCCTTGGCCTTTTCCCTATTTTCTCCTTTCTTTCTAACAGGTCTCAAGGCTGCTTGGCAAGCACTGTTAGCATTCTCATAAGCCAATTGTTTCACTAATAACAATCCAGACTTTTTATCACTTATAAGTCTGTTTGCTGCTTGCATTAATCTTACCACAAAATCTTGAAATAACTTATCATGTCCCTGACAGATTTTAGACAAATCCTCCACCTGTCTACCTGCTTGTGTAAACTTATTCTAGGCCCTCCGGGCAGCAGTATTGACCTGAGAATAAACGGCCACATCAAAATCCAATTGCTGTCCTATTTCCCTGTAGATTCCTTCTCCAGCAAGCATGTCATAAGTTATAGGAATTTACTGGGCTCGAATAAGTTCAGCTGTAGCTTGACAATGCTCTGCAAAATCTGACTTCCATAATAAATTATCTCCTCCTGGTAAGCATGCTCTTGCTAACTGTTTCCAGTCCCCTGGACAGAGAGCTTCAGTAGACATGGATTCCAGCAGAGCCAGGGTGAAAGGCACTGTAGGTCCATATTGGGAGCATGCAGATTTTAATTCTCTTATCTGTTTAAAAGGTATAGGAGCATGGACTCTCACCATATTACCGTGTCCATCAGGTTGCTCCAAAACTGGAAAACTATAAACCTCAGATACGTCTTCTCCATTCTGCCTGGCTTCTTCTAAAGAAGCTTGTAAAGCAGATACAGATGTTTGTACAGTGGACAAAGGGAAAGGTCCCCTTGTCTTCTGGACCATTGAAACTGTAGTATTCCCAGGAGGAGGGCCTAAGCCTTCCACCAATGATGGAGTTGGAGTGGGAGATTGAGCCTCATTTTCCTTAGTAGTTAATTCTCCATTTTTTTTTTTGTTTATTTCCTCCAAGCCATACACCAGTCTTTTAATTTCTTTTTGCCAAGGCTTACACTTTTTAACATGCATAACGTGCTGATCTGGTTCTTCCTCCAACTCTGCAACCTCATTAGGTTGCAAGTCTTCCTCAAAGTCTCCTTCTAGCAAGAAATTATTGTCATCAGAAGGGCAATACAATTCCTCTGGAGGAGCTGATGGTATAATAACATTTTCTCTTGAAGCTTGCCATCTTTCTAACTTCCTTCTCTCTGAACCTGAAAGTTTAGCTTTCTCAGTTTCCTGCTGCTTATACAGACTACTTTTAATTAAGTTACATAAAGAAAACGCTAGGCTAATGCCTTGTCCCATTTTTATTCTGGGATTTACTCACCGCACCCCTTCTACTTAACGCGAGCTTGACAAACACTGCGGTGTCCTTCACTGAATCCCTGTATCTCAAGTCCCATGTCCGGACGCAAATCTGCCGGAGCCACAAGCAGAGTCGAATGGTTCTTGAGTTGGGAGTGAGGATTAAAATTAATAAAATAAACACACAGCACACTGGAAACTTTTTAAAGGTCTAGACTCGACAGCCACAGCAAAAGGCAGGCTGCTACAGCAAGCAGTGCCAGCAGCAAGTCTCAAGTCTCTGCCTCCTCCTCTGCCTCCAGCCTTCTGACCACTTTATTTTTTGAGGAGTTACTTTCAGCCAGTAAAACATCTAAGAACAATAGGTTAATTTGCACAAGGAGTCTGAGGAACAGGTGTGACCCTCACAAGCTGTCCCACCTGCTGTCACAAACAAAAGGAGATGGACTTGCAAGTTTTCCTCTGCCATTAGTAAAGGCCTCCTAAAAGCCATCTCTCTGCTGAGATTTAAATATCAAAGCAGGCCACTGGAGTTGGCTCCGGACACATAAGAAACTGGCATTTTTAAAAAAAGTCCTTTTAAAGAAAAGCTGCAAAGAAAGTGTTATAAGCTCACAGAGCTGGCTCCTACCTTTTCTGTTGTTTCTGCCTGACATTTGACACAGTTTCAACAAAATCAACATCATTACATTATTATCACTTAAACTTCAAACCCTCTTAGATTTTGCCAACTTTCCCTTTCTTTTATTTTCCACCTCAGAATTCCATTTAGAATATTACATCCTATTCCTTTTCGCCTGTCTTTTTGAGCTCCCTCTTTGTTTGAAACAGTTCTTAAACATTTCGTATAATGACCATGACCATTTTTAAGAGTAGCACTTAGGTATTTGTTTAATAGAACACCCCTAAATTTGGCCTTAGCTGATATGTGCCTGACAGTTCAACTCTGTGACTGGTAGAAGACAAACACTTACCAAAGAGTCTAGCACACACTGGGCCAGCACTGATCATGTGGGTAAAGTTAAGGTTGTGTTTACCAAACCTGTCTACCATGAATTTACCTAAAGCCTTTCTCTTGCCGGAACCTATGGAAGCAGTTCACTAATTGCATGCCACATTAGGCAGTACAGAGTCATGTTTCACCTTGCTGAGGAAAAAGAAAACAAACCACATTATTTGCAAGCATCGTGTATGGAAGAGTTTTATTTTCTCCCCATTTATCTTTATTGACACTTTGTATCAGTATGATCAGTTATTTTATAACTTGGATCATATTCTTGAATCATATAACTTGGATCATATAAAATTGATGGTTTGGTTGTTCCAATTGCTTTGGGTTTGGCCACTGGAAGTCTTTTATTGTGTTGTTTTGAGATTTTCCACTTGTGGAGACTACAAGATCCCCAGGCTCACTATGTATATTTACTATCCATTTCTATGTAACTCTTCTAAAAAGTATTTAAAGTTTTGTTTTAGGAGTTTGGTCTGCACGTATGTCTGTGTACCATGTGTGTGCCTGATGATTGCGGAGGAGAGAAGGGAGTGTAGGATGCCATGGAGCTGAAGTTACAGATGGTTGTGAGCCACCAAGTGAGTGCTAAGAATCAAACCCAGGTCCTCTGGAATTGTTGCCAGTGCTCTTACCTACGGATATATCTCTCCAGCCGCCCCTCCAACTCCTTATTCTTTAGTGTGCATAACTAGGGAATGTATACAGCCATGCATAGGGCTTGGGGGTTAAGTATTTTTGCTACTCTCACAGAGGACCAGGCTTCAGTTCCCAACAACCATAGCAGGTTGCCCCCAATCAGCTGCATCTTTAGTTCCAGAGGACTGGACAACCTCTTCTGGCTTCTGTAGGTACTTATACCTAGACACAGAAACACACAGGTACATAAGAATTTTAAAGTATTTAAAACCACATTTAGACATTTATCTATAAACTGATTAGCCTATGTTAAATTCATGTTGATATCTCCAGATCTAGTCTCATGTTACATGATTTATTCTAACTGTATTGTTTGCTTTTCTATAACCTCCCATTATACCAGTGATACACTGTGCTTATAACATCTGCCATTTATTTATTTGTTTGTTTAACCTTGTTATATGTGTGGGCAGCTATTTCAGATTTGTTAATGCATATCCCATGAGAAGCAATTTTCTACTAGAGTAGAATATTGCTTACATTCCTTTTCTGAGTATAATTTGAACAGCTTTGGATCAGCCTCATGACCTCTCAAGGTGATCCTTCCTAATATAGAATTATATTTGGCTTTCTCGATTGTGTAAATATTCTCCTCACAGCCTGATCCTGTTGGCATATCTAAATCGATTTGCATGAAGTCTAGACCCTGCATGTCTTTTATTGATAGTTTCTGCTAAGAGCTATTTGTCTACGTATTCTTGACAATATTGATTCTAGAAGCTACTCTTTTAATTTCTGTGACAGTTATTGACTAAATCTTACTAGCAATGAGTTTTTATTAGGCCCTTGGGTATTCCAGATTTGATTTGTTCAAGAGATGTTGTTAGGAGACATCACAGAAAAGGGAATTTGGATTTCAAGAAATCCCGTGAGTTGTGATATGGGGACAAGGTGATGTCATTGTTTACCTAGACTGATAAATCTACTATAATATCAATGTAAAACATCAGCAAATAGTCTCCTCTAGCAGTCAATCTAAAATAAAAAGTCACAATATAGCTTACTCCCAGATGTCACAGGCGTGTACTAATCCACATGCCCTGTGTTTATATATCAAAACCTCTTCAGTAAATGGCAGCCTTCTGTGCTTCTGTTTCATGCACCTCACTTATGAATTACAGGGGGAAAAACCCTAAAGTATATGAATGTATTAATATATCCCATTTATTTTTTATGTATAAGGATCAATCACTTTATAAATACTGTATTGTGTTGGTCAAAAGCCACTCTAGATTTAGAATGCCAATGTCACATGAATATTAGTTAGCAAAACTGTTCACCAAAAGTAAAGCAGTAACCAACCAAGGACCATGTATGGAGAGGAGCCAGACCTCCAGCTCAGATGTAGCCATAGGCAACTCAGTCTATATGTGGGTTCCCTGGTAAGGTGAGCACGGGCTGTCTCTGACATAGGCTATGTTGCTCACTCTTTGATCACCTTCCCCTGGGAGAGAGGCTATGTCAGGCTACAGAGGAAGAGGATGCAGGCAGTTCTGATGAGACTTGATAGGCTATGGTCAGATAGTAGAGGAAAAAGGTTTCCCCTTTCTGTGGACTAGGGAAGGGGAATAGGGGGGAAGAGACAAGGGAGGGAGCTACAATTGGGATATAAAGTAAAAAAGTTATAAAACAAATAATTTTAAAAAGACAAAAACAAATAAACAAAAGTAAATCAGTGACAGATTAGTAGAATGTTTCCCAAAGAGCTTATGTTTTAGCAAAAGCCATTGTTTGTCACACTATTTAAGTCATTAAGTCTACGTTTAAATGGTTCCAGGGCAGCCATTTGTTGATGAAGGAGTTGGTTAACTACAACTTCCCACACTCAACAAAAGCCACCAGCCCTCTATAATCTGCTCAGTCTCTACAATTAGCTGCCAAGTACTTACTGCAAATCTGCAAAGATTTTACTCCAGGGGTTGTGGTTTGCAACTCTGGTGTTGTTCTGGGCCCTATCAATTGTGAAAGCAAAGAAGCTGCAGGGTTGCCCTGTTTCTTCTCTTTAGAGAGACACAGAGTCCCAAGTTCAATGGAATGGTATTACCTGATCTTCAGGATATGTAAACACACCATAATTTTTAATTTTTATTTTTTATATTAATTACAGTTTATTTACTTTGTATCCCAGATAATACATCTGTGCAATATGATCTAGGGCAGTTGCTGTGACAAAGCAAATGTTTTACAGTCTAAATATTTGCTCACTATATGGGAACCAATAGAGTTGAGACTAGGATAGAAGCTGGAAAGAGTTCTCATTGATTGCAACTGCCCTTTCATGTTCAGAGCCAGATTACTAGAAAAATTAGGGAGCCCTGTGTGTGTGCTAGCAAGTAATTTGGAAGAGCTTGGCTAATTTACCTTACGATAATTGCTTAGAAACATTGTCAAAGTGCCTAGGTCTCTCTATGACAAATACTATCAGGCTGGGGTTCTCTGTGCTAGTGGATCAAGGTCAGGACTACTCACTAGTGAGACATCTGTGCACATCTGGAATAACCCAAAGGACACACACTAAACTGGACTTGAAATGATATTGTACACAGGCCTCTTGCCTGCTGTGTAAACTCCTGTATCTGCATCATGTAGCCACTGAGTGTAACTTAAAAAGGAAAAGCATTGAATCCATATTACACCCTGATTCTTTTTCACCCATAAAGTGGGAAGGTTGATGTCTACCTCATTTGCTGAATGTTATTATAACATAAATGCAAAATCAGTAACTATTATATCATTATATACCTGTCATTAAAATTACATAAATGTAAAATTAGTGAAAGTGTTCTACTGACTGTATAGTATACATATGCTTATATTTACCTATGTATATACATAAATCCTACCCATATTACAATCAGTAAATAGGTACAGTTGGAGGTCGCAGTCTTTAGAATGTGCATCAGTTTCCCCAGCTTGCCTTGTTCACATTTCCATTCAGGAACAATTATGATCCTCACTCACTTTCATCCTGAAAATATGACCCATTTTGGAAAAGTTATATGATTGCCCTAAATAAAGATAAAAAGGAGAGCACTGATTTCACAGACATCCAGGAATAGATTCTGCCTTGGTGCTGATGAATGAAGTATTGCTAGACAATCACTGGGTTAGCACAGGTCTTCCTGCAGATACCAAAAGACTTCACTCATTTTACTTCAAAGCCTTGGCAACTTTTTCAAGGAGTGTTTCTGCTTTCTGTTTAGTATATCATTGTGCATTGATTTTGTGTGGTTTGATTTTTCAAATGTCTTCTTGGCCTTTCTTACTCTTGTTTTCCTCTTGAAATTTTTCTTCCAGTCTGACAAACAGTACTTTAGCAAATCTCACTCCAAACACTGACCTGACAAGTAAATCTGGAAGATGGATTCAAATTGATTCCATAATTTGCACCTCACTCTCAGGACTGATACACAAGTATCTACCTCAGTTTACAAGTTCATCTAAATAAACCATTCTTTAAATAGAGCTCTAGACATTTTTTATTTTCATTCCAAATTCAACATCAAAGCCACAATTCTTTACTGTTCCTTTTTTTAATTTTGTGTTTTTTATTTAATTATTTTTATTTTTATTAATTACAGTTTATTCACTTTGTATCCCCCCTGTACCTTCCTCCCTCCTCCCCTCCCAATCCCACCCTCCCTCTTCCCCACCTGTGTCCCTCTCCCAGTCCACTGAAAACGGAGGTCCTCCTCTCCTTCCATCTGACCCCAGTCTATCAGGACTCATCAGGAGTGGCTGCATTGTCTTCTTCTGTGGCCTGGTAAGGCTGCTCCCCCCTCAGAGGGAGGTGATCAAAGGGCAGGCCAATCAGTTCCTGTCAGAGACAATCCCTGTCCCCATTACTATGTAGGCCACTTGGATACTGAACTGCCATAGGCTACCTCGGTACAGGGGTTCCAGGCCATCCCTATGAGTGGTCCTTGGCTGGAGTATCAGTTTCAGAAAAGAACCGTGTGCCCAGAATTTTAGGATCTGTCACTGTCCTTGTGGAGCTCCTGTCCTTTCCAGGTCTTACTATCTCCACTTTTTTTTATAAGATTCCCTGTACTCTGCCCAAAGTTTGGCTATGAGTCTCAGCCTGCAGGGTAGAGCTTTTCAGAGGCCCTCTCTCCCTTCTCCAATGTCCATCCTCTTTGCCTTTCTGAATGGAGATTGAGCATCTCCATTCTTAACCAGAGTCCTCCTTCCTGATTAGCTTCCTCGGGTGTACAGATTTTAGTTTGTTTATCCTATGTTATATGTCTAGTATCCACTTATGAGTGAGTATATACCCTGTATGTCTTTCTGCTTTTGGGATACCTCACTGAGGATAATCTTTCCTAGGTTCCACCATTTGCCTGCAAATTTCATGATTTCCTTGTTTTTAATTGCTGAGTAGTATTCCATTGTATGAAAATAACCTAGAACCTCTGCTCAGATGTAGCCCATGGTGGCTCATTGTCCAAGTGGGTACCCTGGTAAGGGGAACAGGGACTGTTTCTGACATGAACTCAATGGCTGGCTCTTTGACTCCCCCCCCCTGTGTGGGGGGGAGCGAGGAGCGGCCCTGCTCGGCCACAGAGAAGGACTTTTCAGCCAGTCCTGAAGATACCTGATGGACCAGGATTGGATGAGGGTGGAGGGGGTTCTTCCTTACAGGTGAACTTGGAGGGGGGCAGGAGGAGATGAGGGAGGGTGGGTGGGATTGGGAGGGAATGAGGGAGCAAGATACAGCTGGGATACAAAGTTAATGAACTTTAACTAATATTAAAAAAATTTTAAAAAAATTTAAAGTGAAAAGAATTCTTTCCATTGTTCCCTGATGATCTACTTATATGAAAATTCTTTATCTTCACCTCTATGCTGTTTACTTCACAACATAAAATATTTACGGAATAAAGGGAAAAATAAAGAGAAAAACATTGTTTTCAGACAGAATATACTACAGTTGGTCATAATTACAAAGTGACCTTGTTTTTGCCAATGTCATGATCCCTTTCAGGGTCTGAAACCCTGAAAACATCAATCACTGAATATTGGGTAGCCCTGACTAGATTCATGCTGTGACGTTGGTGGTGATCTGTTTTTATTGTTACAGGGAATGAGAGCTTAGAAGAGAACTACGTCCAAGACAGTAAAATGGGGTTTGTCATCAATGCCATCTACGCCATGGCACACGGTCTGCAGAACATGCACCATGCTCTGTGTCCTGGCCATGTGGGCCTGTGTGATGCCATGAAGCCTATTGATGGCAGGAAGCTCCTGGATTTCCTCATCAAATCCTCTTTTGTTGGTGTGTCTGGAGAGGAGGTGTGGTTCGATGAGAAGGGAGATGCTCCTGGAAGGTAAAGAATCTCTATCTTTGTGACCCCTGAACCGACAGGAGCAACAACTAGGGTTCTGTTTATTTCTGTGGTTTGGGAATGTTGAAGATAACACCTAGACAGAAAAAAATACAGCTGAAACTAAGACCATACCACTTCTGCAAAGGCCAAAATACTTAGTCTTTAACTCTAAGAATACCACACCCTGCTAGCTACTCTCATACTAAGAAATCACCTGTGCTTTCTCTCAGGATGTCTGAGATCTCCATGAAGGCTTTACAGCTGAATAGCAGAGCCTTGCCAAGCACTGTATGCACCAGGCAGCAACAGTCACATTGATGGACACATGCCACTCTCCTCATGCATATTCCACCAGATTAATACTATGTGACAACAACAAAATCCTATATGTACATCCTTATTTCTCAGGCTAACAAGTTTTTGTTTATATGCCTCAAAAGAAGAAAGACTTGAGGCTCTGGGAAATGGAATTTGATTTATAGTAGTTTTCAAAAAATTAAGCAAATAGAAAAGGGAAATTATACATAATATGCATATTATATATAATTTTTATTTGAGTCATTTTACATACATTCAGTTCTGTAACATTTGTTTTGATGCCATCAGTGAGTTCATATATAGCTGGTACATATTGAATATGGTCTGTGTTAAGATTAGCTGCATTCATTCATACACATTTCCTAGGAAAGAAATAATAAAAATGGCAAAGGAATTGAAATCTGTAGCATGAAGACAAAAGACCCTGAACCCATAGATGATACCCAGTGTTTCCATTACACAGATCCTGCTATCTTCCATAGTGTGGTTCTATAGACTTAGAGATTCCAAGGGACAAATGTTTTATGCTAAGATGAAACATTAGATTAGTTATGTCTTATGACTTGGTGCATTGATTTCCTTCTCTGACACATAATGAAAGAGTGTCACAGTTAGCCTGTTACTAAGAATCACACAGAGAGCAAGTGGTAGAAGCAGTGTGATCTGGGGCTTGTTATCACTTTGCCACACCATGCTGCTTTTTATCTAATCCTAAAATTAGGCAAAATTGCTGAAAGTTTTCTTTGTGTCATGATACAAGTACTGTGAGAGACTTTGCATGGAGGTGTCAAGTTCCACCTGTGGAGAATCCCTTATGGGGGCTAAGTGGAGTCTCCCCATAAAAATCGAACAGCTTTGTACAGGATAAATGATATGTCTTTATCAACAATTAAAACCATGTACTACAGGATTCAATGCAAGATGGCAGTTAGGTGATTGGAATCTGCGTGGAATGGATGATTCAGAGCCAGGGAATGTGGGGCCTTAAGTACCTTAGAAATTGGCATCAGGAGGAATAAAACAGCTTGAGATTTAGAAGAGAGATCACCCAACCATCTAATCCCACTATTGTAATACTGAGTGCACTGGAAATGGGGTTTAGTAGAGGTTCAGGCTTGCCCTGTAAAACTTTCCTTCATAATTCCAAACAGCAGTAAATAAAACAACAACAACAACAACAATAATAATAATATATAGCAATAACAGAACTTCAAAACACATGAGGAACTTACACATGTTTGATTAGCACAGGGATGGAGCATTTTCACACTTAGCAAATGCACATTTCCTTCCTCTTTTTCTATTTATACATCATCCAGATTATCAGCTTTTGTCTCTTTCATCTCTAATTACATTTTAACTTCTGTGTCTTCCTCTGCATCCTTTTTCAGGAATCATTTGCTCTTCTATGAAACTGGTCAACTTAGTCCAATTTTTTTTTTCTCACTACTTCCCTTTGGCTTCTAGCTCCTGTCATAACATCACATGTTCTTGGTCCCTCTGGTAATTTTTTCAGTTATTCATCACATAACATAAACTGAATGCAGTGAGAAGATTTTGTGTGGATATGATTTACATAAGGACATTTCAAATAAACTACAACAACATTCTGGGAAGAAACACTGGTGTTAAAAAAAATGGCATGGGGGAAGCTGATTTATGATTTATGTGCCAGTACTGGAAGCTGTTTTTTAGTAACCTTGAATTCCTTCTTTGATATTCTTAGATTTTGTTGTTGTTATTTTTCTTCCTTCATTTGAATATTTTTTTAAAAAGTGTTTTCATAAGAAAATATTGTGAAATTTTCTGTTTCTAAATGCTAATGAAGTATAAACCAGTTTTCATTATGAGAGAGTGAATGAGGAGGTGCTAACAAGAGTCTTGGGAAAATGACTTTTAGGGAGAAGATGGTTTAATCTGGCAGTTTGCAAATATGACATTATTGATACTTGTAAGGAAGTGTCATATCCTAATATGGAGTAAAGAGTAGGAATTAATGAAAAGAAAAACAGAGAAAGACTTGTATTGAACAGTCACAACAGGATCACTGCAGTGAGTGTTCAAAATGAAAGATTTTGGAGGCATAAACTGCTCATTAATCCCCAGATGATTGTTACAAGCTCACAATTAATAGCCACTTAACTTTCACTCAGAGCTACTCTGAAATATTCTGATAAGCCACAGCAACAAGGGGGATAATAATTATTAGCCAAAGCCAGAACAGCAAAATGATAAATAACGAGCTCTGGGCACACTATAAGTTTTCTCCACTAGCCAAGGGGAAAGTCCTTTATTTTCCATAAGTCAGATTTTAAGGAAACTGCTATTTGTAGAAAGCAAATTCTAACTGCTATTGTTAGAATCCGCATGTGAAGAAGCCTTGAGATACCCCACAGGTGACAGCACACATTTACAAAGTAAGAACAGGAGAAACAATACCAGTAAATGAATAGTTATTATCTAGATAAGGAGGTAGGCCAGGTACACCCAGTAGATTTTAGAAGCCAACTTCAGGCAGTTAGACAGCAGATGTCTCTAGTAATGAGAATGAGAATTACAAAGTTTCAAAGAAAAAAGTGTTCCAGAATGGATAAAGCAGGGGCATCAGGGTGTAGTAGGGGTAGAGGACTGCTCAGAAAGAGGAAGCTGTGCTGATCAATTGACATCTAGTTCCTTGGGCCAAACATGAAGAGGACCATGATGACTCCTGTTATAGACAGGAGTTAAGGACTGTGCATAGCTGAAAAAGATAATTCCTCTGCAGATGCAGTAAGAAGCCAAGCACTGAGCTTAGACAAACTACTGTATGTTAAAGCAAGAATAAAAAGGAATGAACACTGGAGATTGTTGGAAATGAATGGCTATACTAACACAATATCTTCCCAAGTATTTTATGTAATAGAACTAGTTAGTATGTTATCATGTTCCTAGGAATAGAAATATTAATAATCTTAGGCAATGCTTCACATGCAAAGTGGGGCTACAAGGTACCATGTGACCCGTAGTGGCCATTTGGTGGACCCAATTCAGGAGGCTGGAAAACCTAAGATAAAGTTTGCTGTCTGACAAGGACCTGCTTTCTTACTCATGGATGGTCCCTTCTAATGGTGTCCATCTGTGCTAGAAAGGCAGGAGTGATTCCTAAAGCTGCTTTTGCATAGGCAAGAATTTTAACCCTGAGGACTCCTTTCTCCTGAACTTATCACTGCTCAGTCACTTTGGAGTAAGGGTCTCAGCACAGGAATTTGGGGAAAATGTATATATTCAGATATAAATGTATGTGTCCCAATTTTAAAGTAGCTTCTGATGTGTCTTAGTTTCCCAAATCCAGATGAGACCCTGAAAAGTCTTGCAGAGATTCAGTCCTAAGCAGTGTAACTTACTATTAATATGCGAGACAAGGGCCCAGCTCACACATCCTGATGACAAGTCCTCTGTTCTATTCATTATACTGTCAACTGTCTTCCACTGTAGCCCTGGGGGAAAAATGTCTTCCGGAATTCAGAAGGTATTTTGGCTTCAGTAACTATTTCATGAGAGAAAGAAAAATAGAAAGATACTTGGTGCCATCCATACTACAGTAGATTTCAGATGTCGACTCTGTCTTTGTACAGCATTTGAAGCTACTGAAATAGCTGACACCAGTTGTTCAGTTCCACAAATGTTTCTCTCAGTCAGGGAAGAGATCTCTTTAAATGTCGACGTACAAAATACTAAATTGGCTGACAAGATGGTTTTATTGGTAAGAGTGCTCAATAAGCAAGAGAACCTGAGTTTAAATTCCTCGCACACATAGAGAATACCAGAAACACTCATAACTCTATCTCCAAAAATTGAGGGTTTAGAAACAGAAAGATCCAGGGAGCTCACTGGTCAACCAACCTAGCCAAAATAATGAGCTTCTGAGTTAATGAAAAAACCTAGCACAAGATAGCAAGGTAAAGATTAAAAGAGAATGCCAAATGTCATCTTCCAGACTCTATCAGTGCACATAGGCACCACTGTAATCTAGCATTTATGTGCATGCAGCACACACATATGACACACATACAACATATAATACATACACATATCACATGATACACACATTAAGTCCTTAATCTCTTTACTAACTAAAGATAACCTTTTCAGGTTCCATGCTGTATTTGTACTTAGTAATTGTTCTAAGCTTTGTAAAAACCTCCTACATTTAAAATATTCATTGTAATGAAAATGGCAACTGAGTATAAAAAGGGAATATAAAGTAAAAGTAACAAATTGCAAGGAAATTAATGTTCTTATGGATTGTTAATTGTTTAAGGTGCACTACATGGTTTTAATGAGTTGATCAACTATACTCACATAACATTACCTTTTGAAGTTCAAGCAGAGAAAAATTATAGGAATATGTTATTTATAAAAAACAGATGGTATACAAATATTTTCTAGAGAATCAAAGGAAGTATTCAGAATAAACTGAATATGACAGTCACTGGTGCTGGGATGTGATGATCCAAGCTTTGACCTCTCTTCTCCCACTAAAATCCACTTACAAATTTCACTTATTTTCTTCATCAGGAAAATATCCAATAAGAGTTTTGTGCATTTATTTTCTTTGTAGATATGACATCATGAATCTGCAGTACACTGAAGCTAACCGCTATGACTATGTCCATGTGGGAACCTGGCATGAAGGCGTGCTGAATATCGATGATTACAAAATCCAGATGAACAAAAGTGGAATGGTACGGTCTGTGTGCAGTGAGCCTTGCTTAAAGGGTCAGATTAAGGTAAGGCACAAATGCATCACTAGACATTATTCACAAAGAGATCCCCACCTGTGCAGTAGTGAAGAAAAACAGATATTTTTAAAGCAAGACTTCAGAAAGGATATTGTTGCCCTTATGTTTAGCTACAACTGAAAAGCAAGGGTTTTAGATATTTATATAGGCATTTCAATGATTTGAGATATCTAGATATTCCATTGGGAAGTATGTAAATTATTTAAATAGTTTAAGTTTATATTTTAATAGGAGAGATAGGCTGGGAACTTACATATACTGTAGGCAGCAAAGCGATGAATAATTGCATTAAAAATCTAAACAGAAGTACATGTGGAAACCAGTAATTGTGCTAAATCATAGTGGCATCTATTACTAAAGAAAGCTCTGGGAACCTAATGCACAGCATGGATTGTGATGGATGTATTAATAAATTTCACTGTGGCAATCATTACACAATGCACACATATATCAAACCTCCATGTTGCCCAACTTGATATAATGTTTTGTCAATTATTTTAAAATTAAAAACTTAGGAGCAAGAGTAAATGTGGAAATCAAAGCCAATAAAATCACTTAGTCATAGTTCCAGCTATTGTTAAAGAAGGGAAAAGCTGTACAATGCCAAGAATATAGCTAAAGTAACAATCAGTCTGGGAAGAAGGAAAACCAAAACAATACAGAATCTGTGAATAGCATTGCTCTTTCCCTATGAAGTACTTCGGTCCTCCTGAAAAAAGTATTTTTTTAAACAAAATGAGTCTCCAACTTTAATTATATCCAGGACTTTCAGGAAAGAAGAAGTGAATAGCTGGTGATAATACCATATGTAGAAAATGCTAGACACCAGGTTTCTTGCTGGATGTGTTGGGGATGATAGTCATGGAAGAAGGCTGGGTAACATTTATTTAGGTCCAGGCTATTGCAGCAGTGTTGTATAGGGCAGGGGTGGTAAGCAGGCAGGCATCAAGCTCAGATAAACTAATAGGTCTTCCCTAGCTCTAATTTGCTGTGATTCATCTCAAGGAGCAGACAAGTTGTCACGTAGATGTTGTACAGCACAATTGGGGCTGGAGTGGATCTCTTGTAAAGCTCTGGACCACTTTCTGTGCTATAATGATGCCTTGCTCTCCCTGGGAGCTTCGAACCCTCTCCCTAAATGGAGAGGAAGCCCAAAGCATACAGAAGAGCACTCAGGAGACTTATGTCTCCTGAGGTTGAAGCATAACCTAAGCTTTTCTGTGGAGGATTGAGATGCCTTTATATGAACTACTACAAAAGTTAGGAGGTTTGGCTCCTCTAAGAGCATGAAGTCTTTTGTATCCAGGAGGGCTACTGATTTTTTTTGAGTCAATTTTGAATCTAGCCACTTTGCAGAAGGTGTTTATCAGATGTAGGAGTTAGGATTTTTGGGGTCACTCATGTATACTATCATATCATCTGCAAATAGTGATACTTTGACTTCTTCCTTTCCAAATTGAATCCCCTTGATCTCCTTTAATTGTCTTATTGCTCTCACAAGGACTTCAAGAATTATGTTGAAGAGATAAGGAGAGAGTGGGCAGTCTTTCCTTTTCCCTGATTTCAGTGGAATTGATTTGTTTCTCTCTGTTTAGTTTGATGTTGGCTTTATATTGTCTTTACTATGTTTAGAAAAGTGCCATGTATTCCTGATCTCTCCAGGACTTTAAAATAAACAAATGTTGGAACCTTATATCTGACAGAAAACTAATATCCAGGATATATATATATATGTATATATATATATATATATATATATATATATATCTCAAAAAGTTAAACAGCAAAAAATCAAGTAATTCAATTAAAAATGGGATACAGAGCTAAACAGAGAATTCTCTGTGGAGGAATATAGAATGGCTGAGAAACACTTAAAGAAATGCTCAACATCATTAGTCATCAGGGAGATGCAAATCAAAACGACCCTGAGATTTCATCTTACACCCATCAGAATGGCTAAGATCAAAAACTCAAGTGACAACACATGCTAGAGAGGATGTGGAGAAAGGAGAACCCTCCTCCATTGTTGGTGGGAATGTAAACTTGTACAACCACTTTGGAAATCAATCTGGTGCTTTCTCAGACAATTAGGAATAGTGCTACCTGAACATCCAGCTATACCACTCCTAGGCATATATCCAAAAGATGCTCAAGTATACAACAAGGACATTTACTCAACATTGTCCATAGTAGCTTTATTCATAATAGCTAGAACATGGAAACAACCCAGATGTCTCTCAACTGAGGAATGGATACAGAAATTGTGGTACATTTACACAATGGAATATTACTCAGCAATTAAAAACAAGAAAATGATCTGTAGGCAAATGGTGGGCTCTAGAAAAGATCATCCTGAGTGAGGTATCCCAGAACCAGAAAGACACACATGGTATATACTCACTTTTAAGTGGATATTAGACATATAACAGAGGATACACATACTAAAATATGTACATCTAAAGAAGCTAAGCAAGAAGGAGGACCCTGGGTAAGATGCTCAATTCTCATTCAGAAAGGCAAATGGGATAGACATCAGAAGAGGGTGAAAACAAGGAACAAAACAGGAGCTTACCACAGAGGTCCTCTGAAAAACTCTACCCAGCAGGGTATTAAAGCAGATGCTGAGTCTCATAGCCAAACTTTGGACAGATTACAGGGAATCATATGAAAGAATGGGGAGATAGAAAGACCTGGAAGGGACTGGAGCTCCACAAGGAGAGCAACAGAGCCAAAAAATCTGCGCCCAACTGAGACTGATTCTCCAACCAAGGACCATGCATGGAGATAACCTAGAACCCCTGCTCAGATGTAGCCCATGTCAACTCAGTCTCCAAGTGGGTACCCTAGTAAGGGGAACAGGGGCTGTCTCTGACATGAACTTAGTGGCTGGCTGTTTGATCACTTCCCCCTGAGTGTGTGTGGGGGTCAGCCTTACCAGGCCACAGAGGAAGACAATGCAGCCAGTCCTGATGAGACCTGATAGGCTAGTGTCAGATGGAAGAAGAGGAGGACCTACGTTATCAGTGAACTTGGGAAGGGGCATGGGAGGAGAAGAGGGAGGGAGGGACAGTGGGGTTGGGAAGATACAAGCAAGGTTCTACAGCTGAGATGCAAAATGAATACATTGTAATAAATAAAAAAAATAATAAGAAGAAAACAACCACAACAACAAAAGAGCATGAAGCCACTGAGAGAAGTTGTTAGGGTGGAAAAAAAAAAAGAGAAAAAAAAAAACTGTTGGTAGCTGTAGCCATTTTAAGGAAATAATTAAGTTCTGAGACAAAGTGAAGTTTTAATTATCTTGCACCTTCTCTGAAGAAGTTACACTGAAACCAACTATACTCATGACAGCTAGATTGACTGGGTGCTAATGTGCTCTTACTATGATGACTGTGGCCATGGTTAGCCACTTGGTTTGTGAGTATTATAGTTTGTGTGTGTGCCACAGAGATTTTTGTACTGAAACTTAGCCCTCAGGGTGACCTTGCAGAGAGGTGGCAGGACTTTTAAGAGGTAGGACCTATGGGAAAGTAAGTCATTTGGGATATCACTCCCAAAAGAGATTAATATTCATCACTTGTCTCCTTCAGTGATTTATCATGGCAATAGTGTGTTACAAAGCTTAGACTGTTCTGCAAGCAAACCAGTTCTCCTCATCGTGCTGTAGCCCAAAGAAGCCCTCGTGTGCAACCAAATCATGCTGTTTAATCTTGGACTTCCAGTCATCAAAACTGTGAACTAAATAAATCTCTTTTGCTTATAGATCCTGTAGCTTCTAGTATTTGGTTTTGGCAACAGAACGTGGGCTAATTCAGTGGAACACATTTGTAAAGGATTCTGATCATGTCCTGGGTAGCGTAGGGCAAAGAAGATACAGATATGATGTTAGTTTCAGGCTATGTAGGTATTTCAGTTGTGTAAGAGTGACTCCTAAACTGCTACCAACAGTGGTGCTTCTCACTGGACATCGACTTCCTGTCTAGATGGAACTCTTCCACATGAGGCCATCTGGTGGCACTTAGGAGTATGTCCTCTGAGATCCAGAGGTATCAAACTTCCTTCTGACTGACACCTTACTATGAGATTGGGCTCTCATAGTATACATTGGGATCTTTTGTTTGTTTAGTTAGTTGTTTTTGTAGGTAGAGAGAAAAAAACAAAACAAAACAGAACATTGGATAACTCAAGTCACATGTGGGGAGAACAGAGATACCCTAGCACAATGTTATCCTGACTCTTTCCCAGTCTCAGTGATACTGAGTTGGCTATACAGATGACCACTACAGAACAGCTAATGCAATGGTTTTAATTTTCAGGATACAGAGTTGGGGAGAAAATGGGCATGAAAAACATTTTTCCCCAGGAAATCACCACATTCCAAAACCTGTGCAGCACCTCCTGTCATTCTGTCATTGGCAGGCTGTAACTGGGTGCTCACACAGCATGTGCATTTCCATTGTTCATCCCAGAGGAGAGGCCTTTTTTCTCCCCAAGTTTAGAGGCAAGGCTGCTTGCATATATCTGTCTGCCTTGATCCTGAAGTGTTTCTTCAAGCATGTCTGTTACATCCATATGATGCTATCATAGGAAATCCCAGTAATCATTGTTGAGGCATTATAGTGTACTCAGTATAAATGCAAATCTCTCAGGGGCCAATTTTAGAAATATTCTGCATTCTGCAAGATAAAAATATTCTGCTCTCAGTAGCTCCTGGATGGGAGATGTATTTGTTTTTTTTTCCCATAAATACTTTGGGAGGTGGAGAAACAAATGAAATCTGAATCACATTACCAAATAATAACACTTACATTCTAACACCACTAATTTGCCACCTACCAGGTGTAGAATAGAAATCTAGCTTTCAGTAGCCACCGTGAAAACAGTCAGCCTGAGAAGTACATGTGTTTGTATTAACTGGGGAGTAGAGCCTTCAAAAGGAACCCCTTCTAAACATAAAATGCCATAGATGCTAAAGTAATAATTTGATTTCTTTTCTGAGAATCTATGAAACTTTATGATAATTTCTTTTGATGCTATTAAAAGCACATTTTTCTGCTAGTTATTTTTAGAGATATACAACTAATAAAAATAATATCTTATGATGCCAATGCTTTATTGGTAGAGCCAATTCTGGACAAGATAAATAATGCCACACAGTTTAATAGAGGGCATTTAATATAAGTTACTGGTTATAAACATAAAAGGGGATGCCGAGGCAAACCAAAGATGAGAAATAGTATAATTCTATTCCCACTCTTAGAATAGAAGGATAATGAAAGAATTCAGAGCCTTGTTCTAAGATGCTCATGTACACTGGGAAAATGATACCCTGTCTTCTGTGTTCTTGCTCTTTGTACTTCTTATTTGACAAGTAGACCCAGACGAGAGTAGGCAAGAGATCTCACAGGTTTTCCTGAACTACAAAACTACACTACACAAGCCTTTAATTGTAATTCTACCCCAGACAAGTGAGAACAAAGGAAGAGAGGAAGAGAGAACTGAAGGAATAAGAATGGGCAGGAAGAAGATTAGAGGAAAGAAGGAGGAAGAAAGAAGGAATGAAGTGGAAGACCTAGAATCACCCAGCAGGTCCTTGTCTAAGGACAATGGATCCCTTACAAGTTACTTCTTGAAGTGACTCTTCCATAGAAGGTGTTGCCCTACTGACCCTGCTTTATAGGTGATGGATCTGAGATGCAGAGGGGTTGAGTCTCTTCCTTCTCAATTCCTGCATTCAGAATGTAGCAAAACTGGGGTGAGAGCCAGCCCCAAGCTCTTATCCCACGGCCAAATGTTGTTCAGTTCTGTTATTATGTGAACTGGCATGTTTCCTCTAAGTGCAGATTTCAATTTCCAAGCACTGGATTTTCAACAGTTCACAATAAAAACATAAATAGTGATCCACTTTAAAAATGTAAAGGGAAGAGTGTCCAGAATCAAGGAAAAACATTTTTTTGTGAGGTGGGGAGAGGGAGGGAATGTTTAACAGAGACAAAGAAAGTACTAGAGAATGTACAAATCTTTACAAATTTACAGATTGCTTTCAGAGTGTCTGTTCCCTCTCTTTTTCTCTCTCACCCCACCACATCCACACACATACACACACACACCTTCTTCCTTTAAGTTGTTCTATAGTCTTTTTGTCAAAATTCTGAGTTTGGAATGGAGGCTTTGGTAAGGAAGGAAGAGGTTCCCTCTTATCCTCACTTGTTCTGATCACGGTATGAACTGCAAATATTTCTTCATTACACATGACCATTTGTTCTGCAGTAAAGCTATGCTATTTTTCCCCTGTAGATAAAAGTCCAGTCACACATATAGGCTTAATTAAAATAAGGAAGTAATATTCATTTATTAATTAAAATTTTAACTTACCATTTAGAAAACAATGATTGTTTGAAATGTAAAATTCCCATACCTACTCTGAGGCTATCTGAAATAAAACCACTAAAAAAAAAAAAAAAAAAAAAAAAAAAAAAAACACTAAATTTTTTCTGTACTCTTAAACATCATGTAAAAGTAAAATAGAAAAGAAAAACGTTTTACATTTGGTTGGAATATCCTGTCATTTAATCTTTTCTCATTATTCTAAAATGACGGTATAAATTTCAACTCAGCCAGAAAATAATTTCAGATTTATGAAGGCTGGGGTATCTGTCATTTTAAATTATGGTAATATTTACAGCTTAATTCTGACTTTACATATGGAATTTGTGGTATTTTTAATGTGCTAGCGAAGGACTTCTACTCTTCATGAGGAAATAACAGAGTGCAGACTGCTCTCTGCCATAAACAATAGAAAAGCTTGATAAAATATTTGAAGCCAATGTGTTCCAACATCGGTAGATAGTTTTTGACCTTGATGCCAGGGAAGTGAAAAAAAAATGTGCAAGGAAAACCCTAAAACCACTCAGGCTTCCTGCCTGGAAGCAATCTCCTGGTTGTTCAGCTACACAGAACACAGAATTTGACCATCTTGTTAATTCAAGAAGACAGAATCAGATTTTGGAAAGCCACAGTTTGCAGCACAGTGAAGTGGTAAGATGGATCTCTGCAGGAAATAAATAAATAGTCCTGGGACTTAGCACAGGAGTTTCCTTGAGTATTTGAACATCAATTCACATGTGAAAAGTCTGAAGGGTCCAGGCAAAGAAAATGACTAGGACGTGAGTTTCAAAGCTGACATAGTCAGGGAACTGTTCCAGTTTTCATCAGCCAAAATGCAGATGTCTTATTGAACATACATGCAATTGAATAAAGGTCAAGAAGAATCAGAAATTATTAACAAGATAAACAGCTTCTAAAATAGAGCATTCTAGGTTTGTTCTATAACAAATATATTCAATACATTCATCATAGGAGAGGTGATTGTGGCCCAACACATTTGTAGATGAAAGGAGACATCAAAGTGTCAAAGGGTAGGTTAAATAGTCCCAGTTAAAGGACAAGGTCCAGAAGGGAGAGAACTGGGTGTAAAAAACTACCTGCTTGCTAGACAAGGTTGAAAATTTCTTAATGAAAGAGAGTGAGAGAAGAAAAGCAGCATGTTGTGCCTTCACATACATCATGCCCAGCATCTGGTCAAAACTTCTTAGACATTGGTGAGAAATTTGGAAAACTTAACAATACATTATCAGGAAGAACATCAAATGATACTGTTTCTGACATCTTGATGAAAGAAGCCACTTTCACCAAGTGGCTTCTTTCACCACTTTCACTTTCATCCAGCCACTCATCCACATTGAGAGAAAACCAACAAAATATACAAAATGAAAAAGCATGGGTCGAACCTGGGATGTAGCCAGCGATTATGGCCCCATTTTCCCTTTCCCACAGCATTGTTTAAGTATATTTAAAGAATGGAAAAACTTTCAGAGAAAAAAAATATATTGTTTTTTTCTCTTAAAAGTAATTAATAAATGTTAACATAAATAAGGATAAAGTTAAATTTTGTTTTGTTTATTTGAGATGGAGTCTCACTATGTAGCTCTGAGTGTCCTGGAATTCACTATGTAGACCAGACTGGACTTGAACTCACAGAGATCCACTTGCCTCTGCCTCCCGAGTGCTGGGATTAAAGGCATGTGTCATTATGTTTGAATTCCTATTTCTTAAAAAATGCTTGAATTCTTATTTCTTAAAAATGCTACAGAAATAATGTTGTCAATTCATTGTATGAACATGTTACCAAACAGCTTCCAAACTCAGGACAGAACGAGTTGACAACCAGACCTGATCTCTGAACTCATGGGGTTTTCAAACCTTCCAGGGTCCCTTTAGCAGGCAGCAGATTTTTCAAAGTTACTGTGAAGACAAGTCCTCACCCAAAGCTTGTGTGGGAAACCAACTACACAGTAAGTGACACCTCTGTGTCTTGCAGGTCATACGGAAAGGGGAGGTCAGCTGCTGCTGGATCTGTACTGCCTGCAAGGAGAACGAGTTTGTGCAAGATGAGTTCACCTGCAGAGCCTGTGACCTTGGGTGGTGGCCCAATGCAGACCTGACAGGTAGGAGCCAGCTCTCTTGTAGCATTGCCCCTCTGAGGTTATTTATGAATTAGCTCCTGGCTTTTCTCCATGGCCTTTTGCTATGCTACACACTTGGTAGAGCTTGTGCCTGACAGTACATACAAACTTTTGAAGTTTAAATGCCCTGTATTGAAAATGAAGTTCATTTCCATCCAAGCACAAGTGAGTTGATATGTGGTTAGATATTCTGTTACAGATATATTTTCTATTTCTTCTTCTCAAAATTTTACTTGGAGGCGTTTCAAGCCAACTGAATTTATATTTGCTAACATTTCCTGGACATCTTCTGTGTGTATCTAAGTTACCACTACATCCCTAAAGATACACACATAAATGAATCACAATCCTAACTTCTTTTTTTTGGCATTTATGTGCACTTGTATGTGTGTGTGCATGTGCATGCATGTGTGTGTGTTCCTGTGTATGTGGGTGTACATGTATGCATGAGCACATGGTCATGTATGTCAGTCTTGGCACTGTTCTTGTGGCTAGTCTCCTGGTCCTGCCTTACAGATAATATGATACTTAGATTACAGGTATGAACCACAAGGCCTACTTCTAATCTTAGCTTTCATTTTGCTTAAAATTTGTTAAGAAAGAAAAGGAAAGGAACTATAGTATAACAATTAATATAAAGAGATGATTATACAGAACAAGAAGCTTTTCATGAAAGCAAGAAGATGAAAAGAATGATAGCAAGTCAAACACAGGACAGTTGAAGCTTATAATAGACTTGGGCAAACCAAGGAATAAGTACATGGGCTTGGTTGATAGACACCACAGTGTTGAGAAATAAGACTCATGGTGATATTTCTCTCAGCCCTTCTCTGTGCTTAGACCTTGGCTTTTGGCTTTTAGCACTGGAGAGTTTTAAGGTAGGGAATGACATCATGAAACCAGTTTGTAGGTAGATGAATCTGGGGGCAATGTGGAATGCACATTGGAGACAGCCACCTTCATCCTAATGAGACATTTCAAAAGGAAATGTCTAGACCAGCTGCAGAGAGAAGGAAGGGAAAGAATTAGATGTAAGAAACTACTTAGGAATAAAATCAAGGGAGCTGGGATGTACTTATTATGTAAATATATGCACATACATACATACACACTATATATATACATATATGTAGTATATATATGTATGTATATATTCTCTCTCTATATATATATTCTAAAAAGCAATGTTCATATATATAATTTAGTTTTTTTTTATAGTCCCTGGTATACACTCACAGGAGAGAAACTTTTAAGAAATGCTCCACAAAAATTTTAAGTCTAAAGTCTTAGGAACCTTAGCATGTAAATAAATACAGGCTTGGTGTATGGACCATTCATCTTAGAGGAAGCAGAAGCCTGGAGGAACAAAACTGTATACACAAGGTGACGGAACCCAAGCCACAAACCCCGATCCCATGACTCCCTGGATGCCTTTGAAAATCTCCAGGAAAGGTGATAATGCTGCTAGTTTCTTGCTTTTGATTTATTCTGAAGAAAAATGTGAAAGTAAAACACATGGTTTTATCCAAATATAGATTTTAAAATGGTTAGATAAGTAGAACTAGGTCATATAGCTAAAATTATACTTAAATGGCACAACCTTGTGAAATGTTAGTCCTGTTAGAGCCAAATTTAAATGACTATGAGAAATCACCCAATGCAAAAACCCTTTCCAAAGAAAGCAAATTAGATTGTAATATATTTTTGAGATTACCAACTACATTAACCACACTCGTTCTTTCTTTTTTTTTTTAATACTCTAGCTAAAAGCTAGCTTGAAAGTTTTCATATACTTAAATGCCATCCAACAAATGAATGCTCACCTCCATATTCTTGTTCTCAGTTTTTGGAATGGGACCTAGCATATTTGAACACACTTAATGCCCATGTGCATGAAGGCAACCTTAATTAAATGTAGTGGGTCACACACACAAAACTACGTTATAGAAAAGGGCTTAGAAAGAAGAGGAACAAAAGATGAAAAGAAATAAGAGGAAAATTAAGGACACTTTGACCAAAGAGTGCCATAGACAGGAAATGATGAAAGAATGGCTTGTAACTTATATTTGGACTTATATTTGTAACTTATATTTGGACTTGCCAAGTTTGTCCTGGCACCTTAAGTTTTTCATTTTCTCGGTGTCTTCCAAGATAGCGTTTTCTTCTTTGCAGCCTCCATTTTGGGCTCAGGAGCAATGAGTTCCTGTAGAGTGAGAATCATTGTAATGTGGTAAGGGTAAGGGCAAGCTCATGCATGGGTTAGCCCACCATGCACTCCTTTTGCTCAGCAGCACACCCTGGGTGCTTTCTCACATGGATATGTTTGGGGTATAGAGAACCTAAATCTAAAATCTTCAGCTTGAACCTATTCTCAGCATTTTTAAACATGTACAACCAGAATTCAACACTGATCATGTGTCCAGCTCCACTCTTTGGCAGGGGCATGCCCATCAACTCCACCATTACACAGCTGGAGCAGCTCACACATCACTCCTTTAAAGTGGCAGTGACTTCTTTCAATAATTTGTTTTCTTTTTAGATATGAATGCCCTATATGGCCTAGTTTCATGGATATCCTTAAGGTGAATGTGAACATTTAAACTTCTTATTTAAAATCATTTTTTAGGGCTTTCTTTGTCAAGTGAGTACTGACCCACTTTTATAGCTGGCTTACAGGAAAAGAGAGAATTTTTTTTAAGAATACATATTAGAGAAAGGTAGGAGCCAAATTCACAAAGCTCATAAATAAAACAAGGAATGCCCTGAGGACCTGGTGACTGGAAAAAGCACTTAATACTGGACATAAAAATAATTAACCAACAAAAATAACATTACTAAACTCATTCTATGAAGTACCATCACCTTGATACCTAAACCATACAAAGACCCAACCAAAAGAGAGAACTTCAGACCTATCTCTCTTATGAACATTGATGCAAAAATACTTAATAAAATACTGGCAAACCGAATCCAAGAACATATAGAAGATATCATCCACCATGACCAAGTCGGCTTCATCCCAGGCATGCAGGGATGGTTCAATATACGGAAATCCATCAATGTAATCCACCATATAAAGAAACTGAAGGAGAAAAACCACATGATCATCTTCTTAGATGCTGAAAAAGTATTTGACAAAGTCCAACACCCATTCATGTTTAAAGTCTTGGAGATATCAGGAATACAAGGCACCTATATAAACATAGTAAAGGCAATATACAGCAAGCCAATAGCCAAGATCAACTCAATGGAGAGAAACTTAAATTAGTTCCACTAAAATCAGGGATAAGGCAAGGCTGCCCACTCTCTCCATATCACTTCAACATAGTACGTGAAGTCCTAGCTAGAGCAAGAAGAGAACTAAAGGATATCAAGGGGATACAAATCGGAAAGGAAGAAGTCAAAGTATCACTAGTTGCAGATGATATGATAGTATACATGAGTGACTCCAAAAATTCAACCAGAAAACTCCTTCAGCTGATAAACAACTTCAGCAAAGTGGCTGGATACAAAATTAACTCAAAAAAAAAAAATTAGAAGCCTTCCTGTATACCAAAGACAAAAGGGCCAAGAAAGAAATTAAGGAAACAACACCTTTCACAGTAGCCACTAATAACATAAAGTATCTTGGTGTGACTCTAACCAAGCAAGTAAAGGACCTGATTGAAAAAAAACTTTAAGTACCACAATCCATTCCTCAACTGAGGGGCATCTGGGTTGTTTCCATTTTCTGGCTATTATGAATAAAGCTGCTATAAACATGGTTGAGCAAATGTCCTTGTTGTGTACTTGAGCATCTTTTGGATATATGCCTAGGAGTGGTATAGCTGGATCTTGAGGAATCACTATTCCTATTTGTCTGAGAAAGAGTCAGATTGATTTCCAAAGTGGTTGTACAAGTTTGCATTCCCACCAGGAATGGAGGAGGGTTCCCCTTTCTCTGCATCCTCTCCAGCATGTGTTGTCACTTGATGGGTGTAAGGTGAAATCTCAGGGTCGTTTTGATTTGCATCTCCCTGATGGCGAAGGACATTGAGCATTTCTTTAAGTTAGTAAAACCTGGAGAGTACAGGAGTGCCACAAGGACCAAATATACCAGGGCACAGGGGTCTTTCACGAGACTGATCCTCCAACCAAGGACCATGTATGGATATAACCTAGAACCCCTGCTCGGATATAGCCCATGGTAGCTCAGTGTCCAAATAAGTTCTCTAATAAGGGGAACAGGGACTATTTCTGACATGAACTCAATAGCGAGCTCTTCCACTCCCCTCCCATGAGGGAAAAGCAGCTTGGCTAGGCCACAGAAGAGGACATTGCAGTCAGTCCTGAGGAGACTTGATAAGCTAGGGTCAGATGGAGGGGGAGGAGGTCCTCCCTAGTTAGTGGACTTGGAAAGGGGCAGGAAGGAGATGAAGAAGGGAGGGTCGGAGATTGGGATTGGGAGGGAATGAGAGAGGGGGCTACGGCTGGGATACAAAGTAAATAACCTGTGATTAATATAAAAAATAAAAAATTTAAAAAAAAGAAAAAAACTTTAAGTCTCTGAAGAAAGAAATTGAAGAAGATATCAGAAGATGGAAAGATCTCCCGTGCTCATGAAACTGAACGGTTAACATAGTGAAAATGACCATCCTGCCAAAATCAATCTACAGATTCAATGCAATTCCCATCAAAATACCAACACAATTCTTTACAGACCTTGAAAGAAAAATTTTCAATTTCATGTGGAAAAACACACACACACACAAAAAAAACAGAATTTCCAAAACGATCCTGTACAACAACAGTTTATCTGGAGGTATCTGCATCCCTGATCTCAAGCTGTACTACAGATCAATAGTAATAAAAACTGCATGACATTGGCATAGAAACAGGATGGTAGATCAAGGAACCGAATAGAAGACCCAGAAATAAATCCACACACCTATGGATATTTGATTTTTGACAAAGAAGTCAAAAAATCATTCAATGGAAAAAAAGACAGCATCTTCAACAAATGGTGCTGGTCCAACTGGATGTCTACATGCAGAAAAATTCAAATAGATCCATATTTATCATCCTGCACAAAACTAAAGTCCAAGTGGATCAAAGATTTCAACATAAAACTAGACACACTAAATCGGTTAGAAGAAAAAGTGGGAAAGAGCCTAGAACTCATGGGCACAAGAGACAATTTCCTGAATAGAACAGCAACAGCCCAGGCTCTAAGATCAACAATCAATAAGTGGGACCTCATGAAACTGAAAAGCTTCTGTAAAGCAAAGGACACTTTTGTCAGAACAAAATGACTACCTACAGATCGGGAAAGGATCTTCACCAACCCTATATCCAGAATGTATAAAGAACTAAAGAAGTTAAAAAGCAACAAACCATGTAATCTAGTTAAAAATGGGATATAGAGCTAAACAGAGACTTCTCTGTAGAGGAATATAGAATGGCAGAGAAACACCTAAAGAATTGTTCACTGTCCTTAGCCACCAGGGAGATGCAAATCAAAACTACCCTGAGATATCACCTTAAACCCCTCAGAATGGCTAAGATCAAAAACTCAAGTGACAACACCTGTTTTGCTGGTGGGAATGTAAACTTGTACAACCACTTTGGAAATCAATCTGGTGCTTTCTCAGACAAATAGGACTAGCACCTTCTCAAAATCCAGCTATACCACTCCTAGGCATACATCCAAAATATGCTCAAGTACACAAGAAAGACATTTGTTCAACCATTTACTTAGCAGCTTTATTTGTAATAGCCAGGACCTGGAAATAACCCAGATGTCCCTCAACTGAGGAATGGATACCGAAATTGTGGTACATTTACACAATTGAATACTACTCAACAATTAAAAACAAGGAAATCATGAAATTTGTAGGCAAATGGCTGGATCTAGCAAAGATCATCCTGAGTGAGGTATCCCAGAAGCAGAAAGACACACATGGTATATACCCACTGATAAGTGGATACTAGGCCTAAAAGTCAGGATAAACATGCTAAAATCTCTACACCTAAAGAAGCTAAACAAGAAAGAGCACCCGGGGTAAGATGATCAATCCTCACTTATAAAGACAAATGGGATGGGGATTGGAAGTAGGAGAAAACAAGAAACAGGACAGGAGCTCACCATAGAGGGCCTCTGAAAGACTCTACCTAGCAGTGTATCAAAGCCGATGCTGAGACTCATAACCAAACCTTGGGCAGAGTGCAGGGAATCATATAGAAGGGGGAGTCAGTAAGATGTGAAGAGGACAGGAGGTCCACAATAACCAAATATATCTGGGCACAGGGGTCTTTTATGAGACTGTATTCCCCACCAAGGACCATGTATGGATATAACCTAGAACCTCTGCTTGGATGTAGCCCAGGGTAGCTCAGTATCCAAGTGGGTACCCTAGTAAGGGGAACAGGGACTATTTCTGACATGTACTCAGTGGCTGGCTCTTTGACCTT
Source organism: Meriones unguiculatus (assembly GCF_030254825.1). Classification (NCBI taxonomy): domain Eukaryota; kingdom Metazoa; phylum Chordata; class Mammalia; order Rodentia; family Muridae; genus Meriones; species Meriones unguiculatus. The sequence goes on from NC_083351.1 coordinate 86,445,538, forward strand.
CCCCCTTCAAGGGAGGAGCAGCCTTGCTAGGCCACAGAGATGGACATTGCAGTCCTGAAGAAACCTAGGAAGCTAGGGTCAGATGGAAGAGAGGTCTCCTCCCTTCTCTCTGTAGTATTGGAAAGGGGCAGGGAGGAGATGAGGGAGGGAGGGAGGGGGAATTGGGAGAGAATGAGGGAGTGGGGTACAGCTGGAATACAACGTTAATAAACTGTAACTAATATTTTAAAAATAAAATAAATAAAGACTAAGAACCTCTCCTCATAATAAGGCTGGACAGGGCAACCAAGTATGAGGAAAATTGTCTCAAAAGCAGCCAAAGGAGTCAAAGACAGCCTCTGCTCGCACTATTAGGAATGCTGAAAAGATTGAAAATGACTCCTATCATTCATCTTAAGTAGAAACTACCCCAAAGTGGATCAAAGTTCCCAAGCGTAAGATCTCATATAATGAAACTTGTAGAAGAAGCACAGGTGAAACACTTCAACACACTAGCTGTTGTAGGCTAAGAATTTCTGGGTAATTCCCCCAAAACAGTGACAACAAAAGCAGAAAAGGACAAAACATATATCACTTTATGAAGCTTACCTACCACATAGGAAGCAGTAATTCAAATGAAGCCACAAAGTAAAGGGTGTGTGTAATTTTAGACTATCTACCTGGATATGCAGAACATGCAAGCAAATATTGAGTCTTTTTTTTTCCCTTGCCAACTCTGAAGCTTAATCTAATGACTTAATAACTCTGAATCTCAACTTCATTATTTGTCAGATAAGTATAAGTAAACTGCATCGGTGCTTTCAAAGCTACTTCCTGTCCTATTGGGAAAGACCATTCTTGGGCTCGGAGCCTGGTGATTTGGGCATAATAACTGTGTCAAGATCCATGTCTGTTCAATTTAGAGAATTAGAAGACCAATGCAGTTGTCAAAAGAAAAGCCACCTTATGAATCCATGTATTTCCCTGCTGGGCCTAATGGCTGTCACATACAGTTCAGGTAGTATGGACTGGATACCATACACACGTATGCTAGTCTTCTTTTGTACTCAGGCCTCCACTGCCACTCATATGTCTCTCTCTAGTTTTCTCCTCCTCCACAGTGAGTTCTTCCTGCTCATCCACTTTTCTCTCATAAGCAAGTCCCTCAAAGATCTGGAGTTGACCTAACATCCATCTCCTTCTTCCAGCTATTTGAGCGAGCTCTCAGCTGACTAAGAAGAAAACCAAGTGCAGACACTTTTCTGAGGTTGTCCTTAGAAGTCAGAAATACTGGCTTTGAGAGACAAGAGGGTTTTGTTTTTCTGTGCATTCTTTTGAATTTTCTACATCCTTCCCTGCTGCTCTATTTTCACATGAATTAGGACTTAGTTCACACATGAGAAAGAACTTCTATTTATACTTTCAAATACATGTTAAATGGCTGGTAAGCTGCTTCAGTAGGTGAAGGTGATTGGTGCCAAAACTTAGATCTTACAGACACACACACACACACACACACACACACACACACACACTGAAATTTTAAAACATACATTTACATTAAAAAAAGAAAAATATAGTGTGTTGTGATAGTTTCTGACCATTTTTTGAGACCAAATCACACTCTTCTTCCCTTGTACAGCCCTGACTAGGTAGCCCAGACTGGCTTTGAAATAAAGATCCTCCCATCTCAGCTTCCCACATGAGTTCTGGAATTATAGGGGTATACCACTACACCCAGCCATCACAATGGAACCCAGTCATATACTTAACTTCTTGTATTCTCCCACGGTGAGTGTATTACCTAACTATCAAATAATTCTTCTTATTAGTTAGGATTTTATCTTGACAAAACATGGGAAAAATCTCTATTACCATATACTAGATGAATACTAGTACAATTGCCTTTCTAAAGATTGATCATGTTAAATGTGATTCACATCAAGGTTACCTTCACATTCAAATGAGTTGAGCCTTGTAACAGCTCATGCTGCCCGTCTCTCCACCAGTCAGCTACTATTCCGTTATATATACAGACTATTTTGCAAACATATCCTCAATATCTTCAGAACATACATCTCTCATACTAATTTATATTTATGTGTTATTGATGCCTATTTTTTCACTCACGAGTGGAAAGTTAGATCCCTTTTGTCACTTACTTGGCGCCATATCAAATCCAGAGCAAGGGAAATGTGTTTTGGTGTTGCCATAGTAGTAGTAGTGAAAAGAAAAACCTCTTTTGGTATTCTTTTAGTAAAGAATACCAAAAATCAGTAAATAATTACAGGAGTGATGACAGTGTTTTTCAGTGGGTGTTTTGATGTGTTTTTTTTTGTTTGTTTGTTTGTTTTGTTTTGTTTTTAATGTAAGATTTCTGTTAGAACAAAGAGTGATTTTCTCTGAGACATGGTTGTTGTTGTTGGAGGTAAGGTTTGTAAGAAATGTACTGAAATCAACTTTAAATGTGTTAAAGATTCTCATTAATGAAATCAATATTTATAAGTAATTTACATTTTCATGTTTTTTTTCTAGATCTGAGAAAATATTGGTGAATTCTCAGAGTCAGTGCATTTGGAAGCTATTGGGCTTTTTGTGTTTTCTTCTAGGATATGTACATTTTAATTCTGCACATAAATTTCATGCTTCAGTGCTTATGATTAGTAAACATGATTCTTTTCCATGATGATATAAGACTTGACAGTGACTCAATAATTCATGGACCAATTAAAAGTCATGCAATAATGTTTATTTGTTCTAAAATATCAAATAGTATAAGGACTTCTCAAAAAGGCACCCTGTACTAAATGTCATTAAAAGCAAAAAAAATTAACTAGCTTTACTTAAGTTCTCTATTTTGTCAATCGCCATGACCTCCACACTATTATCTATTTATTCATGTGATTCTACAATATACCTTAGCAACTATCTTTTTTCTGAAATACCATATTTATTTGCCAATAAAACCTTATTTCTTAATGATCAAATCCCAAAAAGTATGTAAAAATATAAAATTCGGTATAAGAAATTTGGAAGAACTTACAGCTTGGAATGAAGAGTATTACATGCCTTTTTGTATATATTGCATTTAAAAAATGATATATGAATGCTAGATGGTAAATATTCTCTCTCCTCAAAGATCAAGAAGCTGAAAGAAAATAGAGTCCCCGGTTCATTTGTGGTTACAGTTGTGGGACACAACTGTAGAATTCATGGGTGATGATGTCACTGAACAGGCAGCAGTGGGGAGAGGTCTGCATGGGCAGATCATGGTTAAAATCTTCTTGATCTTTGAGAAGAGAGAATCTTTATCAACTGTCTTGTGCTCAGAGATGTTTGAAGAAACTGAGGTAAACACATAAGAAGCATCATATGATACTAGATATGTAAACAGTGAACCAAATCCCTATGTACTGTGTCACATAGATATAGGGCAATAAGCAACTATTGTTTCCTGGAAGGAAAACAATCATAGAATGAATATTTAAGTTGTACATTGAATTATAAGTACATATCCATTTTGTAGGTAGCTGATATTAAGAAAATACACTGAAGAAGGCCTCTTTTGGTAATATTATCATGAAATAATGTTATAAATGTTAAGAATTCCACTAAGATAATTGGGGCAAAATAATTATCGCCTCTATTTCCTGATCTGTGTTATGTGTGATTTGACCTAGTTAGAAGGAAATATGATATTCTATTTTAGCCTGCAAATGCACTTGGATATTATAAACTCTGAGATATCTGGTTCAAGATGAGAAGTAGCCTCTGGTCTTGGAACTAGAGTTATTATTACTTGTCTGAGTTCACTGAGTAATTTTTAGCCTGCTTGAGGGCTAACTTGTTCATTTTGCCGCTAGCTCTCCGAATGAATGGCCATGGACATTTGCCAAGCTGCCCTATTTTCAGAGCTCTAGATGCCATACAAACAACTGTTTTTAAGTCTTCTGTTGTATGTGGGAGTAAAGTATAGTGGATTACTACTTACCGTTACAGGAGATATCCCCTCTTCCAGCCTTGAGATGCCCTCATTCAGAAGTTTCATGACTGACTTGGACAATAGCATCAATTTCCTCAAGATGGCAAATCTAGAGCTTCTCAAATCTAAGATGTCTGACACAAGGGAAAGTGAAGGAGGAAAATGCAAATCTTTACAAACTGTATTCAAGGCATAAGTGACTGGGCTTGGGGTGGGTTTGACTGACATGGAAGAGCCTAACTTCTGCTTAAGAAGAGTCTAGCATCTTGCTAGTAGGAAAAGTGGTCACCATGGAGTCTGTGCCATGGGTTTTTATTATTTAAACTGCCCTCTGTTAGTGCACAGGAATGTCTGGTCTTTCTCTAGGACAAAGACATTTTGCTTTAACTCTGCAGTTTACTGTTCAGGACAGATGCACAGCTAGTTTGGACAATTTTATGGTCTTTTGTGGGGATGCCACTCTCTGTATTAGTCTTTGACTTTTGACAATGTTATATGAGCTGGAATTTGTAAGAGGCAGACTTTGAAATGTCCCTGGTGACAGCCAATGCCAGCCCTCAGTGAAAGGCATGACTGATTTTTCTGACTTGAGCTGTCTCAAAGCTAGTGTTCATCAGGCAGATCACAGCAGCAGTGCACACTCTAAATGCAATGCATCATATCTGTGGATGAATAAGAGCTTGGAGCTGGATCTCTCTTAATTGGTGGCAGTGACATGCTGCCTGTCTTTTGCTGCAGTACACATTTTTATTTTAAATGAAAACATTACACGAATGTGTTTTGTGAGCTTCTGAAAATTTTTTAGATATGTGAACTCGTGAAATCCTTGCACTTGTGAAATATATTAGAAAAGTGAAGTGTGACTTGCCTGCATACCATTTCTCAAATGATCTAAACTAACAGTATTGCTAGCTATCATTAACTTGTTAGAGATGCTGACTGAGTAGAAAAGCCTTAGTTCAAATAGATTCCTATTACTGTTAAGAGAAACAGTAAAGATGAAGTAAGATTTGTATAATTTCAAATCAGTAAAGGAAACTGTAAATGAATTAGGTTTTCTCTGGCTATAAAATAAGCCAATTCAAACCGAAGCAAAAGTAAAAACAAACAAACAAAAAAGGCAGGTTTATTGAGGGTAGCTTCAGGGTGGGTTCACCAGTCCCAAGGAACCAGACCAGGGCAATTGCCATGCAGACAAGGGGGAGAGAGGCAGCACAGACGGGAGAGAGAAATACAGGAAGTGGGACTCGATGAGGGGGAGGAGAAGAGAAGGGGAGAGAGGAAAGGAAGGGGAGGGAAGGGGGAAGAAGAGGGAGAGGGAGAGACCAAAGTGTCGGGATTATATAGGGAAGCCTCTGGGGGAGGAGAAGCCCAGTCACTGGGCTGAAAAGTTCAGGGAATAGCAACCACACCTTACAACAACTAGGGACTAAGGGATTCTGGGAGAACCTGGAGGCTAGACATGCTTTGATGTGTTAACTAAGTATCTTAGCCAGTTGTGTTGGTTCTGAAACCCAACAAGTAGAGAATACAGAAATATGACATGTATAATAATCTTTAGAAATTATGTTAAAGTTGTTCTTTGATAGTTTCATACTTGTATACAGTGCAGTCTAATGACTCTCACTCTCATCGCCTTCCTGGCCCTGTACACCTTCCTATAAATTCCTTTCTCACATTCTTTTTTGTTTGTTTGCTTGCTTGTGTGCTTGTTTTCATGATCCACTGATCTTAACCAGAGCTTTCCTTGTATGGCTATGGGTTTGGAACTATTCATTAAAACCTGGTTGGGCTAACAGTGGGTATGTAGTTTAGACAATGATTCTCCCTCTTCAAGAATCTATATTTGGTGTTTCCATCATTTATGTTTCTAGAAATTTCATCAAAATTTCTTTTTTTTATTTTATTATTATTTTTTTTATCAGTTACATTTTATTAACTCTGTATCCCAGCTGTGTCCCGATCCCTCATTCCCTCCCAGTCCCTCCCTCCCTCCCTCATCTCCACCGTGCCCCTTTCCAAGTCCACTGATAGGGGGGACCTCCTCCCCATTCATCTGATCCTGTTTTATCAGGTATCTTCAGGACTGGCTGCAAAGCCCTCCTCTGTGGCCTAACAGAGTCAAAATTTCTTTGAAGATCTTCATTTGCAAAAATATTGGAGGTGCTGTGACCAATAGGTTCACTCACTGCATTCTTTCCTGTCTTCTGTTCTTCAAATTTCTTAAAATCCTAAAAACCACCTCTAAGGCTCATGATAGTCAGCCAGCCATTGTGTCTATCAGCTCTGTATTACACATCCCACATGCTCAGGGGAGAAGCATGAAGCAAAGGCATTTCACTGTGACTAGTACACTTTTAACTCTATGCTGGTTACAGTTGTCAGTTCTACAAGATTACAAGTGTGTGTGTGTGTGTGTGTGTGTGTGTGTGTGTGTATACAGTATATAACATATGTATATGTATAGATATACATGACATATCCATATCCAGACATTTTCCTCATGATTTCTTAAACAATATGGCACAGTAACTATTTACCTTGCATTTACATTATGCTGGGGATTATAAGTAAGCTAGGCATGATTGAAAGCACATATGAGAGAGTCTATAGGTTACATACAAAGAATATGCCATCCAAGATAAAGCACTAGGTATCCACATATTTGGTACCACTGGAGTGTACTGAGGCCAAATAGTTCTATGCAAATGTATTCTCAGACAAAGGACTTGAGCTTCTCCAAGATTTGATATCATTGGGAGAAAAGAGCCAATTCCTCATGGATTCTGAGAATCAACTATATATGAATTAAAGAACAAAAAACCAGGGAAAACAGAAAAGCTAAATCTTCTGTCAACTTTACACACAAGAGATGGCTACTCCTGAGAGATAAGTTTTCTCTGAGTAGATGACACACAAATGGTCTACAGTGTGTTAAAAAATGTTGAGTTTAGGGATCAATAAGCTTCCAGAGCATATGCTTGTGGCCATCTGAAGACATCCTGTGAGACTGTGGTTGGTTGGTTGATTGGCACACCTGAATTGATGTGAGTTTTTCCCTAGCAAGATGAGTATCAGAATTCAGGGCTAACACTCAATGGTTGATGTGAGGAGTCATGTTCACTGAGGTGGGCTGGTGTTGATAGACTGAAGAAAATTAAACTGGTCCCTGTGGGGGGTCCCTGTCTAGGGCTATAAAACAGTGATTTTTTTTTCTGGAATCATTAAGATAATTCCAATATCACCGTTTTGGGAAATACTAGTCCATACCAAACATAAATTCTTGAGAAAGAATTGTCTCCTAACCATGACAACATATTTATTTTCACTATGAAATGCAAAACAAATTTCATTCTCCACCAAGAGGGAAAACATAAGTGGTAATAAAAACATAATTGCTAGCACTCCAGAGAGGAGCAGAGAGCACTTTCATTCTTTGGCATGTCAATCTAAGGCTATTAACTCAAAGCTCCAACTTGCAGACCCAAAGATTACATAGATGGTTAAGCAATATAAAAAGGTATGGTAGACAAGAAAATGTGAATTTTTCTACAAAATTTAAATTATATATGTATAAAACACTCGGTTAGCTAAGATTTTTCTATGAGTCCTACGTGCTATGTATAAGGACTGCATAAAATAAAGAAATCTTATTTCTTTATAAGATTAAAAGTTATAAAAACTTATTAAAACTTAATGAGTTTACTTCTTATTAACATTCTATTTTGTTATCATGCTATTTTTACTTCCTCTCTTTTAAAAAAATGTAGAATTAAATTTCATCAATGCAGTGACAACTTACAATGTAGGGCCTGATGGAAAAGATTATTTCCCTTCAAGTTCAATTAAGTCATATCAGACTGTAATGAGACTAAGTTGGAGATATGATTATCCACAGAAGGCCAAGGAGTATCTCTGAGTAACATGGAAGAATTTTGTAACAGATACCATAAATCATAAAAGATGTGACCATAGGAAGCACCTACACAATTGCCCAAAAGAAATCAGAGACTGATTAAAATCGTTTTTCTCCTTGCAGGCTGTAAACCCATTCCTGTCCGTTACCTGGAGTGGAGTGACATAGAAGCTATCATAGCCATCGCCTTTTCTTGCCTGGGCATCCTGGTGACCCTGTTTGTCACCCTTATCTTTGTGCTGTATCGGGACACACCCGTGGTCAAATCCTCCAGTAGGGAACTCTGCTATATCATTCTGGCTGGCATTTTTCTTGGCTATGTGTGCCCTTTCACCCTCATCGCCAAACCTACCACCACATCCTGCTACCTCCAGCGCCTCCTGGTCGGCCTTTCTTCCGCCATGTGCTACTCTGCTTTAGTGACTAAAACCAATCGTATTGCACGCATCCTAGCTGGCAGCAAGAAGAAGATCTGTACACGGAAGCCCAGGTTCATGAGCGCTTGGGCTCAGGTGATCATAGCCTCCATTCTGATTAGTGTACAGCTGACTCTAGTGGTGACCTTGATCATCATGGAGCCTCCCATGCCCATTTTGTCCTACCCAAGTATCAAGGAAGTCTACCTTATCTGCAATACCAGCAACCTGGGTGTAGTGGCCCCTGTGGGCTACAATGGACTTCTCATCATGAGCTGTACCTACTATGCCTTCAAGACCCGCAACGTGCCCGCCAACTTCAACGAGGCCAAATACATCGCCTTCACCATGTACACTACCTGCATCATCTGGCTGGCTTTTGTGCCCATTTACTTTGGGAGCAACTACAAGATCATCACCACCTGCTTCGCAGTGAGCCTCAGTGTGACAGTGGCCCTGGGATGCATGTTCACTCCCAAGATGTACATCATTATTGCCAAGCCAGAGAGGAATGTCCGCAGTGCCTTTACCACCTCCGATGTAGTCCGCATGCACGTTGGTGATGGCAAGCTGCCCTGCCGCTCCAACACCTTCCTAAACATTTTCCGGAGAAAGAAGCCTGGGGCAGGAAATGCCAAGTGAGTCGTTCAATCTGGGATTCTCAGTCTCTCTGTTTCTTTCTCTGTGTTTTTTTTTTTTCTGTTTCTGTTTCTGTCTCTCCCTCCTCTCCTGCTTCATCCCCCGCCCCCTTTTTAGCCTCCCTCCATTTGTCTAAACTGTTTATTGTTTTCTTCCACTCAAAGTTTTTCAAATCTCACTGTCAGAATAGGGATATAAACTTAAAAGTTATTTTTGTTTTGTTTTCATTCCTTTGATATAGCAGGCGTCACCACCGAGCAATGCTGACAAGAGCTCAGAGCTTTTTCGAGAGGCTGCAATTCTGACAGGAGCATCCTTCTTGTGGTGTAGGTTCCTAGTCTATGGAGAATCAATACGGTCCTTTACCGGGTCAAAGGGGCAAATACTAGTTCTGAATGAATGTTTAGACCATGGTTGAAGACAGCTTCCAATTTATTTTTATTCTGAAACCAGGCTTTTAGCAATCTGAGGTGTGTGGTAAGACACTAAGCTCCCTAAGGAGATTGTCACTTCAAAATTGGATTGTAATAGACCATGAAACATGTCCTGTTATGATGTCCCTGAAGCATCAGCTGTATCATAGACCTCTTATTTATTAAACTTTAACACATATCATGATGAACGTGTTTCACAGTGTTACACATGAATTGTCCTGTCTCTTCTTCATGATCATGATCAAAATAGGGTTTTTTGTTTAGTTTTGTTTTGTTTGTCACAAAGCAAAACATAAATAAGGAGCCCTAAACTTGAACATCAAGTCCAAATGTTTATATTCTGGTACTTCTGGGTAATAAAGTTTCCATGATAATTATTTTCCTATATTTTCTTCCCTCATTCTGTTAAAATTCTTCACATACCATCTTGCTGAGGTTCATGAAAACACATTTCATGCAATATTTATAATTAAAAATAATGACATGGATACTTAAAATTCTGAAGAAAACAGAATTTTCTATTAAGTAGTAATTTCACCATGAGCAGGACTACTTTTGCTTTTTAGGATGGCTCTTAAAAATGAATGTTAATAGCAACCATTACATCAGATACAACATTTTATAGCTATTACATCCACGTAAGTCAGCTAGTAGGTAAGAATGATGGATGGCACTTTTCTCCCCTATAGCTAAAGAAATGGAGCCTCTACAAATTTATGCAGCTTTTAGAGTAATTCCCTTTATCCTGTCTTTGCCTGAATTAAATTGGTATAAAATTTTTAGTGTATATCTAAAAATCTATATGCACTAAGTTCCATATTTTTTAAGCCACACATTGGAGACATCTTACAGACACCATATAATTTGTGGCTGTGATGTACAGGTGTTTAGGGGAAAAGTCTTTGAAATCCATAGTCATTAGTTCAAATAAAAACATTCCTAACACTTGGCAGCATTAGAACGAAGCCAACAATTTGTGCTTATTTCTCATTTTAAGAACTTCATAAGTTATTGGTCATAAAAGATGCCTACTCACAATTTTTCCTTATCATGATTTTTCTTCTAGCCAGTGTTCCATCAATAACAACTTCCAGAGAGTTCTTAGTGTGACAGCAAACCTATAGATCCATGACACGAGGAAAAAAAATAAACCATGAGCCACAGTACACAGTTGTGAAACAGCATTATAGCAGTTTCACTAAGAAAGGGCAGGGGTGAGAAAAGTGAAACAGTATGAAAGAAGATATCCATGCACCTAGGTAGCAGCTTGGTGGGTAAGAACATTTGCTGCACAAACATGAAGGCCTGAAGTTAAAACCCAGCACCTGAAAAAACAAACAAACAAACAAACAAAAAACAGGCATGGCTGAGCTCTTATAACCCTAGAACTCTGACAGATGGAGAAAGGTATTAAGTACTATGGTAGCTAGGGCTTTCTGGCTGCCAGCCTAGCTCCAACTTCAGGGAGAGACCCCCAACAAGGGTATAAAGTGTAAACACCATAGCAGTCCCTCTGCCCCTCTGGTCCCCACATGGTCTGACAGGTATGAGTAGCCCCTTAAATACACATGTACATGGTGCTAAACACACTCATATACACATATTTACATGTATACACAAACACAGACCTGCATTCATTTTCTTTCTTTCTCTGTCTCTCCCCTCTCTATCCCTCCTTCCCTCCCCCTCTCTCTTTTTCTCTCTCTCTCACACACACACTGGAAGATGTGCACTTTAGTTGAATATTCACAGGCAGCAATTTTTGTCATGTGTCATTTTTCAAAGTTATTCTGAAAGCCAGTGGGATTGAGATGTCTCATGCAGTGGTCTGGGAATATAATTTTCCATGGATGGATAAGAACACTGTCCAAGAGAACTGTAAGTGATGAGCCTTATGCCTAAGATACAAAAGAGTTCTTTCACATTATGTAGGTGATACCTGGCACTTCCTGAGCAGCCAGAATCACTGTACATTTGGACCAGCCTCCCACACCCAAACTGCTTTCCCTACAATTTGAGAAGCCTTCTTTTCCAATTATGAATTTAGAAATTAATTCATTTGGGATTTGTCATTCAAAGGAAAGTTCAATGTGATCTGAGTTTACCGTTTAATAGTCATAGAAGACATGCTTTCTCCAGTAAGTTGTCTATTAGATATAATTTATCAAGCTTTAGTAGAGTAGTATGTTGATAAATTTAGTTCCAATTAATAATGATAACTCATAGCTTTCTTATCATAATGTGTAGCTTCTTCAATATTTTCCAAACAAATAAGCTGACCCACAGTGGGTATATGGGGCTAAGTTTCTGTGAAAAACAGTAATTTAATTACTCAAATTTCTTACTTTTTTCCCTTTTGCTTCTGTTGTTACTCTCCACAATGCTGTAATTTTGAAATATAACAATAACCTTGGAGCCTATGGTGTTTTTTTTTTTTTCACCTTTTTTATTGCATTTTCCTCAATTGGTTTGTCTCCAAATTTACAAAAAACACACCAATCTAATATATTCTGCAGCAACAAAAATCTGGCAGAGTTTTTCAGCTAAACAAGGGGTTGGGAACTCTAGCTAATGTGTCACCGAGTGAGTTTATTGCCATTCTGGATGTGCAGTTCCTACATTTATGGTGCATTGAGTGTGTTCAGCAGTCTGTTCAGACACCATAATGAACATCTTCCACTTGGTGCATAGTTGTTCTGGGGGGTCACAAGTCCAGAGACATTCTCTTAGCAGCCTCTTTCCCAGTACATGGGGGAGCTTGTGGCACATGGTTGATTTTGCCAAATTTATTTAAATACTTTTAATTTTAGTTATAATAATATGTCTGATAGAATTGAAGGTCTGAACACTTGCTGTGCCTAAGTCTGGAAAAATAAAATAAAAGCATTGGGAAGAGTTTAATCAGTTAATTTGGCATTTGTGTTTAGCTGTTTAGTCACATGTTCTTATTTTCATTTTTTTTGAGTCATTTGAGTCTTTGAGTCATAGCCTAACTTTAAAAAGCCAACTAAAGTATATTCACTTTTTGTAACTCTACTTTCTTTAGCTGTGTCCTGCATATTTATTCATATCAGAAAATATTTAGTCCTAAACTAATATAAAAGATATCCGAGATTTTCTCCTTTTTGGCAGTTTAGTATGGAAATGATTATTTAAACACAAATTAGGTATGGCTTCCTATTAAAGCAATAATTATTTGACATTACTTAACTAAAAGTGAAACTACTATGTAAATGGCATAATTTAAAAAAAACATATACTAATAGCACTGTCAGAATAACATCTCAAGTTATTTTATAAATAAACTGAAGTTAACTAACTGTCCTGGTTAGGGTTAGTATTATGGTGAATTAGTGACCAAAGCAACTTGGAAAGAAAAGGATGTATTTGGCTTAACTGCTACTGTTTATTACTGGAGGAAATCAGGTAAGGAATTCAAGTAGAGCAAGAACCTGGAGACCATGAAGGGGTGCTGCTTAATGGCTTATTCCTCATGGCTTGCTCATAGAATCCTTTCTTATAGAACCCAAGACCACCAACCCAATGGTGGGACCACAATGATCTAGGCCCTTTCCCTTCAATCACTAATTAAGAAAATACCTTACGGGCTGTAGCCTGATTTAAGAAGCATTTTGTTAATTGACATTCCCTCCTCTCTCGTGACTATACTTTGCGTCAAGTTGACATAAGACTAATTAAACTGAGGGCCAGTTTGGTAGTTTATGGAGCTGAAAAGTTACAACACACACCTCTGAGCTGCTACACTCATACTTGTGTATAACAGTGAATTATAACTACAAGAAAAATATGAAGTTGATATAAGAGTAATATCAATGCATGACTCTTATGTGAGCTAATTATTATGCTACTATGATATTTGCATGGATTTTTTGTTGTTTTGTTTTGATTTTGTTTAATTGAAGAGCCAACTGAAGTACTGGTTAGACTGGAACTAAGAGAACATCCTTCAACAATATTCTGTAGTGGTTAGTTTGATTGAGGACTTGACACAATATAAAATTACCAAGGGAGATAGTTTCAATGAAGAATTGTCTGGAATGAGTTGGGATGTGAGAGATTTTCTTAATTTGGTTATTTGAGTGAGATAACCCACTCTGAGTGTGGATAGCACCATTTCATGGGCCAGGCCTTGGGAGGAGTAAAAACTTGCTTTCGTTCATTACTCTCTGTTCCTAGTTAGGGATATGATGTAACCAAATCTCAAGCTTCTGCCAAGGTAACTTCCCTGCTATGATGAACGGCAACCTGGAACTGGTAGATTACATAAACCCTTTCTCCTCTGAGTTGCTTTTGTCAAGATATTTTATCACAGCAACAGAAATCAAATTTAAATAGCTCTCTACAAGGATCTTATTTGTCTTCAGTCATAGGTCAATAAGTCTCCATTGTAGTCAGCAGTTAGTTTCTCTGTCTTACTTTGATTTAAAAAAAAAAAATGACAGTGAGCCAACAGACACAGTAATGAAATGGTAGAAGCATCTCAGCTCTGATATGAACATATACCCTATTGTGGCTCATGATAAAAAGTCTTGATATTCTGAGATTATTTTTATGGGAGTCACTGCAAGCATAAAGCTGGCAGGAAAATGATCCACGTGAGGTAAGAATGATACTCGGCTTAGCTTAGTTAGCAGGCGCTGAGCCAAACTTCTGGAGTTTGACCCCAGGTCCTTTATTTTAGCTATATTAAAGCACAGCACAAACATCAAACTCAATGGAGAGAAACTTAAATCAAACCCACTGAAATCAGGGACAAGACAAGGCTGTCCATTGTCCCCATATATCTTCAACATAGTACTTGAAGTCCTAGCCAGAGCAATAAGACAACTAAAGGAGATCAAGGGGATACAAATCGGAAAGGAAGAGGTCAAAGTGTCACTATTTGCAGATGATATGATAGTATACATGAGCGACCCCAATAATTCAACCAGAGAACTCCTTCAGCTGATAAACAGCTTCAGCAAAGTGGCAGGATACAAAATCAACTCAAAAAAATCAGAAGCCCTCCTGTATACCAAAGACAAAAGGGAAAGAAAGAAATCAGGGAAACATCACCCTTCACAATAGCCACTAATAACATAAAGTACCTTGGGGTGACTCTAACCAAGCAAGTGAAAGACCTGTTTGAGAAAAACTTCAAGTCTCTGAAGAAAGAAATCGAAGAAGATATCAGAAGATGGAAAGATCTCCCCTGCTCATGGATTGGTAGGATTAACATTGTGAAAATGGCCATACTGCCAAAAGCAATCTACAGATTCAATGCAATTCCCATCAAAATACCAACTCAATTCTTTACAGACCTTGAAAAAAAGATTCTCAGCTTCATATGGAGAAACAAAAAAGCCAGAATCTCCAAAACGATCCTGTACGACAACAGATCATCTGGAGGTATCTCCATTCCTGATCTCAAGCTGTACTAGAGGGCAACAGTAATAAAAACTGCATGGTATTGGCATAGAAACAGAAAGGAGGATCAATGGAACCGCATAGAAGACCCAGAAATAAATCCACACACCTATGAATACTCGATATTCGACAAAGAAGCCAATTCCATTCAATGGAAAAAAGACAGCATCTTCAACAAATGGTGCTGGACCAACTGGATGTCTACATGCAGAAAAATGAAAATAGATCCAAATTTATCACCCTGCACAAAACTAAAGTCAAAGTGGATCAAGGACCTCAACATAAAACCAGATACCCTAAATCAATTGGAAAAAAAAGTGGGGAACAGCCTAGAACTCATTGGCACAGGAGACAACTTCCTGAACAGAACACCAACAGCACAGGCTCTAAGAGCAACAATTAATAAATGGGACCTCATGAAACTGAAAAGTTTCTGTAAAGCAAAGGATACTGTCATCAAAACAAAACAACTGCCTACAGATTGGGAAAGAATCTTCCCTAACCCTTTATCTGACAGAGGACTAATATCCAGTATATACAAAGAACTAAAGAAGCTGAAAAGCAGCAAACCAAGTAAACCAATTAAAAAATGGGGAACAGAGCTAAACAGAGAATTCTCGACAGAGGAATATCAAATGGCAGAAAAACACTTAAAGAAATGCTCATCCTCATTAGCCATCAGGGAAATGCAAATCAAAACGACCCTGAGATATCACCTTGCACCCCTCAGAATGGCCAAGATGAAAAACTCAAGCGATAACACATGCTGGAGAGGTTGTGGAGAAAGGGGAACCCTCCTCCACTGCTGGTGGGAATGTAAACTGGTACAACCACTCTGGAAAGCTATCTGGCGCTTTCTAAGACAAATAGGAATAGTGCTTCCTCCAGACCCAGCTATACCACTGCTAGGTATATACCCAAAGTTTGTTCAAGTACACAAAAAGGACACTTGCTCAACCATGTTTATAGCAGCTCTATTTGTAATAGCCAGAACCTGGAAACAACCCAGATGTCCATCAACGGTGGAATGGGTACAGAAATTGTGGTATTTTTATACAATGGAATACTACTCAGCAATCAAAAAGGAGGAAATCATGAAATTTGCAGGCAAATGGTGGGATCTAGAAAAGATCATTCTGAGTGAAATATCCCAGAAGGAGAAAGACAAACATGGGATATACTCACTTATATAGACCTATAAGATATGATAAACATAATGAAATCTATACACCTAAAAAAGATAATCAATTGAGCAGACATGTGGTAAGATGATCAATCCTCATTTAGAAAGACAGATGGGATGTGCATTGAACGTATGACAGGAGTCTACTGAGCGCATCTGAAAGACTCTAACTAGCAGTGTTTTCAAAGCAAAGACTCATGACCAAACCTTTGGCAGAGTACAGGGAATCATAAGAAAGAAGGGGAGTTAGTCTGATGGGGAAAGGATAGGAGCTCCACAAGGACCAAATATATCTGGGCACAGGGTCTTTCTGAGACTGACATTCAACCAAGGACCATGTATGGATATAACCTAGAACCTCCACTCAGATGTAGCCTGTGGTAGCTCAGTAACCAATTGGTTTCCCAAAATGAGGGGAACAGGGACTATTTCTAACAGGAACTCAATGACTGGCTCTTTGGTCTCCCCACCCCCGAAGGGAGGAGCAGTCCTGTTAGGCCACAGAGGAGGGCTTTGCAGCCAGTCCTGAAGATATCTGATAAAACAGGATCAGATGAATGGGGAGGAGGTCCCCCCTATCAGTGGACTTGGAAAGGGGCACGGTGGAGATGAGGGAGGGAGGGAGGGACTTGGAGGGAATGAGGGATCGGGACACGGCTGGGATACAGAGTTAATAAAATGTAACTGATAAAAAAAAAATAAAAAAATAAAAAAAAGCACAGCACAATTTTGGAAAAAAGCTTTCTTTTTTTTTTTTTTGGTTTGTTTCCTTCTTTTTTTTTTTCAATGCAGTTTATTCAGGAACCTTGAACAATCATCTGACCCTGGGGAAAGCCAGCCCACAGCTTAAATAGCCTCTGGGTAGCCAACCCCAGCGTGCCACGTTGGCAATGCAGATAGGTCCACATACACGGAAGCAAGCCAGATCTTCAGCCTTAGCCAAATATGGAGTTGTTTGTGACAGAGAGCACTCACCATCGGGAAGGTAGAAGGCGGAAACCAGCTCCATCTTTAAGGCACGGCATTACACAGCTCTCTACAGTTCCCCCTTTTTGTTTTAGACCCATCAGGCAAGAGTAGAGGTCTGATCTATGTTATTAGAAATAAATTGGGACTTTGTACCGATGTTCATTTAGGTGTCATCCACCCAAAGAGCATCAGACCCGTCTGATACCTTTTTCTCAGAGGCGGGACCTGGGGCATCAACCCGCATGCAATCAGACATGCTCTTCTCTGGGTCGAAAGTGGCTGACCCTGAGTGTAGTGCTTAGCCTCGCATTCTGAGCATAACATCTTAGCTCCCATGCTTGGGGAGACTGTCCTGCTTCAATGGCTGTAAAGGCCTGAATGATCATGGCTGCATTACACTGTTATGAGACTCTAATCTTGCATATACACCACAGGCAAACAAAGGAGACCAACACCAGAAGGCCTGCTAATGCTCCCATGCCCGCCCATTCCTTCAGATGATTCATGGCTGCAGCAATCCATGATGATAATCCTGTGGCTAGTCCTGCGTCCACTCTGGTAGAATTTACCGTGACAATGGCCACTCTCAGCTGCTCCATCGTAGTATCGAATTCTCCAGTCCAATTACCTAAAATATAGGTAGACAATTGTTTAGACAGATTTGCAGCACAGGAAAAATTCTCTTTGTGCTAGTGACACAAAGTCCAGCATACTTCCATTGACAGCCACATTGAGCGATTTGCCATAGGGTATCAATTTGCTCCTGCACGAGGTCAATGCTCTGATTGAACACCATCAAGCCTCCTTAAAAGGAGCATTAATTCCTTTTTGTACATCTAAGGCATGAGCTACATTGGCTAAAAGATTATTCAGGGTCTGAGCAGTCTGCACAGTATGACTCATGGCTAATGCTGCGGTGGTAGCTCCAACAGAACCTTAAATGACTTTCAAAAGTGGAGGAAAACATGGAGTTAGTCAATTTACATGGAGCACGTTTTGCCCCTGGGGGCAATGGTCTCCTGAACCTACTCAGACCTCGGACACCAACACTGCTAGTTCTAGAACTGATGCAGGATGTTCCAACGAGGGGGTTAAGGCTTCTCATAATATTTCCTATAAGCCCACACTTCTTTGTTTATATCCCCCATTTTTATTTATTAGCCAGATAGAGCCAAGTAATTGTGGTGATGATACTTTCTTTTTTGCCCAATGCTGGAATGCTAGTGAATTTAAGTATGCCCTGGTTACTCGCATGCCTCGCTGGGTGCCTGTGCCCATTGATGCCCCTCACTCTATGACTCTCTTCAGACAGAAAAGGAATCTTGGAAAAAAAGCTTTCTGATGACTATTAACTCAGTCCTGTGGGTATAACAAAGCTTAAGACATATTTACATTGAAATTCTTTACAAAGAACATCTGACTTTTTCATAAAATTGAGTACTATTGACTTGGAAACAGTGTTCAAGATTTAGGGTCCAGGGAGAACAAATGAGATAAACATAATGCCCATGGGAGTCAAGACTGGTCTGGTATAAGATGACATAGAAATGGCATCTCTCACAAGGATGGGTTTTATGGCCTGGAAGAACTGCTGAAGTTTTAGGGCAGAAGTCTGGGATAAGCAAACTTAATGTTCTGGGGGATACCAGTAAAGCCTGACCCTACAGATAGCAAAGGATCATCAGGTTGTAAACCAAATTCCTACCCAGCATTCCAGGAGAAAGACAGGAAAATATCTTTTCATTGAAGAGACCAGTCTTTCTGGCTTCTCTAGTGTTTTATGAGAGTACAAGGATCTCTTACTCTTTAAAAGTATTGTAATTCTTAAATGTTAAGCTTTAAAATAAGGCAGTGAGTACATTATGCTTGACTTTTAAGCAGAGAATAATCCTTTTTAAATAAATACCACTTTTACAATTCTTTCAAACTTGAATGAACTTGTGTGGTTTAGATGTATTGTGCTTCTCCAATGTAAGATTTTAGCCTTTTTTGTCAACAATTCTTGTAGCTTAAAATGAATATAGAAATATCCTCATGATATTACTCATAATGGTCCAAGGTAGGCATGTTTATAACCTCACTTTGTAAATAAGAAAATAGTTATTTATTTTCATCATTCATAAACTTCTGTGTCTGATACTTTAATCATATATTTATTTGTTCATGAATTTAACAAAATAGATAAACTGTGGAGCATGCCCTACATGAATTTATGCTTTATTGAGGTAACAGCATTACAATAAAAGTAGGCACAACAAAAACAAATAGAATGTGGTGATTTATGTGGACAGGTAACTACAGAATTAAATGTTATCTTAGCTGTGGCTTCCACAGCAAATGTATCATAGACAAGTGAGAATTTAGTTCTCATTGTGAAATGCCAGTATTGTTGGGTTTCCAATAAGGCTGTTTCGTCATACTGTCACAGAACTGAGGGCAGAGAAAAAGGGAAGCAGACTCTCTTCTGTATTTTTATAAGGGCTTTGATCCTACTTGTGAGGCTTCACCTCATGACCTCATTACCTCTTTGAAAACTACCACTTAACATCACATTAAAGCAGAACTTCATCATTCATATTTTGGGAGAATATAAAAAATTGGTAGCTAACATTGAGTAATCTTGTTATTTTTAAGCTCTTAGTCAAGGAGATTACTTTAAATCTACATATTTGTTTTGAAAATAGAGCAATAACTATTCTGATCTAAGAGAGTTACTGGAATTAAATGAGGATATTTCTTCAAAGGGTATACTGCAGTGTCTAGCAGAATTGCTATCAGTGACTGTTATCTAGTAACATTAACATGAAAATATGGATGGATGGAAGTCTATATTTCAATACAAAATTCCTTATGATACCTTCAATGAAAGAGTGTTCTGGAAAAAGTGAGTACCATCACCACCAACTCATTCTATGGACACTGCATGGAATAGAAAAGCTGTAGATATGCTGAAAATGGGGACACAAAATGCTACTCAGTATGAGATGTGTATGAGAAAGGATGCCCTATTTGGCACAGCTTTGCATCTTGTCCATGCTTGGCCCAGATAAAGAATGATGAAGTTATTCGCATTCCATCTGTTCACCTTACCATCCAGTATAAAGTGTTACCAGCTCACAGGGGAAGCAAACCCTGGGATTGTGTTTGTAAAGGTAGTCACCAAGCATGAATATGGGTAGTTTGTAAACTGAGCACTCACGAAAAAGGTCCCGTTAGGATTAGAAGTGTTGGCTCAGGTAGACAGAGCTTGTGGGCTTGTTAATTAGAACTCTGTGGATGCAAGTTCTAGACACCAACTTAATGCAGCCTAAGCAAATATGAGTGGTGTATTTTTTATGCAGAATATGAAAAAGTCACACCGAATAGCTCATGCATTGAGATTCAGAATATTTTTGGGACACATGGAGTACTGAGCTCCTATGTAGAAAGGTTGAATGTGTATATTTTCTCTTCTTCTTTCCATTTTCTGTTTTAGCAGTGCTCATGGTTAGACTATGAGTAGCCATATTAAGCTTCCTTAGACTGCATTTTGTTACATGTCCAGCTATGCAGTTCCCTCTGCCTACACAATTCTGCATAACATGTAGAAAAACGCTAGCAATGCAAGGGAATGGAAATTTCCAAGCATGAACATAGCACAGGTTTGTAAGATGTGGGGAGCAGGATGAAGCACAGATAAAACCAGGTCTTACTGCTAATTTTATTATGTGGGTTCTAGGCTATAAAATGCCTACCAGTTCCTTCAGACTGAAGAAAGAAAGGAAGTTTTGTTTTGTTTTTCTTTGCTTCATAGTAAAATCAGGCCACCTAAATTGCCCATCAAAAATAAAAGTTTATTATTAATGTCAACTAAATAAAATAGAAAACCAAGAGGTTGAGGATTTATCTGGGTTTGTAAAGTGCTGTCTACCGTGTCTAAGGCCCTGGGTTTTATCTCTAACACAATATAAACTATGTGCAGTGATTCATTCTTGTAATCCCAGCAACTGAGAAGTAGAGAGAGAAGGATCAGGAGTTCAAGGTCATTCCCCACTACAAACAAGCCTCAAGACCAGCCTGCACTATGTGCAGTAAAGTCAAACAGTAAAGTAACAAAATAAAATAGATAAAATAATAACAATTTATTCAGGTTCACTCCAAATATATTTATAGTTTTATAACATATTTATAATTTATAATTTTATTTCAAAGGCCCAAAGGAATCTTTTGATGACCAAAGATTATTGAACAACAGTTTCTATGCAGATTTTCTTTGAGATCTATGAAAAATCAGCTGCCAGCAAAACTAGATCTTATATGTGCACATGCCCCCGTCCACAGATTCATGTGTACACACATGCATACCTCTGTCATCACACAAGAAAGGATATTTCCAATAATTACAATATTTTTGTTTTCTGTAATTATAATAAAACACTCGAAGCTGGTTACTTATAATTTAAGATATTTACTTAGCTCACAGTTTTGAAAGCCCACATTCCAAGATTGAGAGGCCCCATCTGGCTAGCTTAGGATAAAGGCTTTTTTGACTTCATCACAATATAAGAGAGGAAAGGGAAGGGATCTAGGTGAGTACAGGATGGGACATATGCATAGAGTAGGTTACTTTATATCAATTCACTCCCTCAAGAGCCAACTCATATGAAAGACCAGCACCATTCCCTAACATAGCATCTACTATGACCTAATCATTCCCCATGAGGAGCTACCTCTTAGAGCTTCCATAACCTCTTAATGTTCTCACACACGACAAATTATTCAGGACACAAACACTGAGAGGAACAAATACATATGAAGCATAGCAACAGGTCTGGGGACAATTTCTGACAAGGAAGATTGGTCTGCCTCTAAATATGCAGAGCTAAGAGTTCATCTAGGAATGGTTCCAGGATGTAGTCAGTTTTTCTCAGGATGTTAGAATAGTTTCGAGGCTGGATATATACACCCTTCAAATCTGGAAAGGAACAATGGCACCTCATTTACTCAATAATGACTTTGTGTGTGTGTGTGTGTTTTCTTTATTAATTACACTTTATTCACTTTGTATCCCCCCTGTGGTTCTCTCCCTCCTCCTGTCCCAATCCCTCCCTTCCTCCACCCTCTGCATGCATGCCCCTCCCCAAGTCCACTGATAGGGGAGGACTTCTTTTCCTTCCTTCTGATCCTAGTCAATTAGGTCTCATCAGGAGTGGCTGCCTTGTCTTCTTCTGTGGCCTGGTAATGCTGCTTCCCCCTCAGGGGGAGGTAATTAAAGAGCAGGCCAATCAGTTCATGTCAGAGAGAGTCCCTCTTCCTATTACAATGGAACACACATGGATACTGAACTGCCATGGGCTACATCTGTGCAGGGGTCTTAGGTTATTTCCGTGCATAGTCCTTGGTTGGAATATCAGTCTCAGGAAAGACCCTTGTGCTCAGATTTTTTGGTTTTGTTGCTCTCCTTGTGGAGTTCCTGTCCTCTCCAGATCTTACTGTTTTCCACTTCTTTCCTAAGATTCCCTGCACTCTGCCCAAAGGTTGACTTTCAAGTGCCCGCTCTCTACTAGACACTAGGACAAATATAATGAATGCAGTGGTGGGGAAAAAAGATTTAGCCCTTCCTTATGTGGAAAGTGATATCTAACCAGAGATCACATGTTGAAAGGTTAATGACAGGGAGAAGTGCAGGTGTTGCGGTGTTACAGAACACTGTGAGACATTTAACTAATCCAAAGGTGTGGAAATGTTGCCAGTATTATGTAAGCTGGGGCTTGTTTTTATTAATTTGTTCTTTGACAAATTCTTACATGTATAAAGTACATTCTGGTCACATTCATCCCCTCACCTTCTCTTACCCATCCTCTCATTCATATCAGTGCCTTCTCCTTCTGCCACCAAGTTACCATCAGACTTTCATGTTATTTTGTTTTGTTCTGTGACTCACTGGATTTAACCAGTGCTACTCACATGGGCATAAATCTGAAGTTTTTTACTATCTCGGTGGTCACAGCACATCAGAATCCCCTCAGTTGCCAGTAGTAGATACTCAAGATAGGGATCCCTAAACTTCTTGCTCATCTAAGAATCAGTCTTGTACAGCCTTGAAGCAGACTTCTTCAGCTGCTGTGAGTATGAGTATCCTTGCCAGATCATACCCATTAAGACAGTGTTTAACGGGCCTACTTATCATCTGGATTTTGCATTCTTTCCATCACCTCTTCCATAATGTACATGGAGTAGTATGGGTGTCCCATTGAAGGTTGAGCAGTCAGTAATCACTTGTTCTTAGCACTTTGACCAGCCATAAGTCACTACATTAACTGCTGTTTGCTGAAAGGTAAATTTCTTAGATATTTACCTTTTATAGTCTATGGCTATAAAAAATTTTAAGAGGCAGCTCAATATGACCAATTATAGAATGAAAGTAGAAGGATCATTTCAAGAGACTACAACCTTCTAAGCCTTTGGCCAGGTCCACAATACCAGACATGAACTCTTTGGGCCTTAGATCCAGTCATAAATCAATTGGTTACCCGTCATAGCATGTAAGGCCAAAAGTTGGTTAGAAACACTGCTGACCTTTCTCTTCTATGTGCCTACATAGCAGCTTCTGGCATTATGGAAGCTGACCAGTGGAGAAGCAGCTTCCAGGCAGAGAAAGGGAGATTATTGTCCAGCAATCAGAATGCAAAGGCACAGGGTAGAATATAATATGGATGGCTGAAGGCAATGGGATGATTCCCAGTGCTTCAGGAATGATGCTTACTGCGGCCACAGCAGCATGCCTTGCTTTCACATTTACTTTTTAAAGAATTTAGGATGGTTGTTGTTGTCTTATCTCTACAGCAGAGCTAGTAATATTTATGTTCTGTTTACCACTCTCTACTTATTAGTAACATGCAATAGTTTTATGAAAACATATTACTCTAACACAGAAAATTATGTTTAAGCATCAACTGAAAATTGGTATCTTGTACCCTATTTGTTCTCACCTAATTCAGCCCAGAAATTCAGAGACACTTCATGTATTATCATGATACTGTACATGTATCATGTTTGTAAACACATTCTCTTTCTACCACAATAGGAATACAAGGGATCAGTCTAACTCAAAATTATATATTTATGTATTCTTACAATAGCCATATAAGTGTTCTGGAATACTTGCCTTCATTACTACCAACTCAGTAGTAATAAGACTTTAAAGAAAATGTTTTCTCACATACTTTTGTTTTCTCCTTTTATAAAAGTTTTAGTATATCTACATTTTCTGACTGTGCAGTCACTATGAACTAGAATTTTTAATTTTAAATCTCATTTAGTTTTAGTTCTGCAGTTAAGTTTGACAAAACCATTCTTATTTTATGAATTTATTTATTTATTTTGTGTGTATGCATTTGTACGTACATGTGTGAAGATCTTTGTAGTTTTGTTGAACAGTTTCTTCACCCCACCCAATCATTATTTCTGTAATTAGTTTTTATGTTGAATATATAGAAATGCTACATGTTTATGTAAAACATATCAACCATGATTAAAATCTATGCATGTTATGTGTATTAGTATTTTATGTAAAAGGCCATGAACTAAATTAATAAAAAAATTGAAAAGTCCAGATACCAAAACAAGCAAATGATAATATATATTATACATTTTTCCTGTGTCTCTGAGTTGATGCTATATATTATTGGTTCATATCTTTTGATGAGTGAGAGTTACTAATTTTGATGAAGCTAGAATGATCACTTTTATGGTTAATTATTATTTTTAATTAAATTTTATTTTTTATATTAATTACAGTTTTTTCACTTTGTATCCCAGCTGTAGTCCCCTCCCTCATTCCCTCCCTCCCTCTATTATGTCCTCCCATGCCCCTCTCCAAGTCCACTGATAGGGGAGGTCCTCCTCCTCCTCTTTCATCTGACCCTACCTTATCAGGTCTTATCAGGACTGGCTGCATTGTCCTCCTCTGTAGCCTGGCAAGGCTGCTCCCCCAATCAGGGGGAAGCAGTCAAAGAGCTAGCCACTGAGTTCATGTCAGAGACAATCCCTGTTCCACTTTCTAGGGTACCCACTTGGAGACTGAGCTGACATGGGTTACATCTGAGCAGGGGTTCTAGGTTATATCCATGAATAGCCCATGGTTGGAGTATCAGTCTCAGAAAAGACTCCTGTGCCCAGATATTTTGGTTCTGTTGTTCTCCTTGTGGAGCTCCTGTCCCCTTCAGGTCTTTCTAAATCCCCCTTCTTTCATAAGATTCCCTGCACTCTGCCCAACGTTTGGTATACAGGAAGGCTTCTAATTTTTTGAGTTAATTTTGTTTCAAGCCACTTTGCTGAAGGTGTTTATCAGCTGTAGGAGTTCCCTGGTAGAATTTTGGGGGTCACTCATGTATACTATCATATCATCTGCAAATAGTGATAATTTGACTTCTTCCTTTCTAATTTGTATCCCCTTGGTCTTCTTTAATTGTCTTATTGCTCTAGCAAGGACTTCCACAACTATGTTGAAGAGATGTGGAGAGAGTGGGCAGCCTTGTCTTGTCCCTGATTTCAGTGGGATTGATTTAGGTTTTTCTCCATTGAGTTTTATGTTGGCTATAGGCTTGCTGTATATTGCCTTTACTATGTTTAGGTATGTACCTGTATCCCTGATCTCTCCAAGACTTTAAACATGAATGGGTGTTGGATTTTGTCAAGTGCTTTTTCGGCTTCTAAGGAGATGATCATGTGGTTTTTCTCCTTCAGTTTGTTTGTATGGTGGATTATATTGATGGATTGAACCATCCCTGTATGCCTGGGATGAAGCCTACTTGGTCATGGTGGATGATATCTTTTATATGTTCTTGGATTAGGTTTGCCAGTATTTTATTGAGCATTTTTTTGCATCAATGTCCATAAGAGAAATAGGTCTGAAATTCTCTTTTTTAGTTGGGTCTTTGTGTGGTTTAGGTATCAAGGTGACTGTGGCTTCATAGAATGAGTTTGGTAATGTTTCTTTTGTTGGTTAATTATTTTTATATCCAGTATAAAGTATATTTTCCAGTTACCAGGTCCTCAGGGCATTCATTGTTTTATTTATGAGGTTTGGCAAGTCAGCTTTTGTGCTATAATACCTCTTGACTAATTTCTATGTATGGTTTAAGGAAGCTGTCTTCATTCAGTTTCTTCTATAACCACACTGATTTCTCAAGGTTCTGTAGACTCCACATTTGAAATGAGAGGGCTGCTTGGTGATTTTTACTGAAGCTGCTCTTCTTGGATAAAGATTTTGTGTATCTTCATGTAACAGAAAAACAAACTAGATAATTCCATATTTATACTGGCAATGGCCTCATTTATAAAGGATAATCCTAACTCAAATTTCAAAATAAAGTTTCTACTGAGTGTATAATGTGTTCACACTGCCATAAAGTCAAAAGATCATCAGTCAAATCATCGTAAGTCAGAGATTGCAGGTACTTGCTTAGGGGTTCATTTTTTCTTCTATGTATCATCCCATGATAAGCTAAAGTGAAATGAATGTAGATTGTAATTTTATAGAACTTGTCAAGCCCTACCAATCTTTTCTTCATGCCTTTCTGGATCTTCCAGGACCACTTTGGGGGACTTAAATGCGAATGTATGTGTTCTTCTCCCAGAATTCCCTATTTTTTTTGTTCTATACCTAGAATCATGAAATATCCTGAGAGTAAAAATAGCTTGAAGATTATCTGCTTTTCTGATGAAAATCTCTTCCTCTGACTTATTTGATCCCTTGGATTCTGGTTGTCATGACATTGTCCCAATATCTGCAAGTGGTTTTGGTTTCATTTTATTCCATTTTTCTCTTTGTTTTCAGCATAAAAGCTGATTTTCCCCAAGGTATTCTCTTTTCTCTAAAAACTGAAGACTCATTATACTGGCTAAATATCTCCCTTTAATCTTTTTCAGTAGGCTCTGATGCAACTATGATTATTTGGGACCTATGGTGACTATGTTCTTAACGTTATGAGAGTTGCATAATGGTTCTTTTTGCAGTGATGACACAAAAGTTGTGATTAGTATGCCTCTGCATAAGATAAATAATATCATAAAATAAGTCTTAGTGAAAATAAAAATATAATGCTAAAAATATAATGTTAGTGTGATAGCTGAAAATTTCAATATTCTCCCTCTTTGTAAGTTATCTTTATAAATTTAAATTACACTCTCTAACAGTCTCCAAAGTCTCAACACTTTCAACATTGTTCAAAAATTTCAGTGTGTAATTTCTACTGAGTCTCAAACCAATTTCTTAGCTGTGAGCCCCTGGAAAATCAAAAAAAAAAAAAAAAGAGTTACAAGCTTCTGATATACAATGTCACAGAGTAAACATTTCCATTTAAGAAGGAGAAATGGAGCATAGAAGGATAAGCCAAGAGCAAGACTAAACTCAGGAAGGGAACCATTAAATTCTACATATACTTCTAAGTCCAGTGTGTGAAGAATATATTATGATACATGTTAAAGGAATTCTACAATCCCACCCTTGTAGACTTACCATTAATGGCCTATATCTTTTTGGTATGCTTCCATTTGGTGCCTGCAGCTGTTCTTAGCACACATTTCTACTATGTGCAATATTTTAGGTCTCTGCTTTAGCTTATGCTTTACCTTCCCAACAGTTCCATACACAGCCTTTTAGTGGAAAACCTGTAGAGAATTTGACCCTGTTCTATACTGCCTCTCCCTGTAGGTTTTTTGTGGTTTTTTTTTTTTTTTTTTTTTTTTTTTTTTTTTTTTTTTTGTGGGGCTTTGGTACAATTCTCTCTAACTGGTTGTGTATGCCTTCACAACCAGGTAGATAAAACCAAACTTGTTCTCCTGCCATCTGAGCAGTTACTGAGCCCCCTTGGACCAGAGCTTTAGTTTATTCTAAGTGTCTGGAAGGTGGAACCTGGAAAATTTTTCTTCTAGGTCCTTTTTTTGGGTGGAGCATCCAGTGACATTCTCTTTTCAAAGGAAAGCCAAATATGGTTTAAGTTTTACACATAGTCTTTGATAAGCAGATTCTCATCAACTCATGAAATGCCCTCAGTGTTTTCTATAGCTCTAGTGCAGACAGACCAGCATTTCTTTAATGACATTCATATCCTTAACAAATGCATGCTCTTTGAGTGAAACTTTTAAAACAACTTTTCTGGATAATAGTCACTTTTATAAATGTTTCCACTCTTCAATTTGCTCCAAATTTTTTTCACTATAAATGTGGTTAAAAGCAGCTAGTGATAGCTAAACCATAGCATACAAGTAACGCTTTCTTGAAATTTCTTCTACAAAATTTATTAGTCCATTACTTTAGTATTCAACTTCCTTCAAATTTTAAGATTATAGATAAAATGTAGGCAAACATTTCAACAAAATTAAGTATAAATCATTTCTAATGCAGTTCTCCATATTGAATGTTTGTTCCACCTAAGATTTTACTAGTATAGACTAACTTTGCCACCTGCATGTTTTTCTTGCATGTAGTTTGAAATTCTCTGCCTCTAAAGCTCGGCTTACAGCTTTCTGGATGTCTCTAGCTCATATCTATAAACACTCCAAATTTCTCCCACAAACCAGTTCTAACAAAAAACATGACATAGTTATGGTCAAGGCAATGATCTTACTTCTCTGGTACCAGTACTCCACATTAGTCACTTTTTCATTACCACAATTAAAATGTCTGACAGAACCTCTTAAGAGAAATAAATTTTTACTCTGGTTCATAGTTTCATCCCACTGGGTAAGGGAGTGCAAAGTGATTATAAATCTGTGTTGAACTTTTGTGTCTAAGCTATAATTTAAAGAAGCCAAATAGCTGATAAGGAAAATTTCTTTAGGAAAGAAATTTAAGTGACAAATACTTAAATGGTGGTGGAATTCTGTCAACACTTTGTAATCTCATAATAAAAGAAATGACCTTTCCTTTGATCATCATCAACTATTAAACTCAGTAGGTGATAGCAGTGTATCAAAGCAGATGCTGAGACTCATGGCCAAACTTTGGGCAGAGTGCAGGGAATCATATGAAAGAAGGGGGAGTTAGTAAAACCTGGAGAGGACAGTACCTCCACAAGGACCAAATATATCTGGGCACAGGATCTTGTCTGAGACTGATTCTCCAACCAAGGACCATGCATGATATAACCTAGAACCCCTGCTCGACTGTAGCCCACGGCAGCTCAGTATCCAAGTGGGTCACCTAGTAAGGGGAACAGGGACTGTCGCTGGCATGAATTCTGTGGCTAGCTTTTTGACCTCCCCACCCCCTGTGGGAGGAGCAGACTTGCTAGGCCACAGAGGAGGACATTGCAGCCAATCCTGATGAGAACTGATAAGCTAGGGTCAGATGGAAGGGGAGGAAGACCTCCCCTATCAGTGTACTTAGAGAGGGGCAGGGAGAAGTTGAGAGATGAAGGGTGGGATTGGGAGGGAATGAAGGAGGGGGCTACAGCTGGGATACAAAGTAAATAAACTGTAATTAATATAAAAAATAAAAATTTAATTAAAAATCAGTAGGTGACACTAGCAAGAGGAGTATTATGCTTTTGTTAATTTTTTTCATAATCAGGGGTAATTTTTAAAATGTAAATAGAATCAGAAATAACAATATGGGTTTTCACAAACCAGTGTAACACACAGCACTTTTCAGAGAGCACTGGTAACATAAGAAACAACCCACTGGTTCAACCTCTGGGTACCTGCTCTAAAAAAAACATGCCATTCATATGCAAGAAGATGTGCTGAAAATCACTCATTCAAAAGAGCAAAATATGGGAAACAACCAAAATGACATTCATAGAAGAATGGATATTGTTGTGGATTACATTTATTCAGTTTAGTTTAAGTAGTGAATGGATTAGTTTTCTGTGTGCACATACCATGTGAAAAGGGTAACTGTTGAATTAGAATGTAGCATGAGGCCCTACATGCAAAATTCAACTAAATAAAAACATTCACATATTATTTGCTAATACATATATATAGAAATGTTATAGACAGCTTAAAATGTTCTAAGCGATGAAATGAAACAAATTTTCTCATTAAAAATGTGATTAGTATGTAGACTACTATATCGAAATATTTAACATATCCCTAATGTTTCCAAAATAAATGGGTTTTAATGTGTTATTGGTCTGTGGTAGTAAATAAATTACGTTTTATTAAATCATCTTCCATAGTCTCTTATTAGCTTAAAAATCTTAGTAATTAAGGATTTTTGTAATGGAGCAATGTTTTATGACTGTAACAGGGAGGCTACATTTGTGTTTATTAAAAAGTTTAATACACTATATTATAAAGAAAAGTGGAAGAAATTAAGATTCACAGAAGTTACATGCATTCATGCAGTGTTCCACTCTCCATTCTGAGATGTGTACACAGAGAAATAAATATCAAATTTAGATAACAGGAAAAATGGGTTTTTCCTCTGGAAATCAATCAGAGATACACATGAATTCACTTATCTATGGTGGTGACAATCAAAAAAATAGACCTCAGTCTACTAACATGTCTTAAGTAGTTGCTATCATTCTTCATGGACACCTGCCACATTATTTCCATGGTGAGCCTTATCTATCCTTAAGACTGACCATCTAGAATTGTCTAGAACATTCTTTATCTGCTAAAAGTAGATTCACCTTGAACTCTACTACAGACATGCAGTTTCAGTCAAGGGCAACTGAACCAACTCTACCTATTTACCTTTGCCTGACACATACCCACTTGATGTCACTGATGCAGCCTAAAATAAAATTAGCTGAGTTGGTACTATATCTATTGAAATTCTTGAGTAAGAAAGACGGCTGAAGTCAGTGAAGTGAAGGTGAATTTTAAGACATGTGAATTAGTATAATCTAAATACACTGAGGTTGAGACTGTCTGCTTTTCCTGTGGGGACTTTCTCTTTCAGTGATGGCTGACACTAGAACAATGCATTGCTTCCTGGAGCTACTTTTACAAATACTATTCCATCAGCCCTTTCTGGATAAAAGTAAATTTGAAAGAAACAATGACTTCACTAAAGATATCAAGTGCCCTGGACTCCTGTTCCAATGATCATTGTCATTTCACCCTTATTGAAAAAAAAAAAAAACCTGCTGAAATTTCTCAAATTCATGTAAAAGATAAATTATTTACTAATATAGGGGCTGTTCAATATAAATAAAAATAACACAATAAAACAAAACCATTTGGAGCAAAATACCCTCAAAGAGATGTATGATACTATACAAAGAAATATTATTTGGAAAATAGAATCAGATGGAGAGAGTTATAAACAATTCATTCATTGGCCTGTGGCAAAGAAAAACTTAATATAAAAAGGACAGAAGAAAGAAAGGGAAGAAGATAGAGGGAAAGAAGGGAGATCCCTTGTACTTTCAAAAGATTTTTCTAACTAAAATTCTGGGGTTTCTTTAAATCCACAGTTTGTGCCAAAAGACTCCAGCACAGCTTTGGGAATTACATTTGACAAGCCCCCATATGCTGCCTTTTCCCTCCAAGCTCTTACTCTGACTTGCTGAATCTGTAGTTGTTTGAATATGTGGTTCTCCAATTGCTAAAAATACACTAAAGCCAAGCTCCTTCTCTCAGTATTTTTGTACCTGGTAAAATGGCCAGTTAGGCATCAGAGTTTCCAAGCCTTGGCCAATAATTTTAGTATATACTCTTTTCATAAACTCAAAGCCCAAGTGTCTTACTTTAAGACAAAAAGAAAGTCAGAGACCAAAAACCTCAAGCTCATGAAGAAGATTCCTTTCAAGTGCATTCCTCTCAACTGCATTGTTCAACAGCTAATTAGTGTGGCTTTGAAATTCTTGCAGTTACTAGGTAAAGCTGTAAATCTGACTGAAACCCAAAAGCAACCACAGACTGTTCAGTAAATGCAGATATAGCTCCAAAAGAGAGAGCCAGCTACAGTGATCGTAGAGCTTTTTATCACAACAACCCTAAGGACCATAGAAATGCAGATTGTGCCCCAGTAAACAAATCAATGCATCTGTGCAAAGGACAGCTGCTATACATTTCTAGCACAGGACTTGCTACATCACTTGCAAGGTCCAGTGCAAAACTAAAACATGAAGTCCTTGGCTTGAAAACTGGAAAAGTGTTTATGATATGAGGCAAACCTATTACCTCTCAGCTGCATATTCTCTCTCAGTTTTATAGTTGCCATTTAATGTCATCTTCACTTGTGCAGAAAGACATTCTCAGGTGAAAACCACTCATTTCAGATGTTATCCCAGATATTTATTGGGACTTACATGTGTACCCTCCAAGATCCAAAATTCTACCATTCATGTACCAGGGCAAACTCAAAGTAATTTGCTGCCTTCTTCCATGTGTTTCCTACCTGAGCCATGACAGAGATATGAACCCAGAGTATTCCACTATTTCAGAGACATCTGAAGCATCTGAATCAGGATGAGTAAGAGGCCATTCTCCCCTATAGCCTGGCAACTAAGTAGTAATTGTGCCAGTGTTCAGAGACATACAGGAAAAGAGAGAGACAGAGAGAAAGAGAGAGAGAGATTGAGAATACTCCTCACTGCTTATACATACCACGGGGCTATGGTAGCACACCTTGGTTATTCTGGGGCTTGTGCTCAAGATCCTTGCAGTATAGGCCTATGGTGATACCTTGTTATATACAAGGATGGGAGGCTGAAATGACTGGGACCCATAGGACAAGAGAGCAGATAGCCAAAGATCCATGCAAGTAAAGTAGGGAGACTGTTGATATGGGACCATCTGTGAGTTGGTGCTAAGACATGTTCCATTTTCTTATCCCCTTTCCCTTACAGAACACAGATTTTAAAATAAAATTGAAAAGGTTTTAAGAGGTGGATCCCAGAATACTAAACAGCAAGTGTGGGACTATGTTGGTATAGGGCTTCTGAAACTAGTCCTGCCAGGGCCCCTAGTGTCTCACACCATTTAACCAGGCAATGCCTAGACATTTCTGCAAAGTTGAGTTGATTGTAAAGTCAAATGAATGCAGGAAGTTTTTAGCTGCTCTCCAAAGCTTCTTTCTCAGGAAGGAAAGTTTTAGCACTATTTTACAAGATAAATGTTCTTTCCTACTTTTATTTATATATTCAAGCATGATTTTCTCTTTATTCCCCCTCTATGCTGTTCATTTTTTACATGGTATTTGTGATTTCAGGTTCACATGGTGGATGTCAGTGTTAGTTTAGTTTAACAAGCTTTATAGCAAATATGGTCTCCGTTTAATTTTTTTTAAAATAAATTGGTTATCTCAGTAAACACGAACTTACACCAACTTGTCTCCATTCCCCATTTCTGGACAAGAATTTAAAATTGTAGAGCTCAGCATGGGCTTTCAAATGGTTTGTGATTTGACAGCAGTCTATTCATTGATGGCTTTTGCTTTTTCTCTATCATATTGAACTTTGCGTAGAAAAATCTTTCCCCATCACATAAACTCAAATCAGAATCCTTGCCTCCAGAAGGTGAGAAATGACCATAGAGAATTTTACATGGAGGTTTAAGACTCAGAGACTTTCTTCTCAGCACCTGCTGGGCTAGGCAGCATCCTGAGAGATTTAGAATATTGGAAGAGCCATGAGCATTTGTTCTTGGCACCCTCTCCTCTTTCCATTCTTCTACTTCTTCCTCTTCTTCCTCTTCCTGGGTTCCACTCTTCTGTTTTAATGGAATAAAGAACTGCCAGGGCTCTCTCTCTTACAGGGCTATCACTAAAGATGGGAGTAGATGGCCAAATACAGACTTAATTAACAGAAGACATATGTGAGTTCATTGGGGAAACATACAGAAAAGTGAATCCACATAGAATTTCCTAATGTGAGAAACTTCCCCCAAACTCTACCACTGTCCACACAGCAAAGAATGAGCACTTGTATCTTATGCCTGAAAGTCTTTTCCAAGGTAGATAGCCTTCTTGTGTGACATGACAGCAAGATGGTAAGTATTTCTACCAGGGCTCTCTAAGTGTTACTGTCCTTTCTCAGTACTATGGGGAACCACTTATCCTTAGTCTACTTCCCATGACTGCCCCATCAGCCTTGCTGATGTTCTTCTCTCTTGCCAAGAATTATATAGTGGGTAGATCACCCTCTGTGCTTTATAAAGAATCATTATCTAGGGAATGAAATGACACTTCTGTCGCCTTGTGGCATATTCCTCCAACCTCAACAGGTGGCTCTTTTTATAGTCCACTATTACATACCAAATCTTGTGAGTACAAGAAAGAAATGTGAATATAAATGAAGCCATCATGATGGAATAAAATGGTCGACAATGCACAGTGCAAAGGAAAGCTGTGGTTTCAGATATAAATTCATGAGCTTCCATTAAGAGACATGTGGTAGAAAGACAACCTACATGACAGTCCACTGTCTCCCAACATAGTGAGTCAAACAGTAAAGGGAAAGAGTCTATCTAGCAGAGATCCACAGAGTGTTGAAAAGAGGTATACCCATGATGTGAAAAGTGACTTCACTGATGTTATTTTCAGAAAGAAGCCCCAGAAGCAGGAAACAGCTACTGTTGCAAATTCCAAGCAGGACCCTAAAGCAGAGACAAGCAGAAAGATTCAGGAGCCAGGCCAGGCCCTGCCCTGGAGCAGGCACCTCCTGAGTGGTGTCATCACCATAGCTGCACACCTGTTGTTTAACCCCTTGCTTTTTCTTTTCACTCTTCAGGAAGAGGCAGCCAGAATTCTCGCCCAGCAGCCAGTGTCCGTCGGCACATGTGCAGCTTTGAAAACCCCCACACTGCAGTGAATGTGTAAGAGAAGCTGCATGGAAATGTAGTGTTTTGCCCCTTGCTTTTTCTCTCCTGGGTATTTCCACTTTCTAACATGGAACCAAATGTGGTGCATGCCATCAAGAATGAGGGACTTATGGACATGCCGTGGTTTGCACGAGTGTCTTATCCAATTGTCCATCGTTCTTAAAAGGACACTGTCAAGCTGTTAGTTTTTCTGCTTTTTTTTTCTGCAGCACTGTCCCCAGCTTTAAAGATTCACTTTGGTCTGTGACTCCCACTCATGAGCTCGAAAGTGAATCTTTCCCTCAACAAATTTGTCAGCTTCTCCTTGGCAAACAGAGCCTTTTCTTTTTTTCTTCTCTTTTCCTTTTACCTTTCTTTTTATTTTTCTTTTCTTTTCTTTTTCTTTTCTTTTTTTTTTTGCTATTGACAAATATTTGAAATGATCCTGTCTTCATTGAAGTAAAAACCATAGCTGAATTTTATGAAAAAGTTCCGCAATGTGGGTGTATAAGGGTGGGTACCAACATGAACCTTTCTTCTGGGTGTCTCCCACACCCTGAGGAACACAAACAAAAGTTTTGTGAGTCCCATTTAAAGCAAATTTTACAAATAAACAAGCAAAAACAATTTTCCCAACCTTCTATATGATTTTTATCAGATGTTCAAGTCTGATAAAAATAGTGCATGTTTGGTCTGATTTTTGACCTTTAGCTCTTGACAGTGTCTCTTTAAGTTAAACAAAGCACCTAGACCATGTTCATTGTGCATGGAGTCTGTGGTTTTTCTCAGCTGTTCCTTTACAGCCTTCCAAACTCCTGGGAGAGTCAAAGGTACACATTCCTGCAGCAGGAGGGAGCCCACTGATGAGGTGTCTGTGGCTTGACTAGCTCTTCAGATAGAAGAGCCCAATTTGTTCCCGTGTTTGCTACTGACTGGCAGCAGAGGCTGGTAAACGGAGCCTTGGTGTCTCTTCCCTTTACTTAGTGAAGTGTACCAGGAAGTCTGTAGCTTCGTTTTGCTATACTTCCCTGTAGAATCTTGTATACAAACACTTCAGTCTCCACCAAATCACCCAGACATAGAAAGGACACATTGGGTTAGTCATGCCAGTGTGTTTAACATGGCATTTTGGAAGCCCCTAAGTACCATAGCTGGATGCCCTCCTTGCAGCTCTTCCAAGTCCAAAGGCATTAAATGTTTCTTACATTATGGGTGAATCTGACCAAGGACACAGAAAGGAGATCCTAATTTATAACAGCTGCTGGCTGCCTGTCAAAGGGGATTGATAGGGATGGATGTGTTTGTCCTCCCATGACAGCAAGACCAAAGAAAGAGGAGAATCAACTGACAGTTCATATATTAAAGGTGAGTTTCTAAGAACAAAATTAAAACCCAAATACACTTCTTTAGTGATGATTAAAGAAGAAAAAAATACATGTGTCACCAAAGCTAACCGGTGGGATCTTGAGAACTTTAAGAACAGGCTAGTCAAGCCTCCTGTCTTCACACTAGGAAGGAACATGGAGAGATCAGTAGCTTTAAACATGTATTCCTTAGACTAAGACCAGATATTTTTAGTCATGGTTGTCCTGGCAAAATGTAAATAAGAAAATGTTCTTTCTGTAACCTTCACTTCCCACTGGTTTTTTGTAAAGAACATACAAAGGAACTAACATAAGAAATAAACTGGATCATTATGGTTTGTCTCTGTCTCTCTTACCCTTGATGAAGAGTCTAGGCAGAACAAAGCAACTGCCCTATATCTGCAGGGCAAACTGTGAGGACCGAAGGGCATCAAGTGACTGGCAATTAAATTCCAAATCTGGCAGAAGGGAACATAGAAGAAATTGTTTGACTTGAACTTTGTTCAGAAGTAACACAATGTATTCCTACCTTTGTTTCCTAGATGATTCTAGCAGTACTCAGAGTACCACTATTAGGACAATATCTGGTACCAGCATAATATCTTTTTAAGATTTTATAATAATTTGTGATTATATGTATATGTGTTTGTTCATATGTATAAACACAGATACCCATGAAGGCCAGAAGAGGGTATTGGCTCACCTGGACCTGGAGTTACAAAAGGTTGTGAGCTGCTCCAAGTGGGTTCTGGAAACTAAACTCAGGTTTTCTGTGAGAACAGTGCTTCAGGCCAGCTTTCCAGCTCATAGCATAATAGCTTATATGAACATCAACATAAGAACTTCTATCAGGTTGTAAATGATTAAAAAACAAAGGCCATTTAAAACTTTCTTGGAAAGGTTTAATAATCATCAGGATTCTCTTCTAATTTGAAAATTATTTGGTAATTTTCTCAGAAGAGCAGACCACATGCTGAGAACAAAGCTTTAGAGATGTCCATGCTTCGTTGACTTCAATAAGAAAATTAAACTTTATCCAAAGTTTACTTTATTGGTTCATTAAAAAAAATCATGAAGTTATAGAAAAGCAAAGTGATGTGTGTTTGTGTGTGTTATCTTTTATCTTGTATCATGTAGTTTGAAGATGTAGAAATCTGTTCCTCTAAATATTACTAAATAAGGGTCAAATATTTTGACTTTGTAAATTGTGTATTTCATTCAGACAATGGTTCTGTGACTAACCGATGTTAAGGTTAGAATTTGGAGGGGAAGGAAGAACTTCATAATGCTGTTTAAGATTAACTATCTACAGAAACTCTCTCACATAATGAGTCCATCTTTCATCAAAAATACATTTGAGATTCTCTGTATCACAAGTGATGGTGAGCTATGTTCTGAGCCTTCCAAGGTGGAGAGAATATGCTAAATATGCAGATTCTTTTCCTGGAATATTTTCAAATAGTGGAACAAGTGTCAGTATGGAAAACTACCTTAGGGTTTCCTGGGGGAACAGAAACCTAACTCAAATGATTTTAAATAGTTCCTATGCCTAATAATATGGAAGAGTCACCTTCTAGACTGCACGCTGACACCAGCTAATAGATGCATATAGAAGTAAGAGGTTGGACAGCTCCATGAGACTTGGGCCAGACTCCAAGCAGCAGCAGCAGGACGATACTATGCTACCCCTGTGCTGGTGGTTCATGAATCCTGTTCTTGGTGAGCCTTCCCACCTCCCACTCCCCACCCATGCCACTGGAACTCCATGGCATTTCCTTATGCTCCTTGCTCATTTCATTGTGTTGGTTTAGTAGTTGATTGATTATGGAGAAAGAAAGGTGTGTGTGGGGGAAGTATGTATATGTCTGAGTCAGACAACAACTCATAGGAACCAGTTCTTTCCTTCCACCATTTGAGTTTATTCTCAGGTTCTTAGATTTAGCAGCAAGTGCCATCACCCAGTGGAACATCTCAATGATACTATTTCCCATTGTATATAAAATGAGTGCTTGGCTCTTCAGATTCTGTGGAGGAACTTTTCTTCTTTGTGGGGAGATTTTGTCTTGCCTATGGCTCTCTGAAAGTTCTTAAAACTGGGAACAGAGGCGTGCCTGGTTGTCAGCCTCCACTTCAGGCCACTTCTGCAGGATACTTTCCTCCTATCTCCAGCTTCCACCCACTGTTATCATTTCAGAGATCTCTGTAACAGAGAACATATACTCTACAGATGTAACCATTACAAAACCATGGACAGAAACAAATAAAACAGACAGGCTCACTTTGAACGACAACGATATGCTAATCTGTTTATACTACCCACTCCCAACTATGCACTAAAGTGTTGTAAATATTGGGATTTTATTTTGGGGAATTGTGACACTGACCTAATGGAAGTACAATCAAAGCAAAAACCTCAACCTGTTGACTCCAGGATCACAGCCACAGACATGTCAGTTCTATATGGGAAAATGAAACATAACTTCCCCCCATTGACTCTTTTCTTATAGACTTAAGGTCACAGCTGGTGCTCCCAACAAATCAGGTTCAGCTACTTGTTCTAGATAAGCCAAACAAAAAAGCCAATTTAATAGTGAAAGAGAAGGAGATTTAATTGGTTATGCCACATTGAGAGACAAAGATTAAGGGACTCCCCAAGTCCATATTCTTGTACTAATTTATGGTTATGGCTTAAATAGAAAGCAGAAGGTATGCAAAGCTAAGCAATCAGACCAAAGTGTGCTTCTGCCCACCACTGGCTCAGCTCCAAATCTCTCCTTTAAGGTTGTCTGAGAAGTTGTGTAGCCCTTGAGATTTCAGACTTCTCTAATCTCAAGGAGAAAAGCCTGGGACAACTCTATGTTTTGGGGGCCCATTATTTTATAGTCTGATAACCAAAGAGGCTCAAAGTAGGTTGGTTGCACCACCAACCATTCCAGTAACTGTAATATTAATAAATATATTTAACTACCTAAGCTAAATTAACCCTGACCCACAGCGTCTTATGTTCAAGAAATAGGTTACTTTGGGCCTGAGGTCTATCTTTGAAAGTTACATCAAAGTTAGAGTGCTTTGAGACATTACATAGAGGTTTCTAAGTCAGATTATTTTGCTTGCTTTTTTTCTTCTTCTTTTTGAGACAGAGTCACATGGAGCCCAGGGTGACCTGGAATTTGCCATGTAGCTGAATATCACCCTTGAACTTCTGATTCTCCTGCCTCAACCCCCTCATGCTGAGATGACTGGTATGTACCACCATGCCTGGTTTATGCAGTGGCAGGGATTAGATCTGGGAATTCCTGCACACTTGGCAAGCAAGGATTCTACTACCTGTGAACTACACCCCCAGCTTTTTCTTAAGATTAAGAAATTGAATAAAGGTAAAAAAAAAAATAGAAGCAAGAAACTAGTGGCCAAACCCCAAAGCATTAAATCTCTTTGGACTTAAAGCTTTTATTTCACAGAACTATTCTGTTTTGAATGTATTTTATTATCTTGCAATACCCTAAAGTTTGTGTATTTTCTCTTCTGAATACCAGTAAGTTTCCAGCCTTTTCATATAGAATGCCCCCTTTACACATGCAACAGGATTGGGTCTTTACCTGAATCTAACTACCTTTACCTGACTGTAACTACCTTAATTAGTGTTTACTGGACTACAGAACACAATGAAAACATCTCACAATGTAGTTTCATTTGTATTTAATGGTAGTTTACTACAGTACCAACCACAAGCATTTAAAAACAGTGGTACATTTTTTCCTATAAAATTTTATTTATTCAATATATAAACACTGCTTAGTGAGTATAAAGATCCATAGACCCTTTAGACCGTCTGTAGACCATGGATGAGAAGTGACTTATCCTGAAAGAGCAGTTACTACCCTGTGCTGCCGTGTCTATGCATGATGCATTTCCCCCACTATCTCTGATTTTTTAAAAGCAATTTATTTTGTCCTTGGGGGAAAAAAGGTTAGTCTAATTTTTATAATCAACCAAATGTCCTGGGGCATTATATCTGTTTCCTAATTAAACAGGACTTTTTAGATAATTTAGAGCAAGACTCTGAGGGGAAAGAACACTGCTAATTTTAACAGTGATAGTGAAAAATCTCCCATCACAAGAATTAAAAATTGTGTTCAGTTAAAACAGAGCTAAGTTGTGATTATAGCTGAAAGCCTGATCATCAAAAATACTGTTAACATTGGGTATGGTCCAAGCTGAGGCTCTGGGTAGATCCTTGGGCAGTGTTAAAAACAAAAACAAAAACAAAACAAAACAAAACAAAAACAGATGATGGTGTACTCAGTGAGATAAGTAGAACAAGTGGAGCCCCTACCTCAGTGTTTTCCAAGAATGCAAGGATACCTTGTGGCTAGTTTTATGGGAAGACTGAGCAATGTTTTGTTGGGAATCACCTTTTCCCATAAATAAGAAGGTCAGCATTTTAGCTGTTTTTGAGCTTTTTGTATAGTATCAGATTAAAATGAATTTCAACTTCTTATGCTCATTTTACTTTTCAAGGTTATAAAATATGAAATGTTAAACATTACCCTCACCATAAATATTCCAAGAACCACATGCAAGTTTTGAAGCCTTTATTCTTGTATTTCAAAACGATCCAATAAATCATTGTCTTAGTGATACTTTTTCTATTCCCCCCCCTTCAAACTAAAGACTGCAATGTGGGACAATCTATTTCACACCTCCACCTAAGAAGAATGTTCATTTTCCAATTTCTTTTAATGTCACAATTTTGTTCTTATTGTTACTCATAAAAAAATAAGCAGAAGAAAACAATTTCTTAAGTATTAACACTGCTTTTATTAACAGAATGCAATGACTAGGTATTACCATCTGCTAAAAATTATGTAGAAACAATATGCAGAATGAATAGAATTTCTGACTGACATAGAACATTTTTTATTTTCTTTTTCTGGGAAACTTTCTCCTTGTTTGATTTGTTAGGGCTTTATGCGGATTAAAGTTGATGTGTTATACTTACATTCCTGTGGCAAAGTGTCTGAGAAAACCAATTGAAAGGATAGATAATTTATTTTAGCTCATGGATTCAAGGATTTCAGTCCATGTTTACTTGGCTCTGTCATTTCTGTGCCTGTGCCAAAGTGAAGAATCTAGACACAGAGCACATGGCAGATCAAAGCTGCTCACATAATGGTGTCCAGGAAGCAAAGAGGAAGGGCTGATTTTAATTGCAAGGCCTCTCCCCTTCCCACCAAAAGGTATGAGTTTGTAATGTCTTCATCCTTTAATGAGGTCAGAAGTCTCATAATTCAATCACCTTCAAAATTTTCTTTCTCTTCAGTGCTGCTGCTCTAAAAAGCAAATTTTTAGTACATGAGATTTTGAGGGTCACTTACTAACCAAGTCATAACAATTGAGAAGGTTTAAGGAGGAAGGTGTTCTAGAATTTTTCTTTAGCAAGGATAAGTGGAGAAAGACCAACACAGGGTCCTTTGTCTTGGTGACCATTGCTTTTTTAGAATTTTAATTTTTACTCACTTGCATCAAAGCTGGCAGGAGAATTAATACAAGCTGTGAGCACTGTGTTTGTTAACCTGACCTAGTCTCTCTCTTTTCCAATGCTCCTATTTGAGTTTTCCTAGGGTGAAACTCATAATTAACAGCTAAGAATCTGAGCCTTTGTGTTAACTGCCATGCATTGTATGTGTCAAGAATAGTGTTTTAAGACTAAAAGAAAAAGAAAAGAAAAGGGGAAATTAGGAAAACCTTCAGCCACTCATGTGTATTTTTTTTTCCTGGTCATCTGTTCTTGCTTCATTTGTGCCAATGTCATGGCTATGGTCAATGGAAAATACAAATCAAAATGGGCAACTGAGAGTTTCTAGTTTACACACCCCACAGCACAGTGAGAGGAGATTTATATGTGGACCTTAACTTCTTTCAAAGAAAAAAATCCCTGTGTTGTGTTGTCTTTGGGAAACTTCAGTGCTTGTGTGCACGTGTTTGTGTTTCAATTTTTTCTTCCTTTAGTTTGATAATGATTCAGTCTTTCAGTCAAAGGCAATTTGAATTTTTATTATTTATTAACCATTTCACTAACTGCTATTAGTGGGACTGTTTCAATATTAGTGTGTTGTGTGGTGGTGAGGGGCAGCCATACTTTGTGAAACTATGAAAATGGCTGTTTTCATAACAGCATTCTCACCTGTAACGTTTCCTGGATCAATGCTTCTTTCCTTGGCATGAGTACACTGTCCTTGCTGCCTCTTCAGAGGTAGCCCATGGTAGCTAGAGTTTGCCAGCTTTTCATTTACTGTAAGAGGAAGTTGGGAAGGTAGAGGGTGCAGTTGGCTTGTGCCGCTTTGGGATAGGCAGAATTCAGAAGCTTCTTAACCTCTGTGCAGGATCCATATGTAAATAAACCCATCTCTATTTTATTCATAGTTCTAATGGCAAGTCTGTGTCATGGTCTGAACCAGGTGGAAGACAGGCGCCCAAGGGACAGCATGTGTGGCAGCGCCTCTCTGTGCACGTGAAGACCAACGAGTCGGCCTGCAACCAAACGGCCGTAATCAAACCCCTCACTAAAAGCTACCAAGGTTCTGGCAAAAGCCTGACCTTCTCAGATGCCAGCACCAAGACCCTTTACAATGTGGAGGAAGAGGACAACACGCCTTCGGCTCGGTTCAGCCCTCCCAGCAGTCCCTCTATGGTGGTGCACCAACGAGGGCCACCAGTGGCCACCACGCCACCTCTGCCACCACACCTGACGGCAGAGGAGACACCTTTGTTCCTAGCTGATCCTGTCATCCCCAAGAGCTTGTCTCCTCCTCTCCCACAGCAGCAACAGCAGTCCACTCAGCAGTCCCCGCAGCAGCCCAAATCCCTGATGAACCAGCTGCAAGGCGTGGTCACCAACTTTGGCACGGGGATTCCGGACTACCATGCGATGCTGGCAGGCTCCGGGACACATGGGAACGGGCTTCACTCTCTGTATACACCCCCGCCTCCTCCGCAACACCTGCAGATGCTGCCCCTGCAGCTGAGTACCTTCCATGAGGAGCCTATCTCCCCTGCAGGGGAGGACGATGATGATGACAGCGAGGGGTTCAAGCTCCTGCAGGAGTTCGTGTATGAGCGAGAAGGGAACACGGAGGAAGATGAACTGGAAGAGGAGGAGGAGCTGCCTGCAGCCAGCAAGCTGACCCCGCAGGATTCACCCGCCCTGACGCCTCCTTCTCCTTTCCGAGACTCGGTGGCCTCTGGCAGCTCAGTGCCCAGCTCCCCTGTGTCTGAGTCCGTGCTCTGCACCCCTCCAAATGTGACCTACGCCTCTGTCATCCTGAGGGACTACAAGCAAAGCT
Source organism: Meriones unguiculatus (assembly GCF_030254825.1). Lineage (NCBI taxonomy): Eukaryota > Metazoa > Chordata > Mammalia > Rodentia > Muridae > Meriones > Meriones unguiculatus. The sequence continues at coordinate 86,488,935 of NC_083351.1, forward strand.
CTTCCACTCTGTAGCTGGTAGGAGGGAAGTATGCATGGAGAAGCCAGAGATGCCCAAGATTGTTAACCCCTCTGGAAATGTGTAGATAGCCAGAGAAGCCTGGGGATGGAGGACCACAGTCTGCAGGGGAGAGAGAATGCTGAGGCTACCTTAAAGAGGAAGAGTGAACAGTGATTCCAGCCAGGATTGTGACTCTAAAATTATTCACAAACCGACTCTAGGAAGAAAGGGAATAATGACAAAGCACAATTCCATATGGTATGTAACTTTTATCGAAAAAAAAAAAAAAACTAAGCATAAAAATAAAATCAACAAAAATAATCTCGTCTTTTGCTCAATCGTGCATATATGTATCTGCCCACATTCTCTTGGAGAAACTAGAAAAGGAGCATCCCCTGTGATGGTACCAGCTGAATCATTACTTCATCTCACAAGATTCCTAATGAGTGAATAAAGAGAGAATAGGACAACAGCTCCTGTCTAAAAAGCCCTTTTCTGGGTTGAGCCTGCAGACTTCTGGACCATGGGAAACCCAGAAACTGACCTTATGAGGGTCCCTTTTCTCAGCCATGCCAGTTGGTAGTCACCCTGTTATAGAGGCACAATAACACCTTGAATTTTTGTGATTCCTTCTTTTAGGAAGATAAAAGTATGAACAGTATTATCAACAAAACGAGCTTCATCAGAAGTGCTATGTGGGGGATGGGGAGCTGAGGGAAGCAAGACAATGTCTGTGCACAGGTTCTTGAGCAAGGTGAGCACAATCAGCTTCACAGATTCTTTACATGTTTATTGAAAACTTTGGAAAGGAGAAGGATGACAAGGAGTGGCAGAGACCTTTTGTGGACTCACTTGTGCTGTGCCAACCAGGTTTTCCATTGCCTTCAGCAAGAGGACAAACCGCTCTGCCAAGTTTTACCTTCCATTTATTGTAGCAAATAATACCAACCAGTTGGACTCCTAAGATTCAGTATAAGTACAATGTGGTGCCACTGTTTCTCCCATGTGCTATGGAAACAAATCTATCTTTGAACCTAGTGCTGTACTCATAGCAACTATTATTGGTTTAAATTCTTTCCTATTGTCACTGGAGTCCCTGGAACTAGCAATCGAATGTGTTTTCCTGTGTTCCTTGTATACAGATGATTTTGAAATTCATGCCATTTAATGTCAATCTAGCTGCAACTGAGAAATCATCTTTCAGATATAGTACAAATATCTTTATGTTACAGTGATGTTCACGTCATCACAGTCATCAGTGTCTCTCTGAAGGTTGGGTCTGTGGTCTGATGTTTCTTACATGCAGCTGTGATGGAAATTCTTCTAAGTGGAATTTCTTTTTCAGATATTTTATGATATGAGAATGTTATTAATGAAGTACTCTGAAAGTGGATTGTATAAAAAGGTCACCAAATGGTTGTGACAATAAAAAGTACATTTTTATAAACTTGAGCACATTGTTATTAAAATGTAAGGTTGAAAGGGCAATATTTAGAATATTTCAGATATATTTTTAAAATTATTTTCCACAGCTACTTGAGTTTCATGGTCTTTCAGTGTGTACTCAAGTCCACTTAGAGTCTCAACTATCTGCTTCTCAATCTTTCTCATTTTTTATTTTCATGCATTTTATTTTCATATTTTTGCTAGTGTCTCTTTCTTATGAACCTCACATTTACTAGTATGTAATATCTACATACATGTGATCCAATTACTCCATCTTGTCCCTGCCTTTTTGAACCCAAAAGAAAAGGTGTTGTTCTTGTTATTTTTTTTCCTTCTGTTATTTGTGAAAGGAATCTAATCCCTTTAAACATTTTTATGCCTTATGTTTGGTCACTTTAATTTGTTTCCTTCACGTCAAAGCTGCTGATGTATCAGCCAAAAGGCATTAACTTAAAATCTCCGAATCCCCAAAGCATCATTTGCTCAGAATTTACCATGAACTCCCATGTCAAAGCTGTGTTTCTTAGGTGTTCCCATATTCTACCGCCCAGTTTAGTGAGTTCTTTATCAAGACCATCTATCTTTCCTTTTAAAATTATTTTTAAGCATCTTTATTGCAAAGGCCTCAAGAATTAAAATGTTAGATTCTGTGTTTTTATTGTGAGGAAACAAAATGAGAAACCAATAGATGGTGCATAGCTGGCCTAAGTGGTACATATCTTTAAGCTCAGTATTTGGGAGGCAGAGGCAGGTGGATCTCTGTGACTCTGAGGTCAGCATGGTCTGCACAATGAATTCCAGGCCTACGTAGAGAGACCCTGTCTCAAAGAAAACACAACAACACAGGTGATTCAATGCTGAAGAGATGGGAAACAGTAGGACAAAACACCATGCTTTTAATCTTGAAACACCTGCATAGGCTTCATTACTATGAGGATGTATGTATTTGGGGGTTTTGTTGTTGTGTTTGTTTTTTTGCCAAAATAGATAAGGCAATGTTTCCTATTCAAATGCTGTAACAGGTGAGTTTGTTCAGGGGTTTTGGTCTGAGACATTTGGTGAACACCTTCAACAATGATTAAAATATTACTGAATGCCTATTCTTATCATGACTACAAATTTTCCAGAATAAATAGAATATTAGCTCAAATAATTGCTCAGAACTGGAGATGTACACTACATATCCTGTACCTAAAGGGCAAAATATCTTCACTGTAATGTATGTGCTTATAAGAGGTGTTTTGCTTCCTGTAAAATTGTTTTCATTTGGCTTGTTACTGCCTTTTGTCAAGTAATCTTGATAATGCTGTGTCATAATAAATATTTTCTATTTATTAAATGTGTATATTCATTCTCTGGACTTTCTAAGCATAACAGTAGCAGAAATAGGCTAATGTAACAAATAATCCCAACAGTTTGATTTGCTTAGGACACACTTCCAAAGAGGAACCCTAGAGTGTAGACATGGAAGTAAACCTAGAAAGCATTTAAAATTAGTTCCTACTTTGTTTGTAATCTCTTCCTTTGTTTCCTGGTGTGGGCTGCAGTGCAGTGCTTTCTGCCTGCATCTGTTGTGCCAAAAAAGAAGGCAGACATCTGAGCAGGGGATGTAGGCCCTGTCTATGCATGGTCCTTGGTTGGTGCATCAGTCTCTGAAGGATATCCTGGGCTCAGATTTTTAAGCTTTGTTTGTCTCCTTGTGGGAGGAAGAGGATCTAGGCAGTCCTGATGAGACTTGATAAGACATGGGCAGATGTCAGAGGAGGAGAACTCCTCCTTTCAGTGGACTAGGGGAAGGAAATGGGGGGAAGGGAAAGGAGGGTGGAACTGGGAAGACTTGAGGGCAGGGGCTTAAATCAAGATATATAATGAATAAATTGTAAAAACTAAATTAAAAAAAAAGGTGGACAGGGGCAGGACATATCCAAAGCCACCTGTTAGTCCATGAAGATGATGAAAGAAGAGAACTCAGGTGCAGCAGCAAAGAGAAGAAATCACAGGAACCAGAAGCACCACAAGCAAAGATGGGCAGCATGGCAGTGTCTGAAGAGATCCAGATATGAAGTGTTGCTAAGTGAGCTTTGGGAGAGAAGTGTGATGACTGCCCTGCTACTCAAGATTTCTTTCTAGAGGTCTATCACAATAGGGTTTATGCTTTGCAATTTTTGTCTTCCTGGGAAGTATTCCTAGAGACTGAGATCTTGCATTTCATAAAGGAAAGCTGTAACTATCAGAAAACTTCGCATTTTCATTAGGCTGGAAATACTTTTATCTGCCATTCCCTCAGTGCTCTGGCTGCTAGAAGGGGAGTGAACAAAATTAGTCCATTGCACTCATGGGTTCCTTTTAGCTACTTTGATTGAGTGGTTATGTCAATGTTTTGTGGCTTAGTCTAGAAGCCAAAGAGTTCTACCTTTATTGTTTATTGTCTTAGTTGTTGTGAGTATGACCCCTAATCAGAACATTGTGCTAATACTCTAAATTTAAAAAAAAAAAAACGTTATATCTCCCAATGGACCAATGTTATATCTACCAATGGACTCAACTCTCCAATAAAAAGACACAAACTAACAGAATGGATATGGAAACAAGACCCAACTATCTGATGCATACAAGAAACACAACTAAATCACAAAGATAGATATTACCTGAGAGTAAATGACTGGAAGACAGTTTTCCAGGCAAATGGGCCCAAGAAGCAAGCAGGAGTAGCCATTCTAATATCTACTAAAATAGATTTTCAACCAAAATTAATCAAAAGAGATGGGGAAGGTCATTTCATACTCATCAAAGGATAACTCCACCAAGAAGACACCTCAATTCTTAACATCTATGCCCCAAATACAAGAGCACCCACATTTGTAAAAGAAACATTAATAAAACTGAAACCACACATAGATCCCCACACATTAATAGTGGGAGACCTCAATACTCCACTCTAAACAAAGGACAGGTCAACAAAACAGAAATTAAACAAAGAAACAATGACTCTAAAAGAGGTCATGAATCAAATGGACCTAACAGACATCAATAGAACATTCACCCAAACACAAAAGAATTTACTTTCTTCTAAACACCTCATGGAGCCCTCTCCAAAATAGATCATGTAGTTGGTCACAAAATAAATCTCAACAGATACAAAAAGATTGAAATAATCCCATGTATCCTACATGACCATCATGGACTAAAGCTGGATAGCAATGACAACAGAAATAACAAAAAACCTACACACATATGGAAACTGAAAAATTTGCTACTCATTGACAGCTGGGTCAGGGAAGAAATAAGGAAAGATATTAAAGTATTCCTAGAATTCAATGAAAATGAAGGCACAACATACCCAAACTTGTGGGACACAATGAAAGCAGTGCTAAGAGGAAAGTTAAGAGTGCCTTCAAGAAGAAATTCAAAACATCTCATGCAAGCGACTTAATGGCTCACCTAAAAACCTTGAAAAAAAGAAGCAGACACACCAAAGAGGACTAAATGGCTGGAAATAATCAAACTCAGAGCTGAAATCAATCAATTAGAAACAAATAAAACAATTCAAAGAATCAATGAAACCAAGAGCTGGTTCTTTGAGAAAGTCAACAAGATAGACAAACCATTAGCCGAACTATCCAAATCAACAAAATCAGAAATGAAAAGGGGGACATAATGACAGACAATGAGGAAATCCAAACAATCATTAGGTCTTACTACAAAAGCCTATATGCCACAAAATTTGAAAATCTAAATGAATTGACAATTTTCTTGATCAATTCCACTCACCAAAACTGAATCAAGACCAGGTAAATCAATTAAATAATCCTATATCCCCTAAGAAAATAGAAGTGGTCATTAAAAGTCTCCCATCTGGAGGTGGGGCAAGGTGGCGGCGCCGGGAGGACTCTCATTCTGACCAGCAGCACAGCAGGATTGGCACAGTGACCAGCAATCAGAACTCGTGGCCATAAAACACAGGCAATTGTGTTTCCCAGGTGAGAGGATACCCCAAGGTGGGGAATTCAATCAGCTTTTAACTCACCCAGCTAAACCTCGGAAGAGATCCCGGTTCCGGCTGGCACTTGGTCCACAGCCCAGAGCCACATGCCAGTGTCTCTGGTCATGGTCCCAGACTGAACCATGCTCACCACACTATCAGAGACTGGAATTTTCAGTCAAGAGATAACCCAACGGTGCAAGAAACGAATGGGACTGACCTTAGGTCACCCAGACATCCCCTGGAAAAGACTCGGTGCCCGCAGCGCCCCAGGAGCCAGCCTGGAGCCAGAGCAGGGGACACAGAGCCCTGCCTGCGCACCTGATATGCCGCCTCAGATAGAACTGTGGGCACCAGGGCACCAGAGACTGAGTTTTACTGTCTGGTGCAAACACACAGGGAGGGAAACGGCTGGTCTGATCTCAGAGCACTCAGCTGACAACCCCACCCTGAAAAGGACTCTGGAAAATCACCCAGTTTAGACAGACGCCCAGGCTCCCAAAGGCCGGAAAGGCAGACACAGGCAGTTTCTGCGTGCCAGCTAGCTGGCAGAGACTGAACGCTGTGCCCCAGGGCAAAAAAAAAAAGACTGGGAGTCCCTGTCTCCAGAGAATCCACAGGGAAGGAAGGAAACTGTAATGACTTAAATCACCCAGTCCTTCCCTGGAAAAAGTCTCACAGACCAGTGGGGCCGAGCCACCATCACTCAGCTGTGCTCCAGACACAGGCACAAACAGTTGCTGCACACCAGATGTCCAACTGGGTCACAGCAGCTGATCATTAAATTTACAGCAAGAAAACCAGAAACAGGGCAGCTGTCTTCAGGACTTCCCTGGGTGAGAGAACCCTCTCAACTAACAAAGACCACAGTTACCACTGAGGTCTCTATCCTTGAGGTGAACAGCAGCAACTCCTGAAAAAAATGCCAGCCATCCAGGGACTATACCCAAAAAGCTGAGAAGACTTCCTTCAGGAAAAACCAGCTTTCTGCAAAGGGGATTCTCTCCACCACAGGATCCCCAGGAACCACCAGAAAATAACCCCAAACACCGAAGATAGCACAATGGGTAGAGGCCAGTGTAAATGCTCAAGCAACAAAACAGAGCAATATGGCATTTCCAGAACCAAGTTACCCAGGGGCAAGTAGCCCTGGACACCCCAGCATAACTGAAATCCAAGAAGATGACCTAACAAGTATGCTCATGAAGATGATAACACAGGAAACAAATAAGATTCGTAAAGACATAGAGGAAGATAAACTCAAACAGAATATTGCCATCCCTAAGAAATAGAAAAAGTTGCACCCAAACAGTTTATGGCCCTTAGAAAGGAAATGCTTAAAGCACTGAATGAAATAAAAGAAACAGAGTTGAAGGAACTAAAAGAAAAACAGGAAAGTACAATCAGACAGGTGAAGGAAGTAAACAAAACAACTCAAGACCTGAAGATAGAACTGGAAAAATTAAAGAAAACACAAATGGAGGAAATAATGGAGAGGAAAAATCTAGGGAAGAAAACAGGAACTACAGAGGTAAGCATAACCAACAAACTACAAGAGATGGAAGAAAGAATCTCAGGTGTAAAAGATACAATGGAAGAAATTGATGTATCTGTCAAAGAAAATGTTAAATCCAAAAAAATTCTTGACACAGACCGTCCAAGAAATCCAAGACAATATGAAAAGACAAAACCTAAGAATAATAGGTATAGAGGGAAAAGAAGACTCCCTTCTCCAAGGCCCAGAAAATATTTTCAACAAAATTATTGAAGAAAATTTCCCCAAGTTAAAGGAGAGGCCAATAAGAATATATGAGGCCTACAAAACACCCAACAAATTTGACCAGAAAAGAAAATCCTCCCGCCACATAATAATCAAAACAGTAAGTATACAGAACAACAACAACAAAAAAATACTAAAAGCTGCAAGGGAAAAAGGCCAAGTAACATATAATGGCAAACCCATTAGAATCACACCTGACTTTTCAACAGAGACTATGAAAGCCAGAAGGGCCTGGATGGATATCATGTAGACCCTAAGAGAACACAGATGTTAGCCCAGGCTACTATACCCTGCAAAGCTCTCAGTCCTCATAGACGGAGAAAACAAGTATTCAATGACAAAACAAATTTCAACAATACCTACACACAAATCCAGCATTACAGAAGACACTGGAAGGGAAAATACAACCCAAAAAAATTAGCTTTTTTCAAGAAAACATAGGAAATAACTAACCATACTACAGTAAAACAAAAAGCAACCAAGCACACAACCTTATGAACACAGCCAACATCAAAATCAAGGGATCTATCAGCCACTGGCATTAATCTCTCTCAACATCAATGGACTCAACTCTCCAATAAAAAGACACAGATTAACAGAATGGATACGTAAACAAAACCCAGCAATCTGTTGCATACAAGAAACACACCTAAGGCACAAAGATAGACATTACCTGAAGGTAAAGGGTTGGAAGACGATTTTCCAAGCAAATGGACCCAAGAAGCAAGCAGGAGTAGCCATTTTAATATCTGATAAAATAGACTTTCGACCAAAATTAATAAAAAGAGATGGGGAAGGACACTTCATATTCATCAAAGGAAAATTCCACCAGGAAGACATCACAATCCTGAACATCTATGCCCCAAATACCAGAGTATCCACATTTGTAAAGAAACATTGATAAAACTTAAACCACATATAGATCCCCACACACTAATAGTGGGAGACTTCAACACCCCACTCTCAACAAAGGACAGGTCAACAAAACAGAAATTAAACAAAGAAACAATGTCTCTAACAGAGGTCATGAGTCAAATGGACCTAACAGACATTTACAGAACTTAACGCCCAAAAACAAAAGAATTTACCTTCTTCTCAGCACCTCATGGAACCTTCTCCAAAACAGATCATATAGTTGGTCACGAAGCAAGCCCCAACAGATACAAGAAGATTGAAATAATCCCTTGTATCTTGTCTGATCACCATGGAATAAAGCTTGACCTCAACAATAACAGAAATAGCAAAAAGCCTACACACACATGGAAACTGAACAACTTGTTACTAAATGACAGCTGGGTCAGGGAAGAAATAAAGAAAGATATTAAAGTCTTCCTAGAATTCAATGAAAATGAAGACACAACATACCCAAACTTGTGGGACACAATGAAAGCAGTGCTAAGAGGAAGGTTCATAGCACTAAGTGCCTTCAAGAAGAAATTCGAGACAGCTCATTCAAGCAACTTAATGGCTCACTTAAAAACCCTAGAAAAAGAAGAAACAGACACACCAAGAAAGAGTAGACAGCTGGAAATAATCAAACTCAGGGCTGAAATCAATCAATTGGAAACAAATAAAACAATTCAAAGAATCAATGAAACCAAGAGCTGGTTCTTTGAGAAAATCAGCAAGATCGACAAACCCTTAGCCAAGCTAACTAAAAGGCAGAAAGACACCACCCAAATCAACAAAATCAGAAATGAAAAGGGGGACATACTACAGACACTGAGGAAATCCAAACAAACATTGGGACTTACTTCAAAAGACTATATGTCACAAATTTTGAAAATCTAAATGAAATGGACAATTTTCTTGATAGATTTGACTTACCAAAGCTTAATCAGGACCAGGTAAATAAATTAAATTGTACTATATCCCCCAAAGAAATAGAAGCGGTCATCAAAAGTCTCCCATCCAAAAAAAGCCCAGGACCAGATGGCTTCAGAGCAGAATTCTACCAGACCTTCAAAGAAGAGCTAACTCCAATTCTCTTCAAACTATTCCACAAAATAGAAACAGAAGGAATATTACCAAACTCATTCTATAAAGCCACAGTCACCTTGGTACCTAAACCTCACAAAGACTCAACAAAGAAAGAGAAATTCAGGCCAATATCCCTTATGAACATTGATGCAAAAATACTTAACAAAATACTTGCAAACCGAATCCAAGAACACATCAAAGATATCATCCACTATGACCAAGTAGGCTTCATCCCAGGTATGCAGGGGTGGTTCAATATACGGAAATCCATCAATGTGATCCACCATATTAACAAAATGAAAGAAAAAAACCACATGATAATCTCCCTAGATGCTGAAAAAGCATTTGACAAAATCCAACATCCATTCATGTTTAAAGTATTAGAGACATCATGGATACAAGGCACATATCTAAACATAGTAAAGGCGATATACAGCAAGTCTATAGCCAACATCAAACTGAACGGAGAGAAACTTAAAGCAATCCCACTGAAATCAGGGACAAGACAAGGCTGCCCACTCTCTCCATATCTCTTCAACATAGTGCTGGAAGTCCTTGCTAGAGCAATAAGACAGTTGAAGGAGATCAAGGGAATACAGATTGGAAAAAAGAAGTCAAATTATCACTATTTGCAGATGATATGATAGTATACATGAGTGACCCCAAAAATTCTACCAGAGAAATCCTACAGCTGACAAATACCTTCAGCAAAGTGGCTGGATACAAAATTAACTCAAAAAAATCAGTAGCACTCCTGTATACAAAAGACAAAAGGGCTGAGAAAGAAATTAGGGAAACAACACCCTTCACAATAGCCACAAATGACAAAAAGTACCTCAGAGTAACCCTAACCAAAGAAGTCAAAGACTTGTATGAAAAAATTTCCAGTCTCTGAAGAAAGAATTAGAAGAAGATATGAGAAGCTGGAAAGATCTGCCATGCTTATGGCTTGGCAGGATTAACATAGTAAAAATGGCCATCTTACCAAAAGCAATCTACAGATTTAATGCCATCAAATTGCGAACACAATTCTTTACAGACCTGGAAAGAAAAATTCTCAACTTCGTATGGAATAACAAGAAACCAAGAATTGCTAAAACAATCCTCTACAATAAAAAATCTTCTGGAGGTATGTCCATCCCTGATCTCAAGCTGTAATATAGAGTAACAGTTATAAAAACTGCATGGTACTGGCATAGAAACAGAATGGTGGATCAATGGAACTGAACAGAAGACCCAGAAATAAACCCACACACTTATGGACACCTGATCTTTGACAAAGATGCCAAAAACATACAATGGAAAAAAGATAGCATCTTCAACAAATTGTGCTGGCCTAACTGGATGTCTACATGTAGAAAAATGAAAATAGATCCATACTTATCACCCTGCACAAAACTGAAGTCCAAGTGGATCAAAGACCTCAACATAAAACCAGACATGTTTACTGTTCTCTTATGGTCTGCATTATATCCATCCAGGCCCTTCTTGCTTTCATAGTCTCTGGTGAGAAGTCAGGTGTGATTCTAATGGGTTTGCCATTATATGTTACTTGGTCTTTTTCCCTTGCAGCTTTTAGTATGTTTTTTTCTTTGTTCTGTGTACTTACTGTTTTGATTATTATGTGGCAGGAGGATTTTCTTTTCTGTTGTAATTTACTAGGTGTTCTGTAGGCCTCTTTTAGTCTTATAGGCCTCTCCTTTAAATTGGGGAAATTTACTTCTATGATTTTGTTGAAAATATTTTCTGGGCCTTAAAGGAGGGAATCTTCTTTTTCCTCTATTCCTATTATTCTTAGGTGTTTTTTTTTTTTTGCTTGTTTTTTATTTTTTATTTTTATATTCTTAGGTTTTGTCTTTTATTATTGTCTCAGATTTCTTGGATGGTCTGTGTCAGGAATTTTTTGGATTTATCATTTTCTTTAACAGATACATTGATTTCTTCCATTGTATCTTCTACACCTGAGATTCTTTCTTCCATCTCTTGTAGTCTTGGTTATGCTTACCTCTGTAGTTCCTGTTTTCCTCCTTAAATTCTTCCTCTCCATAATTTCCTCCATTTGCGTTTTCTTTAATTTTTCCAATTCTATCTTCAGATCTTAAGTTGTTTTGTTTATTCCTTTCATCTGTCTGATTGTATTTTCCTGTTTTTCTTTTAGTTCCTTTAACTGTTTATTTGAACATTCCTCCTCTGTTTCTTTTATCTTTCAATGATTTAATTAATTTCCTCTCTGAAGGCCACTAACTGTTTGGCTGCATCTTCCCATATTTCTTTACAGATGGCCATAATCTGTTTGATTTTATCTTCCTCTTATTCTTTACATATCGTATTTGTTTCCTCTACTATCCTCTTCATCAGCATAGATGTAAGGTCCTCTTGAATTTCAATTATGCTGGGGTGTCCAGGGCTACTTGCCCCTGGATGACTGGGTTCTGGAGATGCCATATTGCTCTGTCTTTTTTTGGTTGAGCTTTTATGCTGACCTCTACCCATTGGGCTATTTTAGGTGTTGGCTGTTAGTTTCTGGTGCTTCCTGGAATACTGGGGTAGGGAGAATCCCCTTGGCATGAAGATGATTTTTTCTGAAGGAGGCCTTCCCCCTTTTTGGGTATGGTCACTGAATGGCCAATGTTTCTCAGGAATTGTCACTGCTCACCTCAGGCGTATAGACCTGAGTGGTAGCTGTGGTCCTTGTTAGTCAGGGGGTTCTTCTCTCACCCATAGAAGTCCTAGAAACAGTTGCCCTGCTGCTGGGTTTCTCATTCTGAATTTAGTGAGCTGCTGCTTTTGTTACACTATTTTCCAGGCACAATTGTTATCTAACAATTGTTATCTAATCCATGCTAAATAATATACATTTTACACTATCTTAGACATGACAACATCCTGGATGATAGGATTCAATTCAGAAATTTGAAAATGGAACCTCAAAGATGGAAAGTTACCCTAATATTCCAAACCCTGTTCACATACAAAACACATCATGATAAAAAAAAAAACTATGCTTAAAAATTTCTGACTACATAGGCTGAATTACTCCCTTATATTAACTCAAGATGAAAGCTTCTTAATATCATAGTTCAGTAATTTGTGATAACACACAAAAAATACTTGAATAAAGATTTATAATAACAATTTCCTCTTATAGTTTTAAATTTGAATGATGTTTATGCTATCTAAAACTAACATGTCTACTTAGAACTTCAGAAAGGATTACTTTTATTTAATAGCACACTGTGAATTCCACAATATTCATTAAAAAGGCTTTGTAGTTTGAAAGAGGGGGAACATCAGAGGAAATTATTTCTCTCCTCAAGAATATGAAAATTTTCATGGGAGATCCAAAAATAGTCACCAAAATTCTTAATAAAAACTACCTAGCAACTCTCAGCTGGAGGCCACAATTGTGCAGATTATCATTAAACTCTCAGCCAATTAGCTATCTTTTATAACTAAGATAAACTCCTGCTTTTAATAGAACGATCTCATTTCATAGGCTCAATATATAAAGATTTTTGCAATGGAGGCTGAAGATATTCAGCTGCACTTAGAGTTAGCAGTTTTGGTCTTAGGTATATCATGAAACTTCTTTATGTCTCAACATTTTTTAATCATCTAAATGATGAATTCTAGGACCTATTGAGGACTTAACGTTTGCTGTATCCCTAGCAGTGAATCCTTGATGTTTTTGATCCATACTATAATGAATGAAGGAGATATGATCTAGTCTGTGACTCATGATAGCCTAGGTTACATTGGGGATGGAAAGATGAGTAGGAAAAAATGAAGGAGGGAAGAGAGGAATAAGAGGAAATATCAGCAACTTACTTCATTCTCACAGGAAGTCACAGTTGTGACAATTCCACATGAATCAGGTGTTCTCTAAGTCTGGGGCAAGAGGTGTTGATATGAGATGTGAAGTTGCACAATGTGTTTGAAATGGTCATTTACAAAAGTCCTTATCTTCACTTCACCCATTCGTTGGCTGTAAGGAATGGTCTATCTTCAAAAACAGCATTGTTTTGAATCTCTAAATCTGAAGTCTGAGAAACTGTACATATTATTCACCTCTCCTTTTCCTGTACACCCACCTTAATATTTGTTCAATTTGCAGAGGCTAAGCCAAAGGGGAAATAGTCACTTGTTAGAGATTTTACTCTTCCCTGAATCTCATCTTTCTGTTTGCCATTTCTGCTAGCATACAGCAGAAACCAGGACAAGAAACTTCAGTTTTGTCCAGTTATTGGATAAGCACTGATACAAAAAAAAATCATGAGTACAGTGTATAAAGTAGGTTTACCTATAAACAAAAGCATCTACATTCCTTTTTCTCAAAAGCAAAACTGATACATAAAAATGGGAATGTTTTATTTTGTCTCAAGTTGTTTAACAAGGCTTATAAAAATTTCCCCATATATTTAAAATGAAAAATAACATTTCAAGCCATTTATTAAGCTGAGATCTAGAAGAGTCTTGACCTCAGTTAAATATTTAAAATGAAAATAAACTGTCTCATTCTAAGTTAATGGAAGGTTTAAGAAAAAAACTTTCTCCCATTTTAGAAATCATAAATCAGAGCTACAATGAATAGTGAAAAATAAAGCCTTAAATGTTGGTGAATTTAACTCTTTAGCAAATATTGCTGCTTTTTATATTAAAAAATAAAGTTAAAAAAGACTATCTTTGCCTAGACAACTGTTGGAAAGTCTTCTCAAGGCATTTAAGTAGGAGTACCAGAAGTTTTTGGGGCACACAAGATGGCTCAGTGGGTAAAAGGCTTTTGCCACCAAGTCTGGTGACATGAGTTTGATCATAGGATCCCATGCAGGAGAGACCTGACTCCCAAAAATTGTTCTCTGACCCCCACAGGTGAACTATACACACATATTCACTATTATTCTCTCTTCTTATCTCTCTCTCTCTCTCTCTCAAATAAAATTAGAAGAAAACAAGCCATATCATCCACAAAGAGTTGGCTTTTATCTCAAAATGAATGTGAAAGATGTGGAAGAGACAGTTGAGAGCTCTGTGCCCTCCATGACTCTCAAAGCTTCGAGGACAAGAGCTCCACAAGGACAGCAACAGATCCTAAAAGTCTAGACACAGGGGTCTTTTCTGAAACTGATACTCCAGCCAACGACCTCTCATGGAGATGGCCTGGAACCCCTGCACAGAGGTAGCCTATGGCAGTTCAGTGTCCAAGTAGGTTCCATAGTAATGGGGACAGGGACTATCTCTGACATGAACTGATTGGCCTACCCTTTGATCAAACTCACATTTTATCACTTCAAAAGAAAAAATGGTGTGTCAGGATAGACAAGGGCAGGCTTTCATCTTAATTGGTGCTCCAGCTCTATTCTCCTTGTGCTTTCTACTATCTACAAAGGAACTCATATTTGATCTATTAGATAACCAGGTACAAGTACCAACAGAGCCCCAGGTATTGTGTCCTGCTTGTCAATTCACAGGAAAGTCTAACAACAGACACAGAAACAAATGACCTAAACAAGAAAGGTTGGATCTGATAGTTGTGAAGTTCAATGCTCCCCCTCTGCTGGGCCAGCAGAACAGTACCTGTGTGTAAGTGGGTTCTGCGATACTCATTTGTATGTGTGTGTTTAACATGAGATTCATGTCACAGACAAGGAAGGAAGCATCAATTTGAGGACTGTAACAAATTTGTTATAGAAATCATGTCATTTAATTTGTACTAACTATATTTAGTATTTATAATATCACTCAAAACTTCTCAACAACCCTATCTGGTTGAGTGTCATTGTCTTCCTTCTTAATTATTATTTGATTCCTTGAGTCTGTAGCCAGACTAAGACCATTCTCTTTCAACAATTAGAATTCCCTTCAACATAATTGCATTTTAAAATAAAAAAGAGTGGTTTATTTAAATAATTTTTAGAACTCTTAGAGAAACTAAATTCAAAAATACTTTACTACAAAAAATCATTTTTAAAATTTTTTATTTAACTTTTATTAATTCCACTTTATTCATTTTGTATCCCCTGTACGACCCTCTCTCCTCCCCTCTTGGTCCCACCCTCCCCCCCTTCTGCATGCATGCCCCTCCCCAAGTCCACTGATAGGGGAGGTCCTCCTCTCCTTCTTTCTGATCTTAGTCTATCAGTTCTCATCAGAAGTGGCTGCATTGTCAGGGTTCTAGATTATCTCCATGAATAGTCCTTGGTTGGAGTGTAAGTCTCTGGGAAGTTCCCTGTGTTCAAATTTTCTTGTTCTCTTGCTCTCCTTGTGGGGTTTCTGTCCTCTCCCGCTCTTACTATTTCCCACTTCATACATAAAATTCCATTCACTCTGCCCATCAGTTGGCCATCAGGCTCAGCATCTGCTTTGATAGTGTGCAGAGCAGAGGCTTTCAGAGGCCCTCTGTGGCAGGTTCCTAGATTGTTTCCTGTTTTCTTCTTCTGGCTTTCATAGGCCCTCTGTAGCAGGTTCCTAGGTTGTTTCCTGTTTACTTTTTCTTCGGATGTCCATCCTCTTTGCCTTTCAGGATGGATATTGAACATTTTAGAAAGGGTCTTCTCTTTTGCTTAGTATGTTTACATGTACAGATTTTAGTGGGATTATCCTATGTTGTATGTTTATATGAGTGAGGATATACCGTGTGTGTCTTTTTGCTTCTGGGACAACTCACTCAGGATGATTCTTTCCAGGTCCCACCATTTAACTGCAAATTTCATGATCTCCTAATTTTTCATTGCTGAGTAATACTCCATTGTATAGATGTACCACAGTTTCTGCATCCATTCTTCAGTTGAGGGGCATCTGGGCTGTTTCCAGCTTCTGGCTATTACAAATAAAGCTGCTACAAACATGGTTGAGCAAATGTCCTTGTTGTGTACTTGAGCCTCTTTTGGATATATGCCTAGGAGTGGTATGGCTGGATCTTGAGGAAGCGCTATTCCTAGTTGTCTGAGAAAGCACCAGATTGATTTCCAGAGTGGTTGTACAAGTTTACATTCCCACCAGCAGTGGAGAAGGGTTCCCCTTTCTCCACAACCTCTCCAGCGTGTGTTGTCACTTGAGTTTTTGATCTTGGCCATTCTCATGGGTGTAAGGTGAAATCTCAGGGTTGTTTTGATTTGCATTTCCCTAATGGCTAATGAGGTTGAGCATTTCTTTAAATGCTTCTCTGCCATTGGATATTCCTCTACTGACAGTTCTCTTTTTAGCTCTGTTCCCCATTTTTTAAGTGGATTGCTTGGTTTGCTGCTTTTCAGCTTCTTTAGTTCTTTATATATACTGAATATGAGTCCTCTGTCAGATAAAGGGTTGGTGAAGATTCTTTCCCAATCTGTAGGCAGTTGCTTTGTTTTGATGACGGTGTCCTTTGCTTTACAGAAGCTTTTCAGTTTCATGAGGTCCCATTTATTGATTGTTGCTCTTAGAGCCTGTGCTGTTGGGGTTTTGTTCAGGAAGTTCTCTCTTGTGCCAATGAGTTCTAGGCTATTCCCCACTTTTTTTCCAGCCGATTTAATGTGTCTGGTTTTATGTTGAGGTCTTTGATCCACTTGGAGTTCAGTTTTGTGCAGGGTGATAAGTATGGATCTATTTGCATTTTTCTACATGTAGACATCCAGTTGGACCAGCACCATTTGTTGAAGATGCTATCTTTTTTCCATTGTATGGTTTTGGCATCTTTGTCAAAAATCAGGTGTCCATAAGTGTGTGGGTTTATTATTGGGTCTTCTGTTCAGTTCCATTGATCCACCATTCTGTTTCTATGCCAGTACCATGCAGTTTTTATAACTGTTGCTCTATAGTACAGCTTGAGATCAGGGATGGAGATACCTCCAGAAGATCTTTTATTGTTTTAGCAATTCTTGGTTTCTTGTTATTCCATATGAAGTTGAGAATTTTTCTTTTCAGGTCTGTAAAGAATTGTGTTGGCAATTTGAGGGAATTGCATTAAATCTGTAGATTGCTTTTGGTAAGATGGCCATTTTTACTATGTTAATCCTGCTAAGCCATGAGCATGGCAGATCTTTCCATCTTCTCATATCTTCTTCTAATTCTTTCTTCAGAGACTGGAAATTTTTTCATACAAGTCTTTGACTTCTTTGGTTAGGGTTACTCTGAGGTACTTTTTGTCATTTGTGGCTATTGTGAAGGGTGTTGTTTCCCTAATTTCTTTCTCAGCCCTTTTGTCTTTTGTATACAGGAGTGCTACTAATTTTTTTTGAGTTAATTTTGTATCCAGCCACTTTGCGGAAGGTTTTTATCAGCTGTAGGAGTTCCCTGGTAGAGTTTTTGGGGTCACTCATGTATACTATCATATCATCTGCAAATAGTGATAATTTGACTTCTTCCTTTCCCATCTGTATTCCCTTGATCTCCTTCAACTGTCTTATTGCTCTAGCAGGGACTTCCAGCACTATGTTGAAGCTCACATTATTTTGTTTCTTTCTGTGTCACTTGACATCCCTGGCAGGAAGAGAGAGTTGAGCTCGGCAGAAGCCACATTAGCTAAGAGTTTATTAAGGGCATGGAATCTCCCATTCCACCTTAAAATTGCATTATAATTTCAGGAGGAATTGCATGTGTATTTTAGTCAGACATTTCCCTGGCTTGTTTTTTCTTACCCCTCGTTGCATGGTAGAAATCATTTAAAAATTTACTTTCTTGGATGATTCCAAAACTCAACTAAGGGCACAAACTTTGGCTTAGAACTCAAGTCAATCAAGAGTCTCCAACATCCTTAACATCCTTAGTATCCTCTACCCCTTCCTTTCTTTTCTACCCTTCTCACCTCTTTTCACCTCCCTCTCTTCCAATCTCTTTCCCTATGCTCTTGTCTCCTGTTCTACAGTCAGACTGTTTTCCTTCTTCAGTTCATCTCTTTATTCTGCCTTCGAACTTGCTTGCATTCAGAATCTGAAACCCAATGCCTATTAGGAAGAGGTTAGGCCAAGTCATTGTTTGCCTCTTGTCACTTCCTACCTGGGTCCCATCTCTATGGTTACCCAAGATGTATTTTTATCACAAAAACACATTTATGTCCTCTATTTTAAAATCAGCTAAAAGGAAGAATTTACACTATTTTATCTTAACTCTTTTAAGTGAAAATTTCTAGACATAACAAATTAAAAAGCTTTAAAATGAAAGAAAAGTTTTTAAAACACTTATTATTAAGCAAAAGGATTGTGAGTCCTTGTACAGATTTCACGATCACACACAGTTCCCACTGTGTCTCTTTAAAGGTTTCTAAACACCTTTTTAGTATTCAAAATGAGGATCAGAGAAGCCAAACAGGTTGCCTATGTCTGTAGAGCTAAAAAGTAGCTGAACCATATTTTTAAACTTCCTCTCTAAAATACATGAGCTGCTTCATACTACCAGCCTTCACATCAGAAAGAACATAAAGAACATGGTGTTGATTGCACAAATCAGTGTCAGGTGATGGCTCCAAGCAGAGCTGCTGTGTGCAGTACTTGCTTCTGTCTTCACATAATTATGTCAGGAAGGCAAATTGGCAGTGGCGACTGCATCAAACATGCAGAAATTCTCAATTAGACAAAAAATAGACTTCTGGGTCTTCCTTTTATCTTAGTCTTTCCACTTACTTTATTGAGAAATGGCTAGTTTAAAGTCAGATTTATGAGCAAATTTTTTTTCGATATTTTCCTGGATAATGGTGTCCTGACCATGTCCTTGACCTGACATATATCTGTTTCCCACAAACCCACTCAGCCTGCCAACTCTCATTAAATACACTGCAGGACAAAGGGACTGAAAGTGCTTTACCCATATATAGTAGAAAAACAAAATAAATTATAAAGAGGACCTTGTCTCCCAATCACTTTCAAAAGGGTAATAATAAAGCAAGTTTGATCAAACTACCTACCAAGACTTTGTTCAGGAATCCATGATGGATAACTCTGTGAACCCTACCCAAAACCCACTTTTAAGGACATGACAATAAAGCATCTGAAGCTTGGTTGCTTACAGCATTTTAGTGCAGACTGGAGGTTTTAGCGAAATCAAAAACTTGTTAGTTAAAATCCTTAGTTAAAAGTGATTTTTTTCACTCCTGTACATCAGTAGCATCTTGTCTTTCTAACATCACATAACTTGTTCCAACATAACATTGATATGTTTATCTCAACTCTAGATGAAGATACCAGGCTGGCAGGTGAAAGGTCTAATGCTTATTTGCATCATAGTGAAACCTTATTGAGGCTCTGTATGTCAAGTATGGATATTAAATTTTGTTTAGATTACACTAAGTTGGAAATTAAATAATAGAGATTTTTTTATCTCTCTTTCAATGTTTCACATGGTTAGCATTGGGTGGGTATTTAGCAATTATTAATAAGTAAAGTAATAATTGAATGAATATATTGAGTAATTAAATTTTTATGTATATTCATATATATAAATATATCAGAATGGAAGTTGAGAGGAGGAAGGAGACTAATAGGAAAAAAATAGAGGTGGACAAAGTGAAAGAAGTGGAAATGGACATAACATGGTCAACATACCAAATCTACTTAAAAGAAATTTTCTTTATGAAATCCATTGCTATGTACAACAAAAATTTTAAGTGAATGCATTTTCAAAGAACATCATTTATTTAACAAAGCTAGAAAATTAAAAAACATTAACATTTACAAAGTACTAGAGTTTCCATGGTGTAAAAAAAAAAGTATTTAGCATGAGACAGTAACCTACACAAGGATCTATAATTAACTGAGTAAATCTGGAGACAGAAAAGATGGCCTTCCCCATAGAAAAGAACTCCAATTGGTTGTCCAGTCCAAATGGTTTCCATGAAAACTATGTACAAATAGCATTGTACAGACAGAACAGGTTATCTTAGGAACATGTATGTACATACAAATACATATATGCATGCAATAACAGTGAGTAAAAAAAAATGAGGCCATGAATAAAGGAAAGCAGGGAGGAGTACATTGTGGGCAGGGAGGGGCTTGAAGGAAGGATAGGGAAGGAATAAATGTGATTAAATTATAATCTCAAAAATTATTTTTAATGGGTTAGTGTTAAATACTGTAGTATTTTTCTAGGGATTTTCTTCTTATAGCCCAACTCAGGCTGATATTTTTTGACAAAGGAACTTCTAGACCTTCAAAGTCCCTACTGTCTAACCCCATACTTTTAGTTAAGGAGATTCAACTTTTCCAAACCATGATCATGAAACTTCCTGAAAAAAAAAATTCAGCATATTTTTAAATGCCAGGCATTCTAATATGAAGCTGGCCGAACCATACCTTTAATAAATTCAGTTTTTGAAAAAGTAATATGTTCCAATATCAGTTACATAGCATATTAGTAGTAAACATACTTGAATCTACTCAAGCATAGGTCAGTTTCCAGAAATCATGGAGAGAGAAAAACAAATTAAATTAAACCATGAACAGGCACAATGATAAATTCAGAGTATGTAACACTCTATAGAAAAGCAAGTGTGCTTCTTCCCCAAGTTAATGGCTGAAATATCTAAAGTGAAGGACCCTGTTTATGATTAAAACACTTAAATATAATAATTGCACAATGCAATAGTCACTGCAAACTACAGCAAAAATGGAAGCGTTTCAAAGACTTTTTCTAAAATGACTGAAGAAATTTAGAAAGGAGTTGTATATTTCATGACAACTTTACTTTTATAATAATAAAAAGTTTCTATTTGTTGTCCTTGTCAGTTCAAGCTTCCTAACAAAGAGTAGATGGCTTAAGCAATAAACATTTACCTTCACAGTTGTGGAGTCCAAAAAGTTCAAGACCAAGGTGCTAGAAAATCAAATGTTAAGGGGGTTATGCTCTGATTTTCATACACCTAAAATCTTATTGTAATCTCAACTGGCAGACAGAAGCTCAGGGGTTCTCTGCTCTCTTCTACTATAGGCTCAAACCACATTTAAGAGACTTACATTCTTTAAACTACTTACCTCTGAGAAGCTCTGCTTATGAATACCATGATGTTGGCACTAAAGCTTTACTCAACATTGGGAGGCATGGAGGGAAAATAATTGGTCCTTGTCAACTGTGTTAAGGCTAACAATGTCACGTGTGCTCACAAGTAAATTCTGACATAATTTTAGACATGTATAGTGAAACATTTATTTAAAGCACTTCAAAAAACAAAATATGATGAAACCAAAATGAGAGGCAACTACAGAAAATTCTGAAAACTGTTGATTAGTAGTGAGGATTATGTGAGTGTAATTATGTTACTCTCTTTGCTTTTTTATACAGACATTTTTACTAACAAAGAAAAACACCCTGTTGAAAGTTTAAAATTATAAATCTCCCTGACAGTCATCAATTTTGCTAGGGATCTGATGAGCTTTCAGAATTTTTCTGTGTATTAACAATTATAAATCAATGTGTTCTATTTATGGGCAATATATTTACCTTTATTTTGTATTTTCTTTATCTTGGAGACTTGAGCAGTATTACAAATACAATTTATTCATGCTTCTTTTTTTTTTACTTCATAAAATTCTATTTTATTTTTATTTATTTTTCTTTTTTTATTTATTTTTTATTTTTTTTATCAGTTACATTTTATTAACTCTGTATCCCAGCCGTGTCCCAATCCCTCATTCCCTCCCAGTCCCTCCCTCCCTCCCTCATCTCCACCGTGCCCCTTTCCAAGTCCACTGATAGGGGGGACCTCCTCCCCATTCATCTGATCCTGTTTTATCAGGTATCTTCAGGACTGGCTGCAAAGCGTCCTCTGTGGCCTAACAGGACTGCTCCTCCCTTCGGGGTGGGGAGACCAAAGAGCCAGTCATTGAGTTCCTGTTAGAAATAGTCCCTGTTCCCCTCACTTTGGGAAACCAATTGGTTACTGAGCTACCACAGGCTACATCTGAGTGGAGGTTCTAGGTTATATCCATACATGGTCCTTGGTTGAATGTCAGTCTCAGAAAAGACCCTGTGCCCAGATATATTTGGTCCTTGTGGAGCTCCTATCCTTTCCCCATCAGACTAACTCCCCTTCTTTCTTATGATTCCCTGTACTCTGCCAAAGGTTTGGTCATGAGTCTTTGCTTTGAAAACACTGCTAGTTAGAGTCTTTCAGATGCGCTCTGTAGACTCCTGTCATACGTTCAATGCACATCCCATCTGTCTTTCTAAATGAGGATTGATCATCTTACCACATGTCCGCTCAATTGATTATCTTTTTTAGGTGTATAGATTTCATTATGTTTATCATATCTTATAGGTCTATATAAGTGAGTATATCCCATGTTTGTCTTTCTCCTTCTGGGATATTTCACTCAGAATGATCTTTTCTAGATCCCACCATTTGCCTGCAAATTTCATGATTTCCTCCTTTTTGATTGCTGAGTAGTATTCCATTGTATAAAAATACCACAATTTTTGTACCCATTCCACTGTTGATGGACATCTGGGTTGTTTCCAGGTTCTGGCTATTACAAATAGAGCTGCTATAAACATGGTTGAGCAAGTGTCCTTTTTGTGTACTTGAACAAACTTTGGGTATATACCTAGGAGTGGTATAGCTGGGTCTGGAGGAAGCACTATTCCTATTTGTCTTAGAAAGCGCCAGATAGATTTCCAGAGTGGTTGTACCAGTTTACATTCCCACCAGCAGTGGAGGAGGGTTCCCCTTTCTCCACAACCTCTCCAGCATGTGTTATCGCTTGAGTTTTTCATTTTGGCCATTCTGATGGGTGTAAGGTGATATCTCAGGGTCGTTTTGATTTGCATTTCCCTGATGGCTAATGAGGATGAGCATTTCTTTAAGTGTTTTTCTGCCATTTGATATTCCTCTGTCGAGAATTCTGTTTAGCTCCGTTCCCCATTTTTAAATTGGATTACTTGTATTGCTGCTTTTCAGCTTCTTTAGTTCTTTGTATATACTGGATATTAGTCCTCTGTCAGATAAAGGGTTAGTGAAGATTCTTTCCCAATCTGTAGGCAGTAGTTTTGTTTTGATGACGGTATCCTTTGCTTTACAGAAACTTTTCAGTTTCATGAGGTCCCATTTATTGATTGTTGCTCTTAGAGCCTGTGCTGTTGGTGTTATGTTCAGGAAGTTGTCTCCTGTGCCAATGAGTTCTAGGCTGTTCCCCACTTTTTTTCCAATTGATTTAGGGTATCTGGTTTTATGTTGAGGTCCTTGATCCACTTTGACTTTAGTTTTGTGCAGGGTGATAAATATGGATCTAATGTTACACTTACGAATGTCGGTGCTCTTGTATTTGGGGCATAGATATTCAAGATTGTCATGTCCTCTTGGTGGATTTTTCCTTTGATGAGAATATAGTGGCCCTCCTTATCTTTTTTGATTAATTTGGGTTGAAAGTCTATTTTATTAGCTATTAGGATGGCTACTCCAGCTTGTTTTCTGGAACCATTTGTTTGAAAAACAGTTTTCCAGCCCTTTACTCTGAGGTAGTGTTTGTCTTTGTTGCATAGGTGTGTTTCTTGGATGCAACAGAATGTTGGATCCTGTTTCCTTAACCATTCTGTTAGCCTGTGTCTTTTTATTGGTGAGTTGAGTCCATTGATATTGATAGATAATAGTGACCAATGCATGTTAGTTCCTTTTGTAATGGAGTCGATGATCTAACCCTGTTTCATTGCTTGTTTTCTTTTCATTTTTGTTGGGACATTATCTGTATGCCCTGTTTTCTTGGGTGAATTTGTTTTCATTGGATTGGAGTTTTCCTTCTAGTATCTTCTGTAGGGATGGTTTGCTGTGTAGATATTGTGTAAATTTAGTTTTGTCATGGAATATTTTGTTTTCTCCATCTATGTTGATTGAAAGCGTTGCAGGGTATAGTAGTCTGGGTTGACATTTGTGATCTCTTAGAGTCTCCATGATACTTGCCCAGGCCCTTCTGGCTTTCATAGTTTCTGATGAGAAGTCCGATGTGATTCTGATAGGTCTACCGTCATATGTTACTTGGTCTTTTTCCCTTGCTGCTTTTAATATCTTTTCTTTGTTCTTTAGATTTAGTGTTTTGACTATGATGTGATGTGATGTGTTTCTTTTCTGGTCTAGTCTATTTGGAGTTCTGTAGGCCTCTTGTATATTTATGGACATCTCTTTCTTTAAATTGGGAAAATTTTCTTCTATGATTTTCTTGAAAATATTTTCTGGACCTTGGAGTCTGGAGTCTTCTTTTTCGTGAATTCCTATTATTCTTAGATTTTGTCTTTTCATAGCATCCTTGATTTCTTGGATATTTTGTGATTGGAACTTTTCTGATTTTACTTTTTCTTTGAGAGAAGTATCCATTTCTGCAAGTGTGTCTTCAGCTCCAGAGATTCTCTCTTCCATCTCTTGTATTCTGTTGGTGATGCTTACTTTTGTGGTTCCTGATCTTTTCTCCAAGTTCTCCAGCTCAAGGGTTTTCTCATTTTGTGTTTTCTTTATGGATTCTAATTCTGTTTTCATGCCTTGCACCATTTCTTTCATGTGTTTGAATTTGGATTCCTGTCTCTCTACGATGGCCTCTATTTCTTTTTTCATTTCCTTCTTATATGCCACTAATTTTTCCTCTACTTGTGTATCTATTTGTTTGGCTATGTTTGCCTGTGTTTCTTTAAGGATATTGTCTATTTCTTCTTTCTTTGCCTCCAATTGACTGGCCATCTCTTTGAAAGACTTGTTCATTTCCTCTGTATGAGCCTGAAATAATTGGGCAAGCATGGCTTTAAAATCATTTTCCTGTGCTTCTGCTGAATTGGAGTATCCATCGATTTTGGGGTTTGCTGGTGAAGTCATGATGTCCTGATTTATGTTGGAAGTGTTCTTTCGCCTACCCCTGGCCATTGGCTTATCTGAAACCTTCCCTGTTTGTTTTTGGATTCTGCAGATCAGACTGGTGCTGTCTCTTTCTGGTATCTGGAGAGTTCTTCAGGAAGCTGAGCACTCTCAGCATGTGCTGAGGACTAGCTGTACCTGTGGGAGGAAAGTACGCAGGTGCAAATGGGGCAAATGAAAGCGTGTGTGCGCGCGCACGTGTGTGTGTGTGTGTGTCTGTGTGTGTAAGTGTGCGTGGATGAGTTTCTCGAGGGACAGAGTGATGGCTAATGTTGAACTCTTGAGTGTGTGGGAGGGGCTCTGCACTGTATATGTCGCAGGAGCTAATGATGATCGCAACGCAATTTCTGGCATTAACTGTCTTAACTCCTCAATCGGGCCCACAGGGCAGGAACTTCAATGTCCTCAGTGCCCCTGTTTCCCAAAGTGGGTATGTGGGTGGGAGGGGGGTTCGATGCCTGGCTTCTGATTTAGAAGGACCCAGGATCTGGGGAACTGCAGATTCTCAAGGGTGCACTCACTTACAGGCAGGTCTCTTGGCCGAGATCGTGGTATCCGGGGCTCTCTGCTCTCTGGTTTGGCCCTGCTTCTTTGATGTGTTCCGCCAGTTCTGTGCTGCTGTCACTGCCAGCTTCTGAGGTCTTGCTGCAGCTGGAGATTTCAGGGTGGTCACTTCAGCAGGGATGGGGTAACCAGGCTCTCTGTTCTCTGGTTTGGCCCTGGTTAGTCTTAAACTGGAGGGCTGTGGTGCCCCGCCAGTTCAGTGCTGCTCCGCCGCCACGTCCCGCTGTAACTGGAGACTGGGTTGCTAGTCCCAATGCTTTCTGGGAAGTCCTGGGATCTCTTCGTTGTGCTCTCCAAGCTTGGGAAGCCCAGCGCCTGGTGTGTCCAGGTTGTATGACGTTTCTGCCTGGTTTTGGTGAGTATATAGCGTATTCTCTGTCACTGTGGGATTGGGCGGGCAGTACCGTCAGTGATGGCGATCCTGCGGAGCTAGTATGGTGTCTAGCAGATTCGCGTCCTGGGAGGATGGTGCAGCCGCTGCGCGAATCTGGGACTCCGGGACACGTACTGCTGGCTTTTGTTTGCCGCTAAAGTGCTTGGAGCTCTGTCTCAGCGGCCGTATACCCCAGACAGTTAGGTCTGCGCTGAGAAAGATGAGTCTGCTGTGCCGCTGTGCCGAGGAGGAAGGAGGTCTGGGGGAAGGGAGTGCCTCAAGAACAAAGGATCGTTTCTCTCCTTCCCCAAGCAAGTCCCCGGGTGACTGGAGGCCAAAGTTTTCAACTCCTGCAATGTTCCCTGTTGTTCAGAAAGCCTCGCTGTGGTTTTCCTGGGTTGGGGGTCCTTCCATTCTCCAACTCAGAAGATCAGGTATCCCGCTGCTCAGAAACTGTGTGTGCTAGTCGCCATCTTGGCTCCGCCCCCCTTATTCATGCTTCTTAATGTCTGGGTGTGGTTCCATATCACAAACAGTTTCAATGAACTTTGCTTTATCTGTTTCTATTCTTGATAGAGAAAATGGCTCCTGGGATCCAAAATAATCACCACCAATATTTCTCTACTTTTCAATGGTACATGCATGACCACAGGGAGAAAGAGGGTCTATTTAGCCATTAACTCCACCACTAATGATTAAATCAGATTTTCACTCACTCTTGGTTTGTCTTGGTTCACATAGAACACTAACGGGTATGTCTGGATAGTTTCCTTTTATTTTAAAATGAATGTATAACATTAACAGTTGAAAAGAAAAGAAACTTTTCAGAACTGAAAATAATTTTTATCAAGGTAATAAAGATGTAACCTTAAAAGAAACATATTATACAAAAAATTGTAAGTTTAAAGTAACTTTCAGAATGAAACACTGATTTTTCAGAGACTGAAAATAAGACAATAAAGGTAAAACTAGCATCACTATTTAAATCTTTCTTTCCTTTTGTGTATGTCTAAATAACAAGAAACCATGGATATTAAAAAAATACCTTTAAAAACAAGTCCAAATAATTAAATGTAAAAAACATGTACAGTTTAATTTGAATAGATTTACATTCAATCAGGATATGAATAAATGGCACCTAAGAATTCAACCAGAAATAATGCATGTGTGTTTTAGTATTGCTTAGCAAATGTCTGCGTGAAATGATAAAATTGGCCTTTACTATAATGCAAAAATAATAGAAATAAATAAATAAATCTTGTTTTTCCTTTTAATGACCACATCCTTAACCACCCCAAATTCATATGAAAATTGCAGAAAGAAGAACTCTGCTTCTTTTAGTGTCCTCCTGTCTACTCCACAATTCAGCAACAATTTTGTGAAGAAGAAATGTAAAAGGTCAATTTCCAAAATTCTCTAACCATGTCTTTCTAACAACTCCCCCATTCTCAAAAATAAAGCAAGCTTATTGTTATTTACAATGAAGTAATAATTACAACTGAATTTATAAAGCAGTCAAAGCTAACTCTGTCTTACACACTCTTTTCCTCTTGGAAGCCTTTGTTATACCAAACACAGGACCAGAAGACATTGCTTATGGCTTGTTTCCTCACATCTTATTTCACTATTCAAAAATATAAAGAAAGATAGTGAAATTCTTTATGTGTAAGGGTACAAGATGACCAATGCATACTAATATTAGTTACTCATTATTGAGTACATTGCCTTTCCATGGTATCTCTCTCTGTAATTGCCATCTTCACCAAACCTTGTTTTTAGTTACTTAGTTACCTTGTCTTAGTTGCTCTGATAACACCAATACCAATACAGCTTATAAAAGATAGTATCTAACTTGCTCAACCATGTTTATAGCAGCTTTATTTGTAATAGCCAGAACCTGGAAACAACCCAGATGTCCATCAACAGAGCAATGGGTACAGAAATTGTGGTATTTTTACACAATGGAATACTACTCAGCAATCAAAAAGGAGGAAATCATGAAATTTGCAGGCAAATGGTGGGATCTAGAAAAGATCATTCTGAGTGAAATATCCCAGAAGGAGAAAGACAAACATGGGATATACTCACTTATATAGACCTATAAGATATGATAAACATAATGAAATCTATACACCTAAAAAAGATAATCAATTGAGCGGACATGGGGTAAGATGGATGTGCATTGAACGTATGACAGGAGTCTACTGAGCGCATCTGAAAGACTCTAACTAGCAGTGTTTTCAAAGCAAAGACTCATGACCAAACCTTTGGCAGAGTACAGGGAATCATAAGAAAGAAGGGGAGTTAGTCTGATGGGGAAAGGATAGGCGCTCCACAAGGACCAAATATATCTGGGCACAGGGTCTTTTCTGAGACTGACATTCAACCAAGGACCATGTATGGATATAACCTAGAACCTCCACTCAGATGTAGCCTGTGGTAGCTCAGTAACCAATTGGTTTCCCAAAGTGAGGGGAACAGGGACTATTTCTAACAGGAACTCAATGACTGGCTCTTTGGTCTCCCCACCCCCGAAGGGAGGAGCAATCCTGTTAGGCCACAGAGGAGGGCTTTGCAGCCAGTCCTGAAGATACCTGATAAAACAGGATCAGATGAATGGGGAGGAGGTCCCCCCTATCAGTGGACTTGGAAAGGGGCACGGTGGAGATGAGGGAGGGAGGGAGGGACTGGGAGGGAATGAGGGATCGGGACACGGCTGGGATACAGAGTTAATAAAATGTAACTGATAAAAAAAAATAATAAAATAAAAAAAGATAGTATCTAATTGGCTTATGGTTGCAGAGGTTTAGAGTCCATTATGACAGAGTTAAGGAATAGCTGAGAGCTCATATCTTGATCTACAACCACAAAAGTAAGCTAATTGGAAATGGTATGAGTTTTTTAAAACCTCACAGCCTGTCCCTAGTGATATCTTCTTCATACCTCCTAATCATTCTCCAACAGTTTCACCAACTGAGGACCAAGTCTACAGATTCTATAGGGAACCACTCTCATTTAATCCAACACAGGCTCAAGTTAATAAATCTACTTTGTAGTGCTCATTTTTGAACTCTACTTTATTTGGAGTGTTTAGGCCTCTATCCCCCTTCCACCGAGCCTTTAACCTTAGGTAAGAGAGAGAAGGTTAGTAGGGAAAGGGAGGGCAGACTCCTTTACTTCTCCCTGCTGTTTAGGGTCAATGGGTCTTTGGGGGATATACCAATCTCCATCAACAGGAAATGCAGCTAGTAGTCTCCTTCATTTTGCAGCACCCTGAAGTGTTTCTCTCTATCTGTCTGCTCCAAACCACTGCATCATAAGTCTCTAGTCTCGCCAAACTCCACTCTCCACACACCTCATGCTATCCCTTCTCTTTCTGGGTTCTCATATCCTCAGAGCCCTAGGCCACAATCCTCTCCATGCCACACATGGCAGCGGTTACCAGCTGCCAAATGTCATGCCTCACACATGACAGTTATCAGCTGTGGACAAACTAACACCCAACTAAAATCCACACTTGGAATTAAAACAAAAACATATTTATATAACATAACAGAGTTTATAAAGAAACCAAAACTTCCATTACACTACTTCATCTTGGACTAGAACTTCCCAAATCATGGACCATTCAAAACAGTTTTTCTTTATGAACTAGCTCCAAGATTTTATTGTGATAATAAGAGCATGGCTAGTCAGAGTCTCAGCACACTTCTCTGGAGGTTGATGAACTGGCAAGTTGTAAAATGTGGAGCTCATTATGATTGTCTTGCACATGGAGAAGTCAAAAAAAAAATGAGAGAAGCTTCAAATGATGTCAGTCGTACCTAAAGTCAGATCTGCTCTTGGATTTAAGGGTTATGCAAACAAACATGTAATTTACTATGCACATATTGTCAAATAGTAACTGAGAGTGATTTAGCAGAGAAAAACAAAACAAAGCAAAACAAAACAAGAAGCTAACCTAGTACAGCATTTTCAGAAAAGTTTCACCTTCAACCCAATTCTCAAGGTTGTTCTGTATCAAATTTTGTGCTTTGCTTCTTACCAGGATGTATTGCGGTCATATTCCAAGCATCTGCTACCAGTTAGAGTATCTTGATCTAAAGGACTGTGCATTCCCAAAACTATCTAGTTCTTCTACAAGTATGAAAGATGAGTCACTCCACTAACTCAAGGAAACTCCTCTCAGAAAAAAAACATGAGAACACGGACAGCTTTTGCTATAGAAAGTCAAATTAGAGCAGCCATGCCAGGTTTCATTCAAGTGTGATCACCTTTTCCTGAATGGAAACTTGAAGGTCAGAAAGACCTTCTGTAAGAAAGACCTCTCTGGAGTAATGTGAAATTGAAGTGGAATGTATTTTATTTCCTTGTTTTCCATAAATAGAAACTCCCCCAAATCTGACTTTTCTTGGACATCTTTTAATTTCAGAAACCATTTCTCTACCCAAATGCCTTGATACTTTGAGTTTGCTTCCCCAACCAAGTCAACTTCTTGTTGCATATCTTTCCTTTGCATACAATGGAAAAGATACCTCAGCTTTTACTAGTAAGTTGCCTTAAAATTGAATGAAAAACTCATTACCACAGTACTGTATACTGACACATTTGCGTACTGATAGGGGTTGAAATCAGCTTCCTCTCAACTCATAAGATGATGTCCTACCTCTCCATGTCCGAAACTGTATTTGAAAGGAATTCTCTGGGGATGTGATTAGGTTAAAGTTAATTCATTTGCATTGGCTTCATCTGATCTGACTTGTCTTTTTATAGGAAGAAGTCTGGATCCTGGAAGACAACAGAAATGCTTGCAAAGAAAAGACTCTGAAACATAGCTAGAAAATAGCCATTGCAAAGAAAAGAGAGGGGTCTTAGGAGGAAACAAATTTCACGTTGCCCTTGGATTTCTTAGGTATCAGAACTATGAGAAAGTAAATTTCTTATTTAAGTCACAAAAATCTGTGGTATCTTCCTATATTGTCCTTAGGCAATTAATTTATATGCATGTTAAAACTCATGTCCTTCATTTCTCATTCTGATATCCATTCCTGGAAATCAACATGCAGATAGCTATATGTCAGAATCAAATCCTGT
Organism: Meriones unguiculatus; assembly: GCF_030254825.1. Lineage (NCBI taxonomy): Eukaryota > Metazoa > Chordata > Mammalia > Rodentia > Muridae > Meriones > Meriones unguiculatus. Next base: position 86,519,950 of record NC_083351.1, read on the forward strand.
CTTCAGATTGGTCTGTGCTTGCTGGGTTGGGTATTTCAAAAGCATGCCTTAGAACATAATGGACCAGTATGTGCAGAAAAACATATTAAATAGACTCATTCCACATTCCCTAGCACTATGTTCTCAGCAGGCAGGAAATTATTCTCAAGTCTATACCCAGAGACCACAGCCTTCTCAGCATGAGGACCAGATGGCATACAAACAGGATCCAAGTGCATTTATTTTTCAGAGCATTTGTAAAGGGTGGGGTGGAGTGAAGGATACTTCACTCTATGGCCTCTGGGCTCCAATTTGGGATATAGGATCTGTAAAAGCTACTTAAAGAAATGTTCAGCATCCTAGTTCATCAGGGAAATGCAAATCAAAACAACCCTGGCATTTCACCTTACACCCATCAGAATGGCTAAGATTAAAAACTCAAGTGATAATACAAGCTGGAGAAGCTGTAGAGAAAGAGGAACCCTCGTCCACTGCTGGTGGGAATGTAAACTTGTACAACCACTCTGGAAATCAATCTGGTGCTTTCTCAGACAATTAGGAATAGTGCTTCCTCAAGATCCAGCTATACCACTCCTAAGCATATATCCAAAATATGCTCAAGTACACAGCAAGGACATTTGCTTAACCATGTTTTTAGTAGCTTTATTTGTAATAGCCAGAAGCTGGAAACAACCCATTGCAGCTCAGTCTCCAAGTAGGTACCCTAGTAAAGAAAACAGGGACTGTCTCTGACATGAATTCAGTGACTGGCTCTTTGATCATCTCTCTCTTGACAGGGGAGCAACCTCACCAGGCCACAGAGGAAGACAATGCAGCCAGTTCTGATGAGACCTGATAGGCTAGGGTCAGATGGAAGTCAAGGAGGACCTCCCCTATCAGGGACTTAGGTAGGGGTATGGGAGGATTTGAGGAAGGGAGGGTGGGACTGGGAGGGAATGAGGGAAGGGGCTACAGCTGGGATACAAAATGAATACAGGGAATCATAAGAAAGAAGGGGAGTTAGTATGATGTAGAAAGGATAGGAGCTCCACAAGGACCAAACATATCTGGGCACAGGCTCTTTTCTGAGACTGACACTCAACCAAAGACCATGAATGGATATAACCTAGAACCTCTGCTCAGATGTGGCCCATGGTAGCTCAGTAACTAATTGGTTTCCCATAGTAAGGGGAACAAGGACTATTTCTAACAGGAACTCAATGGCAGGCTCTTTGATCTCCCCACCTCCCAAGGGAGGAGCAGTCCTGTTAGGCCACAAAGGAGGACTTTGCAGCCAGTCCTGAAAATACCTGATTAAACAGGGTCAGATGAAAAGGGGAGGAGGTCCTTCTCTATCAGTGGATTTGTAAAGGGGCAGAGAGGAGATGAGGGAAGGAGGGTGGGATTGGGGAAGGAATGAGAGAGTGGGATACAGCTGGGATACAGCGTTAACAAAATGTAACTAATAAGAAAAATAAAATAAAATTTAAAAATGCATATAAACAATAAATAAATAAATCTCTTTCTATCTGCCTTCTAAAAGAAACTATTTTAAAACAATTTCTGTTGGAATAGAAAACTCAGCAAATATATCCAGAGACATGATAAAGCTTTTCTAAATGGAAATAGAAAATGAGTTAACATATGAGAGCGTAGAAAATAGAACTGCTCTGTGACTCTTTTTGTAAAATTATAAGTTCATGTTCCTGAAGCAATGGGTCTTTTACTGTACACATGCACGGCTCTTTGGATTCTCTCATTTGAGCCTCAAAAATACCAACAGTATGTTGCTTCCTGCCAGAGAGCTCAATAAGCATTTTGTCTCAAATAAAAGCAAGTGGTCAGAGTATAGGTATCATGTTTTATACAGTTGCATATACAGACAACTGGAAAGGTCCAGAAAGAGCACAATCAGTGAGGCTCTGGATGGTCAAAGTTTTACCAGTCAAGAGGACTTGACATGATGCAGTTTTTTTACTAACATACATACAACTTTAACATGTATTCCTCCTAATTTACTGACAGAGTTGAATGCAAGAATTCAGAGGCAGGATATAAGCAAGTTCCCTTTAATATGTCCTTTTTGGGAAAATGCATACATAATGAGCTAGAGTCAGGTGGTGGTGGCTTGTGCTTTAACCCCAGCACTTGGAAGGCAGAGGCCAATGGAGCTCCAAGTTTGAGGCCAGCCTGGTTTACATAGTGAGGAGCTAGAGAACTTTTAGGTCCACAAGTGGTCTAGCTTTATAATCTCTTTAGGGAGTTACAATGAGAAACTCACCAAGTCCTTTTTTTTCTTGACATCCATTCAGTCTGAAAAAGTGAAGAGTATATAACATATAGGTTAGAGTCTATATGAATTTTTGGCAGGTGAGGAGATCAACTGTAAAGGTCTTTGGGTGTGTACATTTGACCAAGCTGAAGTCCCTGGTTATTCCAAACATTGATTACTTCTATTGTTGTGAAAGTATTTTGAAGATATAATTAGTGTTCATAATCAACTAACCTTAACCATATATTATTCTAAATGGAATGTGTGGCCTGTTTTAAAACCCTGAAAGATGTTAAGAGCCAAGTTGGGCTTTCTTAATGAAATCCCAACTGTGGACAGCAGCTGTAGCCTGCTACCACATGTTCAAACTTACCCTTCCTCTTGTTATATTCTATAAATTCTGGACATGTCTACTTAGTGCCCAAAATAATACAAGCCAATTCATATTCACATTGGCTTTCCATCTCTTGGGATTCAATCAAAGAATCAGAAAAACCTATTTTATCTGTAATATTAGTGTATTTCATATAAGAGACTTTGAATCTTCATGAGTTTTTTTTTTCACATTCGTGGTGGATGAAGAATATTAGAATCAATCTCTTGCAGATTCCAAGAGACATATATACATGGACATATGAATTTACTATATACATATAAGTAAATATATGTGGATATATATAACTTATATACAAACCCACACACTGGTATAATATATGTAATGAGATAAATGGATACATAGAAAGGTGATAGATAATTAGACAGATAGCTGATAGATAGATAGATAGATAGATAGATAGATAGATAGATAGATAGATGAAAAATAAATGGATAAGTAGAAGGTTCTGCCTTGTTGGTTGAATCATGACCCATTATTAGTTCTTAGAATAATGAGATGTTAACATAAATAACTGGTAACTAAGTGTGAACATATTAAGTATGTAACTGAGAGGATAAAACAAAAGTGTAAGATGTCACATAGTTACCAATTGTAACAGGCAGCTAGCACCCACAGTGCTCAGAGCACAAAGGATCAGAGGTTATAATTAGTAAAATGTATAAACTTGGAGAAGAGTGCCCAAGAGTGCTCTGAGGAGATAGGGCTAATTAATTCTGGTATGGCTACTCTGCATATTTCTTTGTCTTCCTGCTATAGCAGCAGTTCTCAACCTGTAGGTCATGATCCTTTGAGGATTTAATGATCCTTTCCCAAGGATCGAATATCAGATATCTTGTATATGATTCATAACAGTAGCAAAAGTACAGTTATGAACTAACAATGAAAATAACTTTATAGTTGAGGTTACCACATCATTAGGAACTATATTAAAGAGTCACAGCATTAGGAAGGCTTAGAAACATTGTGCTATATGAAGGCATTGTGTGGACCAGTGTGAAGTAGGCTGGCTTATGTTTAGAGGAACCAAAAGCAGCCAGATGGGAAGCAAACAGACATGGGATTGGCTTTTCTGCCTCCTGCAACTGTCCGCTGTCCTTCTAATGCTCCCTATGATAGGAACCTAACCAAAACAGAGCCAGCAAAGCAAAATAAAGTTTCCAAAGGACCAGCCCCAACAAAACAAAAGAGCATAGAGTGTGGGGATATCTGTTTTCTGCTGAAAGATAATAGTGTAATTACCTGTTCCATGGTGTTTAGAATACAAAATAAGAAATGTTTTAGAGAAATGGTCTCATTTTTGTGGAACCAAAATTGCACTCGACAGGCTCTGCCCTGCAGACTATCAAAGCAGACTCTGAGATTTATGGCCAACTGTTGGGCAGAGTGCAGGGAATCCTATGAAAGAAGTGGGAAATAGTAAGATCTGGAAAGGACAGGAGCTCCACAAGGAGAACAACAGAATCAAAAAATTTGAACACGGGGGTCTTTCCAGAGACTCATACTCCAACCAAGTACCATGCATGGAGATAACCTAGAACCCCTACACAGATGTAGCCCATGGCAGTTCAGTGTCCAAGTGGGTTCCATAGTAATGGGAACAGGGACTGCCTCTGACATAAACTGATTGGCCTGCTCTTTGATCACCTCCCCCTGAGGGGGGAGCAGCCTTACCAGGCCACAGAAGATGACAATGCAGCCAGTCCTGATGTGATCTGATAGACTAGGATCAGAAGGAAGGAGAGAGGGACCTCCCCTATCAGTGGACTTGGGGAGGGGCATGCATGAAGAAGGAGGAGGGAAAGAAGGATTAAGAGGGGAGGAGGGAAAAGTTTATGGGGGGATACAAAGTGAATAAAGTGTGATTAATAAAAGTTTAAAAATGCATTTCATTGGTTCTTACTTTTTAAAACGTAATTAAATCAAATCCATTTAATGCTAAATTTAATTCTTTCAAGCAAAGAAAACCCCTCTTAAATCCTCTTCTGCTCTAAAACTTACTTTTCATTCAAACCCTTGTAAATTATATCACTTTGATTAGTCCACTTTAAAAAAAAAAAAAACATAATCCCTTCAATTGCCCAAACACTTTTTGAAAAAATTCTCAATTAAATGTATTGCATTCTTTGAATATGGGCCAAAGTAAGGACTCAGATGGAGGAAGTATTGTTTGCTTAGGAGTTAGAACAGTGTTGCCAAGGTACACAACAATTTCTGATGGGAATAGAAAGTAGGAGAACAACAGAACACAACAACAGATAATAGGAAGCAATAGATGATAAGGCTTAGAGATTAACAGCATACAGAGTAAAAGAAAGGAGTTTGGGTTAAGGAAGGGTTTTGATTGTTTTATTTTGTACAGAACTAGACCTTTAATCTCATGTGAGTCTGTTTGCTTCATAGTTACTCACTACATAAATACCATTCTCTCACCTTTGCAAATAACCTGTGGATTTTTGAAGATGGCACACTTGCTTCACATAACTATATTTCACATAAGACATTCCATCCTCCTTGGAATGGTTTCTTCAATTCTTTTGGTGGATGACTTGATCAAATTTTCAGAATTTTCCTCTGGAATTTCCATTTACCGCCACCTCAGGAGTCTCATTGTCCTTTGTGACTGAGTCTCTTGGAGTTCTGCTATCTGACAGCCTTTCTGTGAGCTTAGAGAGTGACTTGGTGGGACATGCTGCATGTCTGTCTGTTCAGCAGTCTCTGTATCTATAATCTATAAATCCATCTATTCATACATCTTTCATCTATCATGTTTCTTTATCTTAGCCTGCTCAGGCTATCATAGCAAAGTGATTTGAGTAACAGAAATTGTTTCATAGTTCTGGATGATACAAGTCCAATATTTGGGGCATCGTTAAGGCATCCTGGTGAAGCCTCTCTCCCTGTCTTGTAAATAGTTGTTTCCTTATAATGTTCTCACAAGGCTCTGTGTGCATGTGTGTGTGTTCCTATCTGTCTACAGAACTTAATGAGTCACTTAATTCTGTTGAATTAGCCCACCTTGTGAGCTCACTTAACATTAATGACCCTCCTAGAAACAACATCTCTATCTTCACATCAGGCCTTAGGAATTTAGCACATGAAGTTTGGGGACCATAGTTCAATCCAAAACATAATCCACCTATAGATTATTCAGAGCTCCCTTCACCTGCAAGGCTTCTGCTGAGAGTTCTGCCTATAGCCTTATGGAATGTTTCTACAAATATCAGTCTTTCTTTATATCAAAGTTCTCTTCGGCTTTTGAGAATTTGATTACAGTTCATCTTAGTAAAAGTCTGTGTGGAATCTACCTGATGGTCTCAGTTATTCATGAATAATATGAATTCTTAATAATTCATGAATACAAGTGTTTGTCCCCCCTTATAAACTTGGAACGTCTTTTGATATCATTTCCTTAAATAAGGTTTCTTACCATTTCTCTTTGCCCTAGTGTCAATAGTCTCTTTTCATATTGTTTCACTTGAGATCATCCCTTTAATCCCACAGTGTTGCTTTGCTCTTTTCATTCCTTTGTTTATTTCTTTCTTCAAGGAACTTAAGATGACCTGTCTTCAAGTTCACTTCCACTTATTGAGGCTTCAGCTGCTGCTGCTTTCTTCACCTCCATGATCGCTTTCTATCTCTATCTCTTTAAGAACTACCTTCTGATTTTATTCAGCAATCTGTATCAATTCTCTTCCTGTTCACTGGGCTTCTTTAATGTGAGTTGTTTTTTTTTTTTTTATTGTCAACTGCAACTTACAATTCTCTAAATTTTAAGAAAGCTGTTGTTGATTTTCTTTGATCCCCTCATTTCTCTGAGTAATCTTTGTGGCTTTACATTTGTGTCTACACACCTGAATAAGTAGCCACCTTTTCCTGTATTCACAGATTGTCTCAAGAGAGGAAAGGGCATCTCTGTTGTGGTACTTACACAGATTTATCACTGGGGCTCACTCAGGCTGGTTGCCTTGGCTTTTGGTATAGTGAATGGGTATGGCTGCTAGTACATTTTTTGCAGTGCACCTGGCATAGGGATATATGGAAGTGAGCAGTGCTATGATTTGGATGTTATTTGAGAACTCTGTGCATTAAAGTCTTTCTCTTTAGGCTATGGCTGGTGGTACTTTTCACAAATAGAGCCTAGTGAAACATCATCAAATCAATGAGAGGATGCCCTAGAAAGGGATATTGGACCTCCTTTCTTATCCTTTCTTTGTTGCCTCAGCCATGACTAAATTGTTTTTCTTGCACTGGTATCCATGAAGTGCTTTCTCACTACAACCTCAAATCAATGAATCTGATTTATCAAATTAAAACCTCCAGTGCCATCAAACATTAAACCATCAAAAATAAACCTTCATAAGAAGATTGTTTTTGACAAGGTTTACAATAGAAAGCTAACATAAGCATGAAGCATACATCTGCAGAAGTATGCAGAAGTAGACCAGGAATGTGGCTCAGTGCAGATCAACATAAAGTTTAGCGTCAGGAGAAATTTGAGTCTGTTGCTCCTGGCTTAGAAAGTGAGTCTATTGGTGTGATCTTGAATTTTCAACCTATGAGAGCCATACTGATGTTGAAGTTATCATTTAATGTAGAGTGATACCTGAGAGATGTCATGGGCTCAGTTCAAAATCACTGCAATAAACAAATATCACAATAAAGTAATAAGCACATTTTTTTTTTTTACTTTCTGTGTACATATAAAGGTTACAAAGTTTTGAGGGAAAGAAATAAAGTGAAGTTGGATGAGTAAAGAAGTATCTGGAGGGAAATGGGGATGGAAAAGACTATATCAGATAGAATTTGTAATAAAAAATAAAAATTAACAAAACTTACATAGTTTATTAGTATATAGTATCATTGTGCCTAAGAACCAACATGCACTATTTAAAAATATTTTGTTACTGCAATGCTAATGATTTTCTAAATTATACATACTTCAGGAGTGTTGGGTTGGAAAAAAAAGACAACTTAAACTCAGACTGGAGAGGACAGGGTCTCCACAAGGAGAGCAACAGAACAAGAAAATTTGGACACAGGGAACTTCCCAGAGACTCATACTCCAACCAAGGACTATTCATGGAGATAACCCAGAACCCCTGCACAGATGTAGCCCAGGGCAGTTCAGAGTCCAATTGGGTTACATAGTAATGTGAAGAGGGACTGCCTCTGACATAATCTGATTGGCCTGCTCTTTGATCACCTCCCCCTGGGGCGGAACAACCTTACCAGGCCATAGTAGAGGACAATGCAGCCACTTTTGATGTGAACTGATGGACTAAGATCAGAAAGGAGAGGAGAACCTCCCCTATCAGTGGACTTGGGGAGTGGCATGCATGCAGAGGGAGGAGGGAGTGGGATTGGGAGGGGAGGAGGGAGGGGCTTATGGGGGGATCCAGAATGAATAAAGTGTAATAGATGAAAAATTAAAAAAAAAAGGAAAAAAATAATTTAGGAACCTTAAATGACTTTCAAAAGTGGAGGAAAACATGGAGTTAGTCAATTTACATGGAGCATGTCTTGTCCCTGGGGGCAATGGTCTCCTGAACCTACTCAGACCTCGGACACCAACACTGCTAGTTCTAGAACTGATGCAGGATGTTCCATCGAGAGGGTTAAGGCTTCTCATAATATTTCCTATAAGCCCAAACCTGTTTGTTTATATCCCCCATTTTTATTCATTATTAGCCAGATAGAGCCAAGTAATTGTGGTGATGATACTTGCTTTTTTGCCCAATGCTGGAATGCTAGTGAATTTAGGTATGCCCTGGTTACTCGCATGCCTCGCTGGGTGCCTGTGCCCGTTGATGCCCCTCACGCTATGACTCTCTTCAGACAGAAAAGGGATCTTGGAACTACAGCCGCCACTGTTACTGCCATCTCATTGGTGGCTGTTGGAGCTACCACCGCGGCATTAGCCATGAGTCAGACTGTGCAGACTGCTCAGACCCCAAATAATCTTTTAGCCAATGTAGCTCATGCTTTAGATGTACAAAAAGGAATTAATGCTCAACTAAAAGGAAGCTTGATGGTGTTCAATCAGAGGATTGACCTCTGCAGGAGCAAATTGATACCCTATGGCAAATTGCTCAACTTGGCTGTCAATGAAAGTATGCTGGACTTTGTGTCACTAGCATACAACATGAGAATTTTTCCTGTGCTGCAAATCTGTTTAAACAATTGTCTAGCTATATTTTAGGTAATTGGACTGGAGAATTCGATACTACGATGGAGCAGCTGAGAGTGGCCATTATCACTGTAAATTCTACCAGAGTGGACGCAGGACTAGCCACAGGATTGTCATCATTTGATTGCTGCAGCCATGAATCATCTGAAGGAATGGGCAGGCATGGGAGCATTAGAAGGCCTTCTGGTGTTGGTCTCCTTGGTTTGCCTGTGGTGTATATGCAAGATTAGAGTCTCATAACAGTGTAATGCAGCCATGATCATTCAGGCCTTTACAGCCATTGAAGCAGGACAGTCTCCCCAAGCATGGTTGGCTACCATAAAAAGCTAAAATGTTTTGCTCAGGATGCAAGGCTAAGCACTGCACTCAGGGTCAGCCGCTTTCGACCCAGAGAAGAGCATGTCTGATTGCATGCGGGTTGATGCCCCAGGTCCCGCCTCTGAGAAAAAGGTATCAGACGGGTCTGATGCTCTTTGGGTGGATGACACCTAAATGAACATCGGTACAAAGTCCCAATTTATTTCTAATATCATAGATCAGAACTCTACTCTTGCCTGATGCGTCTAAAACAAAAAGAGGGAACTGTAGAGAGCTGTGTAATGCCGTGCCTTAAAGATAGAGCTGGTTTCCGCCTTCCACCTTCCTGATGGTGAGTGCTCTCTGTCACAAACAACTCCACATTTGGCTAAGCTGAAGATCTGGCTTGCTTCCATGTATGTGGACCTATCTGCATTGCCCACGTGGCATGCTGGGGTTGGCTACCCAGAGGCTATTTAAGCTGTGGGCTGGCTTTCCCCAGGGTCAGATGATTGTTCAAGGTTCCTGAATAAACTGCATTGAAAAAAAAAAAAACAAAACTCAGACTAAAAATGTTTCATTATTATTAATGTAAAAATCTAAGCAAGAATAGTCTCTGGTTCATTAATGTCTCCCAAGTCCTAGCTTCTCTTAACTCCTTCTTTTTGCTTAAGCCTAGTCATCACAGTTGTAGATTGCAGAAATAGCTGCAAAGAGTTACACCTGCTTCCATTTCTCATTCTCAAGAGACTGAGATAGTCTCTATTGCAGAGTAATGAAACTACTTCCAGAGATGTTGCCAGAGAAGATTTTCCAGCATTTTTCCTATGCCATTCATAGGTCAGTCTCTACAGCCAAATGGTTGGAAATGCTTGCTAGTCTAAGTCCTCCAGAACTGTTCCTGGGAAAGGAGAATGGACTGTATAAAGGAGGAGTAATATTTTAGCCAAGGTGTTATTGTCAGAGTATGAAGAATCAATGCTGCAGAGTTTCAATTTACAAGAACCATTAAGAGCATTCTTCACGTGTGAAGAAAGGGAGTGTTCTGGAGGAGTCATATGATCAAAAACTCAGGTTCAGGAGAAAATAACACTTCTGCAGCAAATATTAGATCACTTCAGCTAGAGATGGCTACTCATATTGGCTTATTTATGAAGTATTTTTGCTGTTGATGTTATTTTTTACATAATGTTGAGCCCCAAACTACATAGCAAATACTGGGTGTATGGGTATGTAGAGACCTTTTAAAGGTTGAGGAGTAGAGTCAATAGATTCTGGAAAATGCTGGTAGTAAAGGACAAATCTGGAAAAAAAAACAGTGAATGGGTGGATGGAGTCGAGCAAAAGAGTACATAATTTCTACAAAGAAAGAGGAACAGGTTGGGCCACAATGTTAAAGCTCTTAAACGCCAGGGTTTGAGGTTTGTAGTTAGTGGGGTGGCTGGCACAGCTCCCACAAAAAGAGACAACTAAGAAAATAAACTCATCCTCATAGAAGATAATTCAGTATCGTTACATTGATTTTAAGATGATGGCTGAACAATGTCTAAACAGGAAATTAGAATGTGGAGATTTGAAGCCCAGAAACACAATGAGGTTGAAGAAACACTCAGGGCGACTTGGAAGTAGATTTGGACATGTATATTGGCATGTAAATGTTATCAAAGCAGCAGATTTCACCACATTCTTTCATTGCAGCACATGTCACTGCCCAAGTGTTTAATTTTTTAGTTCTCAGCTCAACCAAAGTGCTTTTATCTAATGAGCATGGTGTGCAGGGAAATGGAGTTGGCTTGTTGGAATTCGTTCCACATTTGCACTATGCTTTTCTTCAAAAAAATAGAAGGTTTTTCCCTAATAGAACTCTATGTTGCTTCTCCAAAAACTGTAGCAATAAAAAAACATGGCTATCTCATGAAGCCTTAGCTACCCAACATAGAAGATGGTATCAAATGATATAGTATGCATGATTTATTACATGGCATTAAAAAAATTAGAAAATCAATTTATTTGTTTATTTTATTTTTTTATTAATTGCACTTTATTCACTTTGTATCCCCCCCATAAACTTTTTCTTCCTCCCCTCCTAATCCCACCTTCCCTCCTCCTTCTTCATGCATGCCCCTCCCCAAGTCCACTGATAGGGGAGGTCCCTCTCTCCTTCCTTCTGATCCTAGTCTATCAGATCACATCAGGACTGGCTGCATTGTCATCTTCTGTGGCCTGGTAAGGTTGCTCCCCCCTCAGGGGGAGGTTATCAAAGAGCAGGCCAATCAGTTTATGTCAGAGGCAGTCCCTGTTCCCATTACTATGGAACCCACTTGGACACTGAACTGCCATGGGCTACATCTGTGTAGGGGTTCTAGGTTATCTCCATGCATGGTACTTGGTTGGAGTATGAGTCTCTGAAAAGACCCCTGTACTCAGAGTTTTTGATTCTGTTGTTCTCCTTGTGGAGTTCCTGTCCTCTCCATATTTTACTATTTCCCACTTCTTTCATAAGATTCCTTGCACTCTGCCCAACAGTTGGCCATAAGTCTCAGCATCTGCTTTGATAGTCTGCAGGGCAGAGCCTTTCAGAGACCCTCTGTGACAGGTTCCTAACTTATTTTCTCTTTTTTAATTCTTCTGATGTCCATCCTCTTTGCCATTCGGGATGGGGATTGAGCATTTTAGTCAGGGTCCTTCCTCTTGATTAGTTTCTTTAGATATACAGATTTTAGTAGGTTTATCCTATTATATGTTTATATGAGTGAGTATATACCATGTGTGTCTTTCTGCTTCTGGGACAGCTCACTCAGGATGATTTTTTCCACTTCCCACCATTTTCCTGCAAATTTCATAATTTCCTTATTTTTCATTGCTGAGTAATATTCCATTATGTAGATGTACCACAATTTCTACATCCATTCTTCAGTTGAGGGGCATCTGGGTTTTTTCCAGCTTCTGGCTATTACAAATAAAGCTGCTACAAACATGGTTGGGCAAATGTCCTTATTATGTACTTGAGCCTCTTTGGATATATGCCTAGGAGTGGTATGGCTGGATCTTTAGGAAGTACTATTCCTAGTTGTCTGAGAAAGCGCCAGATTGCTTTCCAGAGTGGTTGTACAAGTTTACATTCCCACCAGCAGTGGAGGAGGGTTCCCCTTTCTCCACAACCTCTCCAGCATGTGTTGTCACTTGAGTTTTTCATCTTGGCCATTCTGATGGGTGTAAGGTGAAATCTCAGGATCGTTTTGATTTGCATCTCCCTGATGGCTAATTAGGTTGAACATTTCTTTAAGTGTTTCTCTGACATTTGATATTCCTTTATCGAGAATTCTCTGTTGAGCTCTGTTCCTCATTTTTTAATTGGATTTCTTGGTTTGTTGCTTTTCAGCTTCTTTAGTTCTTTATTTATATACTGGATATTAGCCTTCTGTCAGACAAAGGGTTGGTGAAGATTCTTTCCCAATCTGTAGGCAGTCGCTTTGTTTTGATGATGGTGTCCTTTACTTTACAGAAGCTTTTCAGTTTAATGAGGTCCCATTTATTGATTGTTGATCTTAGAGCCTGTGCTGTTGGTGTTATGTTCAGGAAGTTGTCTCCTGTACCAATGAGTTCTAGGGTATTCCCCACTTTTTCTTCTAACCGATTTAATGTGTTTGGTTTTATGTTGAGGTCTTTGATCCACTTGGACTTTAGTTTTGTGCAGGGTGATAAATATGGATCTATTTGCATTTTTCTACATGTAGATATCCAGTTAGACCAGTACCATTTGTTGAAGATGCTATCTTTGTTCCATTGTGTGCTTTTGGCATCTTTGGCAAAGATCAGGTGTCCATAAGTGTGTGGGTTTATTTCTGGGTCTTCTATTCGATTCCATTGATCCACCAGTCAGTTTCTATATCAGGACCAAGCAGTTTTTACTATTGTTACTCTATTGTACAGCTTGGGATCAGAGATGGAGATATCTCCTGAAGATCTTTTACTGTAGAGGATATTTTTTTAGCAATTCTGTGTTACTTGTTGCTCCATATGAAGGTGAGACTTTTTCTTTCAAGGTCTGTAAAAAATTGTGTTGGTTATTTTGATGGGAATTGCATTCAATCTGTAGATTGCTTTTGGTAAGATGACCATTTTTACTATGCTAATCCTGCCAAGCCATGATCATGGGAGAGCTTTCCATCTTCTCATATCTTCTTCTAATTCTTTCTTCAGAGACTTGAAATTTTTTTCATACAAGTCTTTGACTTGCTTGGTTAGGGTTACACCAAGGAACGTTTTGTCATTTGTGGCTATTGTAAAGGGCGTTGTTTCCCTAATTTCTTTCTCAGCCCTTTTGTCTTTTGTATACAAGAGGGCTACTGATTTTTTTTTTAGTTTATTCAGTATCCAGTCACTTTGCTGAAGGTATTTATTATGTGTAGGAGTTCCCTGGTAGAATTTTTGGGATCACTCAGGTATACTATCATATTGTCTGCAAATAGTGATAATTTTACTTCTTCCTTTCCAATTTGTATCCCCTTGATCTCCTTCAACTGTCTTATTGCTCTAGCAAGGACTTCCAGAACTATGTTGAAGAGATATGGAGAGAGTGGGCAGCCTTGCCTTGTCAGGAAGTCTGATTTCAGTGGGATTGATTTAAATTTCTCTCCATTTAGTCTGATGTTGGCTATAGGCTTGCTGTATATTGCCTTTACTATGTTTAGATATGTGCCTTGTATCCCTGATCTCTCCAATATTTTAAACATGAATGGATGTTGGATTTTGTCAAATGCTTTAGAAAATAAATTTTAATGTGGAAAAATTCTGATCTTGACATTCAGTATTTTCTTCTGATTAGGGGTTAATTAAGACCTAAATTTTATTTACATATTTCTAAAAAATGTATAATGAACCTCTCAACTGGATGGCAAAGGCTATAACGTGGATTAACCAATAGTACATGTTGAAGCTAGACAAATAATGCAAGTTACCACTTACTATTTTATGACATTAAATAACATAAGTCCATATAAAACTAGACACAACTGTTGGTCAATAAATAGATCTATTCTACAATAGGTATTTATGACTTATCTCTAACAAGTAATTAGAAAATGTAATTTCAGGTTGTATACTGGTAAATAACTATATTATTGAGAATTCACACAATAACACATGACTTGTGGGATAGTTGAATTTTAAGTTATTATCTTTAGTTATTATCTTTTATTATTCTATTTTGATCCCAATACACAAATTCCATCAGTCTAACTTTTCTTTTTCATTTTATATGCTATATTATTTTATTATTTATTCTTATAGTAAAAACACAGCTGTGCTCCATGTAAGATTTGAAGTTATTCTAGCACTGATATAAATGTCATTTGTGACTTTTTAATTTTTATTTGTTTATTATTTATTACAATCTCTTCAGTTTGAATTCCAGCTATAGTCCCTCACCTCATGCCCTCCCAAACTCACCCCCCTCCCCTTCTCCATCCATGCCCTTTCCCCAGTCCACTGATAATGGAGGTCCTCCCCCCTCCATCTGACCCTAACCTATCAGGTCTCATCATGACTGCCTGTATTGTCCTCCTGGAAAGGCTGCACCCTCCTCAGGGGGGGTACTCAAAGAGCCAGACACTGAGTTCAGATCAGAAACTAGGGAACCCACTTGGAGACTGAACTGCCATGAGCTACATCTGTGCAGGGGTTCTAAGTTATCTCCACGCATGGTCCATGGTTGGAGTATCAATCTCAGGAAAGAACCCTGGGCCCAGATATTTTTATTTTGTTGTTCTCCTTGTGGACTCCCCAAGATGGTGCAATCCAGACAGATCTGAATGCCTGGAGGACAGTATGACAGTTCAGTGAGCCACTGAGGTAGTCAGGACACCTAAACATGTGCATTGCTCCTACAAATGGCCTCAGCACCTCCACCTATGCTTACACTCTACCCTTCAAGGCATTACATGCTCCAGCACCCTGCCCTTCAATGCACACTTCCATGCACATTCCCATGCTTGCACACATGCACCTGCAACCTTCCTCCCTTAACTACAGCTGAAACACCAACATCCACTTTCAAACCAGTGAACCTCTCTCATCTTCCTGAAGAATACTCTAGACTTCAGAAACAGACGGACCCAATATGAAGTGCAGACTCCAAGAGCAAACAGCAAAGGTAACAGATAAGCAGATAGGTAGAGGTCGGTATTTGCTCTACCATGTTTGTAGCAGCTTTATTTGTCATAGCCAGAAGCTGGAAACAGCCCAGATGCCCCTCAACTGAAGAATGGATGCAGAAATTGTGGCACATCTACACAATGGAGTATTACTCTGCAATGAAAAATAAGGAGATCATGAAATGTGCAGGAAAATGGTGGGAACTGGAAAAGATCATCCTGAGTGAGCTGTCCCAGAAGCAGAAAGACACACACAGTATATACTCACTCATATAAACATATAATATAGGATAAACCTACTAAAATCTGTACATATAATGAAACTAATCAAGAGAGAGGACCCTGACTAAAATGTTCAATCCCCATCCCGAATGGCAAAGAGGATGGACATCAGAAGAATTAAAAAAGAGAAAATAAGTTAGGAACCTGTCACAGAGGGTCTCTGAAAGGCTCTGCCCTGCAGACTATCAAAGCAGATGCTGAGACTTATGGCCAACTGTTGGGCAGAGTGCAAGGAATCTTATGAAAGAAGTGGGAATAGTAAGATCTGGAGAGGACAGGAACCCCACAAGGAGAGAAACAGAACAAGAAAACTCGAACACAGGGGTCTTTTCAGAGACTCATACTCCAACCAAGTACCAGGCATGGAGATAACCTAGAACCCCTGCACAGATGTAGCCCATGGCAGTTTAGTGTCCAAGTGGGTTACATAGTAATGGGAATAGGGACTGCCCCTGACATAATCTGATTGGCCTGCTCTTTGATCACCTCCCCCTGAGGGGAGAGCAGCCTTACCAGGCCACAGAAGATGACAATGCAGCCAGTCCTAATGTGATCTGATAGATTAAGATCAGAAGGAAGGAGAGGAGGACCTCCTCTATCAGTGGACTTAGAGAGGGGCTTGCATGAAGAAAGGGGAGGGAGAGTGGGACCAGGAGGGGAGGAAGGAGGGGCTTATGGGGGGATACAAAGTGAATAAGTGTAATTAATAAAAGAAAAAAGAAAAGAGAAGAGAAGAAAAGGAAAGGAAAAGAAAAGAAAAGAAAAGAAAAGAAAAGAAAAGAAAAGAAAAGAAAAGAAAAGAAAAGAAAAGAAAAGAAAAGAACACATCCAACAAATATCAGGACATCATGGTTTCATCAGCAACTCCATTTGTGACTTTTTTTTTTAATTTTATTTTTCTTTTTAGTTACATTTTGTTAACTCTGTGTCCCCGCTGTATCCCGCTCCCTCATTCCTTCCCCAACCCCATACTCCCTCCCTGGCCTCCTCGCTGCCCCTTTCCAAGTCCACTGATAGGGAAGGACCTCCTCCCCTTTCATTTGACCCTGTTTTATCAGGTATCTTCAGGGCTGGCTGTAGAGTCCTCCTCTGTGACCTAACAGGACTGCTCCTCCCCTGTGTGGGGCGGAGTCAAGGAGCCTGACCTTGAGATCCTGTTAGAAATGGTCCTTGTTCCCCTTACTTTGGAAAACTATTTGGTTACTGAGCTACCATGGGCCACATCCAAGCAGAAGTTCTAGGTTATATCCATAGATGGTCCTTGGTTGAGTGTCAGTCTCAGAAAAGACCCTGTGCCTGGATATATTTGGTCCTTGTAGAGCTCCTATCCTTTCCATATCATCCTAACTCCCCTTTTTCATATGATTCCCTGCACTCTGCCGAGGGTTTGGTTATGAGTCTTAGTGTCTGCTTTGAAACACTGCTAGGTAGAGTCTTTCAAATGCCTTTTGCGGTAGATTCCTGTCATACTTTAAAAGCACATCCCATTTGTCTTTCTAAATGAGGATTGATCATCTTCACCCGTGTCCACTTTCTTGATTATCTTCTTTAGGTGTGTAGATTTCATTATGTTTATCATATCTTGTAGGTCTATATAAGCGAGTATATATCATGTTTGTCTTTCTCCTTTTGGGATACTTCACTCAGAATGATCTTTTCTAGATCCCACCACTTGCCTGCAAATTTCATGATTTCCTCCTTTTTGATTGCTGAGTAGTATTCCATTGTGTAAAAATACCACAATTTCTGTATCCATTCCTCCGTTGATGGACATCTGGGTTGTTTCTAAGTTCTGGCTATTACAAATAAAGCTGCTACAAACATGGTTGAACAAATGTCCTTGTTGTGTACTTGAGCAAATTTTGGGTATATACCTAGGAGTGGTATAGCTGGGTCTTAAGGTAACACTACTCCTAATTGTCTAAGAAAGCGCCAGATTGACTTCCAAAGTGGTTGTACCAGTTTACATTCCCACCAGCAATGGAGAAGGGTTCCCCTTTCTCCACAACCTCTCCAGCATGTGTTATCACTTGAGTTTTTGATCTTGGCCATTCTGATGGGTGTAAGGTGAAATCTCAGGGTCGTTTTGATTTGCATTTCCCTAATGGCTAATGAGGTTGAGCATTTCTTTAAGTGTTTCTCTGCCATTCGATGTTCCTCTTTCAAGAATTCTCTGTTTAGCTCCGTTCCCCATTTTTTAATGGGATTACTTGGTTTGTTGCTTTTCTGCTTCTTTAGTTCTTTATATATACTGGATATTAGCCCTCTGTCAGATAAAGGGTTGGTGAAGATTCTTTCCCAATCTGTAGGCAGTCATTTTGTTTTGATGACAGTGTCCTTTGCTTTACAGAAACTTTTCAGTTTCCTGAGGTCCCATTTATTGATTGTTGCTCTTAGAGCCTTTGCTGTTGGTGTTATGTTCAGGAAGTTGTCTCCTGTGCCAATGAGTTCTAGGCTGTTCCCCACTTTTTTTCCCAACTGATTTAGAGTATCTAGTTTTATGTTGAGGTCCTTGATCCACTTTGACTTTAGTTTTGTGCAGGGTGATAAATATGGATCTATTTTCATTTTTCTGCATGTAGACATCCAGTTGGTCCAGCACCATTTGTTGAAGATGCTATCTTTTTTTAATTGAATGGATTTGGCTTCTTTGTCAAAAATATTTTCAAGAAAATCATAGAAGAAAATTTTCCCAACTTAAAGAAAGAGATGTCCATAAATATACAAGAGGCCTACAGAACTCCAAATAGACTAGACCAGAAAAGAAACATGTCACGTCACATCATAGTCAAAACACTAAATCTACAGAACAAAGAAAGATATTAAAAGCAGCAAGGGAAAAAGGCCAAGTAACATATGAAGGTAGACCTATCAGAATCACACAGGACTTCTCATCAGAAACTATGAAAGCCAGAAGGGCCTGGGAAAGTAGCATGGAGACTCTAAGAGATCACAAATGTCAACCCAGACTACTATACCCTGCAAAGCTTTCAATCAACTAGATGGAGAAAACAAAATATTCCATGACAAAACTAAATTTACGCAATATCTAAACAGCAAACCAACCCTACAGAAGATAGTAGAAGGAAAACTTAAATCCAACGAAAACAAATTCACCCAAGAAAATAGGGCATACAGATAATGTCCCAACAAAAATGAAAAGAAAACAAGCAATGAAACAGGGTTCCATTACAAAAGGAACTAACATGCATTGGTCACTATTATCTACCATTTGTGACTTTTAATTCGCCTTATTTTACAGAGTTTAGATTCATGCCATTGATGGTACAATAAATGAGATTTACATCTCTACTAGTTTCTACCTTATAACAGAAGCCATTCTATCTGAGCTTTCTATGGAGGCCTTGTAAAAGAACCATTCCTCAATTTTTACTTCTCTCTTTTTTCACTGAAACAATCATAGGATGGCAAGTATGGTATACATGTAACTCTAAGTAACAAGTGAAAAGCTCTCATAACAAGAAGACTAGCAAGCAGAATGGCATAAAAAATGTTAATGAATCAATTTCTTGTACTATATTCACCTGGGCTTAGTAAAAGGATTTCCTGAGGACACATGGTGTAGGTTATTAGGATGACAAAGTGGCTATGAGTAGATACATTTATGAGAATAGTTTTCTCCTTAATAAGTTTTCATTTCCAAGAAGCTACTTCCCTTCAGAACACTTTTTATTTTAGTCAATATTTATTCATTTTCATTTATGGGAACACTCACAAATGTAGAAGTCAGTGTAAACTATATTTCTAACATTTTAGAAGACAAATTCACTACCATTGGCTGTGAGAGATATACCCTCAGTTTTTACAAATTGTCAGTTTTAGGCTACATGGCAAGTTTGTATGCTTGAACAAATAGATGTAGAGAATTCAAATGGATTTCCTGGAGATTATAAGAGGCTATAACTAACAACATAGATATTACTTATGAAACACGATCCTTTTATATTATTTCATAAGATGATTCTTGGTGTAACCATGCTTTGAAATGCTTTGCATTCACTTGCAATTTGATACTCTGCTGGGAATAATCACACTGTGGTCTCTTTATTTAGTTCCACTTGGTTAAGTGAATCCTTCAGTTCAGACCATTTTTTCTTTTTCTTTTTTATATTAATCACAGTTTATTCAATTTGTATCCCAGCTGTAGCCCCTTCCCTCATTCCCTCCTAACCCACCTGCCTTCATTTCCTCCCATACCCCTCCTTGATGCTACTGTTAGGGGAAGTCCTCCTCCCTTTCCTTCTGATCCTAACCTATCAGGTCTCATCAGGACTGACTGCATTGTCTTCCTCTGTGGCCTGGTAAGGTTGCTCCCTCACTCAGGAGAGAGTTGATCAAAGAGCCAGCCACTGAGTTCATGTCAGAGACAGTCCCTGTTCTCCTTAGGGTACCCACTTGGAGACTGAGCTGCCATGGGCTACATCTGAGCAAGGGTTCTAGGTTATCTCCATGTGTGGTCCATGGTTGCAGTATCAGTCTTAGAAAAGAACGCTGGGCCCAGAGTTTTTGGTTCTGTTGCTCTCCTTGTGGAGCTCCTGTCCCCTCCAGATCTTTCTAAATCACCCTTCTTTCATAAGATTCCCTGTACTCTGTCCAAAGTTTGGTTATCATCTGCTTTGATACACTGCTGAGTAGAGTCTTTCAGAGGCCCTCTGTGGTAGTCTCCTGTCCTGCTTCCTGTTTTCTCCCTCTTCCAATTTCTGTCCTTTTTGCCTTTCTGAGTGTAGATTATTCATATTGTATTTCTTCTTGCTTAGCTTCTTCAGGTGTACAGAATTTAGTATGTTTATCCTATATTATATATCTAAAATCCACTTATAAATGAGTATATATCATGTGTGTCTTTCTGTTTCTGGGAAACCTCACTCAGGATGATCTTTTCGAGATCCCACCATTTGCCTGCAAATTTCATGATTTCTTTGGTTTTAATTGCTGAGTAGTATTCCATTGTGTAAATGTACACAATTTCTGTATCCATTCCTCAGTTTAAGGACATCTGGGTTGTTTCCAGCTTCTGGCTATTACAGATAAAGCCGCTACAAACATGGTTGAGCAAATGTCCTTGTGTGTACTTGAACATATTTTGGATATATGCCTAGGAGTGGTATAATTGGATCTTGAGGAAGCACTATTCCTGTCTGAGAAAGTGCCAGACTGATTTCCAAAGTGTTTGTATAATTTTACATTCCCACCAGCAATGGAGGAGGGTTCTCTTTTTTCTACAGCCTCTCCAGCATGTACTGTCACTTGAGTTTTTGATCTTAGCCATTCTGATGAGTGTAAGGTGAAATCTCAAGGTCGTTTTGATTTGCATTTCCCTGATGACTAAGGGCATTGAACATTTCTTTAAGTGTTTCTCTGCCATTCAATATTCCTCTACAGAGAATTCTCTGTTTAGCTCTGTAACCCATTTTTTAATTGGATTACTTGATTTGTTGCTGTTTAACTTCTTTAGTTCTTTATATATTCTGGATATTAGCCTTCTGTATAGAGTTGCTGAAGAATCTTTCCCAATTGTAGGCTATCTTTTTGTTGTGATGACAGTGTCCTTTGCTTTACAGAAGCTTTTCAGTTTCATGAAGCCCCAGTTATTGATTGTTGATTTTAGAGCCTGTGCTGTTGGTGTTCTGTTCAGGAAGCTGTCTCCTGTGCCAGTGAGTTCTAGGCTCTTCCCCACTTTTTCTGCTAACCTATTTAGTGTGTCTGGTTTTATGTTGAGGTCTTTGATCCACTTGGACTTTAGTTTTGTACAGGATGATAAATATGGATCTATTTGCATTTTTCTACATGTAGATATCCAGTTAGAGCAACACCATTTGTTGAAGATGCTGTCTTTTTTCCATTGTATGGTTTTGGCTTCTTTGTCATAAATCAAGTTTATTTCAGGGTCTTCTGTTCAATTCCATTCATCCACTATTCTGTTTCTATGCCAATACTATGCAATTTTTATTACTATTGCTTGAGATCAGGGATGGAGATACCTCCAGATGATTTGTTGTACAGGATCATTTTGGCAATTCTGGGTTTTTCTAAAGTAAGATCAGGTAATTAGATTGAATAGCCCTATATCACCCAAGGAAATAGAAGCAGTCATCAAAAGTCTCCCTTTCAAAAAAAAAAAAAAAAAAAAAAAAAAAAAAGCCTAGGGCCAGATGGTTTCAGGGCAGAATTCTACAAGACCTTCAAAGAAGAGCTCCAATTCTCTTCAAACTATTCCACAAAATAGAAATGGAAGGAACATTACTAAACTCATTCTATGAAGCCACAGTCACCTTGATACCTAAACCACACAAAAACCCTTACCAAAAAAAAGAGAACATCAGACATATCTCTCTTATGAACATTGATGCAAAATTACTCAATAAAATACTTGCAAACAGAATCCAAGAACACATAAAAGATATCATCCACCATGACCAAGTAGGCTTCATCCCAAGGCATGCAGGGGTGATTCAATATACAGAAATCCATCAGTGTCATAAGCCATATAAACAAACTAAAGGAGAAAAACCACATGAATCATCTCCTCAGATGGTGAAAAAGCATTTGACAAAATACAACAGCCCTTCATGTTTAAAGTCTTGGAGGGATCAGGGATACAAGGCACATACCTAAACATAATAGAGACAATATACAGCTATTTTTTAATTAAGGAAAACTTCACATTTTCTGCTGGCTATATTTCTCAGTACTGAGGAATGCCATCTAAACGAATCAAGTGATTATCCCCCAAAGCTGAGTGTGTCAGTATGTCATTGCTGAGAGTACTGTATTTGATGATTCAAAGATGAGGATATGTGCTGGCTTCTCCAGAAGAGACAAGACAAGAATATATAAGATATTTTCTGAACAAGCCTAGGAACCTAGGAAAACAAAGTAGAATATCTTGCCGCTTCTTCCATTGCCTGATCCTGTGGGTAAGAGAATTCTTTGAGCCGCATCTGCCAACAAGAATAAAACTGAAGTTTGACTTTGAATAATATATGTGTGTATAGCTATATATATATACACATATATGTGTGTTTGACTTTGAATAGTATATATATGAATGTTGTGCTATACTGGTTTCGATATGTTTTCCTTTTTATTAATTTCTTCTTTGACAGTTTCATACATGTATATAATATATTCCAATCATATACAGCTTCTATGCTTTTCTCACTTATTTATTTGCTCATTTATTTATTTGTTTATTTGTTTGTTTAATCCCTTTACAGCCTGATCCCAGTTCCTTACCTCCTCTCCTCCTAGTTCCATTCTCATGCCTTGTTCTCCCCTTACCCCCTCTCTTTTTTCTCAGAAAAGGGGTGATTCCCAAGGGGTACCAACCCACCCTAACACCTAAAGTCACAGCAGGACTAAGCACATCCTCTCCCACTGAGTCCTGAAAAGGCAGCCCAGCTAGGGGGAAGGGATCCAGAAACAGGCAACAGAGTAAGAGCCCTTACTTCCATTGTTAGGGAACCCACATGATGGCCAAGCTACATATCTGCTACATATGTGTAAAGAGTCTAGGTCCACTCCATGCATACTCTTTGGTTGGTGATTCAACCTCTGTAAGCCCCCATGAGTCCAGGTTACTTGACTTTGTATGTCTTCTTGTGGTGTTCTTGACCCCTTCCTTCTCCCTCTATCATTTCCCCAATTCTTATATGAAACTCCCTGAGCTTGGCCTATGGATCTCTGCATCTGTTTCCATCAGCTTCTGGCTGAATGAAGCTTCTCAGAAGACCATTAAGCCAGGCTCCTGTCTGCAAACATAGCAAAGTATCACTAATAGTGTCAGGGGTTGGCTCTTTCCAATGGGGTGGGTTGAAAGTTGGGCCAGTCATTGGTTGACCATACCCTCAACCTCTGCTCTTTCTTCATCCTTAAACTTGTTCTAGGCTAGTCTAATTTTGGATCCAAAGTTTTATGTGTGGGTCCTACCTTGTTACAGGAGGTGGTGAGTTCAGGCTCTGTATACCTGCTGCTAGGAGCCTCCCACCCCTATAGATGCCTGGAAAACTCCCCTGTCCCAGAGATGAACACCCACCAAGTTCCATTCTCTTTCCCAGTACCCCCATCACATCTCCTATTCTTGTTTATCTTCCTCTCAGCCCCATCCATTACCCACTCCTCCCATCCCATTTTTGTGGGGTTTTGTTTATGATGGTATTTTTATTTTGTTTCTGATTTAGGAACCTCTGGGTTTAGCCATGTTGCCTGCATGAATATTGGTTTAGAGCTATTCAGTGGAACTCAACAGTTACTCCATTACTGAAGCCAATGACATTATTCACTATAGCAGACCATCCTCTGCCACTAACTCCCATGGGCCAGGCTCAGACCCATTAACACCTCCCCATCTATGATCTAATGTTAATGGGTATGTGCCACAACCATGCATGCCCACAAGATCGCATAACACCTATCCTTGTCACCATCCAGCTCTTACATATGTGCTACTTCCACTTCTGCATCTGTATGAACATCTTTCCTGGCAAGGTGGTATTGTAGCATGTAAGATTAATATCTAGGAAAGATGGATGACTGGGTTTTCTCGCCAGCTCTTTGCACACCAATTTTTGGCACTATGAAAACTACTTTGGCAGGGAGGAAATTTCCACTTTGGTTTCAGCATGGTTTCTTTTATATTCTGCAACTAACGTGTGTGTTGTTTTCAACAATGGAGTCTTACCATATGGTTCTGGTGGGTAATCAAGGGCAATGTCCATAATCTGTATTGCTTTGTTGTCCTCTGGAAAATTTCTGGTCAACAACTTCTAGTAAGATGTTTCATACTTGCCACTAAAATTTTCATTTGATAATCCATGGTTTCCGGTGATCAACGTTATTTACTCATGAATAAGGTAACCACCCAAACTCTTTTTAAATTATGTGCATTAATTAGCTTATAAAGTTGTAAGTTTTAATGTGCCTCCCTTCTACATCTGTTTTTTTTTTTTTTTTTTGGTTAGCTCTCCCCCCTAACTCCCTCAACCCCATTCCCCACTTTCATCCCATCTTAAACCTTTCTACTACCAGTATTTTCACATGTGTGTTCTACTATCCTTACCCACTATTAAAGGTTCTTTCTCTCCCACTTACAGTTCTCTCCAGATACTCCAGATTAAGCAAAACTGATAGATAGATAGATAGATAGATAGATAGATAGATAGATAGATAGATAGATGATTTGTAACTCTATATGTGTTTGCCTTTCTGTTCTTGAATTACCTCACTTAGTATAAAAATTTTTAATTCCACTGATTTTCCTAAACATTTTATTTTTCTTTACAGCTGAACAACTTAATTGTATGTATGTACCACACTTTTACACACACATACACAAAAATTATAGACTTATATCAATGAAGAACATAGGTTCAAAACTTTTAATGAAATACTCTCAAACAAAATTCAAGATTACATAAAAAAGATGATGCGTCATGACCAAGCTGACTTCATTCCAAATATTCAAGGATAACTCAATATACAAAATTCAATAAATGTAATTAATTGCATAAATGAACTCAAAAACAGAAGCCACATGATTATCTCTTAGAATCAGAAATAGCCTTTGACAAAATTCCAACACCCTTCATGATCAAAGTCATGGAGAAGATAGTAGTGATGGAGGGAATTTTAACAAAACTATAGCCAATATCATGCTAACACAAAGAATTAATTCTTACTAAGATCAGAAATAAGACAGGGTGTTTGTTTTCTCTACTCTTATTCATGATAGTGTTTTCTTTTCTATTGAAAGTATTTCAAGAATTGATCTGGTTTTTGTTTGTTTGTTTGTTTTAGTATATCTTGAAGTTGTAAAAGTTGTGCCTTTGCTCATTATATTCCAAATCCAAACAGATCTTTATAGATACCATACAATTTTTAGTAAAATTTGTCTTTCCACATTTAATCATAGTAACAGGTATCTGAAAAATCAACTTAGTAATATTCCTTTCATTCAGATTTATACCTTTGCCTTGAAGTGATTTCTGTTGTGTGATTTTTTTTTAAATTTAGCCTGTCCTAGGGAAAGTTTTAATGAATAAGAAGTATAATACCTATACTTATTTAAACCCAGTTAGTTTTTCCTTCACAACAATTTGTTTGCTTAGAGTCTGAATATAAGATCTGGAAAATGGGGACTCATGTCAGTGTTCATAAAAATGTATGGGAAACACTTTTCTCATTTTCTGTTTTTATTTTATTTATATCTTTGCATGCTGCTTCAATTTTCCTCAATAACAAGAGGGTTTAAAGGTAGAGATTCTTCCTACCAATTTCCAGCCTAGAGGAGATCACTTACATTATGAAGAAAAGATTTCTCTCAACAGCATCCATTTCCAGCAGTGTTTCTGATGATATAATTTGAGTGTATTCCCTGCACCAAGCTTCATGTGTTAAAACATTAGTTTTTGAATACAATCCAGTAGTGATTTCAGAAAAGCCTATTAAGAGGCATTAGATCATATTGACAGAACTCTCAGGAATGAATTAATGCCTTTCTTAAAGGAATGGATAAACACTGAGTGAATTTGGCCCCCTTCTTTTTCTCATTGGTGTGCCTGCCATCTCTCTACCTCTAAGTTCCTTGAGGTTATGAAGTAGGATAAGAGCTTCATCAGAAATGACATCACAGCTTTAAAAACTAGAAAACTACTTCATTTTTAAGTAACTCAGTCTCAGAGGCTCTCTCATATCTACTAATGTGTCCTAAGGTATTCCAAGAGTCTAATCTCACCTGGACCTGTGATGGAGGACATGGAAGAACACACCTTCTGAAAGTCTTATCTGAAATAGTAGCTATTTTAAAGTCTTTTCTGGAAATACTTTGCCTGTGGGTAGTATTTGTCCCTTGACATCATTGTATTTATTAAAGCACTGCATATGCATGATGCTGGATGAATGTACTTAACAATGTTCACAAAAATAGCCATATTTGGCTCTATTGAGCAGTAATTTGCTCAAGATAAGGATGTGTCATCAAGAATAATACAATAATATAGCCCTCCACCACTGAGCATGGATCCCTATTTGACAGTGACAACTAAGCAGATAGTAAATGAAGAAACAACTGAAAGTTTAGGCCTCATTAGCCTTCACTCTGTTAACTTGCATTTTACAGATCAGGCTATCCAACTGACATGTTCCAAGGAAATTAACAAGATGCTTGCCATCAATTATAGCACTTTATCACACATACCAATTTGACCTCTGAGAACAAGGGGAAATATGCCTTAGAAGTCTTTTTAACTAGCTAGAAGATTTTCCTCTCCCACAATGATTTTATAAAAATATGAAATATAACAGCATTCTTGTATTTCAGTACATTTCTCCTCTCTTGCTGTTACAACATACCCAACAAGAAACAACAGAAGGGTGAAAGGGATTGTATTGGCTTACAGTTTAAGAGGATACAGACCAGCATGGTAGAGAAGGCCATGGTGCAGGATTTTGTGGCAGCTGGTTACACTGAATTTACATTCAGGAAGAAGAGGTGAACGCTGGTACAAAATTTCCTTTTTTAATCCAGACTATAGCTTAAGAATGATGCTGCCCACTCTTCACACAACAATTAACTCACTCTAGAAATTCCTACACAGATGTGCTGAAAGATTAGTTGTTTAGATAAATCTATATCCTGTCAAGTTGACAATCAATGTTAACCATTATACTCAGTTAGCTCATCTTTAAAATGGGAATGTTAATAGTATACATTATCATAACATATATTAGTATATATATTAAAATATATAAAATATACAATAGAATATTAGTATAAATGTAATACATACTAATAGGAAAGTAGTATATATTAGAAAATGTTTGCTAAATGGATTAAAGAAAGGTCTAATAAAATATTTAGATTCTACTATCCTCCCCAACAGTAATTTCTGATTATCAATTTGACTCTTTTTGTTGTTTCTCTCCCTGATGATTTGTTTAGAAAATAATTATAAGAACATGAAGAATAATAAATTTAATTTTAACTTGACAATTTTTTTTCTTATAAAGTAAAACTGTGATTTTGATACATATGGGAGAAAGATAGGTAAGAAAGTTAGCACTTTTAAAATCAGTTAGCACTTACTCCTTGTATCAAATTTTCCACTCTTAGTTGGAAAATTCCTGGATCCAAGGAGGAAAAGAAGCACCAATATGTTAATAAGTTCTGAAGCTTTTCAATTATAGGAACTGTTTCAAGGGCTGGAAAGATGGCTCAGCAGGTAAGAACTGTTTCAAAAACATAAAAATATCACAGAACATTTCATAATGAAAGTCATGGGTATTGCATTGGTTAACTCAGAAATCCATAGTGATAATAATTAAGTATAGATTTGCAGGATATATAACTAATGGATAAACAATTAAAATAAAGTGTGTTGGTTATTTTTAAGTCTGTAAACTATAATATCCACATTTCTAGACTTCTGATAATTGCCATGGATCCAGAGCTTCACAATCAACCATTTAGGGAATGGTTGGAAAATAACACATTTGAAAATAATTATTTTTTGTCTTATTACATAATATGCCTTCTGGCAGTCTTGAAGCATTTCTTAGGTAGTTATTTTAAGTATTTCGTTTCACTTAGATTCATTTTGTTAGAAATGTGGCACATATAAATAAGACACAATAAATGTAAACTTTTATATTTTTACTATTAAAATAAATAAGAACTTGTTTAATTGTTTATGGTGTGCATGTTTTAGAATAAACATTCTACTGTTTATTATTTATTATTAGTGTACAAAACTGTACACTAATAAGTGGATGCTATTACTGTGACTGGCAGCTTACAAACCATTATTAAGCAAAGAGTGGAGGGAGCGCTTTTGTTACAATTTTTTCTAAAAAAAATCTGTTTTTCTAAAAAAAATCATTTTTAAAAAAAAATTCTAAAAATTTCCAAAAACCTACTTTATTTAAGTTTCTTAAATGCTTCTACCTCCCTTTCAACCCACCAACCAGAAGTCAGAGAGAAAGGGGGTTTGAACTTTTTTAGATAGGGGGCTATTTCATTCTTCATTGTCCAGATACCAGCAGTCCAGTCAAATGACCAACACCAAACATCAACATGAATCAACAGCAGCGGCAAGATTCAGGAGAATCAGCAAACGAATTGGCACAAGTCAACTTCAGCAAAAGCAGCAATACTCAGCCAGAGTGCCATGATAAGTTCTCTGAAGTGCTTCCCTTTGCGAAGTGAACTGTCCAAAAACGAAGACCAGTGAAGCTATTTGCACCTTTGCAAATCCGATAGCATTTTCTCCCTGTCTGTGGGCTTCTATTTATCCCTTCTCAGAGTCTACACAGGCTCTTTAAAAAAACATGCCCTCAATGCAGACAGTCCTGAAGAGGCTTGATAGTCTGGGTAAGTTGGTAAGGGAAGCGGACTCCCCGCTTCTGAGAACTACGTGGTCAGGAAGGTAGAACCAGAAGGAGATGTGGGAGGAGGCTACAATTTGGATGTAAAATGAATAAATTAATAAAAAAAACCATGCCCCTTGCACAAGAAAGCTTCCAGAAAAACATCACATACCCTGTCATGTGTCCCTTTTCATCTGACCAAGATCACATGCCCTCTCAAGAGTTTGTTTTCAATTGATGATGAACTAAAAACATCTCCACATCCGACATTTGCGACCAAAACAAAAGACAAATAAAAGAACCCAAAACTTTCACTACAAAATTTCTTTCTGTTCTTTATAATAACATGAAGAAGTAATTGTCACCACACTGAAACAAATTTTCAAACAGAATAAAAGCTATAATAGAAACATATGAATACATGAAGCTTAAAAGTACCATCACATCAAAATATATAATGTGCAAATACTGAATAATTTTAACTAGGTGATCCATCAGAATACTTGCATCCATCATAAACAACAGTAAAAGGCAGAAAATTTAGGATGAAAAAAAAGTGGCAACAGATTTGAATAGGCAGTTTTCTTGAAAAAGGCTGCCAGTGGGCTGAGCCAATATTCATAGCAAAACATGTTTAATTTTAATATTAATGATGGAATCAAAAGCCATTAAATATTTATCTTAAGATACATACATATTTAAAGATATCCAAATGTACATTTGAATATAATATATTTGAAAATATTAAAACAAATACAAATGCAATGATGCACATTTTCATATTCTTCAAAAGAACATAGGATCCTTAAAAAGACTCTAGAATCATACTAGTATTAACTGAAATCTCTGAGAGGCCAAGTGCCTGAATATTGCCTCTGGCCCCTTTCAATTTTTTTCTTTGATCACATTTGATTCTTGGGTATATGGATACATTTTTTTCTCACATGATTTCCATCTCTTCATAAACAACAGAGCAAAAAGCTTCTGAGTGTGCTTAAATAATTTATTGGAGGTTCATGAGAATACATGGCCTTACTTTACAGCATGTGTTTGAACAAGAACTCTTCCTGTAGAAACACATTGCTTTCCATGTCTTTCTCAAAAGCACCCTCGCCTCCTCTTACATAGGAAAAGGTTGAAGTGCATGCAAGATGTTATATGAGCATGTCAGAAAAGAGAATTTAATACATTCCTTTCAATTTTAATTTTTGAATTTTTTTCTTTTTGTTTTGTTGAAAATAATGTATTGAAAATATTTTTATATTATATATTCTAATCACTCCCCCAATTCCTCCCAGACCCTCTCCATCTCTCCACTCACCTAACTCCACTCTATTCCCTTTCTTTCTCTCTCTCTTTAGAAAAAAAAAAACAAACAAGAATAAGAAATAAAAGAAAAAATGCAAAATGCAACAGATAGACACACACCCATACCAAAACCCATGAAAACACAAAATCAGAAATGATAAAATACAAAATACAAGCAAAAAATAGTAAGACAAGAAAAAATTCCCAAACAAAGCAACATAGAACAGCAAGTTTGCAGAAAAATAAGATTGGGTTTGTTTGTGTTGGCTATCTGGGAGAGTGTTGTTAGTATACACAGTGAGCTTCTATTCGAAAAAATTAAATTCTCCTTGCAAGTGAACGTCAATTGGAGATCTTGTTTAGGGGTAGAAGTCTCTAGCAATGGGAGCCTTTCTGGCCCTGTGCTCACTGCCAAAATCTCTGAGTTTATGTGTGCATCAGTTGAGTTTGGAAGAAACTGTTTCCTTGCAGTCATCCATTCCCTCTGTCTCTTACAATCTTTCCACCTCCTCTCCTGCATAGCTCCCTGAATTGTAGTAGGAGGGGGTTCCATGAATCGTGTTTAGGACTTAGCATCCCAGAATCTCTCATTCTTTATACAGCTCCTGATTGTGTATCTCTGCATTAGTTCCGATTTACTACGAGTCTAAACCTTTTAAACCTTTCTTTGACTAGAATATCCTCAGAGGACCCTGTGTTATTTTTTTTTCTAACATTCAAAAACACTGCCACATCAATTAAAGTTCTATGAAAACTTTAGCAACTTTCTTAAAATTTCCAAATATTTGTAAGGGGTCTTTACATTCTCTTGTCCATGTTGCACTTGGTTGCTGGGCTTGCTGAGTTTTCAGTAAGAGCCTCGGCATTTCACCAGGTAACATATAAGCAAGCTTGTTTTTACACATGCTGGCAATTGGGAGTCTACACTGGAAGTTCCAACATCAGTGAGATTCTGGTGAAGGCTCCCTTCCAGGCTGTAGTCTGCCAAATTTTTGCATAGTGAAATGAAGAGAGACTACCTTTCTATGATTTTCTTGTAAAATAACTACCCCCTTTGTGAGTGTTTTGCTCGAGAGTAATTGTGTATTTCCAGAAGCCAACTAAATATCATCTATCATGTGAATGATAAATAAGGAGAGAGTGGTGAGGCAGGGAGAATGGTATATGGGAGGACTTGTCAGGGAAAGGGAGGGGGAAATTATATAATTATATTATTATCACAAATAAAGAAGTAAATTTAAAAAAATACTTAGGTTCCCATTAGAATGAACCAATCCTAAAACATTCCTTTTAATTAGTACTTACAACAACAAAAGACACTACAGAAAATTAAAGTAAAAAATATACAGCACAATTGCTGCCTGTTTAGATAATGGAAGGAGGGATATTTGAGACCACTTAATGACAAACCTAAGAATAAAACTTAAAGACTTTCATTTTTTTATGTAGCAAATATCCTACAACTAAGTGGCTCCCCAAACACTCATTTTTAGTCTCTTTCCAGTTGATGATGTCATTAAGCTTTGTTACAAGCCTGCCTCATTGTGTTGCATTGCTAGTCATTCTTGTCCTCTTCCTTGACATCAGAAGCCACCTATGCATGATAAGCTATGGACTCCTTAGCTCCAAGCATAGCTTTTGAGGCATGAAAGCATTGGGAATAGCTTAATGACCTAGGGCCTTCATCTACACGTACTATGTACTTTCAACCCTCTTCTAACTATACATTTAGCAACCTCTTGGCAACCTAGGGCTCCCACATTCATTGAGCTTCATGTGTATTCTATTTCAAACAATGGAATGAGTTTCTTACCCCTTAACAATGATGGACATAGTCCATCATTTGTACTCCAGTTACATTTGACCATAAACACGAGAATGGGGGCTATCTGACCTGACCTTGTTTAAGGCAAACTGTGTTTTCTAAGTAAACTTCTTGGGAGAATATTTGTGATGGATCTTCTTGATTGTCAGCTTGGCTATATATGGAATAACTAGAAATTCAAGCTACTGTGCACAGCTGTGAGGGATTTTTAACTAATTGGATCATCTCAGGTAGGAAGACCCATATTAAGTTCAGATCATGTGAGGTCAGAGGACCCACCCTAAATCTGAGCCACACCTTCTTCCAGTTGCTTATGTGAAAGAGGGAATGAAGAAGCTTTTGCTCTTTGACTCATTGGCAAGTTCATTCTTTCACTGGCATTAGAGCCTACTTCCTCTGACTTCTTTCCTACAATGAAGACTAGCTGAGACCTCAGTCTTGGGAACTGAAAAACCAATAAATTCTCAGACATTCTGTCTAGAGACAGGCACTGTTGGACTAGCTGGATCAGACCACAGCCTGCAAGCCATTCTAATAAAGCTCAAATATATGTAGGCTTATTTTTTAGCTATTTTATTTTGCTTCTTTATATCTATCACCCTTCTCCACCTCAATCTCTTCCAACCCAACCATCAATAATTCAATCCCTTCCAACCCAATCCCCAACACTAGATAGGTGAGAAAGAAGGTTGGAGGACAAAAAGGAATATACATCTCTTGCAGAGGACCTGGTTTTTGGTTTCCAGCACTCATACTGCAGCATACAACCATTCAAAACTCCAGTTCCAAGAACTCCAGAGACCTCTTTTGGATTCCTTGGGTACCAGAAAACATGTAACACACATATACTCATTAAGGCAAATACTCCTACACATAAAATAAAATAAAAATATGTCTTCTAAGAAAAATAATTCTGTATCAACAACTAAAAACATGAATGTAACATATCTGCCATATGCCACATTTGAATTTTTTCATTTTGATTAATTTATTTTTATTTTTAATAAATTTTTTATTTTTTATATTAATTACAGGTTATTCACTTTGTATCCCAGCTGTAGTCCCCTCCCTCCCAATCCCATCCTCCCTTGCTAATCTCTTACTATGCCCTTCTCCAAATCCACGGATAGAGGAGGTCCTCCTCTCCTTTGATCTGACCCTAGCTTATCAGGTCTCATCAGAACTGAATGCATTGTCCTCCTCTGTGGCCTGGCAAGGTTGCTCCCCCATCCATGGCAGGGGGGTCAAAGAGCTAGCCACTGAGTTCCTGTCAGAGACAGTTCCTGTTCCCCTTACTAGGGAACCCACTCGGATGCTGAGCTGCCATTGGCTACATCTAAGCAGGGGTCCTAGGTTATATCCATGAATGGTCCTTAGTTGGAGTATCAGTCTCAGAAAAGACCCCTGTGCCCAGATAATTTGGTTCTGTTACATCCTGGGTTTCTTACATGATTCTTTTTTAATTTGAGAAGCAAATTAGCAGGCACAGAAGAAGCACTTTGTGTTTATGTAATAAGAGCCTGTATAATTAGTTAAAAATTGTTAATACTAACATGAAATTACAGTGTTGTATATAGATTCTTATAGGAGTAGATATTAGTAGCAATATAAAATAGAATTAATGGTCAAAAAGGTAATTATACGCAAGAGAAATGGATATAAGCTTAATTTTTCAGTGAAAAGACATATGAACAAAATGGGGAAGTTTGAAAACGCACCCTATGCACACTGACCTGTACAAGCCCATATATTGAAGCATTTCAATTTTGAAATATATTTTCATTTTTGTGCTACAGTTTGAAAGAAACCTTCAACAATTCTCCACTCTCATTACTTTCCAGTTCCCATGTGTCTTCAGTGACTTGTCTAGATATTTTACCATCAATATTTAACACTGAAAAAGTTATCAGTATCCTGATTTTAATGAAATACATTTTCCATTTTCTACTAAAATAATTAGCAAAAGTAATGATACTATCATCTTTTCTTAAAGACCTATAGAGAAAGAAGCAAAGGCAGGGGAGAAACCAATGAGTCAATCTATTAATTAAGGGGAAAGCTTATTCTAAAATGGGAAAGTGTGGAGAGCTGCTTATTTGTCAGGCTGCTTTGTTATTGAGCTCTCTGCGAAAAACATTTTTTCACTGTGGCCTTTACCTGGAAACAGGTATGAGCAGGATGTTTTTCCAAGTTTGCCGGAGCCAGCCGGGCAGAGTCGAACGGTTCTTGAGTTGGGTGTGAGGATTAAAATTAATAAAATAAACACACAGCACACAGGAAACTTTTTAAAGGTCCAGACTTACAGCTTTTGCAAAAGGCAGACTACTGCAGCAAGTCTCAAGACTCTGCCTCCTCCTCTGCTTCCAGCCTTCTGACCACTTTATTTTTTGAGGAGTTACTTTAGCCAGTAAAACATCTCAGAACAATAGGTTAATTTGCACAAGGAGCCTGAGGAAGAGGTGTAACCCTCACAAGCTATCCCATCTGTTGTCACAAACAAAAGGAGATGGACTTGCAAGTTCTCCTCTGCCATTAGTAAAAGGCCTCCTAAAAGCCACCTCTCTGCTGAGATTTAAATATCAAAGCAGGCCGCTGAGTCGTGGCTCCCAACACAAGTTCACTTCCTTTTGTTTGTGTGAGAATCACATAGACAAGTGGTCAAGGTAAACAAAATTGACTTCTTGATGAACTCCTTCATTATTTTGAGGTGCTTTGCTCTGGCTATAGAAAGGGATTGTGGAATACACTGGTACAACAGTTTCTACTGGCATCTCTCTTTAATCCCATGTGTGTTGTTGCTTTTTTATTTTTTTCAATCCTCACTCCCCACTCAAGAACTGTTTGACTCTGCCTGCAGACTCCAGCAGTAAAGACTTGCCCAGATGCTTGATACACCTTAATTAGGTGGAATAATTGTTAGCGTGTCTTTAAAAATGCATTGCACCCAGGATGCATGCAGTCTACAACTGTACCCGTCCCTTGAACCCATCCAAGAGTTCTTTATCTCATCATTTATAGCAATTAAGAAGAAAATAAGGTTAAAAATAATAAACTGAGCTTTATAACCAGAAATACTTGATGTGTAATGAGCAACTCAATTCCTCATTGTCTTCTATTTATAACCTTCACTACTTTCTATGATAGTTTATTGACTCTACAGTCTATATTCAAGTATGGCACGGTGGTGGTTTGAATGAGAATGGCCTCTGTAGGCTCATATATTTGAATGTTTGGTTCCCAGTTGTTGGAATGGCTCAAGAAGGATTAGAAACTGTAGCTTTGTTGGAGGAGGTGTATCAATGGTAGTGAGCTTTGAGGGTTCAAGAGCCCATTCCAGGGCTAGTCTCAGTCTCTCTGCCTTCTGTTTGTAACTCATATATGGACTCTCATCTACTGCGCCACCACCATGCCTTCTTGCCATGCTCCCTACTATGATGATCATAGATTCACCCTTTATAAGTATAAGCAAATCTCCAATTAAATGTTTCTTTTATAAGTTGCCTCTGTCATGTTTTCCCTTCACAACAATAGAACAGTAACCAAGATGGGTACCATGGTGGATGATAGTCTTGTCATTTTTGTGGTTCAAGAAATATGAACAGGATGGTATAAATTCATTCTATATTAATGTTTGCATGTGGTTACAGTATCAAAACAGTATAGCAACTGGTTGCTTCAGAATCAGCAGACCTATTAGAGGTATGAGATGGGTGGAGAATGAAGTGCATTCCTCTCAGTAAGACTTTATTAATACTTGGCTTCAACACATAACAGGGGAAAGTACAGTGCTAAAGGGAGCTCTTTTCATGCTTCCCTTAAGTGATCACTCATCACTAAATATCATTTTTTATGAATAGAAAATATTAAAGAGTATTGTTATGTGGAAATTATGTGTGTGTGCATGTGTGTGTAAGAGAGAGATGGAGACAGAAAGAAGTGAGGGGAGAGAGAGAGAAACAAATATGTGGCCAGGCTGTTAGTATTTAGCCATTTGTTATTTTCTAGTAATATTAAGATATGTGGGACATGAAACTATCCTTTCCCAACACAGGCAGCAGTAGCCTCTGGGTTTCAGAATGCTGTGTCCCCCATGTTGTAGCTACAGGCAATGATTGTTTATATCCCCAAGGAAAGCTAATAGTAACCCATTGCCCTCCATCACTTTAGCTCACACTGTTTCTGCTCCATAACAAGTTTGAGGGGAATCCCTGGAGTGGGTTGGAATCAGCTTCCAGTGGAAATGCTTCTATTTTATAAGACAAAGCAGCTCAGCAGGAAGAGGAAGATTCCTCTGCCTTTGTAATACTCCCTCTGACAAACTGCTTTTTGGGAGTCAGATTCCTTTTACTACCGCCTCCACACACCTGGCAGTTGTGCAAGAAAACCCACTGTACTGAAGATGTTCCATTCTGCACATGTAACTCATAAGGAGGAAATAACCTTGCAGCAAAAATGACAGGGGTCTTTTTCATTGTGTGCTTATGAGAGACCTTCTAACATGGACTCACCTGGACCATGCACACTTCACATTGGTGTGTGATTCCGTTTGCCTCTTAGCTATGATGTCAGAAGTCAAGTAGCCTAAGATAGTCAAGTTTTTTTTTTTCCTTGAGTTGTCTCATATGTTCAAACTGTCTCGCTAAACTCCTGATGGAGCTGCTAAAAATAATGTGGCTCCTGAGACAAATAGTGAGTAATACTCTGAGAAATGCAATGCAAGAAGGAAGAGAATGTTTGCAGCTGAGATTTCAGAAAAAGTCAGTAGGGAAAAGAGATCAAAATGACTGCCAGAGCTTTCTCAGATAATTAGGAATAGTGTTACTTCAAGATCCAGCTATACCACTCCTAGGCATATATCCAAAAGATGTTCAAGTACACAACAAGGACATTTGCTCAACCATATTTGTAGCAGCCTTATTTGTAATAACGAAAACCTGGAAAAAACCCAGATGTCCATCAACAGAGGAATGGATACAGAAATTGTGGTACTTTTACCCAATGTAATACTACTCAGCAATTAAAAACAAGGAAATCATGAATTTTTGCAGGCAAATGGTGGGATCTAGAAAAAATCATCCTGAGTGAGTTATCCCAAAAGCAGAAAGACACACATGGTATATACTCACTTATATAGACCTATAAGATAGGATAAACATACTAAAATATGTACACCTAAAGAAGATAAACTAGAAAGAGGTCCAGGGGTAAGATGATCACTCCTCATCTAGAAAGACAAAAGAGAAAGACATTGGAAATAGGAGAAACAAGTAACAGGACACTAGCCTACCACAGAAGGCACCTGAAAGAATCTACCTAGCAGTGTATCAAAGCAGATGCTGAGACCCATAACCAAGCCTTCGGCAGAATGTAGGGAATCATATGAAGGGAGGAATTGGTATATCCTAGAGGGAACAGGGAGCCCCACAAGGTCCAAATATATCCGAGCACAGGGGTCTTGGACTGTTTATCCAACCAAGGACCATGCATGGATATAATCTACAACCCCTGCTCAGACATAGCCCATGGTAGCTCAGTATCCAAGTGGGTTGCCTAGTAAGGGGGACAGGAATTGCTTCTGACATGAACTCATGAGTTTCCCCTCCCCCCTGAGGGAGGAGTAGCCCTGCTAGGCCACAGAAAAGGACATTGCAACCATCCTGAAGATACCTGATAAGCTAGGGCCAGATGGAAGGAGAGGAGGACACCCCTTCTCAGTGGACTCAGAAGGGGGCAGGGAGGAGATGAGGGAGGGAGGGGAGGATTGGACAGAAAGAGGGAGTGGGCTACAGCTGGGATACAAGTGACTGTATGAAATTATTTAAAAATAAAAAAAAATAATATAAAAAAGAATAATGTCATTTAAAAAATGACTGCCAGAGCTGATGGGAGAAACACCCTTTTCCTGCCTAGTTTTCTCCCATGTTGCCTGTCAAATGACTTGGTGCAGAAACAAAGGCATCAAATGGATCCTCAAAGAGGATCTAGGAAACCTTAAAGTTAAATAAAAAGTCAGACAACTGTTACATTGAAAATATTTAGAGAAATTGTATAAGATTCATTATCAATTGAATCTTATTTCTGTAGGTAGGGAGAACAGTTAAGAAAAGTTTAATTAGTATGCCATAAAGAATAAGGAAAAAAAAACAAAAACAAAACACTTTACCATGGGAATTAGTGTCACAGTTTCTGAAAACAACAACCAAACAACCATTCTGGGTCTTCTCAGCACACAAACCCCTTGGCTCATCATCATATTACAACAGTTGAAAAGTGTTTACAGCCTTTTCTTTGTTCATTGTGAAGCATGTATATGTGTGAGTGTGTGTCTATGTGTGTTCATCTGTGTATGTTTGTGAGTGTGCATGCATATTGTGTGCCTGTGCATGTGTGTCTGTGTGTGTGCCTGTGTGTATGTGTATATCTGTGTGTGATTGTGCAGTGATGTGTGTTGTATATGTGTATAAGTGTACATGCATTTGTGTGTCTGTGTGTGTGTGTGTGTGTGTGTGTATAGAGTATGTGTGGTGTTGAGCATTGATCTGAGAGTCTTATGCCTGCTAGCCAGATGCTTTATTGTCAAGCTACACACCAAGGTCTAGGTAAGGAGTACCAGCTACCATTAATCAAGCATATAATCAATAAAATAAATGAGTGTTTTGAGCAGTAGATATGAAATGTGACAGCCTCAACTTGAAGAGTACCTCATTCTAATCTCTGACCTTTTCTGGAAAGGATGAATTCTGATGACTTTTGAAGTTACAATAGGTGTGGTGAATCTTGATTATCAAGGTCAGGGGATTTAGAGTCAAACATCTGGGCACATCGGTGAGGAGTTTCTAGGTTGGCTTAAGTGAGTGTGAAGACCTACCCTAGGCGTAGGTACCATTAGGCCATGGACTGGAATCTCAGGCTAAATAAAAAAGAGAAAATGGGCTTGGTTCCACTCACTGTTCCTTAACACATTGTTGATACAATGTGACCAGAAGTGTCCCATTCCTGCTACCATGTCTTCCCCACTGTGATGAACTAAACATTTCAGCTATGAGTCTACATAAACCCTTTCTCCATAAGCCTCTTTTGTCAGTTATTTTTTAACAGCAATGAGAAAAGTAAGTAATACATTTTAGTTCAGGAAATTTTTCAAGTTAACTAATCCTCAAGTTAATTTTATTTTGAAACTTTAATTTTAAATTTGGAAAAGTACATCTAAGAGCAAACTTTTCAATCCAGTAACAATGATTTTGGGGGATCTTAACTTGGAATTTTAAAAATGAAAATGAAATTCCCTTCCCAACTTTATAAATTGATTTGAACTTGTGTTTCGAAACGTTCTTACCATAAATACATTTCACTTGTCACTACTGTCCTAGAACATCATTTCAGGACTTACTATCCATTTTATATTGTATTAAGATCTAAACTGATATATAAATACTCCCATATTCTACTTTAAATCATACCCTATGAATCACTTGTCATCATTATCACCATCATCATTTTGTATAGGAAGAAAGAAATCCATATTCCACCAAATAGTGAAGATTTATTTTTAATCAATGATCTGCTTATAAAGAATAAATGTGTTTTTTTAAAAAACATTGAGTCAGAGTTTCAAAGTTAGTCAAGGAATGATCACTGATTGGCAGGTTTTGAAAGCTTTATCCAAAAGGAACCATCCCAGCAGCTTTATGTCAGTAGCATAGTTAATGGTTCAGGAAACACTATTAAGAATTACTGGTGACTCACTGAAATTCTTGTAAGAAACCCTGATAAAACCTACTGGTTCAACAGTTGGAATTTGATAGTATCTTTACTTTGGTCTCTCATTAATACTCTATTTGGGAAGCGAAGACATTTATTAATATCTCACTAGGGACAGTTTCACATAATACATAATAAAATATTATGCAAGATTTAAAAAAAAAGAATTACTGGTGGCACAAGCAATCTCAACATATCCCAACATGACCATCTCATTCTGATCATTTAAAGGGATGTAATTCCTGCCCAGTCTAGAGTACCTATTCCCAAGCTGTGATATAAAATTCTATTTAGTTTCACCACTTAAAAGTAATTAAGTTCTCCCTAGAAGTATTAGCCCTTGAAATAATTGTTGTTTTATTTTACCTGCTATGGGAAACATGAATAAAATTCAAAGGTAAAAGCACAATGTATCTAAATGTTATTGATAGAATGTGGATCTTCAAGAGGGAAGGTTAAAAAAAATCTGAGATACATCAAATACCTGATGGGGTTGGTTTGGGGGATTTCTGTTTGCTTGTTAGTTAGTTAGTTTGTTTCT
The DNA here is from genome assembly GCF_030254825.1 of Meriones unguiculatus. Lineage (NCBI taxonomy): Eukaryota > Metazoa > Chordata > Mammalia > Rodentia > Muridae > Meriones > Meriones unguiculatus. Next base: position 86,560,337 of record NC_083351.1, read on the forward strand.
CTTTGCCTAAGCCATCAGAAAATCACAATAAACTCAAAATTTATGACCCAATAGGCTTACTAAAATGTCAGAAGGATAAAAATGTTAATTCTAGTCATTAACTCCAATGCCTCTTTAGAAGATATAACTAAATGAAATTAACAAATTAATATTTAAGCACTTGAGCTATGTGCTATGGTTAATTTGGATAAAAAAGAAGAAAACAATGCAAAGATTAATAATTTAATTCAAGGACCATGTATGAATATAACCTAGAACCTCTGCTCAGATGTAGCCCATGGTAGCTCAGTAACCAATTGATTTCCCATAGTAAGGGGAACAGAGATTATTTCTGACAGAAACTCAATGGCAGGCTCTTTGACCTCCCCACACCCCAAGGGAGGAGCAATCCTGCTAGGCCACAGGGGAGGACTTTGCAGCCAGTTCTGAAGATACCTGATAAAACAGGATCAGAAGAAAGGGAAGGAGGTCCTCCCCAATCAGTGGACTTGGAAAGGGGCAGGGAGAAGATGGGGGGGTGGATTGGGAGGAAATGAGGGAGTGGGATACAGCTGGGATACAGAGTTAATAAAATGTAACTAATAATAAAAATTAAAAAATAAAAAGAATATTAATTTTCACTGTCTCTGAAATGAACTCAGTGGCTGGCTCTCTGATCACTTCCCCCTCAGTGGGGAGCAGCCTTACCAGGCCAGAGAGGAAGACAATGCAGCCTGTCCTGATGAGACCTGATAGGCTAGGGTCAGGTGGAGGGGGAGGAGGACCTCCCTTCTCAGTGGACTTGGAGAGGGACATGGAAGGAGATGCTGGAGGGAGGGTGGGATTGGGAGGGAATGAGGGAAGGGGCTACAGCTAGGATACAAAGTGAATGAACTGTAATTAATATACAAAATTTAAAGAAAAACAAAAACAAAGAATACTAAAAGAAAAAATTTAATTCAATAACTAGTTATCAAGTTATTACAGAAAGGTGGGATTCTAGCACATGAAGACTGAAGGTTCTTTGGACAGCAACAGAAAGCAGTCATGTACTAACATCCGTGCACCACTTCCCAGACCAGCCACCTGACAGTGAAGAAAAATAGATGCTGACAAAGCTGTTTAAATAGCTTTTGTTGAGAAATCATGCTTGCTGGTATTTCACTTTTCTATGGGTATACCAGGAAAAGGCTAGTTCCCTTACATACAAAATACAGCAGGAAGAAATTAAATTTTGGTGCTACCATGGACACCCAGATTCTAGCCAGGAGAATGTAAATAGAAATGACGAGAACACCCTTTCCCAGCTGGACCAGTATGTAGGTTTCCCTGGCAAGGGTGTGTGTGTGTGTGTGTGTGTGTGTGTGTCTGTGTGTGTGTGTAACTATACATCCAAACACAACAATACCTTTTTCTCCAAGGTAGCTCCACTAATTCCTGTGATGTAGAAGCACATGGGTATTAAGGAATGTCACCTGAGGCAGGAGACTGGCTCTGGAGTGTTGAGCGCTGTTCTTCATGGACATAAAAGCAAAGAATACATCTCCTTACATTTTGCGATTTCTATTTCATTACCAAAGTTTCTATAGCCAGACATACTCACAGGAAACACATACAAGCCTAAACACTTTCCAAGATCTTGGGTTTACAAAAATGAATAATGGTCTTGAGCCCATTAATAATTATTAGTAAGAGCAATCAGATGAGCAAGATTTGAAAAATATCAAAAGAACTGTAATAAAAAAAAAAAGCAGAATTTGGCCGTTGTTGAGAAGGAAAAAGGAAAGGAGCATAGTAAACTGTCAGAACAAATGTGTTTGGTTTCCTCTAAGACATCACAATGGTTAACAAGGAATCACTGAGTTTTTCAATGGAACTCTTTTTTCACTACCTATTATTTGGGATGTACAAAAACTGGGAATTTTATTATAAAGAAAATAAAAAATACAAGGCTTATTGTCTAACTACACCACAGTGAGTGACTGAATAAGCCTATTTACTTGTGCTGTAATTCTTTCATTTGTGAACCCCACAAAAGAATGAAAGCAAAATGAAAAACAACTTATTTCCTTTCAATTAATGGAGAGTTTTATGAGGATAAATAAACTCATACTAGTGGACCTGGTATCTGGAAATATGCATCAGAAAATGTGATTTAAAACATGTTGTACTGTTGAACCTTTCTTAAACAAAAGAAGACTTGAGCTGAACATATGTTATCCAGCTGGGAATGTGGCTCTCTTGAGAATAAGTGTCCAAGGAGCATAAGGTCATGTATTTCATCCCTAGTACTGGGGGTAAGAGTATGTTTTATACTTGTCTGTGTCAATTTCTCTGGTATATTCCATCTTAGTTGAACAAGAATCTGATAGCGTTCTCACATCTCTAGAAGTTTAAAATATACTGTATAATGCTCTATTTTCTAATTCAAGCAGAGAATGCATTTTTTTTTTCATATAAACTTATGAGAATATACTTCACTAAAAGGAAATGTTAAGCTTGATTCTGGAGGACCAGCAATAATTGAAATACCTATTATCCTCTCTGAGTTGCCACAGGTGAAATAAAAAACTACAGACAAATTAATGCAGAGGACAATCATGCATCAAGATCTGTTTACATATGAAGAAGTATACTCATCAAGGGAATCAAGGAAAATTCAGTCAAGTTGGTATTTGCAACGGATTATAAAGACTGAATGAGAGAACTGGCTGTGCATAGGTTACAGGGCAAGGCCTTGTCAAGCAGACAAAAGTGCATGCGAAAGTCAGATGTGGAGTGTTCTGGGTAAATGTCAAAATGCTCGTCACAGCTGGTATGGAGTGAGGAGTAGAGGTGGAAGTCTGCTAACAACAGTATGTGTGGTCCTGGGGCTCTTTTGGCATGCATTCTCAGTGTGCCCTATAAGTTATTGTTTTCATGGCCCCCAAGCTAACTTTTCTGATAATTTGTGTACAGATTCTTTTTAGCCATGATTCCCTCACTACTCTAATTCTGCATAGTACCCTGGAATGCTGTCCAGCATAGTTTATTGTCTAAGGATCAAAGTGATTTCTCACATAAGTTCAATTTCATAGTTTACACACATGCCCTAATTGTGAAGTGATTAATTTACGTAGCCATAAACTACAAAAGGCTATTTAGGTGCATTCTATCTGAAGAGCTGTGTAAGTGCGTGTTTACATCAGGCTCTTTGTGTTTAATACTTTAGCAGATGCTTTAAACTACTCACAGCAGAGGGAAGTAGTACTTCATTTTTTGACTTGGAAGTTTACACCTCACTTGGATAAAAAGGGTGATAATGAAGTCACTGGGATATGCAGTTTCCTTGCTTCAGATCAACAAATGACACACTTTAGAGTTAGCCCACTCATAAATGGACACCCTCCCCAAAAGGCCTTTATTTCCAAATTATGGAATTTCAGGCTTAGAAATAGCTCAATATATATCTGTTGATTGCATAACATTTGCTAGGCACTGCTCTAGAAAAGGCGAATGTGGCAGTAACCAAATTCGTCAAGGACATGGGATAAAAATGGAGAGACTGCCAAAATGAACAGCACACATACAGACACACACACATGCATCCATACATACATACATGCACACATTCGCGCGCGCACACACACACACACACACACACACACACACATATATATGCACACATATATATATGCATGCAGACATACATACACAAATACATATATATGCATGCACACATACTACATACATGTATGGTATAGGAAAAAAGCATAGAGAGAGTGAGGAAGGAATGGATGTTATTTTACCACTAAGACCAAGGAAGTCTTCCTCAATATGATATTTTAGAGAAGTCATAAAAAATGGAAACCGTGAACTAACTAAATCTGCTGAAGTTGTCTGCTGTGAATGCTTATCAAGTACTGGAAAAAAGCAAGGAGGCTGTTGTGCCCAGAGCAAGCTCAGAAAAGAGAACGGGCACAGAGGGGGAGTCAGAGGGACAGCAAGGGCCCAGATCGCGTGGAAACTATAGGCTTTGGTAAGGACTTTGTATTTGCCCTGAGTTGAAAAACTTTGAAAATGAAGAAAGTGCAACCATATAGAGAGGATCAGAGCCAGAAAGCTAATCTGGGAAAAAGAGAAGGGATGCCCCCAAGCAGGGTGTGCTTTCTTGCTGTAAGGATGGAGCTAGGTCTGCTGGGTGGAGCACTCAGAGCAAAGCATGGAGGATCTCTGTTATTTCTACAATAGAGGGAAGGAAAAGATGACCTGAGAAAATCATAAGACCAATCTGAATTTGTTTTTTGTTGTTTTTAACAAAGAGAAAGAAAGGAAAGATACAAAGTAGCAACTGAGTAAGAAATTGGATAGAGGGAAGCAGAACATTAGTGAGGCAAAACAGACTTCTGGAAGCACTGCATAACAGCTGCATCAGCAACAAACAGTGAAGGTGAGAGTTTCTGATAACACACAGTAAACACTGAAAAGGTGGACTTCAGGTCCTTTTGGTCTCGTTTGTTTCTCTTACATATTGTTGAAAAAAGTGAGTAAACAGTTAGTTCAATGTTGTGATGATCAGCTATAAAGTGTGTTCTGTTTGCACAACTTTGGGGGTGTAAGGTGAGACAAGGTTTCTCTGTGTAACCTTGGTTGTCCTGGAACTCATTCTCTAGACCTGACTGGCATAGCACTCAGAGATCTGCCTCTGTCTCCCAAGTGCTGAGAATCAAGGCTTTCACCACCATACCTGGTGTCTGTGCAACTCTTACCATCTCACCTTCCTATTTCTCCTCCTTTTCATTCTTCTGCTCCCCCCTTTGTCTCCCTTCTTTGTATACCTTATTAGATAAACAGAACTGACTGATCCACAAACAACTAAGGGCTATGTTTTCAAACACATGAGCCTGTGGAAAGATTTCATATTTATAAGAAAATATGCATTTAACACACACCACATGCACACATACCACACAAACATTCACACATATGTGCATCCCACACACACACACATGCCCACACACAAACATACAACCCACGTATACATACTCATACCACACACACACCACATACATGCACACACACACACACACACACACACACACACAAGTCCTGTCCATTTGCTTTATTCTAATTTGGATGCATATAATTTGAGCTGATTTTCTTACTCTTAATACATTTCTCCTGCTCATGGATGAGAGCCATTGAACTTCAATGCTTAGAATACCATTAAGAGTAGAAGTTTCAAGATTTCAGGTTATAACAGATAATTTCAGTGTATGTATTCAGTACAGCATGCAGTTTCCTCTTCCATGAACTTTGTGTGATGATTCTAGGCATATCTATCAACTGATATATGTACAAGCAACCAGTCATTGTTCGTCCAAGATGAGGATGGGCTGAAAATTCAAAGGATTCCTCAGACTGTATCATTTCTTTCACTTTTTCTCTCTTTCATTTTGTTGTTGTTTTGTTTTTATTTTTTATTTTTATTAATTACAGTTTATTCATTTTGTACCTCCCTCCCTTCTCCCCTCCCAATCCCATCCTCCCTCCTCCCCACCTGTGTCCCTCTCCTAGTCCACTGATAAGGGAAATCTTCCTCCCCTTCCCTCTGATCCTTGTCTATCAGGTCTCAATAGGAGTGGCTGCATTGTCTTCTTCTGTGGCCTGGTAAGATCACCTCAGGGGAAGGTGATCAAAGACTGCTTGAACCATCACCATATATCTGCATATTAAAATTTTATTCAATTTCTAAACATAAACTTTATTAAATTTGATATTGTATAGGTAACTCATGATAGAAAAACAGTATTTATTTCTACTAGTGATATTATAAAACGTGTGTGTGTGCTTCTTTTTTTCTAGGGCTTTTAGGTGTGCAGTTAAGTTGCTTGTATAAGATGTCTGAAACTTCTTTCTGAAGGCACTTAGTGCTATGAGCTTTCCTCTTAGCACTGCTTTCATTGTGTCCCATAAGTTTGGGTAAGTTGTGCCTTCATTTTCATTGACTTTTAGGAAGTCTCTAAATACTTTGTTTGTTTGTTTGTTTTTTACCTGATCCAGCTCTCATTGAGTAAAGAGTTGTTTAGTTTCAAAAAAAAAAAAAAAAAAAAAGAATAGAATTTTATGACTCCACCTCTGTCTGCATGTTCAGGACTTGGCAGCCTTTTCATAATTCTTCTCATAATGCTTTTGAATCAGAATATCAGTTTCTTCTCCTCTTGATATGCCCCACAGTTCTCGATATTTCAGTTCACTTTTTACAGTAACTCAGAAATAAAATTCAGCATGCTTTCTGAAAAGTTCCACTTTCCCCATGACCTTTCCTTTGTACTAAGGTATTTCTGTTGCTTTGATGAATATGCTGTGGATGAAGTACGTGTCTCTGAAATACTGAGAGCCTTTCTACCACAACACTCAGCTTAATTAATGACAATAAAATTGTGTTAATATGGTTTTTTAATATTCATTACCTTGTGTGTCTCTTGAGAACAGAAATGGGATATTTTTTTCATGGTGTTTGCTAATTCAAGCAGTGCCTGTCTCATGGAAGGGAACTGACAAACCCTTGTGGAATTTCTGCAACTCCAAGTGGTGTCAGTCAAACCTACTTGTCTCTCTACTACATACTCCTGCTAGGGATGTAACATTCCACCTTTTCCAATTGGCTTCTTCATCCTTTAATGAAGTATCTTTTCTAATTATTTTAGTAATTGAAATGATTCTCTATAAAATAATATAATATAAAGTCCATAGGCATGCATATTTTAGCAAGTTCACTTCCGTGTTTGCAGCTGAAAATGTTATGGGGATATTTCTACCCAGTGAGTTTCTACTGAGGGTAGTATTCTCCCACATCTCTTCCACGGGACATTTGGCAATGTCATATTAAGGTAAGGGAAAGATGGATTACTGGTAACCCTAGGTTAGAAGGCAGAGATGCAATCTGCATCATTTAATGGATAGGAAAGTTTTGTCACCCAATCTGTGGCTCTGGAGACCAGCATGAATAAGGGAGCAGCAGGTGAGACCACCCCACCCCCATACACTGGCCTGGAACAGTCCACCAGCAACAGTGGCAAGTTCTACCCAGGGCCCTCCATGATCTACTTCCCCTGTATGGCCCACACCCAAGTTCTTGGGACATGTGCAGTTTTCCTGGACCCTTCCTGATATATGACTCAGGAGACCAGCATGGATCAGGGAGCAGCAGACCAACACAAGCCAGAGAGCAGAAAGAAAACCAGAGGACTGTGGTCATCTGAGACCACCAGCTATACCTACAACCCCAGAGACCCACTACCATCAGAAACCACTAGGCCTGCTAATATCAGAGTCAACCAAATGGCTCAAGTACACAAGCAACAAAACTCAGGACCATATAACACCTCCAAAACCCAGCTATCCTACCACAGTAAGCAAGTAAGTAAGATGAGGATACTATCGTACCAGAAGCACAGGAAAACATTCTTAAATCCGAGGTTATAAAAATGATCTGGGCCTTAAAAGAAGAAAATAAATGCAGCAAAATGCAATCAAACAGGTGAAGGAATTGAATAAATACCTTAAAGAAATACAGAAAAATCTAACCAAATGGGTAAAGAAAATGAAAAAAGTTGTCCAAGACCTAAAAATGGAAATAGAAATAATAAAGAAAACACAATCTGAAGTAATCGTGAAAAATGGAAAACCTAGGGAAGAGAATAGGAACTACAGATAAAAGCATCACCCACAGAATACAAGAAGGAGAGAATCTCAGGTGTAAAATATACAATTGAAGAAATCAATACATCAGTCAAAGAAAATACTAAATCTAAAAAGTTCCTGACACAAAACATACAAGAAATCTGGGACACTATGAAAAGACCAAACCTAAGAGTAATAGGAATAAAAGAAGAAGACTCCAAGCTCCAAGACCCAAAAAATATTTTCAAAAAGATCATAGAAAAAACTTCCTCAACCTCAATGCCTATAAAAATACAAGAAGCCTACAGAACACAGAATAGATTGTACCAGAAAACAAAATCCTCCAGTCATATGATAATAATCAAAACACTAATTGTACAGAACAAAGAAAGAATATTAAAAGCTTCAAGGGGAAAAGGCCAAGTTACATATAAAGGCAGAGCTATCAGAATTACATCTGACTTCTCACTGGAAACTCTAAAAGCATGGAAGGCTTGGGCAGATATCTTACATACACTAAGAGACCATAGCTATCAACCCTGACCACTATACCCAACAAAATTTTTAATCACCATAGATGGAGAAAACAAGATATTCTGAGACAAAAAAAAATTAAATAATACTTATCCACAAACTTAGTCCTACAGAGGATATTAGAGGGAAAACTCCAATCACAGGGGGCTAATCACACCAAGGAAAACACAGGAAATAAATAACCCCACAGCAGCAACTCTGAAAGAGGGGAGGCACCACAGGCACACTACCACGACCAATATCAAAATAACAGGAATTAAAAATCACTGTCATTAATATCTTTCAACATCAATGTCCTCAACTCCCCAGTAGAAGGACAAAGGCTAACAGAATGAATGCATAAAGAGGACCCATCATTCTGTTCCATACAAGAAACACACTTCAGCAACAATGATAGACATTATCTGAGAATAAAGGGCTGGAATCAAGTTTTTCCAAGGAAACAGGCACAAGGAGCAAGCTGGAGTAGCTATTCTAATATCTAATAAAATAGACTTTCAACCAAAATTAATCAAAAGATATGGGAAAGGGCACTTCATACACATCAAAGTAAAAATCGACCAAGATGATGTCTCAATTTGAAACATATATGACCCAAATGCAAAGGCAGCCACATTTGTGAAAGAAACATTGCTAAAGTGTAAATCATACCAAACCTCGTGTTAACAGTAGCAGACTTCAAAACCCCTCTCTCACCAAGAGACAGATCATGCAGACAGAAACTAAACAAAGAGATAATGAAACTAACCAAAGTTATGAGTAAATTGGACCTAACAGATATCTAAAGAACATTCCACCCCAACATAAAAGAATATACCTTCTTCTTAGCACCTCATGGAACACTCTCCAACACTGAACACATACTCAGACACAAAGCAAGCCTCAACAAATACAAGCAAATTGAAATAACACCTTGTTATTATCAGACCACTGTGGATTAAAGCTAGACTTCAATAACAACAAAAAACAATAGAATGCCTACAAACTCATAGAAACTGAACAACTCTTTACTTAATGACCACTGGGTCAGGAAGGAAATAAAGAAAGAAATTAAACTTTCTATAATTCAAAGAAAATGAAGGAATAACATATCCACATATCCAAACTTATCAGATACAATGAAAGCAATGCTAAGAGGACAGTTCATAGCACTAAGTGCCTTCATAAAGAAAGTGGAAAGAAAGCAAATGAACCCAAGAAGCAAACATGAGTAGCCATCCTAATATCTAATAAAGTAGATTTTCAACCAAAATCAATCAAAAGAGATAGAGAAGGACACTTCATACACATCAAGGGAAAAATCCACCAGGAAGATATCACAATTCTGAACATCTATGTCCCAAATGCAAGGGCACCCACATTTGTAAAAGAAACTTTAATAAAACTTAAACCACGCATAGACTCCCACACATTAATAGTGGGAGACTTCAACACCCCACTCTCAACAAAGGACAGGTCAACAAAACAGAAATTAAACAAAGAAACAATAACTCTGACAGAGGTCAAGAATCAAATGGACCTCAGAGACATCTACAGAACCTTTCACCCAAACTCAAAAGAATTTACCTTCTTCTTAGCACCTCATGGAACCTTCTCCAAAATAGAGAATATAGTTGGTCACAAAGCAAGCCTCAACAGATACAAGAAGATTGAAATAATCCCTTGTATCCTATTTAATCACCATGGACTAAAACTGGACCTCAATAACAAAAATAGCAAAAGGCCTACACACACATGGAAACTGAACAACTTGCTTCTAAATGACAGCTAGGTCAGAGAATAAAGAAAGAAAGAAATTAAAGACTTCCTAGAATTCAATGAAAATGAAGGCACAATATACCCAAACTTATGGGACACAATGAAAGCAGTGCTAAGAGGAAAGTTCATAGCACTAAGTGCCTTCAAAAAGAAATTCGAAACATATCATGCAAGCAATGTAATTGCTCATTTAAGAGCCCTAGAAAAAAAAAAGAAGCAGACACACCAAAGAGGAATAGACAGCTGGAAATAATCAAACTCAGGGCTGAAATCAATAAATTAGAAACAAATAAAACAATTCAAAGAATCAATGAAACCAAGAGCTGGTTCTTTGAGAAAATCAACAAGATAGACAAACCCTTAGCCAAACTAACTAAAAGGCAGAGAGAAACTATCCAAATCAACAAAATCTGAAACAAAAAAAGGGGGACATAACCACAGACACTGAAGATATCCAAACAATAATTAGGTTTTACTTCCAAAGTCTATATGCCACAAAGTTTGAAAATCTAAATGAAATGGAAAATTTTCTTGACCGATTCTACATGCCAAAGCTGAATCAAGACCAGGTAAACCAATTAAATCATCATATATCCCCTAAGGAAATAGAAGCTGTCATCAAAAGTCTACCATGAAAAAAAAAAAAAAAAGCCCAGGGCCAGATGGTTTCAGCGCTGAATTCTACCAGACCTTCAAAGAAGAGCTAACACCAATACTCTTCAAACTATTCCACAAAATAGAAACAGAAGGAACACTACCAAACTCATTCTATGAAGCTACAGTCACCCTGGTATCTAAACCTCACAAAGACCCAACAAAGAAAGAGAATTTCAGGCCAATCTCCCTCATGAACATTGATGCAAAAATGCTCAACAAAATACTTGCAAACTGAATCCAAGAACACATCAAAGACATCATCCACTACGACCAAGTAGGCTTCATCCCAGACATGCAGGGGTGGTTCAATATACGGAAATCCATCAATGTGATCCACCACATAAACAAACTGAAGGAGAAAAACCACACGATCATCTCCTTAGATGCTGAAAAGGCATTTGACAAAATCCAACATCCATTTATCTTTAAAGTATTGGAGAGATCAGGGATAAAAGGCACATACCTTAACATAGTAAATGCGATTTACAGCAAGCCTATAGCCAACATCAAACTCAAAGGAGAGAAACTTAAATCATTCCCAGTGAAATCAGGGACAAGGCAAGGTTGTCCACTCCCTCAATATCTTTTCAACATTGTTCTTGAAGTCCTAGCTAGAGCAATAAGGCAATTGAAGGAGATCAAGGGGATACAAATTGGAAAGGAAGAAGTCAAATTATCACTATTTGCAGATGATATGATAGTATACATGAGTGACCCCAAAAACTCTACCAGGGAACTCCTACAGCTGATAAACACCTTCATCAAAGTGGCTGGATACAAAATTAACTCAAAAAAATCAGTAGCCTTCCTATATACAAAGGACAAAAGGGCTGAGAAAGAAATTAGGGAAACAACACCTTTCACAATAGCCACAAATGACATAAGGTAAATTGGTTTGAACCTAACCAAGCAAGTCAAAGACTTGTATGAAAAAAATTTCCAGTCTCTGAAGAAAGAATTGGAAGAAGATATGAGAAGATGGAAAGATCTCCCATGCTCATGGCTTGGCAGGATTAACATAGTAAAAATGGCCATCTTACCAAAAGCAATCTACAGATTCAATGCAATTCCCATCAAACTACCAACACAATTCTTTACAGACCTTGAAAGAAAAATTCTCACCTTCATATGGAACAGCAAGAAACCCAAAATTGCTAAAACAATTCTCTACAGTAAGAGATCTTCAGGAGGTATCTCCATCCCTGATCTAAAGCTGTACTATAGAGCAGTCATACTAAAAACTGCATGGTACTGGCATAGAAACAGAATGGTGGATCAATGGAATCAAATAGAAGACCCTGACATAAATCCACACACTTATGGACACCTGATTTTTGACAAAGATGCCAAATCCACTCAATGGAAAAAAAGACAGCATCTGCAAAAAATGGTGCTGGTCTAACTGGAAGTCTACATGTAGAAAAATAGAAATAGATCCATACTTATCACCTTGCACCAAACTAAAGTCCAAGTGGATCAAAGACCTCAACATAAAAATAGACAACTAAACTGCTTAGAAGAAAAAGTGGGGAATACCCTTGAACTCATTGGCACAGGAGACAATTTCCTGAACAGAACACCAACAGCACAGGTTCTAAGAGCAACAATTAATAAATGGGACCTCATGAAACTGAAAAGCTTCTGTAAAGCAAAGGATACTATCCTCAGAACAAAATGACAGTACAGATTGGGAAAAGATCTTCACCAACCCTATATCTGACAGAGGGCTAATATCCAGTATATATAAAGAAATAAAGAAGTTAAACAGCAACAAATCAAGTAATCCAATTAAAAATGGGGTACAGAGCTAAACAGAGAATTCTCTGCAGAGGAATATCGAATGACAGAGAAACACTTAAAGAAATGCTCAACCTCATTAGCCATTAGGGAAATGCAAATCAAAACAACCCTAAGATTTCACCTTACAGCCATCAGAATGGCTAAGATCAAAAACTCAAGAGAGAACACATGCTGGAGAGGTTGTGGAGAAAGGAGAACCCTCCTCCACTGCTGGTGGGAATGTAAACTTGTACAACCACTCTGGAAAGCAATTTGGCGCTTTCTCAGACACCTAGGAATAGTGCTTCCCCAAGATCCAGCTATACCACTCCTAGGCATATATCCAAAATATTCTCAAGTACACAAAAAGGACATTTGCTCAACCATGTTTGTAGCAGCCTTATTTGTAATAGCCAGAAGCTGGATACAGCCCGGATGCCCCTCAGTGGAGGAATGGATGCACAATTGGTGGTATAGCTACACAATGGAATATTACTCAGCAATAAAAAAACAAGGAAATCATGAAATTTGCAGGTAAATGGAGGGATCTGGAAAAGATCATCCTGAGTGAGCTATCCCAGCAGCAGAAGGATGCACACGGTATATACTCACTCATATAGACATATAATATAGGATAAACCTACTAAAATCTGTACATCTAAAGAAACTAATCAAGAGGGAGGACTCTTGCTAAAATGCTCAATTCCTACCCAGAAAGGCAAAGAGGCTAGACATCAGAAGAAGGAGAAAAGAGGGAACAAGTCAGGAGCCTGACACAGAGGACCTCTGAAAAGCTCTACCCTGCAGACTATCAATGTAGATACTGAGACTTATGGGCAACCTTTGGGCAGAGTGCAGGGAATCTTAGGAAAGAAGTGGGAAACAGTAAGATCTGGAGAGGACAAGAACTCCCTAAGAAGAGCAACAGAACCAAAAAATCTGAGCACAGGGGTCTTTCCTGAGACTTCTATTCCAACCAAGGACTATGCATGAAGATAACCTAAGACCCCTGCACAGATGTAGCCCATGGCAGTTCAGTATCCAACAGGGACTGTCTCTGACATGAACTGATTGGCCTGCTCTTTAATTACCTCCCCCTGAGGGCGAAACAGCATTACCAGGCCACAGAAGAGGACAAGGCAGCCACTCCTGATGATACCTAATTGACTATGATCAGAAGGAAGGAAAAGAAGTCCTCCCCTATCAGTGGACTTGGGGAGGGGCATGCATGCAGAGGGTGGAGGAAGAGAGGGATTGGGAAGGGAGGAGGGAGGGAACCAAAGGGGGGGATACAAAGTGAGTAAAGTGTAATTAATAAAGAAAAAGAAAAAAGAAAGTGGAAGAGCTCATAGTAGCAACTTGACAGCTCCCTTGAAAGCTCAAGAAAAAAAGGAAGCAAGCACACACAAGAGGAGTTGAGGGCATGAAATAATTAAACTCAGGGCTGAAATCAATAACTAGAACAATACAAAGAATCAACAAAATTAACAGACAAAAACTTTAGTCAAACTAACTAAAAGACAGAGGGGGAATATCCAAATTCATAAAATCAGAAATGAAAAGGGGAATATAACAACAGACACTGAGCAAATCCAAAGAATGATTAGATCATATGTCAAAACCTGTATACCAAAAAACTGGAAAATCTAAATGAAATTAATTATTTTCTTGATAGATATTACTTGCCAAAGTTAAATCAAGATCAGGCTAACAATCTAAATAGACCTATAACCCCTAAGGAAATAGAAGTAGTCATCAAAATCCCCCAACCAAAAAGAGACTTGGACCATACGGTTTTAGCCCAGAATTCTACCAGATTTTCGAAGAACTACCAACAATACCAACTATATATATATAATATGATTTTATGAATATTTTATGTATATATATACATATATATATATATATAGAGAGAGAGAGAGAGAGAGAATCAGAAAAGTTCACTCAAGATAGTAGAGCTAGGAACTCTTTCTTTCTCTTTCTTTCTTCCAATCCTCTCTCTTTCCCTCTCTCTCTCCCTCTGTGCATGTGTGTCTACCAAACCTACACAGAGAAAACCCATCTCAAATAAGCCAAAACAAAAAATAAGTCTGCCTGGCATACAGAAGACTTTCAAACACAATTATATTTATTTAATCTTACTTTTACTGTCTGCCTTTTTGTCTTTCTATCAAAAGCTACACAGAGAAACCGTGTCCCAAATAAGCAAAAACTAACTAAATACATAAAGTAAATACATATAGAAAGAGTTACAGCACAATTGTATTTTTAATTTTATTTTATGTTTTAATTAAAATAATAAAGATTAAAATTAAGATGAGTGATTCATCATTTCATTGCTGCTCTGACTTAGGTTCGTTTTGTTATGCCAATATGTATTTCTGGTTTTTTTTTTTTCATTTCTATTTTTTTCTATCTATGAATGCACATTTCATTTATTTTTATTTTTATTTTTATTTTTTTGTTTTTCTTTTACATGCAGTAGGTCTGTGTCAGGGTAGTATATCTCCTGGAGCTGGAGTTAGAAACACTTCTGAGCTGACTTCAAAAACCCATTTGATATCCTTACATTCTGACCTCCAGACATATTATCTTACTGCCTGACTCCAGGACTTCTTTCTGAGTACTGCCATGACAGTAATGAGCTACTCCAAATTATTTTAAATTGTTGTTGCTGTTGTTTTTATATAGCAGAAACAGGGAGACCTACAAGGAAATTTACAGTGTCAAAGAGCAAAGGAGACTTCTCTGGAACTGGGGATTTACATAGATTGGTGTTGAGTCACTGCTTGTGTACTTTTATATTTAATGTGCATTTCTTAAACTGTTATTACTACTGTTGTGGTGCTGCAGTGGCTTCTCCCTAACCCTGATCTTGATCTCAGTCCTTGGGTCTGTGCAATGGTGGTGAGTTTGCTGTTAGCCTTCTTGTCTCTCTCTAGCTTGTTGTTGAATTGTTCTTGTTTGGTTGATTTTGACTTTATTATTTTTATTGGGAGTGTTGATGATTTGCCCGCCTGCTTGCCTGCCTACCTGCCTGCTGGTATTCTTATAGTTCCAGTGTGTAAGTTTCACATTTAGAGTTAGAATTTTTTCATAGAGATAGATTACCTGCAGGCCTGCACAGCCACCACCAGCACAGACAAACTCTTATTCAATGTTTATTTTATTTTATTTATTTATCCATCCGTTGATTGATTGATTTGTTTGTGGGGTTTTTTTTGTTGTTGTTGTTTTGGTTTTTTTTTTTTTTTTTTTTTTTGGTCTGTTTCGTTGTTTGTTTTTTGGAGATAGGGTTTCTCCGTGTAGCCTTGGTTTTGTAGACCAGGTTGGCCTGGAACTCACAGAGATCCACTTGCCTCTGACCCCCTGAATTCTGGGATTACAGTCATGTGCCTGGCCTATATTTTAATTTTATTTCCTGTTTGGTTGAGACAAGATTTTGAGACAATGTCTCTCTCTCTATGTTCTGCTGTAGTGCTGGCTGTTTTTATATTGAGTAGTTGCCACTACACATTTTTTCTCATGCCTTAGATATTTCTCTAGTTTGTTTTGAATTTATTTGCTTATCTATTTTTATTTTATGTGTGTTGATGTGAGGGTGTCCGATGACCTGGAACTGGAGGTACTGGCAGTCATAAGGGTGCTGGGAGTTGAATCTGGGACCTTTGGGAGAGCACACAGTGTTCTTAATCACTGAGCCCCCAAATTTATTTATTATGTGTTTATTTGTTAAGTTATTAACTATCTAGTTATTTATTTATTTGAGACAAAGTCACTTTCTACATAATATCTCTCTTTCTGTCTCTCTGTGTGTGTAGGTGTCTGTCAAAGACAGAGAGACAGAGATAGAAAGACAGAGAGACAGAGAACTATATTTTAAAAGTAAATTAAACGGACAATAAAGTAACAAGAAATTAAAAACAAACAAGCTTTGATTTTCCATTTTTCTTTTTCTCTTCAGACAGGGTTGCCACAGACCAGCCCAATCAGGTTCCCTGCGTCTGCGGGAGAATCAGAGTATTTGGATATCAGGAAGGCACAGTTTCAGGAGAGTTGACAGACAGAGACGACACCAAGATCGCTTTGACTCTGTTGTAATTTTACTGAAGTCAGGCTACTAAATTTATAGTGATTTCTTATGAAGCACCTTAAAGTTGGCATGCTTTCCAGAACATTCAAACTTTTACCAAGGATACAAAGTTTATGTTTTAACTCGAAAGTGCAGCTAAGCATAAAGCAATGCCCACAAGAAATCTTGGCCTAGAAACTTTCTGATCATTGCAAACAAGAAACAAAAACCTCGAACTGTGGTTTCATTATCACTGACTAGTGAAGGGGAAAGTCAGGAGCTGTAATAGTCCTCCAAGCCAAGTCAAATACCTGCCAAAGTTTTTTTTCTACATTAAAGTCTAAATACACCTTGGTCAACCATCCTCCCATATGTCTTGCTAAAGAGTTATAATCTTCCTTAGAAACAAGACGCTAAAGGGAGGCATGCTCGAGCCAGCTGTACTTTCTTATGCTATCTTTTCCTAAGAAGGAGCCCATTATTTCTTTTTCTATTCTTATAATGCTTTCTGATACCAAATCTGATTCATTACTTCTTTTAAAATTATTTTTCTTCCATTTTATTTTTATTAAAGCTTTTAATAATCTATCAAAAAGATATTTCCTTGAATAGTTAGTTGTGCTGTACCAGGAATCATAGAGAAAAATCAAAAGGCTCATTAATTCAATCCTTCATCTGAGAAAGCAGGATTTTCAGAGTACATCTTTTTGGCGTAGATGGCCCGGGGGAACATCCAGTGACTTCTAGGGAGCAGATTCCCATAGGAAACGTGTCTCCTAGTCTTAGCAGCATAATTTTATGCTTATATAGCACTTTTTTTATGCTCACATAGACTCTGGAGTTAGTGTGGCACAGGGTTTCTTTGTCATGCAACATGCTCTGTAGACAAGTCTGGCCTTGAAACAAAAATAAGGACTGTTTCTGCCCTTTTTTTCTTGTGGTTGTTTTCCTGCCTTTTTTGTTTGTTTTATTCCTTCCCTATACAGTCAAGCAAGGGCAGTGCTTGTGTAGTCCTGGCTGTCCTGGAAATCATTCTGTAGACTAGGCTGGATTCAAACTCAGAGATTGACTGGCCTCTGCCTCCCAAGTGCTGGAAATCTGTTTTGTTTTTGTTTTTTTTCTCCTGTGAAGTCAAGGGTTTCTCTTAGTTTCTCTTAGTTCTTTTTCCTTTTGTGTCTTTAATTTATTTTTTTAAGACAGGAAGTTAAACATTTATGGTGGTTTACTTTTCATGTAGAGAGGGTACTGTGTAGAATTTGAGTGCATCCTCAGAGTTCTGCACATACAAATTGGATTTAACTTCTGATCCTATAGAAAGGCTAGTAAACAGAGAACAAAAAAAAAGGCCTTAAAAAGTATGTCACATGAGCCATGATGGCTGCCATCCTCATGGTGGTGTCATTTTGATGAGGTCAACAACCAAACCCTAGGCCAAAGAGGTACTGAAACATTTTGAACTGTGATTTGAACACCCCCACATAGAGAGGAGGGAGGGGAGAAGAGAAAGAAAGACACAAATCACACATAGATCCTCTGTCTCTCTCTCACACACATATACAGACATGCACACATTAGAGAAAGAGAGAGATTTTGAAAATTAAACTAAATATGTAATAAAGAATAAATATAGAATAAAGACTATAAAAGCAGAAGAAAAAGTAAAAAAAAAAAGAAAAGAAAAGAAAAGAAAAGAAAAGAAAAGAAAAGAAAAGAAAAGAAAAGAAAAGAAAAGAAAAGGCCTGCCTGGAATCAGGAAATAAAAGTAAGCTAAGCTGGGTGTGGAGGTGCACTCTTTTAATCCCAGCACCCTAAAGGCAGGTACATCTGTGAAGTTTGCGTCTCAGATGGTAAGCTTTATTGAGAATCCTTGTTTCAAATAACTAAAACTTAAGTATGTAAGTAAGTAAGTACATGAATAAAATAAAGAAATAATGAGAAGTGAATGGCATGAAGCTGCCTTTGCTGAATCCACACCCACACATAGTTTAGATGACACCTACACATCCTGCCTTTAACACTTGCATGTTCTATCTTACATTCAAGCATACAGGTGCCTATTTTTACACCAATGCACCCACAAAATATTAAAGAACTCAGAAAGCAGTGACCTGTTATTTCCACATACAGATGGGCTTTTTTTTTTTTTTTTTTTTTTTTGCAATTCACTGAGTTCTAAGTTCAGGGATCCTTAACGACAGAAAGAAGACACTGAGGACATGCCAAATGAGCAGAGAGTCATATTCAACCACAGTTTGTAAGAGCGCTTCACTAGTGTGCTGCTGGAAAAAAAATCAAGATTGTTGAGGGATATGTAATAGATCTTCATTCTTTATACCAGAGGAAATTTACACCCAAGAGCTATTCTCTTTCCTTTTCATGTTGTCCTTTCTTAGTAATCGACTGTGTATGTGTATGTATGTATGTGTATGTGTACCTTCCTACCCGCCTCTGTATGCGTTTCTTTCTCTTTCTCTCTTTCTCTTTCTTTCTTTCTTTCTTTCTTTCTTTCTTTCTTTCTTTCTTTCTTTCCTTTCTTTCTTTCTTTCTTTCTTTCCTTCCTTCCTTCCTCTCTCTCTCTCTCTCTCGCTCTCTCTCTCTCCTTGTTTCTCTCTTTTCTTTACTCTGTTTTCTGTCTGTGTCTCTCTGTGTGTGTATGTGTATTTGTGTCTACCTACCAAATCTACACAGAAAATCCTCCTCTCAAATAAGCCAGAACTAAATAAATAAATAAATAACTTACATCCTAAGTCTGCCTGGCATTCAGAAGGAGTTTCACCACAGTTAATCACCTTTTATTTTAGGTTTTAGTTACAAATAAATAACAAAATTTAATTTAAAAGGATTAATTCATTGCTGCTCCATAGGGTCTCCCTGACCATATGTTTTTCTTCTGTAAATCCATGATTTCCAGATCTACATAAAGAGACCCCAGTCCTAACTATCCCTCCAAATATATATACATGTATACACACATATATTTGATTATATATATTAACTTGGGATAAAACAAACAAATAAGGGAAGGCATCAATGGGACCCTGGCTTATGGGAGAGTGGAGAGTACTGGGCTAGGGTGCTCCCAACTCTGTATGTACTGCATAAACTCGGAATGCTGCCCATGTCTATAACCCCACTAGCACTAAGGAGCTGGAACTAAGCAGATGTGTGGAGGGTTGGTCAGGTTTAGGTGTGTGTGATGAGAAGTTGCTTCCATGTTGCTTTCCAATGCTGGCGCTTTAAAGCTTTTTTGCAAACTCCATGCTCACGTATCTTTTAGCTTATTCGATTTTACTTCATTTTTAGATTTGGTTTAAATTTATCTGGTAGCCAGTAAGCCTCAGGTATCCAGGGACATGAGGGGAAAGGGAAGCTCTGGCCTAAGGTTCTTCAAAAGCCCCTGCGCGCCATCCTTTCAGTACCGCATAAACTTGGGGTGCTGGCCATGCCTGCGATTGCAGCACCCAGGAGCTGGAAAGAAAAAGATCAGAATATCTCCAGCAACATCGCAAGTAGTAGTCATCCTGGGCAAAAAGAGACCCTCTCCTGAAAATGAGATGAAATTAACTAGTTTTTTTTTTTTTTTTTCCTTACCAAAATGCAAACGTGTAAAACAAAGCACAATTTAAAGCGAATTCCTGGAGATAAAACAAAAACGGGAATTTTAACCATTTCACTGTTATTTTAATTTGTTCTAATTCTGTGTTTAGTCTGAGAACGAACATGGTGAGCGGCGGTAGTGGAAACAAACACAGCAGCAACAAACCCTGATTGGCGAAGTGGTTTGCTTTGGTGTGTTTGTTTTTTAAAAGGTTTTTTAAAAGGTTTCTAAGTGGTATGGAACTGAGGCCGCCTCTTACCTCGCCCACCTGAAGGTGGGATGTCACCTTCCCCTAATTGTGCCTGTCCTCTGCCCCACTAAAGGAATCGTCAGTCACATACTTTCTGCTTTCTCTGGGGCCTCCCTCAGCCTTAGAGAGGAAGCGAATGATTTGCCTTGTTTTCACAGCTTCCTGTCCTACATCCGGTTTTGTAGCCGGAGGGGTCCACCCGAGAACAGCCCTCCTTCGCTATGTTTGGGAGGGACAACGGCCACCGTTTGTGCCACTCCTGAGAGGCAGGTGATAGGTATGCCTCTCTGCTTTGCCTGTGTGTCTCCCAGAGATAGGCAGGACCATCTGGAGCTCTGAGTGTGTGCAAATCTGTATTGTTGCTTTCTTGGACAATTGAGATGGTTGTCGGGTGACACCTAGTGGTAACAGTTTTCTGCAACGTGTGTGTCTGTTATTCCGGTAGACCTCAAGGAGAGCAAAGTGCCTGCTAGGAGCCAGCCAGGGTGACAAGAGTGCAGGGTGACCTTGAGAGCAGGCTATGTCCTGGAGGGTGTGTCGTAAAGATCTGAGTGTACAGTGTTGTATTCGGAGAGTACTGTTGGGGGTGGTAGGTGCTGTTTGCCAGTGATAGGCCAAATCAGGGGTACAGGGGAGGCGTGGGCAGGTGGACCAGTGAAGGAGTTAAGGATGGCAGAGGTGGCTCCATTTTGTTGCTCAGACTCTATCTTAAGTTGACTGTCCTTGGAGTGACTTGGCCCCCACCTCTGGGTTCTGTGAAAGGACACCTGGCCCTCCACCCTGAAGGTTGTCAGAATATGTTAATGGATAACTATAATCAGGCCTCTATTTCACAGGTTGTCACAAATACCACAGTATTAATGCGTCCTCCATCCAGCAGACTATCAGATGTCTTAGATATCTTGTAGTTTGGCCAGGTAGCTTGGAACAATTAGCCTAAAGGTCACCTCCCTTGCTGAACCTCCCCGAAAACCCACCCAATCTTACCTTTCCCTGTACCACCCAAGGCTTGGAATTCCTCCCTGTGGTTTTTCCCTTTAAAAATTCTGTCCCCCACCCCCCGAGAATCAGGCTCTCACTTTCTAACATGCTATGCCAGGGAAGATTGGGTGGCCTGAGCTTAAGCTTGAATAAAGATACTTGTGTGATTTGCAATGGACGTGACTCCTGGTAGTCTTTTGGGGGTCTCTTGAATTGGGAACAACACCAGAAGGCTTCTACCTGTGGAACTTGGGTTGACCCAGGCTTCTTTTTGGAGCTCCCCCATCACCCAGACTCTATCCTAAGCCCAAGAGAATGCTGTATCCATGGCTAAATGGCCTACTGGCCCTGGCCCAGCTCCAACTCTGTGGAGCTTCAGAGCTTGTTGTTTTTTTCCCTGCCTTTTCTCCACGAGCCCTCTGTACCCTGTGGCAGAACTCTGGATCCTAAGCCAGAGAGAATGCTGTGTCCCTGCCTAACTCACCAACTATACATATATATGTGTATATATATACACACATATACATACATATTTACATAATACATACATAGATACACACACATAAACACCCACACCATCATATACAAAAAGGTCGACCAGTTGTTCCTTCTCTCTCTCTTTCGCTCTCTCTCTCTCTCTGTCTTCTTTCCATAGATGAGGTCGACCAGTTGGTCACTTCTCTCTGTTTCAACACCACAAGAGAGGAGGTTGACCAGTTGTCCCTTTTTATAGAAAGAGAGAGGGAGAAAGAAAGAGAGAGAGAGAGGGAAAGAGAGAGGGAGGGAGGGAGGGAGGGAAAGAAAGAAAGAAAGAAAGAAAGAAAGAAAGAAAGAAAGAAAGAAAGAAAGAAAGGTGGGTGAGGAAATAAATAATGAATTGACCAAGAGAGCTCTAATACCGACTTTTCCTTGTCTGTGTGTCTGTCTGCCTGCATGTACACACCAGCATAGAAGAGACTGGCCAGTTGGTCACTTTTCTCTGTTTCAACACAAGAGAAGAGGTCAACCAGTAGTCTCTTTTAAATAAATAAATAGATATATAGTAGATAAATAAATAGATAGATAAGTAAAGAAATAGATGGATGGATGGATAAATAGATAATGAATTGACCAGAAGAGATCTATCTGCTATCTGCTATCGACTTTTCCTTGTCTGTTTGTCTGTCTGTCTGCATGCATGCACCAGCAGAAGAGGGCACCAGTCCTCATGATAGATGGTTGTGAGCCATCTCTCCAGTCTTTATTTATCTATCCATTCATCTTTATATTTCCTTGGCTGTCCCAGAGCCAAGATCTGCCTCCACTTTGATTTTTTTTAAACTAATGTTGAATGTCTAGGTAAAGGTTGAGCATATTTATTTTTACTTTTTTGTTTTGTTATTTGTTATATAGATTTATTGTTCTTTTAAAATGGACGTCTGTCATTATCATTTTTCTTGATTTAAGATTAGATTGCCTGTCTGCTATGCTGACTGTGGCCAACTTCTCTCCATCCTCATAACTTGAGTGTGCATGGTTTGTGTGTACATACTTGTGTGCAATTGGCCCTCGTCAGCCTGCTTGCACACTGTCTGTCTGCCCAAGGGTTGGGGCATGGAGGGATAGGAGGTGTCCAGGAGGGCACACTGAGGAGATGAACATTAGGAAGCATGGTGTTCCCTAAAAATTATAATCGTTCATTCAAATAAAGCATTTGCTTTGCTTTGCTTTGCAGGGCCCAACCTAATGTTTTTTTTTTGTTGTTGTTGTTTTGTTTTGTTTTGGTTTGGTTTGGATGTTTGTTTGTTTTTTGCTTTGCTTGCTTGCTTGCTCACTTGCTTTGACATGTTTTCCTTTTCCTATTCATGCAGGGTTTCCTGACCACCCTTGCAATCAAGAAGGAGGTGAGAATCAAAGCCAGGCCAGAAAATGGAGTAAAGCCATGGGACTGCTGTACCCCAGGCAAGCTGGACTGCCCTCCTTCCCAAGGTGGGAATCACATATACAAAAGAAGAAACTTCATCATTACAGCATAAGAAGTTGGCTCTTACTCTTCCTCTTGGCGCACAGCCCATTTGCCCCTTTTCACTTTATTTATTTATTTATTATTTTGTTTATTTATTATTTATTATTTATTCACTTTATTTATTTATTTTATTTCAATGAAATAAAGTGAATAAATGAATGACCGTGAAGTTTCTAGCTGTTTATTTATTTGTACTTCTCTCTGAGCTAATTCCTTTGATTTTTACTACTGCCTGTCTCTCACCTCACTCCTCTGCGTGTGTTTGTTTGTGTATGTATATGGCATGTGGGCACATGTGTCCTTGGAAGTGTCTCTATCTGTCTGTGAACTACTTGAGCATACCTGATGCCCACAGAGACCATAAGGAGGATGCCAGATTTCCTGGGACTGGAAAAACAGTCAGAGCGGTTCTTTATATATATATATATATTGCTGTTGAAGTATCCATTTATTCTTTTTTTTAATTTTTCATCAATTACACTTTATTCATTCTGCATCCCCCCCATAAGCGCCTCCCTCCTCCCCTCCTGATCTCACCCTCGCTCCTCCCTCTGCATGCATGCCACTCCCCAAGTCCACTGATAGGGGAGATTCTCCTCTCCTTTCTGACCTTAGTCCATCAGTTCACATCAAAAGTGGCTGCATTGTCCTCTACTATGGCCTGGTAAGGCTGCTCCCCCCCAGGGGGAGGTGATCAAAGAGCAGGCCAATCAGGTTATGTCAGAGGCAGTCCCTCTTCACATTACTATGTAACCCAATTGGACTCTGAACTGCCCT
This sequence comes from Meriones unguiculatus, assembly GCF_030254825.1. NCBI lineage: Eukaryota > Metazoa > Chordata > Mammalia > Rodentia > Muridae > Meriones > Meriones unguiculatus. The sequence continues at coordinate 86,584,392 of NC_083351.1, forward strand.
GGGCTACATCTGTGCAGGGGTTCTGGATTATCTCTATGAATAGTCCTTGATTGGAGTATGAGTCTCTGGGAAGTTCCCTGTGTTCAACTTTTCTTGTTCTGTTGCTCTCCTTGTGGAGACCCTGTCCTCTCCAGCTCTTACTATTTCCCAGTTCCTACCTAAAATTCCATTCACTCTGCCCAAGAGTTGCCCATCAGGCTCAGCATCTGCTTTGATAGTCTGTAGGGCAGAGGCTTTCAGAGGCCCTCTGTGGTAGGTTCCTAGGTTGTTTCCTGTTTTATTCTTCTTCTGATGTCCATCCTCTTTGCCTTTCTGGATGGGGATTGGACATTTTAGTTAGGGTCCTCTCTCTTGCTTAGTTTCTTTAGATGCACAGGTTTTAGTGGGTTTGTCCTATGTTGTATGTCTATATGAGTGAGTATATACCGTGTGTGTCTTTTTGCTTCTGCAACAACTCACTGAGGATGATCCTTTACAGGTCCCACCATTTACCTGCAAATTTCATGATTTCCTTATTTTTCATTGCTGAGTAATATTCCATTGTGTAGATGTACCACAATTTCTGCATCCATTCTTCAGTTGAGGGGCATCTGGGTTTTTTCCAGCTTCTGGCTATTACAAATAAAGCTGCTACAAACATGGTTGAGCAAATGTCCTTTTTGTGTACTTGAGCCTCTTTTAGATATATGCCCAGGAATGGTATGGCTGGATCTTGAGGAAGCGCTATTCCTAGTTGTCTGAGAAAGCACCAGATTGATTTCCAGAGTGGTTGTACAAGTTTACATTCCCACCAGCAGTGGAGAAGGGTTCCCCTTTCTCCACAACCTCTCCAGCATGTGTTTTCACTTGAGTTTTTGATCTTGGCCATTCTCATGGGTGTAAGGTGAAATCTCAGGGTTGTTTTGATTTGCACTTCCCTAATGGCTAGTGAGGTTGAGCATTTCTTTAAGTGCTTCTCTGCCATTTGGTATTCCTCTACAGAGAATTCTCTGTTTAGCTCTGTTCCCCATTTTTTAAGTGGATTACTTGGTTTGCTGCTTTTCAGCTTCTTTAGTTCTTTATATATACTGGATATGAATCCTCTGTCAGATACAGGGTTGGTGAAGATTCTTTCCCAATCTGTAGGCGGTTGCTTTGTTTTGATGACGGTGTCCTTTCCTTTGCAGAAGCTTTTCAGTTTCATGAGGTCCCATTTATTGATTGTTGCTCTTAGAGCCTGTGCTGTTGGTGTTCTGTTCAGGAAGTTGTCTCCTGTACCAATGAGTTCTAGCGTATTTCCCGCTTTTTTTTCAAGCCGATTTAATGTGTCTGGTTTTATGTTGAAGTCTTTGTTCCACTTGGACTTCGATTTTGTGCAGGATGGTATGTCTGGATCTATTTTCATTTTTCAATATGTAGACATCCAGTTGGACCAGCACCATTTGTTGAAGATGCTATCTTTTTTCCACTGAATGGTTTTGGCATCTTTGTCAAAGATCAGGTGTCCATAAGTGTGTGGGTTTATTTCTGGGTCCTCTGTTCGGTTCCATTGATCCACCATTCAGTTTCTATGCCAGTACCATGCAGTTTTTAAAACTGTTGCTCTATAGTACAACTTAAGATCAGGGATGGAGATACCTCCAGAAGATCTTTTATTGTAGAGGATTGTTTTAGCAATTCTGGGTTTCTTGTTATTCCATATGAAGTTGAGAACTTTTCTTTCCAGGTCTGTAAAGAATTGTGTTGGTAATTTGATGGGCATTGCATTGAATCTGTAGATTGCTTTTGGTAAAATGGCCATTTTTACTATGTTAATCTTGCCAAGCCATGAGCATATCTCATATCTTCTTCTAATTATTTCTTCAGAGATTTGAAAATTTTTTTCATACAAGTCTTTGACTTCCTTGGTTAGGGTTACTCTGAGGTACATAATGTCATTTGTGGCTATTGTGAAAGGTGTTGTTTCCCTAATTTCTTTCTCAGCCCTTTTGTCTTTTGTATACAGGAGGGCTACTGATTTTTTTGAGTTAATTTTGTATCCGGCCAGTTTGCTGAAGGTGTTTATCAGCTGTAGGAGTTCCCTGGTAGAGTTTTTGGGGTCACTCACATATACTATCATATCATCTGCAAATAGTGATAATTTGACTTTTTCCTTTCCAATTTGCATCCCCTTGATCTCCTTCAACTGTCTTATTGCTCTAGCAAGGACTTCCAGCACTATGTTGAAGAGATATGGAGAGAGTGGGCAGCCTTGTCTTGTCCCTGATTTTAGTGGGATTGCTTTGAGTTTCTCTCCATTCAGTTTGATGTGGGCTATAGGCTTGCTGTATATCGCCTTTACTATGTTTAGATATGTGCTTGTATCCCTGATCTCTCCAATACTTTAAACATGAATGGATGTTGGATTTTGTCAAATGCTTTTTCAGCATCTAGTGAGATTATCATGTGTTTTTTTTTTCAGTTTGTTAATATGGTGGATCACATTGATGGATTTCTGTATATTGAACCACCCGTGCATACCTGGGATGAAGCCTAGTTGGTCATAGTGGATAATATCTTTAATGTGTTCTTGGATTTGGTTTGCAAGTATTTTATTAAGTATTTTTGCATCAATGTTCATAAGGGAGATTGGCCTGAAATTCTCTTTCTTTGTTGAGTTTTTGTGAGGTTTAGGTGCCAAGGTGACTGTGGCTTCATAGAATGAGTTTGGTAATGTTCCTTCTGTTTCTATTTTGTGGAATAGTTTGAAGAGAATTGGAGTTAGCTCTTCTTTGAAGGTTTGGTAGAATTCAGCGCTGAAGCCATCTGGTCCTGGGCTTCTTTTGGATGGGAGACTTTTGATGACTGCTTCTATTTCTTTGGGGGATATAGGTCTATTTAGTTGATTTACCTCGTCCTGATTCAGCTTTGGTAAGTCAGATCGATCAAGAAAATTGTCCATTTCATTTAGATTTTCAAATTTTGTGGCATATATACTTTTGAAGTAAGTCCTAATGATTGTTTGGATTTCCTCAGTGTCTGTAGTTATATCCCCCTTTTCATTTCTGATTTTGTTGATTTGGGTGGTGTCTCTCTGCCTTTTAGTTAGCTTGGCTAAGGGTTTGTCGATCTTGTTGATTTTCTCAAAGAACCAGCTCTTGGTTTCATTGATTCTTTGAATTGTTTTATTTGTTTCCAATTGATTGATTTCAGCCCTGAGTTTGATTATTTCCAGCCGTCTACTCCTTCTTGGTTTGTCTGCTTCTTGTTTTTCTAGGGTTTTTAAGTGAGCCATTAAGGTGCTTGAATGAGCTGTCTTGAATTTCTTCTTGAAGGCACTTAGTGCTATGAACTTTCCTCTTAGCACTGCTTTCATTGTGTCCCACAAGTTTGGGTATGTTGTGTTTTCATTTTCATTGATTTCTAGAAAGACTTTAATTTCTTTCTTTATTTCTTCCCTGACCCAGCTGTCATTTAGTAACAAGTTGTTCACTTTCCATGTGTGTGTAGGCTTTTTGCTATTTCTGTTATTGTTGAGGTCCAGCTTTATTCCATGGTGATCAGACAAGATACAAGGGATTATTTCAATCTTCTTGTATCTGTTGAGGCTTCCTTTGTGACCCACTATATGGTCTATTTTGGAGAAGGTTCCATGAGGTACTGAAAAGAAGGTAAATTCTTTTGTGTTTGGGTGTAAAGTTCTGTAAATGTCTGTTAGGTCCATTTGATTCAGGACCTCTGTCAGAGACATTTTTTCTTTGTTTAATTTCTGTTTTGTTGACCTGTCCTTTGTTGAGAGTGGGGTGTTGAAGTCTCTCACTATTAATGTGTGGGGATCTATATGTGCTTTAAATTTTATCAATGTTTCTTTAACAAATGTGGGTGCTCTTGTATTGGGGCATAGATGTTCAGGATTGTGATGTCTTCCTGGTGGAATTTTCCTTTGATGAGTATGAAGTGTCCTTCCCCATATCTTTTTATTAATTTTGGTCGAAAGTCTATTTTATCAGATATTAGAATGGCTACTCCTGCTTGCTTCTTGGGTCCATTTGCTTGGAAAGTCGTCTTCCAACCCTTTACCCTCAGGTAATGTCTATCTTTGTGTCTTAGGTGTGTCTCTTGTATGCAACAGATTGCTGGGTTTAGTTTACGTATCCATTTTGTTAATCTGTGTCTTTTTATTGGAGAGTTGAGTCCATTGATGTTGAGAGAGATTAATGACCAGTGGCTGCTAGATCCCTTGATTTTGATGTTGGCTGTGGTCATCAGGTTGTATGCTTGGTTGCTTTTTGTTTTACTGAAGTGAGGTTATTTATTTCCTATGTTTTCTTGAATGTAGCTAGTTTTCCTGGGTTGTATTTTCCCCTCTAGTGTCTTCTGTAATGCTGGATTTGTGTGTAGGTATTGTTGAAATTTGTTTTTGTCATTGAATATCTTGTTTTCTACATCTATGAGGACTGAGAGTTTTGCGGGGTATAGTAGCCTGGGTTGACATCTGTGTTCTTTTAGGGTCTGCATGATATCCGCCCAGGCCCTTCTGGCTTTCATAGTCTCTGTTGAAAAGTCAGGTGTGATTCTAATGGGTTTGCAATTATATGTTACTTGGCCATTTTCCCTTGCAGCTTTTAGTATTTTTTCTTTGTTCTGTATACTTACTGTTTTGATTATTATGTGGTGGGAGGATTTTCTTTTCTGGTCAAATTTGTTGGGTGTTCTGTTGGCCTCATGTATTCTAATTGGCCTCTCCTTTAGCTTGGGGAAATTTTCTTCAGTGATTTTGTTGAAAATATTTTCTGGGCCTTGGAGAAGGGAGTCTTCTTTTTCCTCTATACCTATTATTCTTAGGTTTTGTCTTTTCATATTGTCTTGGATTTCTTGGACAGTCTGTGTCAGGAATTTTTCAGATTTAACATTTTCTTTGACAGATACATCGATTTCTTCCATTGTATCTTCTATACCTGAGATTCTTTCTTCCATCTCTTGTAGTCTGTTGGTTATGCTTACCTCTGTAGTTCCTGTTTTCTTCCCTAGATTCTTCCTTTCCATTATTTCCTCCATTTGTGTTTTCTTTAATTTTTCCAATTCAATCTTCAGGTCTTGAATTGTTTTGTTTACTTCCTTCACCTGTCTGATTGTACTTTCCTGTTTTTCTTTTAGTTCCTTCAACTCTGTTTCTTTTATTTCATTCAGTGCTTTAAGCATTTCCTTTCTAAAGGCCATAAACTGTTTGGCTGCAGCTTCCTCTATTTCTTTATGGATGGCAATATTCTGTTTGAGTTTATCTTCCTCTATGTCTTTACCTATCTTATTTGTTTCCTCTGTTATCATCTTCATGAGCATACTTGTTAGGTCATCTTCTTGGATTTCAGTTATGCTGGGGTGTCCGGGGCTACTTGCCCCTGTGTAACTGGGTTTTGGAGATGCCATATTGCTCTGTCTTTTGTTGCTTGAGCTTTTACGCTGGCCTCTACCCATTGTGCTATCTTAGGTGTTTGGGGTTATTTTCTGGTGGTTCCTGGGGATCCTGTGGTGGAGAGAATCCCCTTTGTAGAAAGCTGGTTTTTCCTGAAGGATGTCTTCTCAGCTTTTTGGGTATAGTCCCTGGATGGCTGGTGTTTTTTCAGGAGTTGTTCACCTCAGGGATATAGACCTGAGTGGTAACTGTGGTCTTTGTTAGTCGAGAGGGTTCTCCTCTCACCCAGGGAAGTCCTGAGGGCAGCTGCCCTGTTTTTGGGTTTCTTGTTGTAAATATAATGATCAACTGCTGTGACCCAGTTGGACATCAGGCAAGCAGCAACTGTTTGTGCCTGTGTCTGGAGCACAGCTGGGTGATGGCCCCACTGGTCTGCTAGACTGCTAGGCTTTTTCTAGGGAAGGATTGGGTGATTTAAGTCAGTACAATTTCCTTCCTTCCCTGTGGATTCTCTGGTGACATGGACTCCCAGTGTCTTTTTTGCCCTGGTGCACACTGCTCAGTGTCCACCAGCTGGCTGGCCACAGAAACTGCCTGTGCCTGGAGCACTGCTGAGTGATGGCGGCTCAGTCTCTGCCAGTTGTCTGGTGCGCAGAAACTGCCTGTGTCTGCCTTTGCGGCCTTTGGGAGCCTGGGTGCCTCCCTAAGCTGGGTAATTTTCCGGGGACCTTTTCAGGCTGGGGTTGTCGGCTGAGTGCTCTGAGATCAGACCAGCCGTTTCACTCCCTGTGTGTTTGCACAGAACAGTGAAACTCATTTGCTGGTGCCCTGGTGCCCACAGTTCTAACTCAGGCGGCAAATCAGGTGCGCAGGCAGACAGGGCTCTGTGCTGGAGCCTGGGTCTCGGGCTCTGGCTCTGCGCTGGGTCCTGGTGTGCCCATGGAACCCGAGTCTTTTCCAGGGGATGTCTGGGTGACCTAAGGCCGGTCCCAATCGTTTCCTGTACCCTGGGGTTATCTCTTGACTGAAAATTCCAGTCTCTGATAGTGTGGTGCACACGGTTCAGTCTGGGACCCTGACCAGAGACACTGGCTTGTGGCTCTGGGCTGGGGCTGGGGCTGGCGGCCGGCAGCCAAGCGTCTGGTGGAACCGGGATCTCTTCAGCGGTTTAGCCAGGTGAGTTAAAAGCTGATTGAATCCCCCACTGTGGGGTATCCTCTCACCTGGGAAACACAATGACTGTGTTTTATGGCCGCGAGTTCTGATTACTGGTCACTGTGCTGATCTTGCTGCTGCTGCTCAGAATGAGAGTCCTCCCGGCACCGCCATCTTGCCCCTCCCAGCCCAGAGCAGTTCTTAACTGCTGAGTCATATCTCTTCGGGCAGGTGCAAGATTTCTGGTTTTTTGTTTTTTGTTTTTTTCTTAGCAATAAGTATAAGTTTATTCAAGAGCAAATACTCTTTTCCCAGCTAAAATGTTCCTCCATGTGGTAACAGCACAGTTTCTAGTTCACATCACCACTATCAATTTAGAAAGTATGCATCTCTTTCAAAGATTTATTTTATGTGTGTATATCTTGTGTGTATATATGTATCTCGTGTGTGTGTTTTGTGTGTGTATCTCTCGTGTGTGTCTCTCTCTCTCTCTCATGTGTGTGTGTGTGTGTGTGTGTGTGTATCTTGTTCCCAGATGCTAACAGTCCACTGAAAAGTCTGGATAGAGAAGAGAAAAGGGCACATACAAAAATAGGGACAGGACGGATATGGGTGTAAAGCAGGAACAATGAGCCAGTCTGCTCAAATCAGAACATGAGAGGTCTCAAGATCTCCCAATGCTCATAAAATCACACACTATCTACCTGTCACCAATGCCACCCTCCCAGGAGTTTAAATCATCTTCAGATTGCTGCTAACACCTAATGTAATGTAAACACTATGTAAAAAGTTGTTACATCATATTGTTTAGGGGATAATAAGACACATTGATACATGTTCAGTGGAGAAACATTTTTAAGGAGTGTGTGTGTGGGTGCACATGCTTGAGCTTAGTGCTTAAAGATGCCAGAGGCATCAGATCCCCTGGAGCTGAACTTAATGCAGTTATGAGCTGCCTGGTGCTGGTACTGAGACCCAAACTCAAGCCCTCTGAAGAGCAGTAACTGCTGAGCATTTCTACAGCTTCCAGGTGCATTTTTTCCCCTAAACATTTTCAATCCGCTATCAATTAAACTCTCAGGTGCCATCCCTGTGAATATAGGATCGATGAACATGGAGGACCATCCACAGTTGATTAAGTACATTTGACATAGTTCATTATAACCATTATTATACATGATGACATGCACAGTATTCCAAGCAAGGAAGAATCGTCAAAATATCTAACATTTGTCAATAAAGGCATACCTTGGGGGCTGGAGAGATGCTTCGGCAGTTACAGTTGCTTGCTGCTCAGCCAGAGGAACCAAGATCAGTTCCCAGCACCCACATCAGATGCCTTTCCTTCTATAATTCCCGCTTAAGGGGATGTGATGTTTTTTTTTGTTTGTTTGTTTTTTTGTTTTATGTTTTTTTTTCCACTGTGAATCATTTTAAAACTCACTCCAGTAGAAGATCTGCAAGTGAGCTTCAAGATTTACTTGGGCTTCTTTGAAGAACCCCTGGCTCCTCTAGTCTTACTCTTGCAAATAGACCCCTCAGAGGAAGGCTGTAAGTTCTTTTTATATCACCCCTAATTACTCTATTTTATGTAATTGGTGTTCTACCTCCATGTATATCTGTGTGAGGGTGTCAGATTCCCTAAAACTAGAGTTACAAAAGGTTGTGACCTGCCTGCCAGGTGGGTGCTAAGATTTGTAATGGGGTCCCATGGAAAAACAACCAGTGTTCTTAATTGTTGAGCCATTGCTTCATCCCTTTGACCATTGCTCTTTTGGAAGGGTAAGAGACATTTTTCTCCCCTTCTTTGTTTGCAGACAGGATACTGGTTAGTTTCCACTTCTCCCTGAACAAATCTGAGGGTGACTTTTCACAGTTAAAATTCAGGATTTGTGTGGCGCTGCCTTCACAGTGTCCTTGAGATTTGGAATGAGCTGGGGTCGTGTTGTGTCAGCATGGATGGGGCAAGGGGGAGGAAAGCGAAAGGAGTATTCTTTACCAATGAGAGACTTTTGTTAGTTTGGTTGGTTGTTTTTCTTTGTTTGTTTTGTTTCTTTTTTGTTTGTTGGTTGGTTGGTTTTTTTGTTTTGATTTGTTATGTTTTTTGAGGAAGGGTTTGTCTGTGTAGGCTTGGCTGTCCTAGACTTGTATTGTAAACCACGTTGGCCTCCAACCTGCCTCTGCCTCCCAGGAGTGCACCACCATGACATTTTGCTTTTTTTAACTCATGTTTAATGTCTAGGTAAAGCTTGAGCAGAGGGGTTAGAGGGATAGCTCAGTGGTTAAGAGCACTGGCTGCCCTTCCAAAGGACACAGGTTCAATTCCAAGCACCCACATGACAGCTCATAACTGTTTGTAACTCCCATTCCAGGTGATCTGACATCTCTACACCAATGCACATAAAATAAAATGAAATAAATGATTTGGGGTTGGGGATCTAGGTCAGTGGTAGAGCTCTTGCTTAGCAAGTTCAATGCCCTGGATTCAGTCCTCAGCTCTGAAAAAATTAAAAATAAAAGAAGGCTTGAGGAGAAATCATGGTCTATGCCACCCCCTCCTTATTCCTCCCCATACACACCTTTCTTATCTTTGCTTTTTTGGTTTGTAAGGATTCCCTACAGAGATTGCCTGGCCCTTCCAAGACTGACTGGCAGGAGCCTCCTGAGACTAGTTCTACTGGAAAGTCTACCTAGCACTGAGGATGGCATCTCATAACCATATAGGTGGCTCCCACTTTGGGAGCCCCTTTGTCCAACTGGGACAGAACTGCACACTAGCAAGCTGGTAGTGAATGGTTGGATATACAGAAAAGGAACACTTACAGACAGCAAAGTTCAGCTGTGTTTTTTGTTTGTTTGTTTGTTTGTTTGTTTGTTGGGGGTGTTTCCCATCCCCCAACTACCTCCTAGATCTTTTTCATTCACCCAAAATCTGTCCTGGGCCTGCTCTTAGGTATGGTTTATATTATAACCAGTGAGACTCCACTGGAGAAAAACAATATTTCCTTCTCTGGTGGTTGTCATTTGGAGATAAGTTCTGGGTCAGGGATAGGGCGCTTGTTTGTTTTCCTTCTCAGAGCTGGGGCCCCATCTGGCATAGACTTGTTGCATGGCCCTGTTTATCTATCTATCTACCTATCTGTCTGTCTGTCTATCTATCTATTTATTTATCTGTTTATCTACCTACCTATCTATCTGTCTATTTGTTTATTTATTTTAAATATTTAAAAGAGGACACACAAAGAAGCACTTGAAAGAGGTCTTTAAAGACAGTTCTGTGTACTTTCCTTAATTTCCTTAATAAAGCAAAGTTGAATCCACATAATACAGAGGGAACAGTATGACAAATATTGCTTGTATAGAGAAAATACTCTTCGGTCTCTCTGTCTGTCTGCCTGCCTGCCTGCCTGCCTGTCTTCTTTTCTTTTCGGGGGGAGGGACGAGACAAGGTTTCTCTATGTAGCCTTGGCTGTCCTGGACTCACTGTTTAGAACAGGCTGTTCTTGAACTCACAGTGATCTGCCTGCCTCTGTCTCCTCGAGTGCTGGGATAAAAGGTGTGCACCACTGTGCCTGGCTTCTTTTCTTTCCTCTTTCCTCTTTCCTGGCCTTTGGTCCCATCCTGATGCTTTTGTAATCCCTGATCATGATTTTTAAAGGATATCTGACTTCATTCAAGTAATTTGAAAACCTTCTTGCGGGTAGGGACAGAAAAAGCAGTCTGCTAGGAGCTCTGTGAACCTCCAAATGCAAAGTACCTGGTTGATTTACACCAAAAGGGAAAATGAGCAGAAACAAATTAATGATCAAGGACATACATTCATTCTAAGTTTAGTCTAAGGATAAGGATAAGGCCCAGGTGTAAACCACAATAAGAAAGATCATATGAATACAGAAACAAAGAATATATGTCTATCTATACAAGACAGACATCTATTTCCAAGGAAAACCTTTTTTGAATAAAAACTCATGCTTTGAACACATAACATACATTTGAAATAAGAAGATTATAAACTTCTGCTTTGAACTCACAATAAGCATATAAATGAAACAACTGCTATAGACCAGGCTGATCACAAACTAAGAGATCCACTTGCCTCTGCCTCTCAAGTGCTGGAGTTTTATCTTTGTTTGGTTTGGTTTTAAGTTTTTCTTTTCTTTTTTTCAGACAGAGTTTGTTCATAGAAGCCCTATCTGTCCTGGAATTTACTCTGTAGAAACAAACCATCACAGAGGCCTAGTGTTGCTCTTTATTTTAATTTTTAAAATAGAGAGATACAGCGATAATCAGAGGGCTCTGTGTAAATATGATATGATATAGACATACAGCAGGATTAAACAACCCCCCTCCCATGTCTTCTGGCTGCCACCACCATCTCTTGACACTGAATCTGAGAATCCAAGGTTCAGTTCCCTCTACCTCTTTTCCTTTAGAGGCTTTCTCCACAACCAGAGGCCCATGAAAGTTTAAGAGTAAAATTGTATATATAGAGAGGTTTTGTTTTGTTTTGTTTTTTGTTTCGTTTTTGTTTTTGTTTTTTTGGTATGGGGTGGGGGAACAACCAGCAGACCCAGGTAGCAAGGCTGCCCTAGAAATTTAAATTTTGGTATATATTGTTATGCGAGGATTACGGGATCCTCAGAAACCACCAGGAGATGACTTGATGCAAGAGCAAGAGAGCTTTATTACAAGAGCAATAAAACTCAGGACCCAAGTCTCACTGAGGCAGCAATAGAGAAGTGGGAACCCAAGCCCTGGGTGAGCAGAGTTTTTAAAGGGAAAAACCACAAGCAGGGGGTTTCCAGGACAGCAAGCAGAGGGTTCATGACTTGACATTACAGGATTCGGTAAAAGCCATAGGGGTGAAGTGACCTTCTATATAATCACAATTGCCATCCTTCTAAACTACATCTGGAATGTTGGGGAGAATTTTGCCAACTGATTCTCATTAATTATTGCCAGAGAGATGGCCTCTATTTTCTATCAAGTATTTATTCTGTGTTATTTCCTGGAGACTGTTACTAGGAAAGTTAACTTTGTTTTCTGCCAAGTGCATATTCTGTGATATTTCCTGGTACCTGAGTTCAGCTGCTGGTCAAGATAGCTCCTCATTTCAAAACGGAGTCACCCAGGCTAACTTAAACTCTTCAATATAAAGAGAGTAGCAACAGCTAGGCTACCATCCTGAAAGAGGAAGAGTTAAAGTATATAGAGAAACCCAGCCACCACCAGGTCATCCTTGACTCTGAGACCTACCTTGGTTTATCCTTGAGTAGGGGAGCTGGTTGGTCTCTGGCAATAAATTGTTTAGCCAGCTTAGATAACTGTCAGTGGCTCTGATATAGAAAATCTTAGGGTACAATATGAAATTCAGAAAAGTTCACTCAAGATAGTTGAGCTAGGAACTTTTTCTTTTTTTCTTTCTTCTTTCTTTCTCTCTTTCTTTCTTTCCTCCAATCTACTCTCTCTCTCTCTCTCTCACTATTTCTCTGTGCATGTGTGTCTCCCAAACATACACAGAGAAACCCCATCTCAAATAAGACAAAACCAAAAAAAAAAAATAAGTCTACTTGGCATACAGAAGGAGTTATACCACAATTATACTTATTTAATCTCACTTTTATTGTCTGCCTTTCTGTCTTTCTATCAAAGCTACACAGAGAAACCCTGTCCCAAATAAGCAAAAACTAACTAAATGCATAAAGTCTTCCTGTCATAGAAGGAGTTCCAGCACAATCAATTGTATTTTTAATTTTATTTTATGTTTTAATTACAAATAATAAAAATTAAAATTAAGATGAGTGACTCATCAGTTCTTTGCTGCTCTGACTTAAGTTCGCCTTGTCACAACAATGTTTTCCTGTTGGTTTTTTTTAATTTCTATTTTTCTCTGTCTGTAAATCCACATTTCATTTATTTTTATTTTTCATTTATTTCTATTTTTGTTGTTTTTTGTTTTTGTTTTTAATGCAGTGTATCTGTGTGAGGATATTAGATCTCCTGGAACTGGAGTTAGAGACACTCTGAGCTGACATTCATAAAGCCCTTTTGATATCCTTACACTCTGATTTTCAGGCCTGGCTCCAAGAGTTATTCCTGAGCACAACCATGACACTAATGAGCTACTCCAAATTATTTTAAATCATTGTTGCTGTTGCTTTTATATAGCAGAAACAGGGAGACATACATGGAAATCTAGCAATGTCACAGAGCAAAGGAGACTCCTCCACACTGGGAGTTTACAGATTGGTGTTGAATCTGTGTTTGCGTACTTTTATATTTAATGTGTATTTCTTAAACTGTTATTACTACTGTGGTGGTATTGCAGTATCTTCTCCCTAGTCCTGACCCTGATCCCAGTCCCTGGGTCTGTGCAATGGTGCTGAGTTTACTATTAGCCTTCTTGTCTCTCTCTTCCTTGTTGCTGACTTGTTCTTGTTTGGTTGGTTTTTACTTTATTATTTATATTGTGTGTGTTGGTGCTTTGCCTGCCAATCTGCCTGCCTGCCTACATTTCTACCACCAGCACAAACAGAATCTAAGTCAGTGTTTATTTTATTTATTTAGTTACTCATTTATCTATTTATTTATCTATTCACCTACTCATTTATTTATTTATTGTTTTGTTTTTGTGTGTGTGTGCTTTTTTGTTTGACTTTTCAAGAAAGAGTTTCTCTGTGTAGCCTTAGTTTTGTAGCCCAAGCTGGCCTGGGAACTCACAGTGATCCACTTGCCTCTGAATCCCTGAGTTCTGGAAATACAGTCATGTTCTACCATTCCTGGCCAGGAACCTTTGGAAGAGCAAACAGTGCTCTTATTCACTGAGCCAGCCCTCCAGCAACCACATTTATTTATTTATTATTTGTTCACTTATTTACTATCTAGTTATTTATTTATTTGATACAAACTCTTTTTACATAATAATTATTTCTTTTTCTCTGTGTGTGTATGTTTGTGTGTGAGAGACAGAGACAGAGATAGAGAAAGCTATATTTTAAAACTAAATTAATGGATAATAAGGTAACAAGAAATTAAAAACAAACAAGCTTTGGTTTTTTGGTGTTTCTTTTTCTCTTCAGAAAAGTTTTCTTTGTAATTTGCATGGCTGTCCTGCCACTTGCTCTGTGGACCAGTCTGGCCTTGAAAAAAAGATAAGGCCTGCTTCTGCCCTTTTGTTGTTGTTGTTTTTCTACCTTTTTGTTTGTTGGTTTTATTCCTCCCCCTATCCAGTCAAGCAAGGAATTCTCTGTGTAGTCCTGGCTATCCTGCAACTCACTCAAACTCAGAGGTTGAATGGCCTCTGCCTGCTAAGTACTGGAATTCTGGGGTGTTTGCTTGTTTGTTAGTTTTTTTGTGCAGTCAGAGGTTTCTCTGTGCAGTCACAGAACTCAATCTGGAGATGGGACTGGACCCTTTGTCTTTTTTTTTTCTTCCCTGCCTTTATTTTATTTTTTTAAAGACAAGGAGTTAAACTTTTTTATTTTATTTTATTTTATTTTTTTTATCAGTTACATTTTATTAACTCTGTATCCCAGCCATGTCCTGATCCCTCATTCCCTCCCAGTCCCTCCCTCCCTCCCTCCCTCATCTCCACCGTGCCCCTTTCCAAGTCCACTGATAGGGGGGACCTCCTCCCCATTCATCTGATCCTGTTTAATCAGGTATCTTCAGGACTGGCTGCAAAGCCCTCCTCTGTGGCCTAACAGGACTGCTCCTCCCTTCGGGGGTGGGGAGACCAAAGAGCCAGTCATTGAGTTCCTGTTAGAAATAGTCCCTGTTCCCCTCACTTTGGGAAACCAATTGGTTACTGAGCTACCACAGGCTACATCTGAGTGGAGGTTCTAGGTTATATCCATACATGGTCCTTGGTTGAATGTCAGTATCAGAAAAGACCCTGTGCCCAGATATATTTGGTCCTTGTGGAGCTCCTATCCTTTCCCCATCAGATTAACTCCCCTTCTTTCTTATGATTCCCTGTACTCTGCCAAAGGGTTGGTCATGAGTCTTTGCTTTGAAAACACTGCTAGTTAGTCTTTCAGATGCGCTCAGTAGACTCCTGTCATACGTTCAATGCACATCCCATCTGTCTTTCTAAATGAAGATTGATCATCTTACCCCATGTCCGCTCAATTGATTATCTTTTTTAGGTGTATAGATTTCATTATGTTTATCATATCTTATAGGTCTATATAAGTGAGTATATCCCATGTTTGTCTTTCTCCTTCTGGGATATTTCACTCAGAATGATCTTTTCTAGATCCCACCATTTGCCTGCAAATTTCATGATTTCCTCCTTTTTGATTGCTGAGTAGTATTCCATTGTATAAAAATACCACAATTTCTGTACCCATTCCACCGTTGATGGACATCTGGGTTGTTTCCAGGTTCTGGCTATTACAAATAGAGCTGCTATAAACATGGTTGAGCAAGTGTCCTTTTTGTGTACTTGAACAAACTTTGGGTATATACCTAGCAGTGGTATAGCTGGGTCTGGAGGAAGCACTATTCCTATTTGTCTTAGAAAGCGCCAGATAGCTTTCCAGAGTGGTTGTACCAGTTTACATTCCCACCAGCAGTGGAGGAGGGTTCCCCTTTCTCCACAACCTCTCCAGCATGTGTTATCGCTTGAGTTTTTCATCTTGGCCATTCTGATGGGTGTAAGGTGATATCTCAGGGTCGTTTTGATTTGCATTTCCCTGATGGCTAATGAGGATGAGCATTTCTTTAAGTGTTTTTCTGCCATTCGATATTCCTCTGTCGAGAATTCTCTGTTTAGCTCTGTTCCCCATTTTTTAATTGGATTACTTGGTTTGCTGCTTTTCAGCTTCTTTAGTTCTTTATATATACTGGATATTAGTCCTCTGTCAGATAAAGGGTTAGTGAAGATTCTTTCCCAATCTGTAGGTGGTCGCTTTGTTTTGATGACGGTGTCCTTTGCTTTACAGAAACTTTTCAGTTTCATGAGGTCCCATTTATTGATTGTTGCTCTTAGAGCCTGTGCTGTTGGTGTTCTGTTCAGGAAGTTGTCTCCTGTGCCAACTTCCTGATTTCCTCCTGTTTGATTGCTGAGTAGTATTCCATTGTATAAAAATACCACAATTTCTGTACCCATTCCACCGTTGATGGACATCTGGGTTGTTTCCAGGTTCTGGCTATTACAAATAGAGCTGCTATAAACATGGTTGAGCAAGTGTCCTTTTTGTGTACTTGAAGTTGGGAGCTAGGCTGCTCCCCACTTTTTTTTCCAATTGATTTAGGGTATCTGGTTTTATGTTGAGGTCCTTGATCCACTTTGACTTTAGTTTTGTGCAGGGTGATAAATATGGATCTATTTTCATTTTTCTGCATGTAGACATCCAGTTGGTCCAGCACCATTTGTTGAAGATGCTGTCTTTTTTCCATTTAATGGAATTGGCTTCTTTGTCGAATATCGAGTATTCATAGGTGTGTTGATTTATTTCTGGGTCTTCTATGCGGTTCCATTGATCCTCCTTTCTGTTTCTATGCCAGTACCATGCAGTTTTTATTACTGTTGCCCTGTAGTACAGCTTGAGATCAGGAATGGAGATACCTCCAGATGATCTGTTGTTGTACAGGATCGTTTTGGAGATTCTGGGTTTTTTGTTTCTCCATATGAAGCTGAGAATCTTTTTTTCAAGGTCTGTAAAGAATTGAGTTGGTATTTTGATGGGAATTGCATTGAATCTGTAGATTGCTTTTGGCAGTATGGCCATTTTCACAATGTTAATCCTACCAATCCATGAGCACGGGAGATCTTTCCATCTTCTGATATCTTCTTCAATTTCTTTCTTCAGAGACTTGAAGTTTTTCTCAAACAGGTCTTTCACTTGCTTGGTTAGGGTCACACCAAGGTACTTTATGTTATTAGTGGCTATTGTGAAGGGTGTTGTTTCCCTAATTTCTTTCTCAGCCTTTTTGTCTTTGGTATATAGGAGGGCTTCTGATTTTTTTGAGTTGATTTTGTATCCTGCCACTTTGCTGAAGGTGTTTATCAGCTGAAGGAGTTCTCTGCTTGAATTTTTGAGGTCGCTCATGTATACTATCATATCATCTGCAAATAGTGACACTTTGACCTCTTCCTTTCCGATTTGTATCCCCTTGATTGCCTTTAGTTGTCTTATTGCTCTGGCTAGGACTTCAAGTACTATGTTGAAGAGATATGGGGACAATGGACAGCCTTGTCTTGTCCCTGATTTCAGTGGGATTGATTTAAGTTTCTCTCCATTGAGTTTGATGTTAGCTACAGGCTTGCTATATATTGCCTTTACTATGTTTAGGTATGTGCCTTGTATCCCTGATCTCTCCAAGACTTTAAACATGAATGGGTGTTGGACTTTGTCAAATGCTTTTTCGGCGTCTAAGGAGATGATCATGTGGTTTTTCTCCTTCAGTTTGTTTATGTAGTGGATTACATTGATGGATTTCCGTATGTTGAACCACCCTTGCATGCCTGGGATGAAGCCTACTTGGTCATGGTGGATGATATCTTTGATGTGTTCTTGGATTCGGTTTGCAAGTATTTTATTGAGTATTTTTGCGTCAATGTTCATAAGAGAGATAGGCCTAAAGTTCTCTTTTTTTGTTGGGTCTTTGTGTGGTTTAGGTATCAAGGTGACTGTGGCTTCATAGAATGAGTTTGGTAGTGTTCCTTCTGTTTCTATTTTGTGGAATAGCTTGAGGAGAATTGGAGTTAGCACTTCTTTGAAGGTCTTGTAGAATTCTGCGCTGAAGCCATCTGGTCCAGGGCTTTTATTGGAGGGGAGACTGTTAATGACTGCTTCGATTTCCTTGGGAGATATAGGGCTATTCAGTCTTTCTACCTGATCTTGACTTAGTTTTGGTAGATGGAATCTTTCAAGAAAATTATCCATTTCATTTAGATTCTCAAATTTTGTGGCATATAGGCTTTTGTAGTATGACCTAATAATTGTTTGGATTTCCTCAATGTCTGTGGTTATGTCCCCATTTTCATTTCTGATTTTGCTGATCTGGATAGTTTCTCTCTGCTTTTTAGTTAGTTTGGCTAAGGGTTTGTCTATCTTGTTGATTTTCTCAAAGAACCAGCTTTTTGTTTCATTGATTCTTTGGATAGTTTTATTTGTTTCTAGTTGATTGATTTCAGCCCTTAGTTTGATTATTTCCAGCCGTGTGCTCCTCTTAGGTGTATCTGCTTCTTTTTTTTCTAGGGTTTTCAGTTGGGCCATTAAGTTGTTTGTATGTGATGTTACGAATTTCTTCTTGCAGGCACTTAGTGCTATAAATTTTCCTCTGAGCACTGCTTTCAGTGTGTCCCATAAATTTGGGTATGTTGTGCCTTCATTTTCATTGAATTCTAGGAAGTCTGTAATTTCTTTCTTTATTTCTTCCTTAACCCAGCTGTCATTGAGTAGTAAGTTGTTTAGTTTCCATGTGCGTGTCGGCTTTTTGTTGTTTCTGTTGTTGTTGAGGTCGAGCTGTAGTCCATGGTGGTCAGATAGTATACAAGGGATTATTTCAATCCTTTTGTATCTGTTGAGGCTTGCTTTGTGGCCCACTATATGGTCTATTTTGGAAGAGGTTCCATGTGGTGCTGAAAAGAAGGTGTACTCTTTTGAGTTTGGGTGAAATGATCTGTAGACGTCTATTAGGTCCATTTGATTTAGGGATTCTGTGAGTGCTTTTATTTCCCTATTTGGTGTCTGTCTAGTTGATCTGTCCCTTGGTGAGAGTGGAGTGTTGAAGTCTCCCACTATTAAGGTATTAGGATCAATGTATGATTTAAGCTTTAATAATGTTTCATTTACGAATGTCGGTGCTCTTGTATTTGGGGCATAGATATTAAGATTGTGATGTCCTCTTGGTGGATTTTTCCTTTGATGAGAATATAGTGGCCCTCCTTATCTTTTTTGATTAACTTGGGTTGAAAGTCTATTTTATTAGATATTAGGATGGCTACTCCAGCTTGTTTTCTGGAACCGTTTGCTTGAAAAACAGTTTTCCAGCCCTTTACTCTGAGGTAGTGTTTGTCTTTGTTGCATAGGTGTGTTTCTTGGATGCAACAGAATGTTGGATCCTGTTTCCTTAACCATTCTGTCAGCCTGTGTCTTTTTATTGGTGAGTTGAGTCCATTGATATTGATAGATAATAGTGACCAATGCATGTTAGTTCCTTTTGTAATGGAGTCGATGATCTAACCCTGTTTCATTGCTTGTTTTCTTTTCATTTTTGTTGGGACATTATCTGTATGCCCTGTTTTCTTGGGTGAATTTGTTTTCACTGGATTGGAGTTTTCCTTCTAGTTTCTTCTGTAGGGATGGTTTGCTGTGTAGATATTGTGTAAATTTAGTTTTGTCATGGAATATTTTGTTTTCTCCATCTATGTTGATTGAAAGCGTTGCAGGTATAGTAGTCTGGGTTGACATTTGTGATCTCTTAGAGTCTCCATGATACTTGCCCAGGCCCTTCTGGCTTTCATAGTTTCTGATGAGAAGTCCGGCGTGATTCTGATAGGTCTACCTTCATATGTTACTTGGCCTTTTTCCCTTGCTGCTTTTAATATCTTTTCTTTGTTCTGTAGATTTAGTGTTTTGACGATGATGTGACGTGATGTGTTTCTTTTCTGGTCTAGTCTATTTGGAGTTCTGTAGGCCTCTTGTATATTTATGGACATCTCTTTCTTTAAGTTGGGAAAATTTTCTTCTATGATTTTCTTGAAAATATTTTCTGGACCTTGGAGTCTGGAGTCTTCTTTTTCGTGAATTCCTATTATTCTTAGATTTTGTCTTTTCATAGCATCCTTGATTTCTTGGATATTTTGTGATTGGAACTTTTCTGATTTTACTTTTTCTTTGAGAGAAGTATCCATTTCTGCAAGTGTGTCTTCAGCTCCAGAGATTCTCTCTTCCATCTCTTGTATTCTGTTGGTGATGCTTACTTTTGTGGTTCCTGATCTTTTCTCCAAGTTCTCCAGCTCAAGGGTTTTCTCATTTTGTGTTTTCTTTATTGATTCTAATTCTGTTTTCATGCCTTGCACCATTTCTTTCATGTGTTTGAATTTGGATTCCTGTCTCTCTACGATGGCCTCTATTTCTTTTTTCATTTCCTTCTTATATGCCACTAATTTTTCCTCTACTTGTGTATCTATTTGTTTGGCTATGTTTGCCTGTGTTTCTTTAAGGATATTGTCTATTTCTTCTTTCTTTGCCTCCAATTGACTGGCCATCTCTTTGAAAGACTTGTTCATTTCCTCCTTATGAGCCTCAAATAATTGGGCAAGCATGGCTTTAAAATCATTTTCCTGTGCTTCTGCTGAATTGGTGTATCCATCGATTTTGGGGTTTGCTGGTGAAGTCATGATGTCCTGATTTATGTTGGAAGTGTTCTTTCGCCTACCTCTGGCCATTGGCTTATCTGAAACCTTCCCTGTTTGTTTTTGGATTCTGCAGATCAGACTGGTGCTGTCTCTCTCTGGTGTCTGGAGAGTTCTTCAGGAAGCTGAGCACTCTCAGCGTGTGCTGAGGACTAGCTGTACCTGTGGGAGGAAAGTACGCAGGCGCAAACGGGGCAAATGAAAGCTTGTGTGTGTGTGTGCGCGCGCGCGCGTGTGTCTGTGTGTGTAAGTGTGTGTGGATGAGTTTCTCGAGGGACAGAGTGATGGCTAATGTTGAACCCTTGAGTGTGTGGGAGGGGCTCTGCACTGTATATGTCGCAGGCGCTAATGATGATCGCAGCGCAATTTCTGGCATTAACTGTCTTAGCTCCTCAATCAGGCCCACAGGGCAGGAACTTCAATGTCCCTAGTGCCCCTCTGTTTCCCAAAGTGGGTATGTGGGTGGGAGGGGGGTTCGATGCCTGGCTTCTGATTTAGAAGGACCCAGGATCTGGGGAACTGCAGATTCTCAAGGGTGCACCCACTTACAGGCAGGTCTCTTGGCAGAGATCTTGGTATCCGGGGCTCTCTGCTCTCTGGTTTGGCCCTGCTTCTTTGATGTGTTCCGCCAGTTCTGTGCTGCTGTCACTGCCAGGTTCTGAGGTCTTGCTGCAGCTGGAGATTTCAGGGTGGTCACTTCAGCAGGGAAGGGGTAACCAGGCTCTCTGTTCTCTGGTTTGGCCCTGGTTAGTCTTAAACTGGAGGGCTGTGGTACCCCGCCAGTTCAGTACTGCTCCGCTGCCACGTCCCGCTGTAACTGGAGACTGGCTTGCTAGTCCCAATGCTTTCTGGGAAGTCCTGGGATCTCTTCGTTGTGCTTTCCAAGCTTGGGAGGCCCAGTGCCTGGTGTTTCCAGGTTGTATGACGTTTCTGCCTGGTTTTGGTGAGTATATAGCGTATTCTCTGTCACTGTGGGATTGGGCGGGCCGTACCGTCAGTGATGGTGATCCTGCGGAGCTAGTATGGTGTCTAGCAGATTCGCGCCCTGGGAGGATGGTGCAGCCGCTGCGCGAATCTGGGACTCCGGGGCACGTACTGCTGGCTTTTGTCTGCCGCTAAAGTGCTTGGGGCTCCGTCTCAGCGGTTGTATACCCCAGGCAGTTAGGTCTGCGCTGAGAAAGATGAGTCCGCTGTGCCTCTGTGCCAAGGAGGAAGGAGGTCTGGGGGAAGGGAGTGCAGCAAGAACAAAGGATCTTTTCTCTCCCTCCCCAAGCAAGTCTCCGGGTGACCGGAGGCCAAAGTTTTCACCTCCTGCGATGTTCTCTGGTGTTCAGAAAGCCTCGCTGTGGTTTTCCTGGGTTGGGGGTCCTTCCATTCTCCAACTCAGAAGATCAGGTATCCCACCGCTCAGAAACTGTGTCTGCTAGTCGCCGGGAGTTAAACATTTATGTTGGGTTTTTTGTTTTTCACGTAGAGAGAGAACTATGGATTTAGAGTTCTTCCTCAGAATTCTCCACTTGCAAATTGGGTTTAAGTTTTGGCCCTTTAGAGAGGTTAGTAAACAGAAAACAACAAAAAAAATTTTAAGGGCTTGAAAAGTATGTCACATGGCTACTTCCATATTGGTGAGATCAGAAGTCATGATGGCTGCCATCCTCATGACGGCTTCATTTTGATGAGTTCAACAGTCAAACCCTAGGCCAAACAGATAGTGGAACATTTTAAACTGTGATTCTAAAACCCCCACACAGAGAGGATGAGAATAGAAGAGAAAGACAGACACACATCACACACAGAGATCTTCTGTCTGTCTGTCTGTCTCTCTCTCACACACACACACATACAAGGAGGAGAGAGACAGAAAGATATTTTTTAAATTGAACTAAATATATGATAAAGAATAAATACAGAATAAAGAATAAAAAAACTAGAAGAATTTTTTTAAAGCCTTCCTAGAATAAAAGGAACCCAAGCTGGATGTTGTGGTGCACTCCTTTAATCCCAACACACTGAAGGCAGAAGCAGGCAGATCTCTGAGTTTTAAGTCTTCTTTGCAGATAGTACCCTTTCTTGAGAAACCTTGTTTCAAATAACTAAGCACTAGGTATCAAGTAAGAAAGTAAATACATAAATAAAATAAATGAATAATGAGAAGTGAATGACATGGAGCTGCCTTTGCTGCACCTACACCCACATAGTTTGGATTCCACATACCAGTCCTGCCTTTATCACTTGCATGCTCTATCTTACATATAAGCATACTGGTGTCTGCTCTTATACCAATGCACCCACAAAAATATTTCAGAAATCAGAAAGCAGTGACCCTTTATTTCAACATTCAGATGGTCATTTTTTGCAACTCACTGAGTTCTAAGAAAGTTCAATGTTCATGAATGACAGAGAGAAGACACTGAGAGCATGTCTAATGAGGAAAGGATCAGATTCAACCACAGTTTTTAAGAGCGTTTCACTAGTGTGCTGCTTGAAATAAAAAAGAAATCAACATTTCTGAAGGCTATGTAATAGATCTTTATACTTTATAACAGCAATCATTTCTGAAAGATGAAATGTTAACCCAAGATTTATTCCCTTTCCTTTTCATCATATCATTTTTCTGAGTAATTGACTGGGGGGAGGCTGCCTGCATACCTGCCTCTATATGTTTCTTTCTTTCTTTTCTTCTTTCTTCCTTTCTTTCTTTCTTTCTTTCTTTCTTTCTTTCTTTCTTTCTTTCTTTTCTTTCTTTCTTTCTTTCTTCTTTCTCTCTCTCTTTCTTTTTTTCCTCTGTTGTCTGTCCATTTGTCTGTATCTCTCTCTCCCTGTGTGTACATGTTTGTGTCTCTCTATCAAAACTACACAGGAAAACCTCTTCTCAAATAAGACAGAACTAAGTAACTAGCTAACTAACTAACTATTGTTAGAAATAAAGTATTTGTGCTGAGCTACCACATGTTGAATTGCTTTGAAATGCTAAGGCAACTAAATATGAACATAAATCACAACCCTAACAATAAGAATAACCCTTACCCTAACCCTAACCTTAACCCTAACACTCAAGCTAACCATACACTTAATGATAACATACCACTTCCCCTAACCCTAAACTTAAGCCTAACAATAAACTTTACACTAACCCAAGTCCTAATCTTATCCTAACTCTAACACTAACCAAAATTCTAACCCTTAAGTCAAACCTAACTCTAAGCCTAAGGCTCACCCTAACCTAAAGCCCAACCCAAATGCCAACCTAACCCTCAAACCAACCCTTACCTTAACCCTAACCATATCACTAACCCCAACCCCAACTCTAAACCTATCTCTAACTCTAACTCTTACCCTAACCCTAACTCTTGCCCTAACCATAAACATAACCGTAACCCTAAACCTAAAAATAAACATAAACCTAACCCTATACTTATTACTAGTCCTAACCCTAAACTTAAACCTCATTCTAATTGTAACACAACCCAAATGAAATGGACTGTATTCATTCTATTTTCACGCAGGTGTGATTTCATATATGCAATACATCTAACAAGTTCACTGATATATCCAGACACCATAAACAAATGTTTTGTATGCATACTGAGATTTGGTACAAAGGCATTTTTTGCTTTCTGCAAACAACCAATGTGATTCATTGCTAGAAATCTATAGGCAAAAGTAACAATACCACCATATGCAATGTTCTTGTGAAGAGTTTAAGTTAGTGACTCCATTTTGAAATAAAAAGCCATCTTGAACTCAGGTACCAGGAAATATCACAGAATGTGCACTTGGCTGAAAACAAAGTTAACACTCCTACCAACAGCCTCCAGGGAATATCACAGAATAAATAATTGGTAAAAAACAGAAACAATCTCCCTGGCAAAAACTGACGAGAATCGATAGGGAAAATTTTCCCCAACATTACAGATGTAGTTTAGCAGAATAGCCATTGTAAGTGAGACTTCAGCTAGAAGGTCATCTCACCCGTCTGACTTTTACCCAATCCTGTAACCCCAAGGCATGAACCGCTCTGCTTGCTGTCTTGGAAACTAGCTGTTTGTGGTTTTCCCCTTTAAAAATCCTGTTCACCCAGGGCTTGGGGTCCCACTTCTCTACTGGTACATCAGTGAGACTTGGGTCCCAAGTTCTATCACTCTCGTAATAAAGTTCTCTTGCTTTTACATCAAGTCATCTCCTGGGGGTCTCTGAGGGTCTTGTGATCCTGGCATAACAATTAAACATATGATTGTTTCTACAAGTGATTAAGCAAATGTTTGGAAATTGCATTCACATTTAGTTATACAATAGTGCATTGAAATGTTCATAGATGTATGAAAACACCTTAAAGAAAGTTAGGTACCTTCTTGGAGTTTATTGTTTCTCACAAAGATACCATTTGATATTAACTACTTTAACAAGCTTAGGCTGAAGTAAGTTTTCTGTAGCCTTCACTGTACTTTTATGTAGAAATGTGTGTACAACTCTCCTAATGCTAGCAAGGTAATTGATGTATGATAATTATTAAACAAATGTTTAGAAAGTGCAATCATGTTTAGATATAAAGATGTTTACTGTTTCTCTGCAAAGTCACCATGTGGTCAATGGCTGTGAAAATTTAGGAAGAGGTCAATGTACTGTATTCTAAACAATGTTTCTCTCTCTCTCTCTCTCTCTCTCTCTCTCTCTCTCTTTCTCTCTCTTGCCCTGGAGTTCATGTCCTTTCTTTCTCTCACTCATTCTCTTTCTCTCTCTGTTTCTCTAACTGTCTCTCTGTATGTGTCTTTGAGAGACAGAGAAACAGAGAGAAAGAGAGTCAGAGAGCTATATTTTCAAATTAAATTAAATGGACAATAAGGTAACAAGAAAGTGAAAACAAACAAGCTTTGTTTTTTGATTTTCCTGTTTTCTTTTCAGACAGGGTTTCTTTATAATATGCATGGCTATCCTGTAACTTGCTCTGTAGAACAGTCTAGCCTTGAAGCACAGATAAGACCTGCTTCTGCCCTTTGGTTATTGTTGTTTTCCTGCCTTTCTGCTTGTTTGTTTGTTTTATTCCTCCCCCCTATGCAGTCAAGCAAGGCCTTCTCTGTGTAGTCCTGGCTATCCTGGAACTCATTTTGTAGACTATGCTGGACTCAAACTCAGAGGTTGAATGATTTCTAGCTCCCAAGTGCTGGAATACTGTTGGGTTTTGTTTTGTTTTTATTTTTATTTTGTTTTGTCTTTGTTTTTTTTTTTATTCTGTGCAGTCAAAGGTTTCTCTGTGTGGTCCTGAAACACATTCAGGAGACTAGCTGGACCCCTTGTCTCCATTTTCCTTTCCTGTCTTTATTTTATGTTTTTAAAGACTGGGAGTTAAACATTTATTTTGTTTTTCTTTTCATGTAGAGAGGGTACTGTTGAAGAGCTTAAGTTAGCTTGGGTGACTCCATTTTTGAGATGAGAAGCCATCTTGTGTATACCTGTGACTGGGGGCTGAAATCAGGTACCAGGAAATATCACAGAATGTGCACTTGGCAGAAAATAGAGTTAACTCTCCTAGCAACAGCTTCCAGGAAATATCACAAAATAAACACTTTTTAAAAGATAGAGATAATTCCCCTGGCAACAACCAATCAGAATAGGGTGGGAAATTTTTTCCAACATTCCATATGTAGTTTAGAAGAATAGCCAGTGTAAGTTAAGTTTCAGTTAAAAGGTCATCTCGCCCCTCTGACTTTTACCCAATCCTGTAACGCCAAGGCATGGAACCACCCAGCTTGTGGTTTTTCCCTTTAAAAACCCTGTTCACCCAGGGCTCAGGTTCCCATTCTCTACTGCTGCGGCAATAAGACTCGGGTCCCGTGTTCAAACAGTGGAGTTAATTCCTGATAGTCTTGGAGTCTCATGAACTGGGCATACCATTTGGGGGCTCGTCCTAGGGATCCCCAAGACTTCAGGACTCTGGATTAGAGGGTTTTATGCTGGCTGGTGAGTGTTTTTTGTCTCTGTGTCTCTGTGCAGAATTTATGTTTGCGTCCACGTTCTGTTCTCTGTTCTGAAAGGCCTTGAGGTGTCTGTATCTGTAGGAACTGCAAGACATGGTTATGAGTGGACACACAGCTGTGGGAGTCACAGCTATGGGAGTCAAGTAAGAGACATCCTTGGCCCTGGGGTGGATGAGGAATCCCACCTGTCAGTTTTAGGGGATATGGAATCTCACCATCAGTTTTAGCCTCTTTGGGATGGATGTTGTGCCTACCTCAGAGGAATGAGTTTTGGTCCTGGGAAATTAGCCCTGGTACAAGCCAGGTTTTTGATTTCACTTTTGTCAGAGGCTGCAGTTCTGTCTCTGTGATTAATTGTCTGTGATTTTGCCTGAGGCTACTTGGTTTCATGCCAGAGGCTATAACATCATTTCTTTGTGTGTGATTTTGCTGTGCCTGTGGTTTTGCTTTCACCTGAGGCTGCTCGGTTTTGTGCCAGAGGCTATAGCTTCATTTCTCTGTGTGTGATTTATCATCTATGGTCTTGCATCTGCCTGAGGCTATGGCTCCGTCTCCTTATGACTTATTGTCTGTTGATATTGTCTGTTTCACTTCTTTTTTTTTTTTATGAAAAGACAGACTACAGTACAGGACAAACTACCTCCAAAACTTCTTGACTTGGTTCTGACTCATTTTAAGGAAGTTAGAACTAGAGTTCACTGTCAGTTGGTGTGAGGAAAGGAAAAATAAGACTTTTTGCAGCTGAGAATGGCCTACCTTCAGCATGGGCTGGTCGCCAGAAGGAACAGTCCATCTTCCCATCGTCTTGGCAGTAGAAGATAGAGTCTTTCAGAAAGCATGTGGGCACCCAGAACAAGTGCCTTATATTGTAGTTTGGAAGGACCTAGTGATTCAGCCAACACTATGGATCAAGCCTTTTCTGACTCCCACTAACAATCCTCTTTCCACAGGCTCTCCGAAACCAGTAGCCACTGCCCTGGTAACTGAAACCAAGAAGGATTGCAAGGGTGTCTAGGCCCCCCTTTACCCTGTTTTGCAGGATGGGACTCCCAAGGAAGTCATTTTTCTACCCCATCCATACAGAAAAAAAAAGTTTAAAGGTTAAATTTAAACTCTTGCTCTTCTAATGCTTTGGTCTCTGCCATTGCTGAAGTCTCTGGTAGTGAGGTCTTCCTAGAGTAGGGTTGCTTGGGAATGCAGCTAACCCTCAGAAAGGCCTCTGTACAAGCAGGTATCTCTTAAAGGGGTAGCAGCAGCTTCTCAGGTAAGAAAGCTGCAAGCCTCTATGGCCATAAAAATTAGATTAAACAGGTAGTAAGGTGTTCCTCCTTTAAAATTACAGCTAAAAGAAGTACAAATAAGTTTTATAGTTTTGTTTGTCTGTTTTGCATATATAAGTTTACTATGTTTTATATGTCGTGATGTCTGATTATTGGTTATTAAGAATAAAAGAAATTACATAATTTCTGTCCTGTGTTAAAAATAGGGTTTATAAAAATAATAAGGTTTGAAACTCTGTTTATATAAAATATTAAAGCTGCACCTTCATGTGTTTGTATTCAAGACTTTTCTTGCTGGCAGCCAAAGCTTATCATATCAAAATAATATACTTTTAGAGGTGCTGAATTGTTTGCATTGATAACATTTGGTTTTGACTTTTAAAATTATGGTTATGCTTTGTGACTTCATTCCTAAAAGGGATACTTTATTTTGATATTGCAAAAACAGATTTCTTCTAAAAATGTGTTTAATATTGCAAAAACATTGAAAAATGTTTAAGGCTATGAAACATTTTCAAGTTTATCGGGCATTTTAAAATAAGGACCTTGGGCAGTCTAACAAAGAACTTGGAACAGTTTCTCAACCCTTTTGAGAGACGACAAAAGACCTTGGTATTTATTTTATTAATTTTACCAAATGAAACCAAGCCATACTGTTTGATGATAAAAAAAAATCCATGGAATAAAACAATAAAAAATAATTTTAAAAAGGTTCTGATGGAAATTTTGATGTTATTTGAAAATCAAGAGAAATGTCTGGTTAAACCAGAAGAACGGAACTGGGAAAAGCCTAACCTGAAGGTATATAGAGTGCTATAAAAGGTCAGAGTATGTATGGAAAGCCAGATGGCATATAAACTGCATTTGCTATGTTTTTTTATACCTGCATATATGATTTGAGAAAGAACTGTAAAATATGTTGTTCTTCATTTAAAAGACTGGTGTTTCTTAAATACAAAATGTATTCTTATGCTCCTTAAAGGGGGAAAAGCCTGCAGCTCCATGTTAGCCCAGGGATATACAGGGTTATATTCAAATCATTGTTAATTATAATATAAAATATATGCAGGTATATATATAGCTGGTTCCTATATAAATGATTTAATGATGTTTCTTTCTGGCCGATAGGTTTGGCATGGCCAAAATAGTCCATCTTTGCTAAGGTTGTCAGCTGTGTTTAGTTCTCTTTTTAGTGCTAAACAAAGCTTTTGTCCTTTAAGCTTTTTGCTGTTCAGTCTCAATGCAATGTGTTAGGATGAGCAAGATTTGCTAGCCCTTTCAATGTACTGTATCTGATTGAAAGTATTGTTTTGATTTTAGTTCAGAAAGGTATTTAAACTTATGCTAATGAATGCATTTGGATTATAAGAGTGAGCTTTATCTGGTCTTTTGTTTATGTTTTTAAGGTTAAGCCTAAAATGGATAACTATGAAGTTTGCCTATGTAAATCTACTTGGGATAGATATGGTCTTAAAACATTTACCTAAAGAATATGTTTGTTTTTTTTTTTTTTGTTTGTTTGTTTTTTGTTAGGCTGGGCCTAAACTGTGGAGAAAGCCGTGGACACCTGGAGAATCATTATTTCACATTGCTGAGGACTAGGTGATGTCAATCTCTCATTTTCCTTTTTCCACAGAAACAGTCTCTCATCTTTTGTGCCTGATGGCTGGACAGCATCTTCTTATGATGCCATCAGACCACAGGAGCCAGGGACAATACTCTAGGGTGATAGACTGACTAGTTGTCACTGTCATTTTAATTGACTTTGATGCATGATTTAGAAATATCTTAAGGAACCATGAGGAGAGATGAACTGGACATGAGTGAACAGAAAAAAATAAATGAGGATGAGAGATCGAAGATGGCAGCGACCAGCGTGCAGTTTCTGAGAGGCAGGAGGAGCTGAAGCACCAGAATTGATGAGTGGGGGGACAACTAAATCCAGGGAAACAATTATGAGGCTTTCTAAACAAGAGGGTACATCACATGATTTGAGACCTTTAGTCTCAGGTCACCTGCTGACTTCTTTGGGGAAAGAGAGAAATGAAACTCTCCATTTTCAGGCCTCTCTCCTGCTCGCACAGCCAGCTCACAGAGATTCTCAGCACAGAACTCACTGCCTGGGGACTGCGACAGCAGAGGCGGAGCTCCTAGCTCCTCAGCGATGGCAGCCAGCTGTACCATCCTTCCAAGTCCCAGATCCGTAGTACCATCCTCACTGGGTCCCACATCTGTGAGCAGCCATACCAACTCCACAGGGCCTGCCAGCCAGTGACTGTGAGGCCTGCCCAACCCCTCAGTGGCAGATAGTAGGCTTTACAGCCACCAAAGCCCAGCAGACCCACCAAACAAACTAGGCACACCAGGCTCCAGGTCACCCAGGTCTGTGGACCACTATTGTGGGCCCACAGGACTTCCCAAAAGGCATCTGGACTGGCATCCCAGTCTTCAGCTGCAGCTGGATTCCCTAATGTGGCAGCTGCAGCACCACTGAACTGGCAAAACTTGTCAGTCCTCCTGCATATGACTCAGCAGGTTCAAACGAGAGAATAGAGAGCCCGCATACCCCAATCCTTGCCAATGTGACCTGCTTGAGAGTGAGTGCACCCTCAAGTGCCTGCAGAGCCCCAGATCTAGGATCCTTCTAAACTAGCAGCCAGATATCAGACCCCTCTCACCCACACACCCACTGTGGGAAACAGAGGCTCTTGAGACATTGAAGCCCCTCCTCTGTGGATGCATCAGTGAAGTTCAGACAAATAATGCTAGGAGCTCAGACAGAGCTGAATACCAGTAGCCTTGTAAGCCTCTGAGGTATTCAGGGAATTTGCATAAGGAAATTGTGCCCCAATTAACACCAGCACCTGCTACATCTACAGTTCATGTACAAGTAACTCCTTAGATGCCTGCAAGGCAGAGCCCCTCCCACACACTCAAGGGTTCTACATTCTCTATCACTTTGTCCCTCAAGGCACATTTCCATGAACACACATGCTCCCTCACATTTGTCCTTCTGCTCTTGGGGACTTTCCTCCCACATGTACAGCTGAAACATCATTGGACACACTGAAACCACTGGACCTTTCTCATCTTCATGAAGAATTCTTCAAACACCAGAGAAAGATGGTACCAGTCTGAACTGCAGAATTCAGGAATAGGGAAGGTTATAGATAAGCTGACCAGGGGTCAACAAAAGAACATATCCAACATAAATCAGGATATCATGGCTTCATCAGCAACTTCCAAAATTAATGGATACTCCAATTCACTGGAAGCTCAGGAAAATGACTTTAAAGCTGTGCTTATCCAGTTATTTGAGGCATATAAAGAGGAAACAAACAAATCTCTCAGAAAAAAAGAGCCACACAAATACAGACAGTTAAAGAAGAAATGAACAAATCCCTCAAAGAATTGGCCACCAAGTGGGGGCAAAGAAAGAGGAAATGAACAAAGTTCTCAAAGAAACACAGGCAAATATAGCCAAACATATAGAAGCACAAGTAGAGATACAATTAGTGGCACATAGAGAAGAAATGAACAAAAAAATAGAGACCATCATAGAGAGACAGGAATCCACATTCAAACAGATGAAGGAAATGGTACAAGGCGTGAAAACAGAATTAGAATCAAGAAAGAAAACACAAACTGAGAAAACCGTGGAGCTGGAGAACCTAGAGAAAAGATCAGGAACCACAAAGGTAAGCATCACCAATAGAATAAAAGAGATGGAAGGGAGATTCATTGGTGCTGAAGATACATTTGCAGAAATTGATACTTCTCTCAAAGAAAAAGTAAAATCAGAAAAGTCCCAAAGATAAATCATCCAATAAATCAAGGACACCATGAAAAGACAAAATCTAAGAATAATAGGAATTGATGAAAAAGAAGATTCCAGGCTCCAAAGTCCAGAAAATATTTTCAAGAAAAACATAGAAGAAAATTTTCCCAAGCTAAAGAAAGAGATGCCCTACAGAACACCAAATAGACTACACCAGAAAAGAAACACATCACGTCACATTAAAGCACTAAATCTACAGAACAAAGAAAAGATATTAAAAGCAGCAAGGAAAAAAGGCCAAGTAACATATAAAGGTAAACCTATCAGAATCACACTGGACTTCTCATCAGAAACTATGCAACCCAGAAGGGGCTGCGCAGAAGTCACGCAGACTATAAGGAAGCACAGATGCCAACCCAGACTACTATATTCTGAAAAGCTTTCAATCAACATAGATGGAGAAAACAAAGTATTCCATGTCAAAACTAAATTTAGGCAATATCTACACAGCAAACCAGCCCTACAGAAGACACTAGAATGAAAACTCCAATCCAACAAAAACAACTATACCCAAGAAAACATAGGATACAGATAATTCCCCCCCCACAAAATTAAAAGAAAATAAGCAATGAATCACAGTAAGACCACCAACTCCATAATAAAAGGAACTAACAGTCATTGGTCACTGTTATCTATCAACATCAGTGTACTCAGCTCACCAATAAAGAGACAGACTAACACATTGGGCAGGATTCAACATTCTGCTGCATCCAAGAAACATACCTCTGCAACAAAGATAAACACTACCTCAGAGTAAAGGACTGGAAACATGTTTTCCCAGCAAATGGACCCAGAAAACAAGGTGGGGTAGCTATCCTAATATCTAATAAAATAGACTTTCAACCAAAATTAATCAAAAAAAGATGAGGGAGCACCTACATTCTCATCAAAGGAAAAAGCCCCTAAGAGGACATTACAATTCTGAACATCTATGCCCCAAATACAAGAGCACCTACATTCATAAATGAAACATTATTAAAACTTAAATCACACATCGATCCCAACACCTAAATAGTGGGTGACTTCAACACCCCACTGTCACCAAGTGGCAGATATCAAGATAGAAACCAAATTGGGAAATAAAGGCACTTACAGAGGCCCTAACTGAAATAGACCTAATAGATGTCTACAGAACTTTTCATCCAAACTCAAAAGAGTATACCTTCTTTTCAGCACCTCACTGAACCTCCAAAATAGACTATATAGTTGGTCACAAAGCAAGCCAGAAATAATCCCCTGTATTCTATCTGACAACCATGGACTAAAGCTGGACCTCAACAACAATAGAAATAGCAAAAAGCCTACAAGCACATGGGAACTGAACCCCTTGCTGCTCAATGACAGCAGGGTTAAGGAAAAAATAAAGAAAGAAATTAAAGACTTTCTAGAATTCAATGAAAATGAAGATACAACATACCCTAATTTATGGGACAAAATGAAAGCACTGGTCAAAGGAAAATTTATGAAACTAAGTGCTTTCAAGAAGAAATTTGTAATATCTCATACAAGCATAACTGAAAACCCTAGAAAAAAAAGAAGCAAATACACCCCAGAGGAGCAGATGGCTGGAAATAATCAAACTCAGGGCTAAAATTAATAAATTAGAAACAAATAAAACTATTCAAAGAATCAATGAAACCAAGAGCTGGTTCTTTGAGAAAATCAACAAGATAGACAAACCCTTAGGCAAAGTAACTAAAAGGCAGAGAGAAACTATCCAAATCAAAAAAATCAGAAATGAAAAGGGGAACGTAACTACAAAGTGAGGTAATATAAACAATCATACTACAAAACAAAATTTGAAAATCTAAAAGAAATGTGCAATTTTCTTGATAGATTCCATTTACCAAAACTAAGTCAAGATCAGGTAGAAAGATTGAATAGTCCTATTGATCCCAAGAGAATAGAAGCAGTCAACAGTCCCTCTTCCAAAAAAAGCCCTGGGCAGATGGATTCAGCACAGAATTCTACCAGACCTTTGAATAAGAGCTAACTCCAATTCTCTTCGAACTATTCTACAAAATAGAAACTGAAGGAACATTACCAAACTCATTCAATGAAGCCACAGTCACCTTGATACTTAAACCATACAAAGACCCAACCAAAAAAAAAGAACTTTAGACCTATCTCTCTTATGACATTGATGCAAAATTACTCAATAAAATACTTGCAAACAGAATCCAAGAACACATAAAAGATATCATCCACCATGACCAAGTAGGCTTCATCCTAGGCATACAAGGGTGGTTCAACATATGGAAATCCATCAATGTAATCCACCACATTAACAAATTGAAGGAGAGAAACCCTATGATCATCTCCTTAGATGCCAAAAAAGCAAAGCATTTGACAAAGTCTAACACCCATTCATGTTTAAAGTCTTGGCAAGATCAGGGATACAAGGCACATAAACATAGTAAAGGCAATATACAGCAAGCCTATAGCCAACATCAAACTCAGTGGAGAGAAACTTAAATCAATACCACTGAAATCAGGGACAAGGCAAGGCTGCCTACTCTCTCCATATCTCTTCAACATAGTACTTGAAATCCTAGCTAGAGCAATAAGACAACTAAAGGAGATCAAGGGGATACAAATCGAAAAGGAAGAAGTCAAAGTTTCACTATTTGCAGATGATATGATAGTATACATGAGCGACCCCAAAAATTCAACCAGAAGTCTCCTTCAGCTGATGAACACCTTCAGCAAAGTGGCTGGATACAAAATCATCTCAAAAAAATCAAATGCCCTGCTGTATACCAAAGACAAAAGGGCCGAGAAAGAAATCAGGGAAACAACATCCTTCACAATAGCCGCTACTAACATAAAGTACATTGGGATGACTCTAACCAAGCAAGTGAAAGATCTGTTTGAAAAAAACTTCAAGTCTCTGAAGAAAGAAATTGAACAAAATATCAGAAGATGGAAAGATCTCTCGTGCTCATGGATTGGTAGGATTAACATAGTGAAAATGGCCATCCTGCCAAAAGCAATCTACAGATTCAATGCAATTCCCATCAAAATACCAACACAATTCTTTACAGAACTTGAAAGAAAAATTGTCAGCTTCCTATGGAGAAACAAAAAACCCAGAATTTCCAAAACGATCCTGTACAACAACAGATCATCTGGAAGTATCTCCATGCCTGATTTTAAGCAGTACTACAGAGCAATGGTAATAAAAACCACATGGTATTGGCATAAAAACAGAAAGGAGGATCAATGGAACTGAATAGAAGACCAAAAATAAACCCACACACCTATGAACACTTGATTTTTTCTTATTTATTTTATTAATTTTATTTTTTTCTTATTAGTTACATTTGTTAACTCTGTATCCCAGCTGTATCCCGTTCCCTCATTCCCTCCCAATCCCACCCTCCCTCCCTCATCTCCACCCTGCCTCTTTCCAAGTCCACTGATAGAGGAGGACTTCCTCCCCATTCATCTGACCCTGTTTTATCAGGTATCTTCAGAACTGGCTGCAAAGTCCTCCTCTGTGGCCTAACAGGACTGTTCCTCCCTGTTGGGGGTGGGGAGGTCAAAGAGCCAGCCATTGAGTTCCTGTTAGAAATAGTCCTTGTTCCCCTTACTATGGGAAACCAATTGGTTACTGAGCTACTTTGGACTACATCCGAGCAGAGGTTCTAGGTTATATCCATACATGGTCCTTGGTTGAATGTCAGTCTCAGAAAAGACCCTGTACCCAAATATATTTGGTCCTTGTGGAGCTCCTATCCTTTCCCCATCATACTAACTCCCCTTCTTTCATATACAAATACTTGATTTTTGACAAAGAAGCCAAAACCATTCAATGGAAAAAAAGATAGCATCTTCAACAAATGGTGCTGGTCCAACTGGATATCTACATGCAGTAAAATGGCTGATGCTCTTTGGGTGGATGACACCTAAATGAACATCTGTACAAAGTCCCAATTTATTTCTAATATCAGAGATCAGACCTCTACTCTTGCCTGATGCGTCTAAAACAAAAAGGGGGAACTGTAGAGAGCTGCGGAATGCTATGCCTTAAAGATGGAGCTGGTTTCCGCCTTCCACCTTCCCAATGGTGAGTGCTCTCTGTCACGAACAACTCCACATTTGGCTAAGGCCGAGGATCTGGCTTGCTTCCATGTATGTGGACCTATCTGCATTGCCCCCGTGGCACGCCTGGGTTGGCTACCCAGAGGATATTTAAGATGTGGGCTGGCTTTCCCCGGGGTCCGAGGATTGTTCAATGTTCCTGAATAAACTGCATTGAAAAAAAAAAAAAGAAAATAGATCCATATTTATCACCCTGCACAAAACTAAAGTCCAAGTGGATCAAAGACCTCAACATAATACCAGACACACTAAATCAGTTAGAAGAAAAAGTGGGGAAGAGCCTAGAGCTCATTGGCATAGGAGACAACACCCTGAACAGAACACCAATAGCACAGGCTCTAAAAGCAACAATCAATAAATGGGAGCTCATAAAACCGAAAACTTCTGTAAAGCAAAAAACAGTCATCAGAACAAAATGACAGCCTACAGACAGGGAAAGGATCTTTACCAACCGTATATCTGACAGAGGGCTGATATCCAGAATATGTAAAGAACTAAAGAAGTTAAATAGCAAAAAATCAACAATCCAATTTAAAAAATGGGGTATGGAGCTAAAGAGAGAATTCTCTGTAAAGGAATATAGAATGGCAAATAAACACTTAAAAAATGCTCTACATATTAGCCATCAGAGAGATGTAAATCAAAACAACCCTGAGATTTCATCTTTCACCCATCAGAATGGCTAAGATCAAAAACTCAAGAGACAATATATGCTGGAGAGGTTGTGGAGAAAAGAGGAACTCTCCTCTATTGCTGGTGGGAATGTAAACTTGTACAACCACTTTGGAAATCAACCTGGTGCTTTCTCAGACAATTAGGAACAGTGCTTCCTCAAGATCCAGCTATACCACTCCTAGGCATATATCTGAAAGATGCTCAAGTATATAACAAGGACACTTGCTTAACCATGTTTGTAGCAGCTTCATTTGTAATAGACAGAACCTAGAAACAACCCAGATGTTCACCAATGGAGGAATGGATACAGAAATTGTGGTACTTTTACACAATGGAATACTACTCAGAATTTAAAAACAAGAAAATCATGTAATTTGCAGGCAAATGGTGGGATCTAGAAAAGATTGTTCTGAGTGAGCTAACCCAGAAGGAGAAAGACACACATGGTATATACTCACTTCTAAGTGGGTACTAGACCTATAAGATACGATAAACATACTTTAATCTGTACACCTACAAAAGATAAACAAGAAAGATGACCCTTGGTAAGATATCAACCCTCACTTAGAAGAACAAATGGGATGGACAATGAAAAATAAGTAACAGGACAGGAGCCTATCACAGAAGGCCTCTGAAAGACTCTACCTAGCAGTGTATCAAAGCAGATACTGAGACTCATAACCAAACCTTTGCTAGAGTGCAGGGAATCATATGAAAGTAGGGAGAATTAGTCTGGAGGTCTGGAGAGGACAGGATCACCACAAGGAGCACAGGGGTCTTTTATGAGACTGTATCTCCAACCAAGGACCATGTATGGATATAACCTAGAACCCCTGTAACCCATGGTAGCTCAGTATCCAAGTTGGTACCCTAGTAAGGAGAACAGGGACTATTTTTGACAGGAACTCAATGACTGGCTCTTTGACCTCCCTCCTCCCACCCCCCGAGGGTGGTGCAGCCCTGCTAAGCCACAGAAGAAGACTTTGCAGCCAGGCCTGTAGATACCTGATAAGCTAGGATAAGATGAAAGGGGAGAAGGTCCTCCCCAATCAGTGGACTTGGAAAGGGACAGGTAGAAGATGAGGGAGGGAGTGTGGGAGTGACAGGGAATGAGGGAATGGAATACAGCTGGGATACAAATTTAATAAACTTTAAATAATATTTAAAAAATAAAAAAGAAATATCTTAAACCTATTCCTTCCAGTTGCTTTGTTAAGAAAAGTCTAAGCATCCAGAGTTTAGCACTTAAATTGTTTATGTATTTCTGCCTAACTTTCCAGTGTGACATAGAGATGGGGGTAAAAGTAGATCCTGAGTGTACAATAAAAGGCATAGTAGCTGATTACCAACAGTTGTGCCCATAGTTAAAATGTTAGAGTTTCAGACCATGGACACATTTAAATTGTTTACAAAACAAACAGAATGAGTATCAATTTTTTATATTCTATTCTATCTATTCCATTAGATAGAGTTTTACCCATTATTATGGAATGTTGTTTTATATATTACTTTTCTGAGTCTTCTTATATATTTCCTTTTGTAAATTAAAAATTCATATGAGTTTCAGGGAATCAAAAAGTCATGAGACCTGGATCTGACATAGCTCAAACAGAGCCCACATGAGTTTTTCCTTTGGTCTTGGGATTTCTTACTTTTCCCATTTATTAGACAAATTTTAACTTCAGTTTCTAGTCTGAATTTGCCTCAGCAGATTTTCATTTGGCTGACAGACTATTCAGGGATCAGCTATAGACTGCAAACTGAAATCTGGGCTTGCTGAAAGCTGAAGTAAATCAGTCCACCTTATGTGATAGCTCCATGTCTCTTCAACTGGATCTCTAATTAGATAGTGCCCTGTTGCCTATTTTTGACTGGCATTTCTTCCTTCTTAGCACCCTGATGTTGATGGCCCCATCAACTTAAGCACTGAAACAGCTTAAGAAGAAAAGATCTTTGGCCCATAATCCCACATAATAGGATGAAATGCTAAGTCAAAAGGGGCTCCCTGACATTAGCTGTTATCTTGGGGACCTGCTTAGCTGGAGAGGGAACCAGTATTGCAACACTGGATGTACAAAGCCAGTCTTATAACAGCTTAAAAGCAGAATCTTCTGCTTTTGGTCATTTTCAGACCATGCTTGCTTAACAAGTTGTTAGGATACAAAGATTAGGGACCATACAGTTAATGGTAATGTGAACCCAGTATCACCAGTTTGAAGATGATGGTGAACTGTAAGAGCTCAAGATTGGCCTCTTTATTCACAAGGAAAGGGGGGAATGAAGAGCTTGAGTTAGCTTGGGTGACTCCATTTTTGAGATGAGAAGCCATCTGTGCACACCTGTGACTGGGGGCTGAAATCAAATACCAGGAAATATCACAGAATAAACACTTCGTAAAAAATAGAGATAATTCCCCTGGCAACAACCAATCAGAATTGGATGGAAAATTTTTCCAGTGTTCCACATGTAGTTCAGAAGAATAGCTATTGTAATTTAACTTTCAGCTAAAAGGTCACCTCGACCCCCTGACTTTTACCCAATCCTGTAATGCCAAGGCATGGAACCCCCTAGCTTGCAGTTTTTCTCTTTAAAAACCCTTTTCACTCAGGGCTCAGGTTCCCACTTCTCTACTGCTGCAGCAATGAGAAGTCCAACTTCTCTACTGCTGCAGTGTTCCATGTTAGAACACATATACAGTAAACCCTCATTTGTTTCCAGTGGAGTTGATTCCTGATAGTCTTTGGGGTCTCACAAACTGGGCATAACATTGTGTAGATTAGGAAAGCTTCCTCAGAATTCTGCACATGCAACTTGGATTTAAGTTCTGGTCTGGTAGAGATGCTAATAAACAGAGAACATAAGAGGCCTTGAAAAGTATGTTACATGGCTGCTTTCATATTGGTGAGGTCAGGAGCAATGATGGCTGCTTTCCTCATGTTGGCTTCATTTTGATGGCTCCACAGCCAAACCCTAAGCCAAACAGTTACTGGAATATTTTAAACTGTGAATCAAACACCCCCATACAGAGGGGGAGGACGGGTAAAGAGGAAGAAAGACATACATCACACACATGGAGGAAAGAGACAGAGAAAGAGAGAGAAAGAGTGAGAGAGAGAGAAATCTTTAAAATTAAACTAAATATACGATAAATAATAAATATAGAATAAAGAATATAAAACCAGAAGAAGAAATTTTTAAAAAGCCTTCCTGGAATAAAGAAATAAAAGATAGCCAAGCTGGGTGTGGTGGTACATTCCTTTAATCCCAGCACCCTGAAGACAGAGGCAGGCAGACCTCTCAGTTTTGAGTCTGCTTTGCAAATGGTACCCTTTCTTGAGAAACTTTGTTTCAAATAACTAAAATGTAAAATGTATGTATGTAAGTAAGTACATAAATTAAATAAATAAATAATGAAAAGTGAATGGCATGGAGCTGCCTTTGCTGCACCCACAACCACACATAGTTTAAATGCCACCTACACATCCTACCTTTATCACTTGCATGCTCTATCTTACATGCAAACATAAAGGTGCTTGTTCTTACACCAGTGCACCCACAAATATATCAAAGAAATAAAAAAGCAGTGACCTGTTACTTCCACATACAGACGGGCACTTTTTTTACAACTCACTGAGTTCTAAGAAAGTTCAGTGATCATGAACAACAGAGAGAAGACACTGGGGACATGTCTAATGATCAGAGGGTTAGATTCAACCACAGTTTGTAAGAGCATTTCACTACTGTGCTGCTGAAAAGAAAAAAGAAATAAAGCTTGTTTGAAGGATATGTAATAGATGTTCATGTTTTATAACAGCAATCTTTTCTAAAAGATAAAATGTTAACCCAAGAGTCATTTTCTTTCCTTTTCATAATTTCATCTTTCTGAGTAATTGACTGTGTTTGTGTGTGTGTGTGTCTGCCTGCCTACATTCTTCTGTATGTCTCTTTCTTTCACTCTTTCTTTCCTCTGTTGTCTGTCTCTCTTTGTGTGTGTATGTGTACTTGTTACTGTCTATCTAAGCTACACAAAAAAACCCTTCTCATGTAAGCCAGAGCTAACTAACTATTGCTATAAATGAACTATTTGTTTGTGCTGAGCCACTATATGTTGAATTGCTTTGAAACACTTCAGCAACCAAATATGAACATGAATCATAACCCTAACCTCAACAGTAACCCTTACCTTAACCATACCCATAACCTTAACCATAAACATACCACTTCCCCTAACCCTATACCTAATAATAAACCTTACCATACCTCTAAACCTAACCCTTATCCTAACTTTAACACTAACTGTGACTCTAACCCATAACATAACACTAACATTAACCCTAACCCAAAACCCAACATTTGTGCTAACCCTAAATGTAACTGCAACCCTAACCCTAACCACAACCCTAACCCAAAACCTAACCCTAACCCCAAACCTAAACCTAGCAATAATTGTTACTCTAACCCTAATCCCAACCCTAACTCTAACCTTAACCCTTACCCAAACCCTAAACCTAACCCTAACCCTAATCACAACCCTAAACCAAACCCTAACCCTAATGTTAACCCTAACCTGAGCACTAACCCTAACACAAACCTAACCCTAACCTTATCCCCCAAAACAACCCTTACCCTAACCCTAATCCTAAACCCAAACCTAACAATATCCGTAACCCCAATACTAACTCTAACCCTATCCCTAACCCTAACCCCTACACTAAATGTATCCCTAACTCTTACTCTAACTCCAATGCTTACCCTAATCCTAACCCTAACCACAACCATAACCCTAAAGCTAAACCAACCCTAAATTATTGCTAACCCTAAACCTCATTCTATTTGTAATATAACCCAACTGAAATGGGCTGTATTCACTCTGCTTTCACAGAGTAGTGATTTCATACATGCAAGACATCTAAAAAGTTCACTGATCTATCCAGACACCATAAACAAATGTTTTCTGTGCATACTGAACTTTTGTACAAAGGCTTTCTTTCCTTTTTTTTTTTTTTTTTGCTTTCTGTAAAGATTCATTCAATATGATTCATTCCTAGAAAACCTTAGGCTGGAGTAACAATGCCATCATATTCCATGTGCTTGCACATATGATTGTTTCTTCAAGTTTGGGAAGTGCATTCATGCTTAGTTATACAATAGTACACTGACATATTCGTAGATGTATGTAAACACCTTAAAGAAACCTTAGGTATCTTCTTGGAGTTTCTTGTTTCTCACAAAGATGCCATTTGGTTAACTGCTATAACAATCTTAGGCAGAAGTGAACGTTCTGTAGCCTTCACTGTGCTTTTACACAGAAATGTTTGTACAACTCTCCTAATGCTAACAAGGTTATTGATATATGAACATTTATTAATCAAATGTTTGGAAAATGCAATCATGTTTATATATAAAAGTGTTCACTGTTTCTTTGTAAAGATGTCATGTGGTCAATAGCTGAGCAAATTTAGGAAGAGGTCAATATACTGTATTCTAGACTATACTTCTCTTTCTCTCTTGCTCTCTCTCTCCAGCCATGGAGTTCATATCCTCTCTCTGTGTCTGTATCTGTGTTGTGTCTGTGAAAGACAGAGAGAGAGCTATATTTTCAAATTAAATTAAATGGACAATAAGGTAACAAGAACTGGAAAACAAACAAGCTTTAGGTTTTTTCTTATTCTTTTTTTCTTTAGATAAAGTTGCTTTGTAATATAAATGGCTGTCCTGCATCTTGCTCTGTAGACCAGTCTGACATTAAAAAAAAAAGATAAAGCCTGCTTCTGTTCCTTTTTTGTAGTTGTTTTCCTGTCTTTTTTGCTTGTTTGTTTTATTCCTCCAACTATGCAGTTAAGCAAAGGCTTATCTGTGAAGTCCTAAGTGTCCTTGAACTCACTCAGTAGACTGTGGAATCAAACTCAGAGGTTGACTGGCCTCTGCCTCCCAAGTGCTGGAATTCTGTTTTTTGTTATGTTGTGGTTTTTTTTTCTTTCCTGTGCAGTCAAGGGTTTCTCTAAGTAGTCCTAGAACTCACTCTGGAGACCAGGCTGGACCCTTTGTCTTCCTTTTCCTTTCCTGTCTTCAATTATTTTCAATTACTTTTTTAAACACAGGGAGTTAAACATTTATGTTGTTTTTCTTTTTGTGTAGAGAGGGTACTGTGTAGATCAAG
This sequence comes from Meriones unguiculatus, assembly GCF_030254825.1. NCBI lineage: Eukaryota > Metazoa > Chordata > Mammalia > Rodentia > Muridae > Meriones > Meriones unguiculatus. The sequence goes on from NC_083351.1 coordinate 86,626,319, forward strand.
AATGTTTTCTCAGAATTCTGCACATGTAAATTGGGTTTAAGTTCTGGTCCAGTAGAGAGGCTAGTAAACAGAGAATAAAAATAGGCCTTGAAAAATATGTCACATGGCTGCTTCCATATTGCTGATGTGAGAAGCCATGATGACTGCCATCCTCATTGTGGCTTCATTTAGATGGGGTCAGCCAAGCCCTAGGTTAAAGGGGTACTGGAACATTTTGAACTGTGATTCAAATACCCACACACAGAGAGGGGGAGGGGAGAAGACAAAGAAAGACACATCACACACAGAGATCCTCTGTTACACACATACACACACAAACACACAGAGAAAAGAAGGAGAGAAAGAAACAGAGAGAGAGATTTTGAAAATTAAACTAAATATGTGATAAAGAATAAATATAGAATAAAGAATATAAAACCAGAAGAAAAATTTAAAGAAAAGTCTTCCAGGTATTAAGAAAGAAAAGTAAACCAAGATGGCTGTGATGCAGCACTCCTTTAATCCCAGCACTCTGAAGGCAGAAGCAGGCAGATCTATAAGTTTTAATTCTGCTTTGCAGATGGTACCCTTTCTTGAGAAACCTTGTTTCAAATAACTAAAAAAAAGTATGTATTTAAGTAAGTAAGTACATAAACAAAATAAATTAATAACAAGAAATGAATGGCCTTTGCTGCACCCACACTCACACATAGTTTGGATGCCACCTACACATTCTGCCTTTATCACTTATATTCAAGCATACAGGTGCCTGCTCTCACACTAAAGCACCCACAAAAATATTTAAGAAATCAGAAAGTAGTGACCTGTTATTTCCACATAAGATGGGTATTTTTTGCAACTCACTGAGATCTAAGAAAGTTCAATGATCATGAATGACAGAGAGAAGACACTGAGGGCATATTTAATGAGCAGAGGGTCAGATTCAACCACAGTTTGTAAAAGCATTTCATTAGTGTACTGTTAGAAAAAAAGAAAACAACACTGTTGAAGGATATATAATAGATCTTCATACGTTATGCCAGCAATCTTTTTTGAAAGATGAAATGTTAACCCAAGATTTATTCTCGTTCCTTTTTATAATGTCATCTTTCTGAATAATTGACTGTGTGTGTGTATGTGAATGCTTGCCTACCTGCCTCTGCATGTGTCTTTCTTGCTTTCTTTCCTCTGTCATGTCTGTCTCTGTCTCTTTTTCTCTCTGTGTGTATGTGTGTTTGTGTCTGTATACCAAAGCTACACAGAAAAATTCCCTCTCATATAAGCCAGAACTAACTCACTAACTAACAACTAAATATTGTTATAAATGAATAATTTGTTTATGCTGAGCCACCATATGTTGAATTGCTTTGAAACACTTAGGCAACCCAATATGAACATGAATCATATCCCTAACCCTAACAATAACCCTTACTCTAACCCTAACTCTCATCCTAACTATAATCTTAACCAGAACCATACCACTTCTAACCTTAAACCTAACAGTACACCTTATGCTAACCCTAAGACTAATCGTTATCCTAATTCCAACACTAACCATAAGTTTAACCCTTAACCTAAACCTAACAATAAACCTTATCCTAACCCTAAGACTAAACCTTATCCTAACCCTAATACTAACCACAAGTTTAATCCTTAATCTAAATGTAACCTTAACCCTAATCCAAAGCCCAACCCTAATGTTAACCCTAACTGTAATGCCACACCTAACCCTAACACCAACCCTAACCCTAAACTTAACATTAGCCATAAACCTAACCCTAACAATAACCCTTACCCTCATCCTAAATCTAACCCTAACCCCAACTGTAACCCTAACCCTAACCCTAACGCTAACATTAACACTAATCTTAAATCCTAACCCTAACACTAACCTAACCACATACCAAACCCTAGCCCCAATACTAACCCTAACTCTAACCACATACCTAACTCCAACCCTAAATCTAACCCTATCCCTAACAATAACTCTAACCCTAACCCTAACCCTTACACTAAACCTATCCCTAACTCTTACCCTAACCCTAACCTTACACCCATCCTAACCCTAAGCCTAACCTTAACTATATGACTCCCCCATCCCTAACCCTAAGCTTAAACCTAAGTCTAAAAATAAACCTTACCCTAACCCTAAGCTTAACTTTAACCGTAACCCTAACACTAACTGTAACTGTAACCCTTAATCTAACCCTAACCCTAACATTAACCCTAAACCCCTAAGCCTAACCCTGACCCGAACCCAAATCTCAACCATAATGCTAACCCTAACTGTAACCCCAACCCTAACCCTAAACCTAACAATAACCCTTATCCTCACCCTAACACTAAACCTAACACCAACCCTAACCCTAACCATAACCCTAAACATAATGCTAACCTCAACTCTAACCATAACCCCAACCTTAACTCTAATCCTAATCCTAACCCTAACCATATCCCTAACCCCAACCCCAAGTCTAAACCATAACCCTAACCATAACCATATCCCTAACAGCAACCCCAAGTCTAAACCTATCCATAACCCTAGCTATAACCCAAACACTAACTCTTACTATAATCCTAACCATAACCCTAAACCTAAACCTAAATCTAAACTTAACCCTAACCTTATTGCTAATCCTAAATCTACACCTCATTCTAATTCTAATGAAACCCAACTGAAATGGGCTGTATCCATTCTGCTTTCATACGGGAGTGATTTCATACATGCAAGACATCTAACAAGTTCGCTGATATATCCAGACACCATAAATAATTGTTTTGTATTTATTCTGAGCTTTGGTAGAAAGGCGTTCTTTGCTTTTTGCAAAGATCAACTTGATTCATTGTTAGAAATCCATAGGCAGAAGTAACAATACCACCATTTTACATGTGCTTGCTCATATGATTGTGTCTACAAGTGATTAAACAAATGTTTGGAAAGTGTATTCAAGGTTAGTTATACACTAGTGCACTGACATGTTCATAGATGTATGAAAACACCTTACAGAAACTTTATGTATCGTCTTGGAGTTTATTGTTTCTTGCAAAAAACACCATTTGGTTAACTGCTTTAACAAGCGTAGGCAGAAGTAAACATACTGGATCTCAATCTGTATACAGAGCAATGGTAATAAAAACTGCATGGTACTAGCATAGAAATAGAATGATGGAACAATGGAATGGAATGCAGATATTTGATTTTTGACAAAGAAGCCAAAACCATACAATGAAAAAAAGACAGCATCAACAAATGTTGCAGGTCTAACTGGATGTCTACATGAAGAAAAATGCAAATAGATCCACATTTATTACCCTGAACAAAACTAAATTCCAAGTGTATCAAAGACCTCAACATAAAACCAGACACACTAAATTGGTTAGGAGAAAAAGGGGGAAGAAACTTGAACTTATGGGCACAGGAGACAACTTCCTGGACAGAACACCAACAGCACAGGCTCTAAGATTAACAATCAATAAATGGGACCTCATGAAACTGAAAAGCTTCTGTATAGAAAAGAACACTGTCATCATAACAAAACAGCAGCCTACAGACTGGGAAAGGATCTTCACCAACCCTATATCTGACAGAGGGCAAATATCCAGAATATTTAAAGAACTCAAGAAGTTAAAAAACAACAGATCAAGTAATTAAATTAAAAAATAGGGTACAGAGCTAAAAAGGGAATTCTCAATAGAAGAATACCGAATAACAAAGAAACACTTAAATGTTCAATGTCCTCAATGTCCTTAGTCATCAGGAAAATGCAAATCAAACCAGCCCTGAGATTTCACCTTACACTCATCAGAATGGCTAAGATGGATAACTAAAGTGACAACATATGCAGGGGAGTATATGGATAAAGGGGAACACTTCTCCATTGCTAGTGAGAATATAAACTTGTACAACCACTTTGGAAATCAACCTTGTACTTTCTCAGACAATTAGGAATAGTGCTTCCTAATAGCGGTAACAGTTATACCACTCCTAAGCATATATCCAAAAGATGCTCAAGTATATAATAAGGACACTTGCTCAACCATGTTTGTAGCAGTTTTATTTGTAATAGCCAGAAGCTGGAAACAACCCAGATGCCCCTCAGTTGAGGAATGGATACAGAAATTGTGGTAGAGCTACACAATGGAATATTACTCAGCGATAAAACAAAACAAAAACAAAAACAAGGAAATTATGAAATTTGCAAGTAGATGGTGGGAACTGGAAAAGATCATCCTGAATGAGGTATCCCAGAAGCAGAAAGACATGCCGATATATACTCACTCATAAGTGGATATTGGACAAATAATATAGGATAAATATACTAAAATCTGTACACCTAAAGAAGCTAAACAAGAAGGAGGACTCTGGCTAAGATTGAGTCAAAGAGGATGGACACTGGAGGATGGAGAAAAAAGGGAACAGGACAGGAATCTACTACAGAGGGCTTCTGAAAGGCTCTACCCTGCAGGGTATCGAGGCAGATGCTGAGACTCAGCCAAACTTTGGATAGAGTGCAGGGAATCTTATGAAAGAAGTAAAAGATAGTAAGACCTGGAGAGGACAGGAGCTCCACAATCAGAGCAACAGATCCAAAAAGTCTAGGCACAGGGGTATTTTCTGAGACTGATTCTCCGGCCAAGGACCACTCATGGAGATGGCCTGGAACCCCTGCATAGAGTTAGCCCATGGCAGTTTAGTGTCCAAGTGAGCTCCATAGTAATGGGGACAGGGACTGTTTCTGACAGGAACTGATTGTCCTGCTCTTTGATCCTCCTGAGAGGGGAGCAGCCTTACCAGGCCACAGAGAAAGACAATGCAGCCATCCCTGATGAGACCTAATAGACTAGGATCAGAGAGAAAGGGAGGAGGACCTCCCTTATCAGTGGACTGGGGGAAGGGTATGGGTGAGGAAGAAAGAAGGATGGTGGGATTGGGAGGGGAAGAGTGAGGGAGGTACACGGGGGACACAAAATGAATAAACTGTAATTAATAAAAATAATTTTTAAATGGGATATAGAATTAAACAGAGAATTCTCTAAAGAGAAACATAGAAGGGCAGATAAACAAAGAAATGCTCAACATCCTTAGTCATCAGGAAAATGCAAATCAAAATGACCCTGAAATTTCACCTTACACTGGAGTGGTTTCATACATGAAAGACATCTAATAAGTTCACTGATGTATCCATACACCATAAACAAATGTTTTATGTGCATACTGAATTTTGGTACAAAGGCATTTTTTTTGCTTTCTGCAAAGATTCAACCAAAGAGTCATTGCTAGAAATCTATAGGCAGAAGTAACAATACCACCCTATTCTGTGCACTTGCACAAGTGATTAAACAAATGTTTGGAAAGTGCATTCATGTTTAGTTATACAACAGTGCACTGACATGTTCATAGATGTATGAAAACACCTTAAAGAAACATTAGATATCTTCTTGGAGTTTATTATTTCTCACAAAGATGACATTTGGTTAACTGCTTTAACAAGCTTAGGCAGAAGTATATGTTCTGTAGCATTCACTGTGCTTTTACATATAAATGTTTGTACAATACTCCTAATGCTAACAAGGTTATTGATGTAAGAATAATTATTAAACAAATGCTTGGAAAGTGCGTTTAGATATAAAAGTGCTCACTGTTCCTCTGCAAAGACACCATGTGGTCAAAGTCCTAGCAAATTTAGGAAGAGGTCAATGTACTGTATTCTAGACAATGCTTCTCTTTCTCTATCTCTCTCTCTTCAGCCCTGGAGTTCATGTCCTTTCTCTCTCTTTCTCAGTCTCCCTCTCTCTCTCTCTCTCACTCTGTGTGTGTGCCTGTGACAGACAGAGAGACAGAGACAGAGAGACAGCGAGTCAGAGAGCTATATTTTCAAATTAAATTAAATGGACAATAAGATAACAAGAACTGGAAAACAAGCAAGCTTTGGGTTTTTTCTTATTCTTTTTTTCTTTAGATAAGGTTTCTTTGTAATATGCATGGCTGTCCTACATCTTGCTCTGTAGACCAGCCTTGCCTTGAAACAAAGATAAGGCCAGCTTCTGCCCTTTTTTGTTATTGTTGTTTTCCTGCCTTTTTTGCTTGTTTCTATTATTTCTCCCCCTATGCATATCAAGTAAGGGCTTCTCTGTGAAGTCCTGACTGTTTTGGAACTCATTCTGTAGACTCTGCTGGACTCAAACTCTGAGGTTGAATGACCTCTGCCTCCCAAGTGCTGGAATTCTGGTTTTTTGTTGTTGTGTTTTTGTTTCTTTGTTTGCTTGTTTTGTTTTGAGCAGTCAAGGGTTTCTCTGTATAGTCTTGGACATCACTTTAGAGACTGGGCTAGACCCTTTGTCTTCTTTTTCCTTTCCTGTCTTTATTTTATTTTTTAAAGACAAGGAGTTAGAGATTTATGGGTTTTTTTTTTCTTTTCATGTAGAGAGGGTACTGTGTAGATTAAGAGAGCTTCCTCAGAATTCTGCACAGGCAAATTGGGTTCGGCTTCTGGTCCAGTAAAGAGGTTGGTAAACAGAAAATTAAAAAATGGCCTGTCACATGGCTTCTTCCATATTGATGAGTTCAGGAGCCATGATGGCTGCCATCCTCGTGGTGCCTTCATTTTGATGAGGCCAACAGCCAAGCCTTAGGCCAAACAGTTACTGGAACATTTTGAAATATGATCCAAACATCCACTTGCAGAGATGGGGGAGAGGACAAAAGAAAAAGAGACACACATCACACACAGAGATCCTCTGTCTCACACATAGACACACACACACACACACACACACACACACACACAAATAATTGGGGGAGAGAGAGAGAAACATGCCAGGAGCCAAAGCTATCTATGGAAGCCAAAGCCAAAGCTATCTAATGAAGACAAAGGTATCTACGGAAGCCAAAGTCAATTAGTGAGCCAAGGCTATCTATGGAAGCCAAAGTCAAAGCTATCTAGTGGAGACAAAAGGTGTTTGCTAGGCCAAAGCCAAATAGTGAGCAAAGGTCATTTAGTGGAGACCTAAGTTATCTAGGACCCTAACTCATGGGTGAGAGACTGTGAGGACATCCGTTTGTTAGAGCATCCTTGAGAAAACACCCCTATGGTATCTTGCAGGCACCCTATTTAACACATGAAAGCACTCTTCCTGTCTCCTGCAGCAGCTAATTACCTTCTCCCTTTCCTGCCTTCTCCCTATATAAGTTGGGTAAAAATTTCTAATAAATGAAGCCTTGATCAGACAAACAGACTTGGCTTTCTTCCTTGTGCTTCTTGTTCCCCTCCCCAATTCCTTCTACTCTCCTCCCTTAGGAACCCCGTTGAAGCCCCCGCTGGTCGGGGGCATATCTGGCGCCCAACGTGACCTAAAGGTATGGAGATCTGGATTGAACGTCGTTCTTCAAGTGGCCACTAAAATACACAAGGATTCAGCATTTCCACCAGGAAGTAAAACTACGGGAGATCTCCACAGAGTCGCCCGTCTGTGAGCTTGATCCGAGAAGTGAGTCAGAACGACAAGTTATGGGACAAGATTTGAGTAAACAGGATTTATTCTTACAGGGACTGAAGGAGTCCGTCAAGGCACGAGGAGTAAGGGTTAAGAAAAAGGATTTAGTTAGCTTTTTTGTTTTTATTACTAATGTTTGCCCCTGGTTTCCACAGGAAGGCACTCTTGATGTAAGACACTGGCAGAGAGTTGGAAATTGTCTTAAAGAATTTTATGAATCTTGTGGTCCACAAAAGGTGCCTGTCCAGGCATTTTCCTACTAGAATTTGATTAATGATATTCTTCAGGTGAGACATTCCCAACCTGACTTGGCTGAGGTAATTTCTCAAACTGAAAAGGTCCTCAAAAATTATTCTACAAGCTATCCCAAATCCCTTCAATTAGGTAGGGAGGAGACTGCACTTCCTCAGCTCTCCGAACTCCCTCTGTAGACTCTATCTCCATACCTATGCTGGAGGAACCAGAGACTCTGATTCTAGTCCAGCCTACAGCCAGCTCTCTCTATCCCTCCCTTTACAGCCCTCCACTCACAGACACAGGACAGTCCTAATGACCAGCCTCTTCCTAAAAAGGCCACTTCCCTTGAGGAGAAAGCCAGGTACCATAACCTAGACTGGCAACCTCTCCCGTCCTTCCCAGCTTCAACAGCTGCCCCTTCTTTACCACCTCCGTATATTAAAGCTCCTCCTTTCTGTGCACCAGCCTTATATTTTGATTCTGATGTAGAGGATGCTGCTCAGCATGCTAAAACTAAACTCTGTCAAGAGGTCAAATCCCTCAGGGAACTTCTTCAAACAAAAAGGGAACATTTCCAGGTTCTGGCTATTACAAATAGAGCTGCTATAAACATGGTTGAGCAAGTATCCCTTTTGTGTACTTGAACAAACTTTGGGTATATACCTAGCAGTGGTATAGCTGGGTCTGGAGGAAGCACTATTCCTATTTGTCTTAGAAAGCGCCAGATAGATTTCCAGAGTGGTTGTACCAGTTTACATTCCCACCAGCAGTGGAGGAGGGTTCCCCTTTCTCCACAACCTCTCCAGCATGTGTTATCGCTTGAGTTTTTCATATTGGCCATTCTGATGGGTGTAAGGTGATATCTCAGGGTCGTTTTGATTTGCATTTCCCTGATGGCTAATGAGGATGAGCATTTCTTTAAGTGTTTCTCTGCCATTCGATATTCCTCTGTCCAGAATTCTCTGTTTAGCTCTGTTCCCCATTTTTTAATTGGATTACTTGGTTTGCTGCTTTTCAGCTTCTTTAGTTCTTTGTATATACTGGATATTAGTCCCCTGTCAGATAAAGGGTTAGTGAAGATTCTTTCCCAATCTGTAGGCACTGGAAACAACCCAGATGTCCATCAACGGAAGAATGGGTACAGAAATTGTGGTATTTTTATACAATGGAATACTACTCAGCAATCAAAAAGGAGGAAATCATGAAATTTGCAGGCAAATGGTGGGATCTAGAAAAGATCATTCTGAGTGAAATATCCCAGAAGGAGAAAGACAAACATGGGATATACTCACTTATATAGACCTATAAGATATGATAAACATAATGAAATCTATACACCTAAAAAAGATAATCAATAGAGCGGACATGGGGTAAGATGATCAATCCTCGTTTAGAAAGACAGATGGGATATGCATTGAACGTATGACAGGAGTCTACTGAGCACATCTGAAAGACTCTAACTAGCAGTGTTTTCAAAGCAAAGACTCATGACCAAACCTTTGGCAGAGTACAGGGAATCATAAGAAAGAAGGGGAGTTAGTCTGATGGGGAAAGTTAAGGAGCTCCACAAGGACCAAATATATCTGGGCACAGGGTCTTTTCTGAGACTGACATTCAACCAAGGACCAGGTATGGATATAACCTAGAACCTCCACTCAGATGTAGCCTGTGGTAGCTCAGTAACCAATTGGTTTCCCAAAGTGAGGGGAACAAGGACTATTTCTAACAGGAACTCAATGACTGGCTCTTTGGTCTCCCCACCCCTGAAAGGAGGAGCAGTCCTGTTAGGCCACAGAGGAGGGCTTTGCAGCCAGTCCTGAAGACACCTGATTAAACAGGATCAGATGAATGGGGAGGAGGTCCCCCCTATCAGTGGACTTGGAAAGGGGCATGGTGGAGATGAGGGAGGGAGGGAGGGACTGGGAGGGAATGAGGGATCGGGACACGGCTGGGATACAGAGTTAATAAAATAACAGATAAAAAAATAATAATAAAATCAAAAAAAAAAAAGAAAAGTAAAAAAAAAAAAAGAAAAGGGAACTTTTAACACTTCTTAAAGAACTAAGGGAATTAGATCTTGAATTGTCCCAACCCCCTCCCTCCGGCCCAAGACAAAGAAAAAGGCTCCTAATACCCTGCAGGCTTTTCCTGTAACTGGCAGAGCCTTAGCACAGTGAGCAGAAGGAACAGGGGACGCTATTTTGTCTCCTTCCCACTCCTCTATTGCGGGCTAGGCTTGGATGGCTGGTGGAGAAATGGGTGGATGGGAATGCTCGCTTGCTTAAACCCTCAGAATTGGCCTAAGACCTGCCTCTGCCAGCTGCAGAGCTGAGCAGGATTGCTCAGCGGAGTGGCAGCTTACCCCGCCCCCTCCCACAGGCTTCAGCCTGCGTCAGCTTCAGACAGCTCTGGAACAGAAACGAGAGGTATGGAGCCACTTCTAGTTTTAAAGATTAAATTGTGTTCACTGATAAATTCTGAGTTTTTCTAGTTCTGACTTTTAAAATCATGGTTATGCTCTGTATATATATTTAAATATTTAAAAAGCAGGTACCTCGGTTGTTTTTTTTTTGTTTGTTTTGTTTTTTTGTCTTTGTCTCTGTGTTTTGTTTTTGTGTCTGTTTTGGTTTGCTTGTGAGGTCTGAAAAACTTGAAGAGTTTCCAATCTGGTCAAGGAAATTTGGGTGACATGTGTGACACCCCAGTTCCCAGAAAAAGAGCCCTTAATTGCTCCCCTAATCTGGGACCCTATTCTGTGTAGAAAGAAGGCTGCTAGAGCCTGCTCTCCATCTGGGAGCTGTGAAGAGAAATCATGAGGGAGTCCACTCCTTCCAGGCCAGTCAAATCTTGGTATCTGGGTAGTCTGGTTACTCCAAGGGGACAATGTTGGATTTCTGTGTTCCTTAGCTGTGTCTCTATGTGTGTGTATTTTTATCTCTGGACTTCAATTGATGATATTTTAAAATCTGACTGACGATATTAATATTTTTGGACATGAGATAGTTTAAATCAACACCTCTAAGTTTGGTCTTGGACCATCAGAGTTAAATTCTATAAAACATTTTAAAATTTATCAGGTATTTTAAAATAATAATCCTTGAACAGTCTAACAAAAAAACTTAAAAACCCTTTCTCAACCCTTTAGGGGAGGTCAAAAGTATGCCTGGCTGACAGTTCCTAAATAAATGATTTAATGCTGTTTCTTTCTAGCCTATAGATCTGGTATGGCCAGAATAGTCCATTTTTGCTAAAGGCTGCAGGCTAGTTTAATTTTCTATTTAATGCTAAATAAAACTTTTGTCTTTTAATTTTTTGCTGTTAAATTTTAATACAATATTATAGGATTGGTAAGATTTGCTAGCCCCTTTACAAATTATGTTTAATTAAAAGTTTTGCTTTGATTTTAGTTTAAAAAGATCAGATTTAAAGTTATACTAAAGATTATAGTTTAGTACAAGATTTTACCTAGTCCCTTTGTTTAGGTTGTTTTGTTTTTGTTTTTGTTTTTGTTTTAAGGTTAAATTTCAAATGGATAACCATAAAGTTTGTCTATGTAGATCTACCTAAAATTTGGTTCTAAAACATACAATATATATATATATATATATATATATATATATATATATGCTAAAATTAGAGATTATAACATCCTGTTTTATAGGATGCAGTTTAGAGCAGATAATAAAGGTAGACAAAGAGTAATTCAAATATGCTGGCTGTCAGACTTGTAAAAGATCTAATAAATATGGCATTTTAACATATGTAAGCTTATTATAACAGAGTCACAGAGAGAGCTAGTAATGGCTCAGCAGTTAAGAGCACTGGGTGCTCGTCCAAAGGTCCTGAGTTCAATCCCCAGCAACCACATGGTGGCTCAAAACCATCTATAGTGAGATCTGGTGTTGCTGCCTGTGCTTATAAAAGAAAATGTCTTTTCAAGTGTCTAGCACATCTGCTCAAATAGCAGAGTTATCTACAGTATTGGCTGTGTTTCAAAGTTTTAATAAATAGTCTTTGAACATTTTTTTTACAGATAGTACATATGTAGCTCTGTCTTTTCCTAGGTTAGAAACTGCAGGTCAAATCCAGATATTTTCTCCTGCTGGAATTTTATTTTTACAAATTCAAAACTTAATACAAAAAAGAAACTTTTCCTTTTTTTATAGGACATTTGAGGGCTCATTCTAATTTGCCAGGACCCCTGTCTAAAAGGAAATACATTGGCAGATAAAGCCACCAAAGTTTATTGTTTACAGTTAAAGAGCCCAAGATGTCCATAACATGCATCATCTTAATAGTCAAACCTTGAGACTTAAATATGGGTTGACTAGAAAACAGGCACATACTATAGTCAAGGCTTGCAGTACTTGTCCTCAATTTCAGCCTGTTTCTCATTTGGGAGTTAGTCCTAAAGGATTGGTTCCAAATCAGATTTGGCAAAAGGATGTTACTCATAATTCCTAAATTAAAAAAAATTAAAATAAGTACATGTTTGCATTGTTACCTATTCTTGATTTATTTTTGCCACTCCTCAACTAGGAGAAACTGCAAAAAAATGTTATTGCTCATTGTCTGCAGGCTTTTAATGTTCTACGAGTTTCTAAGCAATTTAAAACTGACAATGGAGCAGATATACTAACAAATCTTTTAAAAGATTTGTCAACAGTTTCAAATTTCTCATATAACTAAAATACCTTGCAATCCAAGGACAAGGCATGCTAGAGCTTGCCCACTAAACAATTAAGATTTACTTGCAAAAAAACAAAGAAGGGGGAGCCACTCCCCTGGACACCTAAATTTTCAAAAAAATTTGGATAAGCATGGTAAATCTGCAACAGATAGATTTTGGCATACAAAAGCCAAAAAACTTCTGCTAAAGTAAAATGGAGAAATCCTTTAACAAATCAATGGCATAGACCCGACCCTGTACTCATATGGGGACGAGGAGCTGTCTGTGTTTCTTTCACAGGAAAAGGATGCAGCTTGATGGCTACTGGAACGCCTGGTCCAAGAAGTGGATGAGGAGTTTTCTTCTGACAATAATGATGCCAAAGAAGACCCCTCCAGTCAAGATGACTGCTTATATGCTGCCCTTAAGGAAGAGTGTTGCTTTTATATAGATTATACTGGGATTGTTAGGGACAGCATGGCTAAGGTTAAGGAAGGCTTAAAAGAGAGAAAGAAACAGAGAGAACAAGAGGAAAGTTGGTTTCATAATTTCTTTTCAACCTCTCCCTGGCTCACCACCCTCCTTCCTTCAATCTTGGGACCCTTGGTAGGTTTCCTTCTCCTCGTATCTTTCGGCCCATGGGCCATTAAAAGTCTTACTGGCTTTGTAAAACAGCAAATTGACTCCCTGGCATCTAAACCCATACAAGTTCATTATCACAGACTTGATTTGGCTGACAGAGGCTTAGCTGAGCCAGAGGAAGACTGCTGACAGGTCTTGACTGCTTATGTTTGGCTCTCATGAGAACAGCATGAAACTCAGATAAATGCTTTCCTGGGTACCTGTAATGGGGCACAAGATGACATTGCAAGGGGAGGGCCCAATTGCCCACTTCTTAGTCCCCTGAGAAGCAAACCTGATTGCATAGAGGTTGGTGTCTGATTACCCCTAACCACAACCTGCTGGGGATGCCCTCAGGTGTTGATGGGGTCTCCTCTCCTCCCCAAAAAGGCACCCAAAAAGGCTGCAAAAAGCCTTGGGAGGATCAGGTCACTACTTCCCCCCTCTGGTTAATGCCCACCTTCTGCAAAAGACCTCGTGTTCAAAATCTTCCTGCTAGCCTCTTAAATTGTTTAAGAAGGGAGGAGATGCCAGGAGCCAAAGCTATCTATGGAAGCCAAAGCCAAAGCTATCTAATGAAGACAAAGGTATCTACGGAAGCCAAAGTCAATTAGTGAGCCAAGGCTATCTACGGAAGCCAAAGTCAAAGCTATCTAGTGGAGACAAAAGGTGTTTGCTAGGCCAAAGCCAAATAGTGAGCAAAGGTCATTTAGTGGAGACCTAAGTTATCTAGGACCCTAACTCATGGGTGAGAGACTGTGAGGACATCCGTTTGTTAGAGCATCCTTGAGAAAACACCCCTATGGTATCTTGCAGGCACCCTATTTAACACATGAAAGCACTTTTCCTGTCTCCTGCAGCAGCTAATTACCTTCCCCCTTTCCTGCCTTCTCCCTATATAAGTTGGGTAAAAATTTCTAATAAATGAAGCCTTGATCAGACAAACAGACTTGGCTTTCTTCCTTGTGCTTCTTGTTCCCCTCCCCAATTCCTTCTACTCTCCTCCCTTAGGAACCCCATTGAAGCCCCCGCTGTTCAGGGGCAGAAACAGAGAGATAAAGATTTTGAAAAGTAAACTAAAAATATGATAAAGAATAAATATAGAATAAAGAATATAAAATCAGAAGAAGAAATTCTTAAAAAACTCTTACTGCAATTAAGAAATAAAAGGAAGCCAAGCAGGGTGTGGTGATGCACTCCTTTAATCCTAACACCCTGAAGGCAGAGACAGGCAAATCTCTGAGTTTTAAGTCTGCTTTGCATATGGTACCTTTTCTTGAGAAACCTTGTTTCAAATAACTAAAAAATAAGTATGTAAATAAGTAAGTAAGTACATGAATAAAATAAAGAAGTAATGAGAAGTGAATGGTGTGGAGCTGCCTTTGGTGCACCCACATCCACACATAGTTTGGATGCCACCTACACATCCTGCCTTTATCACTTGCATGCTCTATCTTACATTCAAGCATACAAGTGCCTGCTCTCACACCAGAGCACCCACAAATATATTAAAGAAATCAGAAAACAGTAACTTGTTATTTCCACATACAGATGGATAATTTTTGCAACTCACTGAGATCTAAGAAAGTTCAGTGATCATGAACAACAGAAGACACCGAGGCCATGTCTAATAAGCAGAGGGTCAGATTCAACCACAGTTTTAAGAGCATTTCACTAGTGTGCTGCTCGAATGAAAAAGAAGTCAAGATTGTTGAAGGATGTGTAATAGATCTTCATATGTTATATCAACAATCTTTTTTGAAAGATGAAACGTTAACCCATGAATTATTCTATTTCCTTTTCATCATATCATTTTTCTGAGTAATTGACTATGTGTGTCTGCCTGTCTACCTACTTCTTTGTATGTATGTATGTATCTTTCTTTCTTTCCTTTTTTCTTTCTGTTCTCGGTGATCTGCCTGTCTGTCTCTCTGTATGCGTGTTTTTGTCTATCAAGGCCACACAGAAAAAACCCTCTCAAATAAGTCAGAAATAACTAATTAACTAAAAAACTATTGTTATGAATGAACTATTTATTAGTGTTGAGCCACCATATGTTAAATTGCTTTGAAATGCCTGGGATACCAAATATGATCATGAATCATAACCCTAACTCTAACAGTAACCCTTAACCTAACACTAACCCTAAACCTCATCCTAACCATAACCTTAACCATACCACTTCCCCTAACCCTTAACTGAACCCTAAAATAATCCTTTCCCCAATTCTTAAACTAACCCTTAACACTAACTGTAACTTTCACCCTTAACCTAAATCTAACCCAAAGACCAAAAATAATGCTAACCCTAACAATAACCTGAAACCTAACCTTAACCACAAAACTAACCCTAAACCTTACATTCACTCTAACACCCTAATCCTAACCTTAACCCAAACCTAACCCTAAACATATACATTTCCCCAACCCTGACTAAAACCCTAACTCTAATGCTAACATTAACCCAATCCCTAACTCTTACCCTAACCCTCATTCATGCCATAACCCTAACCCTAATCTCTACCCAAACCCTAACCCTAAACCTAAGCCTAACATACACCTTCCCTAACCCTAACCCTAACCCGAACCCTTATCTTAACCCTAACACTAACTGTAACTCTAACCCTTCACCTAACTCTAACCCTAACCATAACTCAAAGCCCAACCCTAATGTTAACCCAAACCAGAACCCAAAGCTAACCCTAAACCCAAACACAAGCATAAACTTAACTCTAACCTTAACTGTAAACATTACCCAACATTAAACCTAACCCTAACCACAAACCTAACCCTAACCCTAACGCTAACCCTAAACTTAACACTAACCCTAACACTAACACTAACCTAACGCCACCTCCTAACCCAACCCTAACCCTAAACTTAACCCTAACCCTAACCATATCCCTAAATTCTACTCAAATGCTAACTTTATCTCTAACCTATCTCTTATATCCTAAACTTATACTTAATTGAAACCCAAAGCCCAACCTTAACCATAACCTTGAAACATACTCTAACCCTATTCCTAAACCTAAACCTGAACCTAAACGTAACCCTCTTCCTAAACTTAACCCTAACCCTAACCTTAACACTAACCCTTAACACATAACCTTAACTGGAAACCTAACCCTATCCCTAACACTATTCATAACCATAACCCTATCCCTAACCCTAACAATAACCCTATCCCTAAATCTAATCCTAAACCAAACCCTAACCCTATTACAAACCATAAACCTAATCATTACCCTAAACATAACCCTAACCTTAACCCTACCCTAACCCTATCCTTAACCCTATCCCTAACCCTAAATCTAACCCTAACCCTAACCCTATCCCTAACACTACCCTAACCCTATCCTGAACCATAACACTAATCCTATCCCTAACCATATTCTTAATCCTAACAATAACCCTATTTCTGTCCTGAGCCTGAGCTTAACCATAAACCTAACATTAACCCTAATAATGACTATGATCCTGACCCTAACCCTAAACCTAAACCTAAACTTAATCCTGTCCCTATCCATAAACCAGACCTTAACCATAACCCTAACTGGGGGCCTAAACCTATCTCTAACCAAAACACCAACCCTAAGTCTAACCCAATTTGGAAACTTAACTATAAACCTATACCTGATCCTATACCTATAACCCAAGCAGTAAATCTAAACCTATACAGGACCATAAAACTAACCCTATCCCTAACCCTAACCCTAAAGCTAACCATAACCATAGTAATAACCATAACCATAACCATAACCATAACCATAACCATAACCTTAACCCCAACCCTATAGCTATTCCTAACCATAACCCTAAACCTTAAATTTTTCCCTGACACTGATCTTGATCCTAATCCTATCCCTAAACCTAACCCTGATCCTGACTCTAACCCTAACTGTAAAAACAACCCTAACCCTAACACTTACCCTACATTATAATATTGACCCTAACTCTAAACCCTAACACTAAAACTGACACTAACCCTTAAACCTCATCCTAAAAATAATCCAACCCTAACCCTAACCTTAACCCTGACTCTATCCTTAACATAAACCCTAACACAATCCTTAACCCTAACCTGTAACACTAACCCTATCACTAAATATAATTCTACACTTAACCATAACCCTACTACTATCCCTAACCCTAAGACTAACCCTAACCCTATTCCTAAAACTAAGCCTAACTCTAACCTTAACTGAAACCCTAATCCTATCCCTATCCATAAATCTAACCTTAACCATAACCCTAAGCAGAAGCCTAAATCTATCCCAAGCCATAACAGAAACCCTAAAACCAACCATATTCTTATCCCTATCACTTACCCAAAGCCTAAACCTAACCCTAATGGGAATACTAAACCTAACCATATCCCTAACCCTAAACCTAACCGTAAACCTAACCCTATCCTTAACCCTATCCTCAATCCTAAACCTAACACTATCCTTAACCCTAACCCTAACTCTTACCCTACATTAATCTTAACCCTAACACTGACACTAATCTAAATCTCATCCTAACTATAACCAAATCCCTACCCTAAATTTAACCCTAACTTTATCCCTAACACTAACCCTAACCTGTAACACTAACCCTATTGCTAACTCTAACCATAACCATAACCATAACCATAAACCTAATACTATCCCTAACCCTAATCCTATCCCTAACCCTACCCATAACTCTAACCCTAACCCTATCCCTAAACCTAATTGAAAATTTAACCATAACCCTAACCCTAAAAGTGACCCTGACCCTGATCATGACACTTATGCCAACCCTAACCCTTCCTCTAATTATAACCCTATTCCTAATGGTAAACCTAACCCTATCTGAATCCCTAACTGTGGGTATAATGTTTTTTATATATATACAATTTACCCTTGTTCATTCAAATGCTGACTTCTCTCCTCCACAATCTGGTTTCAATCTAGACATTGCATTGTGATGCTTATTCTAAGTATCACTTTTTTCAAGTTTGTATAAACATGTGACAATTTGTTCTCTACACTGTCAATTAAACAATACTGAAAGAATAGGGTGGAACATCTCTAATCCTATCTCTAAAACTAAACCTAACCATAAGCAAATGTACCCCTACCTTAACCATGTCCCTAACCCTAACCCTAACACAAAACCTAATCCAAAACATAACCATAGCCCTGTAAGTGACCCTGACCCTGATCGTGACACTAATGCCAACAATAACCCTTACCCTAACTGTAATCCTATATTTAATCCTAAAACTAATCCAACCCTATTTGAAACCCTAACCATACAGCTAATCCTAACACTATTCCTAACCTTCCTAACCTCTAACACTTTTTCTATCATTAACTCAAAGCCTAACCCTAACAATAATACTATCTCAAACCCTAACCTTAAACCTCTCCCTTACCCTAACCCTATCCCTAAATATAAACCTAAATTTAACACTATCTGGAATATTTACACAATTCCTAAACATAACCCTAAATCCAACTCTAACCTTAACACTATCCATAACTTAAATAAACCTAAACATAACAATAACTGGAAACCTAACACTAACTTGACCATAAACCTACCCTAAAACTAACCCTATCACTAATCCTAACACCATCCCTAACCTTAAACATAATCCTAACCTTAAATCTAATCCTAAACCAAAACCAAACCCTAACCCTAACCCTAAGCAGAAATCATACCCTAATCCTAACACTATTCTTAAACTTAAACCTAACTCTAACCATTTCCCTATTCCTAACTGTTACCCTAAACTTAACCCTATCCAAAACCTAACCCTAACAATACACACAGCCCGAACCTTAACCCTAACCCTAAACCTATCCATAAACCCGAACATAAACATAATCCTATCAAAAACTTAACCTTAATCTGAAGCATAAACATAACCCTAAATTAACCCTAATCCTATCCCTAACCTAACCCTAACACCTAACCCTAACCTTAATCCTAACCCTAACCCTCTAAACCCAAGGCTAAACCAAACCTTAACCCTATACCCTATACCCTAACCACAACCCTAGCCTTAAACCTAACCCCTAAACCTAACCATAACACTCTCCCTAACCCTAACCCTCTAACCCTAACACTAAACCTAACCCTAATCCTAACACTAACCCCTAACCCTAATCCTAAACCCTACCCTAAGCCTAACCTAACCCTAATCCCTAATCCTAACCCTACCCCTGACTGTAACCCTAACCCTAACCTAACCCTAACCCAACCCCTAACACTAATCCTAACCCTAACCCAACCCCTAACATTAACCCTAACCCTAGCCTAAACCTAACAATAACCATAACCATAACCATAAACTAACACTTACCCTAACCCTAACCCTAACCCCTAAAACTAACGCTAACCCTAATCATAACTGTTACCTAAGCCTAACCCTATATCCTAACCCTTACCCTAAGCCCTAACCCTTACCTTAAGCACTAACCTTAACCTTAACCCTAAAACCTAACCTAACACTAACCCTAACCCCTAACCCTAACCCTAACTCTAACATTAACCCTAACACTAACACAAACCATAACCATAACCCTAAACCCTAACCCTAAACCTAACCTAATCATAACCCTAACCCTAACACCTAACACTAAACTTAACCCTAACTGTCTAAACCTAATCCTAACCCAAACACTAACCCTAACCCTGACCCTAACCCCTAACCCTAACCCTAATCATAGCCTAACCCTTACCCTAACCTTAAACCTAACACTAACACTAACCCCTAACACTAAACCTAACCATAACCCCTAACCATAACCCGAACCCCGACCCCTAGCCCTAACCCAAAACCTAACCTAACCCTAACCCCTAAAACTAACGCTAACCCTAATCATAACTGTTACCTAACCCTAACCTTATATCCTTTAACCCTTAACCCTAAACCTAAAACCTAATCATACACCCTAACCCTAACCCTAAGCCTGACCCTAAACATAACCCTAACCATAAACCCTAACCCTAACCCTAAACCCTACCCTAACCCTTACCCTAAACCCTAACCTTAACCCCAACCCTAACCCCTAACCCCTAACCCAAACCATAACCATAACCCTAAGACCTAACCCTAACCCTAAACCCTAATCTAACCCAAACGATAACCCCTAACCCTAACTCTAACCCTAACAATAATCTAAACCTTACCCTAACCCTAACCCCTAACCCTAACCCAAAACTCTAAACCTAACCCTAAGCCTAACATTAAACCTAAACCCTAAACTAAACCTAATGCTAACCACTAATCCTAACCCTAAACCCTAACACTAACCCTAATCTTAACCCTAACCCTATAACCCTAAAGCTAACCCTAACAATAAACCATAACCCCTAACCATAACACAAGCCCTAAACCTAACCACTAACCCTAACCCTAACACTCTCCCTAACACTAATCTTTAGCCTAACCCTAACCCTCTAATCCAAACCCTAAACCTAAACCTAACAGTAAACTCCTAAACCTAAACCTAACCCTAACCCTAACCCCTAACCCCTAACCCCTAACCCTAACCCTAAACCTAACTTAACGTAACCCTAACGGTAACCTACACCTTATGCTAACCCTAACCCTAAACCTTAACACTACCCCTAAGTCCTAACCCTAACCCTAAACTCTAACCTAATCCTAACCCTAACCCTAACACCTAACCCGAACCTAACCTAACCTAATCTAACCTAACCCTAACCCTAAACACTAAACCTGACCCTAACCCCTAACCCCCTAACCCTAACCTAACCCTAACCCTAAGCCCTAACACTAAACTTAAACCTTAATCTAAACCTAAACCTTAATCTAACCCAAATGCTAACCCCTAACCCTAACACTAACCCTAACCTTAAACCCTAACCTAACCCTAACCTTAACCTAACCCTAACCCTAACATAACCTTAACCTTAACCCTAAGACCTAACACTAACCCTCACCCTATGCTAACCATAAACATAACCCTAACCATACACCCTAACCCTAAGCCTAACTCTAAACATAACCCTAACCCTAACCCTAAACCCTGCCCTAACCTGAACCTCTAACCCTAACCCATAACCCAAACCCTAACCATAACCCTAACCTAACAATAACTCTAAACCGTAACCCTAACACTAAGACCTAACACTAACCCTAAACCCTTATCTAACCCAAACGCTAACCCCTAACCCTAACTATACCCCTAACATAACCCTAACGATATCCTAAACCTTACCCTAACCCTAACCCTAACCCTAACCTAACCCTAACCCAAAACTCTAACCCTAACCCTAAGCCTAACACTAAGCCTAAACCCTAACCTAAACCTAATGCTAATCTCTAACTCCTAATCCTAACCCTAAACCCTAACCCTGAGCCTATAACCTTAACTCTAACCCTAACAGTTAAACCTAAACCTCAACCATAACCCTAGCCCTAAACCTAACTGCTAACCTTAAACCCTAACCTAACACTAACGATAAACCTTAACCCTAAACCTTAACCCTAAACCTAACCATAAACCTAAACTTAAACTAAACTTAATGATAATCTAAACCTTACCCTTACCCTAACCCTAACCCCTAACCCTAACCTAAGCCTCACCCTAAACCCTAACCCTAAGCACTAACATTAACCCTATACCCTAACCTAACCCCAATGCTAACCCCTAACCTGAATCCTAACACTAAGCCTAATCCTCTAACAATAAGGGTAATCATACCCCTAAATTAACATAACCCTAACCCATAACCCTAATCCTGACCCTAACACTAATCCTAACCATAACCCTCTAACTCTAACCGTAACCCTAACCCCTAATCCTAGACCTAACCCTAAACCTTAACCCTAACCCCTAACCCAAACCTTAAAGCAAAAGCAAATCCCTAACCCTAGACCTAACCCTAACCCTTAACCCTAACCCCTAACACAAACCCTAATCCTAACGCTAACCCCTAACCCTAATCCTAACGCTAACCCCTAACCCTAACACTAACTGTAACCCTAATTACTACCTCTAACCCTAACCCTGACCCTAAGCCTTAACCCTAACACTAAACCCTAACACTAACCCTCATCCTAACCCTAACCTTAACCCTAACTGCTAACCCTAACGCTAACCTAACCTTAACACTCACCCTAAAACCTAACCCTAACACTAACCCTCACCATATCCTAACCCTAGACATAACTCTAATGCTAACCCTAATCACTACTGCTAACCCTAACCCTAACCCTGACCCTAAGCCTAACCTAACCCTAACCCTAACCCTAAATTTATAACCCTAACGCTAACCCTAACACTAAACGCTAAACCCTAACCGTAACCCTAGCTCTAAACCTAATTGCTAACCCTAACCCTAACCCCTAAACCTAACCATAACCATAGCCTCTAACCAAAACCCTAAACCTAACCCTAACATAACCCTAACCCTAACCCCTAACACTACCCCTAAACCTAAACTCTCACCCCAACCCTAACCCCTAACCCTAACGCTAACCCTAACCCTAACCTCTAACCCTAACCCTAACCCCTAATCCTAACCTTAACCTAACCCTCACCCTAATCCCTAACCCTAACCTTAAACCAAACCTAACCCTAACCCTAACCCTAATGCTAACACTAACCCCTAACCCTAAACCTAACCCCTAACCCTAACCCTAACTGAAACCTTAACCCTAACCTCTAATGATAATTGTAACCCTAACCCCTAATCCTAACCCAAACCTAACCCTAACCCTAAACCCTAAACGTAACTCTAATCCTGACCCTGACCGTAACCCCTAACTCTAACCCTAAGACCTAACCCTAATCCATAACCCTAACCCTAACCTAACCCTAACCTAACCAAACCCTAACCCTTAACCCTAACCCTAACCAAAACCCTAACCTAAACTTGACCTTAACCCTAAACCTAAGCCTAACCTATCCCTAACCTTAACTTAACCCTAACTCTATCCCTAACCTTAATGCTAACCCCATAACTGTAACCATAACCCTCTAAGCCTAAGCCTAACCCTACCCCTAACCCTAACCTGACCCTAACATTAACCTTAATCCTAACCCTAACCATAACTCTACCCATAAACCTTAACACTACCACAAAACCTAACCGCTAACACTAACACTAACCCTACCGCTGAAACTAAAGGTAACCCTAACCCTAACCTCTTTACCTAACCCTAAACCTAACGCTAACACTAACCCTAACGCCTGACCTTAACCATAACACTTACCCTAACTTAACCCTAACCCTAATACTAACAATCCTAATCCGTAACCAAACCCTAACACTTAACTCAAACACTAACTCTAAACCTAAATCTGAACCCTAACCATAACCATAACCCTAACCCGAACCTAAACCTAACCCAAACCCTAACCCCTAACCTGAAATCTAACCCTAACCCCTGACCCTAACCTCAACCCTAACCCTAACACTAATCCTAACCATAACCTAACCCTAACCCTAAACCTAACCTAAAACTATCACTAATCCTAACCCTAAACCTAACCCCTAACTCTTACCCTAAACCTCACCAGAACTCTAACCTAACCCAAACCATAAACCCTAACCCTAATCCTAAATCAATCTTATCTCTAACCCTAACATAACCCTAACCCTATCCCTAACCCTAACCCTAAAACCTAACCCTATCCCTAATCCTTAACACTAATCTTAACCTAACTGTAACCCTTAACATTAACCCTAACCCTATACCTAATCAATAACCCTAACCCTAACCCTAACCTAACCCTAACCCTAACCCTAAACCCTAACCCTAATCCTAAGCCTAACCCTCTAAGCCTAACCCTAACCCTAACTCTAACCTACCTCTAACCTTAACCCTATCTCTAAACCCTAACCCTAACCGTAACACTAACCCTAACCCTAAACTGAACCCCTAACAATAACCCTAAACAAAGCCCTAACATTACCCACTCACACTAACCATAACCTTAACCCTAACCCCTAACCCTACCCCTTAACCCTAATCCCTAACACTGACCCTAACCGTCCTTACCTAACCCTAAACATAACGTTTAACCTAAACCTACCCCTAACTAACCCTATCAATAAACCTAATGCTAACCCTAACCCTAACACTAACACTAACCTAACCCTAACCTTAACTGTCTAACCCTAAACCAACCATAACTCTAACCCTAACCCCTAACCCTAACTCTAACCCTTACCCTAAACTAACCGTAAACCTAACCAAAACCCTAACCCTAACTCGTAACCCTAATCCTATCTACTGCCCCTAACACTAACCCTAAACGTAAACCTGACAGCTATCCCTAACCATAACCATAGCCATAACCATAACCATAACCCTATCCAAACCTAACCCTAACCCCAAATCTATCCCCTAACCTGAAACCAAACCCTAACCCTAACCCCTAACCCTAACTCTAACCGTAAATCTGACCTAACCTTATCCCTAACCTAAACCTAACACTAATCCTAACCCTAACCCTAACCCTAACCCTAAACCTAAACCTAACCCTAACCCTAAACTAGCCTAAACCGTAAACCCTAACCCTAATCTTTAACCTAACCTATCCCTAACCATACCTAACCCTAACCCTATCTCTAACCCTAACCCTAAAACCTAACCCTAATCCTTAACCTAACCCTAACCCCTAACCCAACCTCTAACCCTAACCCCAACATAATAACCCTAACCCAACACTAACCCTAACTCTACCCATTAACACTAAACTTAACCCTAAACCTAACTTCCAACTCGACCTCTTACCCCTAATCCTAACACTAATCCTAACCCTAACCTAACACTAACCCTAAGGCTAACACCTAACCCAAACCCTAACCCTAAACTTAACCTTAACCCTGTAACCCTAATCCTGATCAAAACCATAACCCTATTCCTAACCCTAAACCCTAATCCTAACACTAACCCTAACCTTAACCTCTAATCCTAAACCTAACCCTTAATGTTTACCCTAAACCTAACCCTAACCTAACACTTACCCTAAACCCGAACCCTAACTCTAACTGTAAACCAAACCTAACCCTAACCAAAACTCTAACCCTAACCCCTAAACCTAATACTAACCTTTACCCCTAAAAAAAAAACACTAATTGTAGCCATCTAACCCTAAACCTAACCCAACAGCTAACCCTGACCTTAACCCTTAACCCCTAGCCCCTAACCCTAACGTTAACTCTAACCCCTAACCCTAACTCTAACCGTAACCCTAACCCTAACCTCTAACCCTAACCATAACTCTAACACCTAATCCTAACACTAAGCTAACCCTTACCTAAACCCTAACCTTAACCCTAATCCAAACTTAACCCTAACCCTAACGCTAACCCTAACCCCTAACCTTTACTCTAAACCTAACCTTAACCCCTAACCCTAGCCCTAAATCTAACAATCCAACCCTAAACCTAACCCTAACCCTAAACCTAAGCTAATCCTAATCCTAACCCTAACCCTAACCTCTAATCCTAAACCTAACCCTTCACCCTTACCCTAACCCTATACCACCCCTAACGCTAACCGTAATTCTAAACTCTAACCCTAACCCTAACCCTTACCCTAACCTAACCCTAAACTTAACCCAAACCCTAACCCTAACCCCTAACCCTAATCCTAACCCCTACCCCTAACACTAACCCTAAACCTAAACTTGACCATTAACCATAATCATAACCATAACTCTATCCCAAACCTAACCTTAACTCCAACCCTATCCCCTAACCTAAACCTAACCCTAACCCTAACTCTAACCCTAACCTTAGCTTAACTCTAGCACAACCTTCACCCTAACCATAACCCTAGTACATCCCTAACCCTAACCCTAAACCTAGTACAAACCAAAACTTAACCCTAACTCTAACCCTAGCACAGTCCTAACTATAACTCTAACCCTAATCGTAAGCCAAAAACTACCACTAACCCAAAGCCTTGCAGGACTCTAAAACTAACACTGGTACAACCATAAGCCTATCCCTAACACTAAAACAACCCTAAACCTAGAAATAACCCTAATCCTAACCCTAGCACAATGTGGCAGCTTTTTTAGAGTTAATGGCAAAATTTGGAGTTAATGGCATCTGAGCAGTGGAATTCTGCCTCTTGGTTTTGGCTATTTTCCAAAGTCCAGTTTCTCATAAACTGACCTTGGTGTTCCTAGAGTGAACTGCTCTGACCCTGAGAAACTCTGTGCAACCATAGTAACCAGACAGCAGGCTCTGTGTAACCTTGAGTCAGCTCACCTATTTTGACCAAGTAAAGCTCCTACGTGAGGAACTGCTTGTACTTTTTTGCCTACTTAAGTGTTAACCTGACTTTCATTAAATCGACACCTGGATAAGCATGTAGACTTGGTGTCATTCTCTTTGTCACTCTGTCTCTCTCTCTCCCAGCCCTCTCTCAGGTGGTATTCAGTTGTCACTGCTGGCCGGTGACAACACAACCCTAAACCTAACCTTAAATCTAACCCTAGCAAAACCATATCCCTAACACTAACTATCAACCTAAAAGTAAACCTTAACCCTAGCACAACCATAACTATAGACAAGCATAATCCTAACCCTGAACCTAGCACAAACCTAACCCTAACACTAACAGAAACCTAACCTAACCTAACCTTAGCACAAACCTAAGACTAACTGTAAACCAAACCCTAACCCTAGAACAAACCTAACCCTAAACCTAACCCTAACTTGAACACTAGAACAAACCTAATCCTAAGGCTAACCCTAACCCTAGCACAACCCTAACCCTAAACATTACCCTAACTCTAACCCTAATCCTAGCACAACCCTAAACCTAACAGTAACCCTAACCCTAACACTAGTACAACCCTAACCCTAAACCTACTCCTAGCACAACCCTAACCTTAACACTAACCCTAACCTTAACCCTAACCCTAGCACAACGCTAAAACTAACCGTAAACCCAACAGTAACCCTAGGACAAACTTAACCCTATTCGTAATTCAAACCTTGGCACAACCATAACCCTCACCCTAACCCTAGCACAATCCTAACCCTAACCCTAACCCTAACCCTAGCAAAAACCTAAACCTAACCCTAACCCTAGCACAGCTAAATATAACCCAAACCCTAACCCAACCCTCTAACCCTAACCCTAACCCTTAACTCTAACCCTAAATTTAACCCTAAGCCTAACTTTAAATCTAACTCTGAACTGTAACCCCTAACCCTAACACTAAATGTAACCTTAAACCTATTCCTAAACCCTAACATTAACCATAACCCCTACCCTAACTCTAAATCTAACCCTAAACCTAAACCACTAACCATAAACATAACACCTAAACTTAAGCCTATCCTATAACCCTAATGCTAACCCCTAAATCTAACCCTAACCCTAACCCTACCCCCAAACCTAAACTTTACACCTAAATCTAAGCCTAACCCTAACCCTAATCCCTAACCATAACCTTAACCCTAAAACCTAAACCTAACCATACCCCCTAACACTAAACCTATTCCTAACCCCTAATCTTAACATTAACCCTAACTCCTAAACCTAATCCTAATCCCTCACACTAAACCTAAACCTTTAACCCTAACCCTAACCCCTAAACCTAACCATGAACTTAACCCTAACCCTAAACATAACTCTAACCCTAAGCCTAACCACTAAACATAAACTTAACTCCTACCCCTAACTGTAACCCTTTAACCCTAACTCCTAACCTGAAACATAACCTTAAACCTAACCCTAATTCTATTCATTATCCCTAACCCTAACCCTAACCCTAACTCCAAACCCTAACCCTAACCCATAACCTAAACTCTATCCCTAACAGCTAACCATAACCACTAACACAAACCCTAACCCTAATTCTAACCCTAAACCTAATCCTAACCCTAACCCTTAACCCTAACTCTAACCCTAATGCCTAACCTAACCCTAATGCCTAACCTAACCCTAACCCCTAACCTAACCCTAACTCCTAATCCTAAACCTAACCCCTAACCCTTAACCATTACCACTAAGACTAACCCTAATCCTAATCCAAACTCTAACCCTATACCTAATTTTAACCCTAACCCTTAAACATAAAACTAACCCTAACACCTAAACCTAACCCTAAACATAATTCTAACTCCTAATTCTAACCCCTAACCAGAAACCTAAACCTGATCTCTAACTCTAAACCTAACACCCAACCCTAACCCCTAAACCTAATCCAACTCTAACCTAATCCTAACCCTAATGCCTAACTCTAACCCTACCCTAACCCAAACCTGAACCCCTAACCCTAACCTTAACTCTAACCTTAAACCTAATCCTAACACTAAACCTAACCCCTAACCTTAACCCTTACACCTAAACTTAAGCCTAAACCAAACCCTAATTCCTAACCCTAATTTGACCCTAAACCCTAAACCTAACCCTAACACCAAACACTAACACTAAACCTAACCCTTAACCTTAAATTTAACTCTAACCCCTAAACCTAACCCTAACCCCTAAACCTAACTCTAATCCTTAACCCTAAACCCTAATGCTAATCCTCAACCTAACCCTAACCCTAAACCTAACCCCTAAACTTAACCCTTACACCTTAACTTAAGCCTAAACCAAACACCTTAACCCTAATCCCCAAACCTAACCCCTAACCCAACCTTAACCCTAACCCCTAATGTTAACCCTCAACCTAACCCCAACCCTAAACCTTTAACCCAAAACCCTAAACTGAACCCTAAAGTTAACCCTCACCCTACACCTAATACCTAAACTTAAACCTAACCGCTAAAACTAACCCAAAACCTAACCCTTTAACCCTAACCCCTAACCCTAACTCTAACATTAACCCTAACCCTAATGTAACCCTAACCCTAACCCCCAACACTAACCCTAACTCCTAACCCCTAACAGTGAATCTGAACCTAATGTTTAACCCTAACACTAACAGTAACATCTAACCCTAACCTTAATCCTAATCCTAACCAATAACCTTAACCCCTAATACGAACCATAATCCTTAATGCTAACACTACCTAATCTGAACCCTAACCCAGAACTCAAACCCTAACCCCTAACCATAACCACTAACATGAACAATAACCCTAACCCTTAACCCTAACCCTAAACCTAAACATAACCCTAACCTAAACCTAACCTTAACACCTAAACCTAAATGTAACCCTAACTCCTAACCCTAACACTACCTTAACTAAACCTACCCTAACCCTAAACCTAACCCCTAACCCTAATCCTAAAACAAACCCTAACCCTAAACCACCAGCCCTATCCTTAACAACTAATCATAACCATAAACCTAACCCCTAAAACTAACCCTAAACTCTAGCCTAACCCAAACCCCTCACCCCTAACACCTAACCCTAACTCGAACCCTAATCCTAACCACTAACCCTAACCCCTAACCCAAACAGTAACCCTAACACCTACCCTAAGCCTAACCTTAACCCTAAACATAACCCCTAAAATTAATCCTTACTTAACACTATCCCCTAACCCTAACACGTAAACCTAAACTCAAATCTAACTCTACCCTAACCCTAACCCTAATTATAACCCTGTCCCCTAAATTTATCCCTATTCCTTAACCCTAACAAAACCCTAACCCCTGATCCTAACCCTAAACTTAACACCTAACCCTAAACGTAAGCCTAACCCTAACCCCTTACCCTCAACCTAACCCTAACGCTATCCCCTAACCCTGACACTAACAGCTAACCCTAACCCTAACCCCTAAACCCTAACCCTAACCCTAATTCAAACCTAACCCTAAACCGAAACACTAATCCTAACCCTTAACCCTAATCTTAACCTTAACACCGAACCCTAACCCTAACACCTAACCCTAAACCCTAAACCTAGCCCCAAACCTAACCATAATGCCACCCACTCACCCTAACCCTAACCCTCTAACCACAACCCCAAACTTAAACCTAACCCCTAACCCTCTAAACCTAACCCCTAACCCCTAAACCTAAACCTAACACTAATCCTATCCCCTAAAGCTAACTCTAATCCGAAATTGTAACACTAACCCTAACCTTAACCCCTAACCATTTCCCTAATACCTAACCCTAACCCCTGAACCTAACCCTAATCTTTACCCTTTAACCCTAACCCTATCCCTAACCTTTCCCCAACACTCTACCTTAACTGTAACCTTACCCATAAACATAACACTAACCCTAACCCCTAAATCTAACCCTAACCCCTAACCCTAACCATAAACCTAATCCTAAACCGAACCCCTAACCCTAACCCACTAACCGTAATCTTAAACCATAAACCTATCTCTAAACTTAATCCTATCCCCAAAAACTAACCCTAATCCCTAATCCTAAACATACCCTCAGCCTAACCCCTAACCATAACCTTAAACGTAATCCTGAGAGATATCCCTAACCGTAACACCGACACCTAACTGTTATCCCTTACCCAAACCCAACTGTACCACTAATTACTAACCCTAACACTAACCCTAGCCCCTAACCATAACTCTAATCCCTAATCCTTACCCTGAAACTAACTGTAACCCTAACTCCTAAACCTAACCCTGACCCTAACCCTGTCCCCCTAACCCTAACTCCTATCCCTAACTCTAACACTAACCTAACCCTTACCCTAAACCTCTAACCTTAACCCTAATCCTAACCGTAAACCTAACTCCTAACCAAAACACTAAACCTGTCCCTAAAGCTAACCCTAATCATTATCCTTAAACATAACCATAGCCATAAACCCTAACATTAACCCTAACCCCTGACCCTTACCCAAACCTAACCATAACCATAACCCTAACCCTAAACCTAACACCTAACCAAAACCCTAAACTTAAATGTAACCAAAACCCTTTAACCCTAACCATATCCCCTAACCCGAATCCTAACCTTAACCCTAACTCTAACCATAAACATAACCATAACCCTCACCCCTAACCCTAACCCCTAACACTAACTCCTATCCCAACCCTAAACCTAAACCTATCCCTAACCTCTAACAATAAGCCTAACCCCTAACCATAACCCTAACCCCTAATTCTAACCTTAAGCCTAACCCCTAAACCTAATCTCACCCTAAACCTAAACCTTCCCTAAACCTAACCCCTAACCCTAACCTTAACTCAAACCCCGAATTCTAAACAATAACTGGAACTCTAATCCTAACCCTAATACCTAACCCGAAACCCTAACCCTAACCTTATTCCCTCAAACCTAACCCTAACCCCTAACCATAACCCTAATACTCACCCCTAACTCTAACCTTATTCTAAAACCATAACATTATCCCAAACCTTAACCCTAACCCTAGCCCTAACACAAGCCTAACCCTGTCCTTCAACCATAACCCTCACACTAAACCTAACCCCTAACCCTAAACCTAACCCTAATGCTAACCCTAAAACTAATCCTAACCCTAAACTCTACAATACCTCTACCCCTAACCCCTAAACCTAATCATAACCCTCTAACTCTAACCCTAACCCTAAGCCTAACCTTAACCATTAACCCTAACTCTAAGCCTAACCCCAAACCTAAACCAGTAACCATAACCCTAACCCTAAACCTAAGCCTAACCTCTAACACAAACCCTAACCCTAACCAGTAACCTTAACCTTAACCCTCTAACCCTAACCCTAAACCCTAACCCCAAAACCTAAACCTAACCCTAACCCACTAACCCTAATCATAAATCCTAAACCAATACCTAACCTTAACACTATCACCTAAAACTAACCCTAACCCTAAGCCCTAACCCTAAAACTAACCCTAATCCTATCCCCTAAACATAACTCTAACACTAACACTCTAACCCTAACCATAACCCTTAACCCTAACGTGAACCCTAACCCTAATTCTAACCCTAAAGGTAACCCTAAACCTAACCCCTAAGCCTACTTCTAACCCTAAACTCTATCCCTAACAATAACTCTAACTTTAAACTTAACACTAACCCTAAACCCAAACCCTAACCCGAACCCTATCCCCTAACCCTAACAAGTAAACCTAACCTCAACCCTAAACCTAAACCCTAACTCTAACTCTGATCCTATTTGCTAAGTCTAACCCTATTCCTTAACCCTAACCCAAACTTAAACCTAAACCTAAACCTTAACCCCTAAACCTGACCCTAAAGCTAACCCTAACCCTAACCTCTACTCTACCCCTAAACCTAACCCCTATACCTAATCCTAACCTTAATCCTCTAACACTAACACTAGCGATAAACCCTAACACTAAACATAACCCTAACCCTAATCCTAACACCTAACCCTAAACCCTAACCCTAACACCTAACACTAAACATAATCATAACACCTAACCCTAACCCTACCCTAAACCTAACACTAAGGCCTAATTCTAACCTCAACCCTAACCGGTAAACCTAATCCTACCCTAATCCTAACCCTAATCCCTAACCCTACCTTAAATCTAACCCTGGCCCTGACCACAAAACATAATCCTAATGCCTAATGCCTAACCCTAACAAAAAACCTAAAACTAACACTAAACCTAATCCTGAACGTTAACCCTAACCCTAACCTCTAATCCTAACCCCTAGCCCCAACACTAACACTAACCAAAACCTTTACCCTAACCCTCTAACCCTAACCTTATCCCTGTCACCTAACACTAAACCTAACCCCTAACACTAACCCTAAACCTAATCCTAACCCTAAAATTTTAACCTTAACCCTAACCCCTAAACAAAACCCTAAACTTAACACTAAACCTAAACGTAACCCTAATCCTAACCCTAACCCTAACACCTAACACTAAACCTAACCCTTAAAACTAACCCTAACACCAACTCTAACACTAACCCTATCTCCTAACCCAAACCCTAACCTTAATCCTAACCCTAAAACTAACCCCTAACCCTGACACTAAATCTGAACCTAACCCTAACCCCTAATGCTAAACCAAACCCCTAACCGTAAACCTAACCCTAACCACTAAATCTAACGTTAACTCTAACCTCTAAATCTAATCCTACACTAACCCTAACCCTAGCCCTAACACAAGCCTAACCCTGTCCCTTAACCATAACCCTCACACTAAACCTAACCCCTAACCCTAAACCTAACCCTAATGCTAACCCCAAAACTAATCCTAACCCTAAACTCTATAATACCCCTACCCCTAACCCCTAAACCTAACCATAACCCTCTAACTCTAACCCTAACCCTAACCCTGACCCTTAACCCTAACCCATAAACCTAATCCTAACCCTAAAACTAACCCTAACCCTAAACTCTACACTACCCCTAACCCTAACACTAAACCTAACCCTAAACCACTAACCCTAAGCATAACCCCTTAACTTAACCCTAAACCTAACCCTAACACTAACCCTAGCCCTGACCCTAAATCTAACCCTAACCCTTAAACCTCCCACAACCCTAAACCTAACTCCTAAATTTAACTCAAATCCTATCCCCTGAATCTAACCTTATTCCTTAACCCTAACACTAACTCTAAACCTGACTTCTAACCCTAACGCTAAGCCTAACCCTAAACCCTAACCCTAACCTAACCTTAACCATAACCCTAAACCTAACCCTAACCCCCAACCATAACTCATAACCCTAAATATAATCTTAACCTCTAACCCTAATTCTTAACCTGAACCCTAACCCCTAGCCCTAACCCTAAAACTAACTCTAACTCGAACCTTAATACCTATACATGCCCCTAACCCTAACCCCTATCCCTAACACTAACCCTAATCTTAACCCTAACACTAACCCTAATCCCTAAACCTGACCCTTAAACCTACCACAACCCTAAACCTAACTTCTAAATTTAACTCAAATCCTATCCCCTAAATCTAACCTTATTCCTTAACCCTAACACTAACTCTAATCCTTAACCTTAACCCTAAACCTATCTCCTAACCCTTATCCTAAGACTAACCCTAATCCTAACCCCTAACCATAACACTAAACTTAAACACTAACCCCAACCCCGGACCCTAACTCCTAACCCTAAATATAATTCTAACCCCTAACCTGAACCCTAACCTTAACCCCTAACCCTAACCCCTAACCTAAAACTAACCCTAACCCTAACCCTAACACCTATACATGACCCTAACCCTAACCCTAAGCCTAAGCCTAAGCAAAAACCTAACCCTTAACCCTAACTCTAACCCTAAATCCTATCCCTAAAATCTTATCCCTAACACTAACCCTAATCCCTAACCCTAGCTCTTTCCCTTAACCCTAACTCTTAAACCTAATCACAACCCTAAACCTAACTCCTAAATATAACTAAAATCCTATCCCCTAAATCTAAACCTAAACCTATTTCTTAACCCTAACCCTAACTCCTAACCCTAAACCTAAATCTATCCCTATAACTAACCCTAATCATTATCCCTAAACCTAACCCCTAACACGGACCATAACCCTCACCCTAACCCTCATACCTAACCCTAATATTAATACTAAACCCTAACCCTAGCCCAAACTCAACCTAACCCTAACACTAACACTACTCCCTAACCCTAACTCTAACCCCTAACCTGAACCCTAAACCTAACACCTAACCCTAACCTTAAATATAACCCAAACCCTAACCCAAACCCTAAAACTAATTTTATCCCCTGCCCCTAAACCTGACGCTAAACCCAAATCCTAACCCTGAGCCTATCCCTTAACCCTAAAAATATACCTAACTTTAATCCCTAACCATAACCCACTAGCTATAACCATAACCATAACCATAACCATAACCATAACCCTTAACCCTAATCCTAACCCTATATCTAACCATAAATTTAACCACTAACCCCTAACCCTAACCAAAAACCCGAACCCTAACCTTAAACCAAAACCTAACCCTAACAACAAACCCTAAACCTAACGCTAACCCCTAACCCTAACACTAACCCTAAATGACACCCTAAACCCAAGAGCGCACCCTGAGCCTATCTCTTAAACCTAACCCTAACAATATACCTAACTCTCATCCCTAACTATAACCCTATAAACATAACCATAACTCTAACCCCTAACACTAACCTTGACCCTATTCCTAATCCTAATCCTAATCATAACCCCTAAACCTAATCCCTAACCTGAACCCTAACCCTTACCATTAACCCTAACCCCTAAAGCTAAACCTACCCTAATTCTAAAATTAATCATAACCCTAAATCATAACCCTAAACCATAACCCTAAACCCACCCTAACCATTTACCTACAATAATACTGACACTAGCCCTAAACCTTAGCCTAACTCTCCAACCCTAACCCTAAACCTAACCATAAACTTAACCTTAACCCTAACCCTAAACCTAACACTAAACCTAACCCTGACATTAACCCTATACCCTTAACCCTAACCACCCTAACTTAACACCAAATCTTAACCCTTATCCTAAACCCAAACCCTAACCTTCTAACCCTAACCCTGACCTTAACCATAACCCTAAACATAACACTAACTCTAACCGTAACTGCTAACCCTAAACTTAAACCTCACCCTCTCCCTAAACCCTAACCCTAACCATAACTAGAACCCCTATTCCTAACCCTTTAACCATAACACTAACCCCTAACACTAACCATAACCTTAACGGTAAATGTAACCCTAAACCTAACCCTAACCCCAACTCTAATCCTAAACCTAACCCTAAACCTCAAACTGAACCCTAATCCTAGGCCTAAACCTATTGCTAACCCATATCCTTCATTGTAATCCTAATACTCTAACCCTAACCTTAACCCATAACCCCTAACCCTAACCCTATTCCTAATGCTATAACCACTCCAAAACCTAACCTCTAATCCTAACCCTCTACCATAACCCTAAACCCTAACACTAACCTTAACCTTAACCCTAACTCTAACCCCTAAACATAACATTACACCTAACACCTAACCCTATCCCATAACCCTCTAACCCTAACCCTAACAGTAACCCTAACCCTAACTCTAACCCTTAACCCTAACACTAACCTTAACCCCTAACCCTAACCCTCTAACCCTAACCCTAACACTAACTTAACCTTAACCCTAACCCTAAGCCACTAACACAAACCCTAACTCCTAACCCTAATCCTAAACCTAACCCCTAACCCTAACTCTAACCACTAACCCTAACCCTGACCCAAACCTAGCCCCTAAACCTAAATCTAACACTTACCACTAACTCTAAAACTAACCCAAACATAACCCTAAAACTAACACTTACCCCTAACCCTAATTCTAACCCTAATATTAACCCCAAACCCTAAAATGAACCCTTATTCTAAAACTAACCCTAACTCTATCACCTAATCCTAACCCTAACTCTAACCCTAATCCTCCAATGCTAACACCTAACCCGAACCCTAACCATAACTGTATAACTAACCCTAACCATAACCCCTAACCCTAACCCTAACCCAAACCATAATCCCTAATGCTAACCCTAAAACTAACCCTAACCCCAAACCCTAAACCTAACCCTAACCCCAAACCCTAAACCTAACATGAAAAATAATCCTAACCGTAACCCTTACTCTCTAAACATAACCCTAACCCTCTAAACCTAATTCTAAACTTAACTCTTACCTTAAACCTAACCCCTAAATCTTACCCTAATCCTAATCCTAACTCTAACCATAACCCTAATTCTAACCCCAACCCTAACCCCTAACCCTAACCCTAAACCTAACCCTAAACCTAACCCTAACCCCAAAAAAATAATCCTAACACTAACACTAACACTAACCCTAACCCCTAATCCTACCTAACCCTAACACTTACCCTAACCCTCTAACACTAACCCTAACCCCTAACCCTAACACTAATCCCTAACACTAACACTAACCCTACCCTAACCCTAGGTGTACACTTACCTCTAACCCTAATCCCTAACTCTAAACCTAACCCTAACCCTAACACTAACACTAGCCATAACCCTAAGCCCAACCCAAACAGTAACCCCTAACCCTAACCCTAACCTTAACACTATTAACCTAACCCTAACCCCTAACCATAACCTGAAACCTAACCCTAACCTTAACCCACTAACCCTAATCCTAACCCCTAAGCCTAACCCTAGCGCCATACCCATAACACTAACCCTAAACCTAATTACTAACCCTAACCCTATCCCTAAAACCTAAATATAACTTTAAAGTTAACCCTAACCCTAACACTAACACTAAACCTAACCCCAAACCCTAAACCAAACCCTAACACTCTAACACTAACCCCAAACTCTAACCCTAACCATCTAACCCTAACACTATCATGAACTTTAACTCCTATCCTTCACACTAACCCTTTCCCCTAACCCTAACTCTAACCCTAACCTTAACCCTGACCCTAAACCTAACCTCTTAACCCTAACCCTAACACTTACCACTAACCCTAAAACTAACCCAAACCTAACCCTGAAACTAACACTAACCATAATCCCTAACCCTAATCCCTAACCTTAACCCTAACCCTAAGACTAACCCTAACCCTAACACCTAACCTTAACCCTAACTCTAACCCTATTCCTCTAACCCTAACTCTACACCTAACACCTAACCCTATAACTAACCCTAACAATTACCCCAACCATAACCACAACATTACCCATAACCCCTAACTTTAACCCTAACATCTAACCCTAACCCACTAACCCTAACTCCAAACACTAACCCTAAACTCTAACCCAAAACCCTAACCCTAGCTTTACACCCATAACCCTAACCCTAAATCTAATTCCTAATCCTAACCCTATTCTTAAAACCTAACCATACCATTAAAGTTAACCTTAACCCTAACCCTAACACTAAACCTAACCCCAAACACTAAATCAAACCCTAAAACTCTAACCCCAATGCCAAATCCTCACCCTAACCATCTAACCCTAACCCTAACCCTATCACTAACACTAACTTTAACCCCTAACCCTAACCCCTGAACCAAACCCTATCCTAACCATATCCCTAATCCTAACCAGTAACCCTGCTCTAATCCTATACTAACCCTAACACTAACCCTAACTCTTACCCTAACCCTTTAACCCTAACCTTTACCCTAACCCTAAACCTAACACCTAAACATAACCCTAACCCTATCACTTACCACTAACCTTAAACCTAACCTTAAACCTAACACTAACCCTAATCCTTACCCTAACTGTCTAACACTAACCCTAACCCTAACCGTATCCCTACCCCTAACCATGACCCCAACTCTAACCCTAATCCTCTAACCCTAACCCTTACCCTAATTCTAACCCTAATCCTCTAACCCTAACTTTAACACTAACCCTAACCCAAAACCTAACCCTAACACTAATCCCTAACCTTAACCCTAACCCTAAACCTAACCTTAACCTTAACACATGCAGTGTTTCTGAACTAAGTTGAGAGGAAATCAGAAAAATGATATCAAATAAGTAGAGAAGAGTGCAGAAGCATGTGTCCAAATAAACAGAAATGCAAAGAACAGTGTTGTGAACTAAGTAAAGAAGACAACACTGCAGTACTTTTGTAATAAGCTGAGAAGAAAAGAGAAAATTTATATCTAGCAAAGTAGAGAATAGTGCAGAAAAGTGTTTCCAAGATAAGAACAGAAATGGTAAGAAAAGCATTGTGAACTAAGTTCAGAGGAACACATAGCAGTATTTCTGAGCTAAGATGAGAAGGAAATGTAAAATTGATATCTAGCAAAGTAGAAGAGCACAGAAATGTTTTTACAAGATAAGAAATGCAAAGAACAGTGTTGTGAACTTAGTACAGAACACATAGCAGCATTTCTGACCTATCCCTAAACCCCAACCTTAACACAACCCTAACCCTAACCCTAAACATAACCCTAATCCTAACACAACCCTAACCCCAACCCTAACACATAGCAGTGTTTCTGAACTAAGCTAAGAAACAAACAGAAAAGTGATGTCTAGCAAAGTAGAGAAGAGCACAGGAAAGTGTTTCCAAGATTAGAAATGAAACACAAAGATCAGTGTTGTAATGTAAGTACAGAAGAACACATAGCAGTGCTTTTGAATTAAGTTTAGAAGAAAACAGAAAAATGATATTTATCAAAGTAAAGAAAAGCACAGAAACATGTTTCCAAGGTAAGAACAGAAACATGAAGAGCATCATTGTGAACTAGGTATAAAAGAACACACAGCAGTGTTTCTGAACTAAGTTGAGAAGAAAACAGAAAAGGGATATCTAGAAAAGTAGAGAAAAGCACAGAAAAGTGTTTCCAAGATAAGTACTGAAACACAAAGAACAGCATATTGAACTAAGTGCAGAATAACACTGAGCAGTGTTTCTGAACTCAGTTGAAAAGAGATGTAAAAGTGATATCTAACAAAGTAGAGAAGAGCACTGAAAAGAGCTTACAAGATAAGAACAGAAACATAAAAAACAGCATTGTGAGCTAAGTATAGAAGAACACACAGCAGTGTTTTTGAGCTAAGTTGAGGAGAAAACAGAAAAGTCTTATCTAGCAAAGTAGAGAGATGCACAGAACAGTGTATACATGGGATACCATAACTGTTATCACAGAGAGCTCCATGGCCAGGACACCATGACTGTTATCATGGATGGCTCCAAGGTCGGAACACCATGAGGGTTTTTGTTATCATGCATAGTTCCATAGCATGGAAACCATGACAGATATCATGTTCTCATGGACAGGTCCTTGGCTGGGATGCCATGATTGTTATCATGGACAGCACCATGGCTTCGACACCATGACTGTTATCATAGACAGCACCATGGCCTGGAGAGCATGACTGATAGCATGTTATTATGGACATCTCCATGGCATTGGCACCATTACTGCTATCATGGACATCTCCATGGCCAGGACACCATGACTATTGTCATCTTATCATGGACAACTCAATGGCCCACTCACTCTGACTGCTAGCATGTTATCACGGACAGCTCCATGGTGGGGACAGCATTAATGTTGTCTTGGACAGCTCCATTTTTGGCATAGGCATACAATGACTGTTATTCTGTTATCATGGACAGATCCATGGCCGGGACAAAATGACTGTTATCATGCACAGCTCTATGGCCATGACACCATGACTGATATCTTGGACAGCTATATGGCCAAGACACCATGAATGTTATGAAGTCATCATGGACAGCCCCATGGACAGCAGATCATGACTGCTATCATGCTATTATGGACAAGTCTATGAATGGGACACCATGAATGTTATCATGTAAAGTTAAATGGCTGGCATACCATGACTATTATCATGGACAGCTTCATGGCATGGAAACCATGACTGTTATCATGTTATCATGGGCAGTTCCATGGCTGGAAAAGCATGAGTGTTGTCATGGACAGCTCCATGGTTGGAACACCATGACTGTTATCATGGACAGCTCCATGGGTAGGACTCCATGACTGCTATAATGTTATCATGGACAGCTCCATAGCTGGGATATCATGACTCTTCATCAACAGCTCTGTAGTTTGGTCAGCATGACTGTTATTATGGACAGCTCCATGCCTGTGTCACCATTATTATTGTACTGTTTTCATGGACACCTCCATGGCTGGAACACTGTGACAGTTATCATATTATCATGGATAGCTCAATGGTTGGGACACCATGACTGTTATCATGTGCATATGGCTGGGACAACTTGACTGTTATTGACAGGGACACAATGACTGTTATCTGGGACAGCTCCATGATCAGGACACCATGACTGTTATCATGGACTGCTACATGGCTGGGACACTGTGAATGTTATCATGTTATCATGCACAGTGCCATGGGCAGGAAAATATGACTGTTATCATGTTATCATGGGCAACTCCATGGCTCACCTAGCATGACTGCTAGAATGTTATCATTGACAGCTCCTTGCCCAAAACAAAATGACTGTTTTCATAGACAGTTCCATATTGGAGACACCATGACTCTTATCTTGGACAGCCCCATGGCCAGCACACCATGACTATTATAATGTTATCATGGAAAGCTCCTTTGCAGGGATACCATGAGTGTTATCTTGGACAGCTCCATGGTCAGAAAACCATGACATAATGTTATAATGGACAGCTCAATGGCTGAAACCCTTTGACTATTATCATGGACAGCTCCATGGCTGGGGCACCATGACATTTATAATGAACAGCTCAATGGCTGGGACACCATGACTGTTATCATTTATCATGGACTTCTCCATGGGTGGAATACCATGACTGCTATCATGTTACCATGGACAACTACACAGCCTGCA
This sequence comes from Meriones unguiculatus, assembly GCF_030254825.1. NCBI lineage: Eukaryota > Metazoa > Chordata > Mammalia > Rodentia > Muridae > Meriones > Meriones unguiculatus. The sequence goes on from NC_083351.1 coordinate 86,667,514, forward strand.
AAGCATGACTGCTAGCATGTTATCTTGGAGAGCTCCATGACTATTATCATGATATCATGGACAGCGCCATGGGCAGGAAAATATGACTGTTGTCATGTTATCATGCACAGCTCCATGGCTGTGACAACATGAGTGATATCTTGGATGACTACATGGCTAAGACACTATGAATGTTATAAAGTTATCAAGGACAGCATAAGGCTACCACATCATGACTGCTAGCATGGTATCAAGGACAGGACTATGGCTGGGATGCCATGAATGTTAACATGTTCTTATGGACAGTTACATGGCAGGGATATCATGACTTTTGTCATGGACAGCTCCATGGGCAGGACACCATGACTGTTATCATGAACAACTCCATGGCCTGAAAAGCATGACTGCTAACATGTTATCATGGACAGTTCCATGATGAGGACACCATGACTGCTATCACAGACAGCTCCAAGGCCAGGACACCAGGAGTGTTGTCATGTTGTCATGGACATCTCCATGTGCAGGAATCCATGACATATATCATGTTATCATGCACAGCTCAATGGCTTTTACACCATGACTTTAATCATGTTGTTGTGGACAACTCCATGGCCAGGACTCCATTACTGGTATCATGGATTCCTCTATGGCCGGGAGACTGTTGCAGGTGGCAATTAATATTTACTATTGATATATCTTCTGGTAATTCTGCTGTTAGTCCTAAACAGCTGTATAACCAAATCACCACACAGAGAGTGGGTTTATTTAGTTAATCTAGAACACAATGCTGGGCAATAATTACTCCCGCCTAAACCTCCAAGCCCTCATATTTTCCTAACATTTAGATTAACATTATACTTGCTTTTAGTGATATCTTAGTTCCAGTCCATCTCTCCACATAGTTCCAAGATCTGTTCTCCAGCTCTCTCTCTCTAAGCTCTCCTCCCACTCATTTCCTGTCCTCTGGCTCCTCCTGGCTCAACATTGTGTCTAGTTGCTTTATTTTGTCTTGTTTACACAAGAGTTGAGACAGGATGCTTAGAATGAGTATCGCAATGCAATATCTGGATTGAAACCAGAGAGTGGGGTCGGGGGAGAAATCAGCATTTGAATGAACAAGGATAAAGTGCATACATTTCAAAAGAACATTATACCAACAGGACACCATGATTTTTATCATGTTATCAAGTAAAGGTCCATGGCCTATAAACCAAGCCTGATATATTGCTATCATTGACAGCTCCATGGCCAGGATCCCATGACCTGGATAACATGACTGTTATCATGGAAAGCTCCTTGGCAGGGACACCATGACTGTTGTTATGACTCTCTTGGATATCTCAATAGTGTGACACTATGACCGTTATCATGGACAGCTCCATGGGTGGGACAACATTATGTTATCATTGAAAACTGTATGGTCCAGATGTCATGACTATTATGTTATCATGGGAAGCTCCATGGCCAGGACACCATGACTGTTATTATGAATGGCTCCATGTCGGGAAAATCATAAGTGTTGTCATGTTATCATGAACTGTGCCTTTGCCTGGAAAATATAACTCATATGTTGTTATCAACAGCTCTATGGCCTTGACACCATGTCTATTATGGCACCATGACTGTTATCACATTATCAAGGCCAGCTCTATGGCTGGGACCCGATGACTATTATCATGGATAGCAACATGTCCAGGACACAATGGCTGTTTTCATGGATGACTCCATGGCTGAGACACTATGACTGTTATCATGTTTTCTTGAAACATGATAACAGTCGGCACTACATGACTGTTACCATGTTATCATGGACAGCTCCTTGGCTGTGTCACCATGACTGTTATCATGGACAGTTTGATGGCCGGGACAACGTGACTGTTATTACTTTATATTGGACAACTCGATGGGTGGCACACCATGACTGCTATCATGTTATCATGGACAGTTCCTTGGTCAGGACACCATGACTGTTTTCATGGATAGCTCCATAGCCTGGACACCATGGCTGTTATCATGTTATCAAGGACAGTTCCAAGGCTGAGACACCATGGCTGATATTTTGTTATCATGGACAACTTCCTGGTCAGAGCACTATGATTTTTATCATGTTATCATGAACAGCTCCATGGCCAAGACACCATGACTGTTATCATGGCCAGCTCCATGACAGAGACAACAAGACTTAAGATGGAAAGTTACATGGCCAGATTCCATGACTTTTATCATGAAAAGCTCTATGGCTGGGATGCCATGATTGTTATTATGGACAGCTATGTGCCTGGACCACCATGACTATTATGATTCACAGCTCCATGGCCAGGACTCCATGACTGTTAACATATTGTCATGGTCAGTTCCATTGCTGGGACACCATGTTGTTATCACGAATGGCTCTATAGCCAGGACACCATGAATGTTATCATGTTATCATGGAGACCTCCATGGCAGGCACACCATGACTAATATCATGTTATCATGGACTGTTCCATGGCTGAACCACTATGACTCTTATCATGTTATCATGGACAGCTTCATGGCTGAGATGCTATGACTGATATGTTATAATGGACAGCTCCATGGTGTGACATCAATAATGTTTTCATGTTATCATGGACAGCTCCATGGTCAGAACACCATGACTGTTAACATGTTATCATGGACAGTTCCAAGACCTGGACACCATGACTGTTATTAGGTTATCATGGACTCATCCATAGCTGGGATGCCATGACTATTATCATGTTATCATGGACAGCTCAATATCTGGGACACCATGACTGTTATCACAGACAGTTCCATGGCTGGGACACCATGAGTATTATGATGTTATCATGGACAGCCCCATGGCTGGGAATCCATGCCTGATGTCATGTTATCATATACAGCTCCATGGTTGGGACTGTATGACTGTTATCATGGACAGCTCCTTGCCTGAAACATTATGACTATTACTATGTGTTCATGGACACCTCCATGGGAGGGACAATGAAACTTTTATATGTTATAATGGAAGGCTGCTTGGTCAGGATATCATGACAGTTATCATGTTATCATGGACAGCTCCATGGTAGAGACACCATGACAGTTATCATGTTATCATGGACAACTCCATGGCTGGGACAACATGACTGTTATTATGCTATCATGGACAGCTCCAAGGCTTTGACACCATGATTTTGTCATGTTATCAAAGACAGCTCAATGTCCGGGGCACCATGACTGTTATCATGGACTGTTACTTGGCTGGAATACGATGACAGTTATCATGGACAGTTACATGACTGGGAAACCATGCCTGATATCATATTGTCATATATAGCTCCAAGGTTGGGACAGCATGACTGCTATCATGGACAACTCCATAACTGGTATATCATGACAGTTACCATATGTTCATGGACAACTTCATGGCCAGGACAGCATAACTGTTATCATATTATAATGGATAGCTACTTTGTCAAGACATCATGACTGTAATCATATTATCATGGACAGCTCCAAGGTAGGGACACCATGAATATTATCATGGACAGCTCCAAGACTGGGACACCATGACTGCTAACATGTTATCATGGACAGCTCCATGTCTGGGATACCATGAATGTTATCATGTTATCATGTACAGCTCCATGGCAAGGACACCATGACTGTTATCAAGGACACCTACAAGGAGGGGACACCATGACTGTTATCATGGATGGCTCAATGGCTGGGACACCATGACTCTTATCTTGTTATCATGGACAGTTCTTTGTCCAGGATACTATGACAATTATCATGTTATCATGGACCTCTCCATGGCTGGAACACCAGGACTGTTATCATGGATGACTCCATGGCCGGGACACTATGACTGCTATCATGTTTTATGTACAGCTCTATGGCCAAGGCACTATGACTGTTATCATGGACTGCTCCATGGCAGAAACACCATGACTACTATGATGTTATCATAGCTTGGTGAGAGAGAAACAATGACAGATATCACATTACCATGGACAACTCAAGTTGAAAAAACATGACTTATTATGCACAGCTCCTTGGCTGGGACACCATGACTGTAATCATGGACATCTCAATGGACAGGTCACCATGACTGTTACCATGTTACAAAGAACAGCATGAAGGCTGGAAAACCATGACTGTTATCATGTTTTCAATGATAGCTCCAAGGGTGGGACACCATGACTGTTATCATATTATCATTGACAGCTCCATGGCTGGGAACCAATGATTGTTATTATGTTATCATGGACAGCTCCATTGCAAGGACAACATGACTTATCATGGACAGCTCCATGGTTGGTACATCATTGCTCTTATCATATTATCATGGACAACTCCATGACCAGCACACAGTGAATGCTTTCATGTTATCATGGACTGTTCCTTGGGCCGGACACCATGATTGTTATCACGGACAGCTCCATGGCCAGGACACCATGACTGTTATGTTATCATGGAGAGCTCCAATGTGTGACACCATGACTGTTATCATGTTAACATGGAAAACTGCATTGCAGGGACTCCATGACTATTATCATATTATCATGGACTGCCCCATGGCTGGGACACCTTTAGTATTATCACAGACAACTCCATGGCCAGGACATCATGACTGTTATCTTGTTATCATGGACAGCTCCATAGCTGGGACACCATGTCTGTTATCATGGACAGCTCCATGGCCAGAACACCATGACTATTATCAAGGCTGGCTCTATGGTCTGGACAAAATGACTGTTATCATGATATCATGGACAGCTCCAAGGATGGGAAACCATGACTGATAACATGGTATCATGGAAAGCTCCATTTTACCATAAGTGTTTTCATGTTATCATGGACAGCTCCATGGCATGACATCATGACTATTATCATGTTATCATGGACAGGTCCATAGCCGGTACACCATGACTATTATCATGCACATCTCCATGGCCGGGACACCATGACTGTTACCACGTTATCATGGACAACTCCATGGCTGGTACACCATGACTATTATCATGGACATCTCCATTGCTTGGACAACATGACTGTTATCATGTTATCATGGACAGCTGCATGTTTGGAGTATAATGACCATTATAATGATTTTATGGACAGATCCATGGCCAGGACACCATGAATGTTATCATGGACAGCTCCATTGCCAGGACACCATGACTGTAATCATGGACTGCTCCATGGCCAGGACACTATGACTGTTACCATGTTATCATTGACAGCTCCATTACCTAGACAGCATGAATCTTATCAAGGACAACTCCACGACTGGGACACCATGACTATTATTATATTATCATGGACAGCTCCATGGCTGGGACACCATGACTGTTATGTTTTCATGGACAGCTCCATTGTCGGGAATCCATGATTGATATCATGTTATCATGAACAGCTCCTACCATCAGACACCATGACAGTTATTATGTTATAAAGGACAGCTCCCTGGTGTGACATCATGACTATTATCATATTATCTTGGATAGTTCTATGTCCGGGACACTGTGAATGTTATCATGTTATCATGGACTGGTTGGTGACCAAACTACTATGACTGTTTTCATGTTATCATGCTCCATTTGTGGGACACCATAACTGATATCATGTTGTCATGGACAGCTGCATGGTCAGGACACCATGACTGTTATCATGGCTGACTTTATGACTGGGACACATTGACTGTTATCATACGATGGATGGCTCCATTGCCAGGATCACAATGACTGTTATCATGGATAGAAACCATGATTGATATCATGTTATCATGGACTGCTCCATTGCAGGGACAACATGAATGTTATCAATGTTATCGTGGAGAACTCATTTTCCAGGACACCATGACTGTTATCATAGACAGTCCACTGTGACTGTTATCATGGAAATCTCCATGGCTGGGACCCCATGACTATTTTCATATTATCATGGACATCTCCATTGTTGGGTCACAATGACTGTTATCATGGACAGTTCCCATATGGGGAAACTATGATTGATATCATGTTGTTATGTACAGCTCTCTTGCTGGCACACCATGACTGTTATCATGGACATGTCCATGGCCAGTCCACCATGACTGTTATCATGTTATCATGGACAGCTCCATGGCTGGGTCATCATGACTGTTATCATGGACAGTTCCATGGCCAGGACACCATGAGTTTTATCATGTTGTCATGGACAGCACCATGGTTGGCACTCCATGACTAATATCATGTTATCATGGAGAGCTCAATGTTGAAACACCATGTCTTTTATCATGCTTTCATGGACAGCTCCATGGCTGGGTCACCATGATTGTTTTCATGGACAGCTCAATGACCATGACAACATGACTATAATTACATTATATTGGACAACTTAATGAGTGGCACACCATGGTTGCTATCATAATTTCATGGACAGTTCCTTGGCTGGGACACCATAACTGTTATCATGGACAGCTCTATGGCTGGGATACCATGACTGTTTTCATGTTATCATGCATAGTTCCAAGGCTGGTGCACCATGACTGATATTATGTTATTATGGACAGCTCCGTGGTCAAGACACCATGATTGTTATCATGGACAGCTCCATGACTGGGACAGCATGACTGTTAAGATTGACAGCTCCATGGCAGGGACACTACGACTGTTAGCATGTTATCTTGGACAACTCCATGGCTGGCACACCATGACTTATATCATGTTATTATAGCCAGCTTCATTGCCAAAACACTATGACTGTTATCATGTTATCATGGACAGCTCCATGGCTAGGACCACATGATTTTTTTCATGGACAGCTCCATGGCTGAGACACCACAACTGTTATCATTGACATCTCCATGGCCGGGACAGCATGACTTTTATCATGTTATAATGCACTGCTCCATTTCTGGGATATCATGACTGTTATCATGGATAACTCTGTAGCTGAGACACCATGACCCTTATCATGTTATCATGGACAGGTGAATGGTCGGGACATCATGACTTTTATTATGTTATAATAGACAATTCCATGGCCTGGAGACCCATGAGTTTTATCATGGACAGATCCATGCCTGGGACAGCATGTTTGCTACCATGTTATGATGGACAGCTGCATGAGTGTTATCATGGATATGTTATCATGGATGGCTCCATGGCCGGGATGCCATGAGTGTTATCATGGACATTGCCATGGCTGAAACACCATGACTGCTATCATGTTATCATGTTATCCCAGTTCCATGGCTGGGATGCCATAACTGTTATCATGTACAGCTCCATGGCTGGGACACAATGAGTATTATCATGAACAGCCCCATGCCTGGGACACCATGACCCTTATCACAGACAACTCCATGTCTTGGACACCATGACTGTTTTGATTTTATCATGGACAGCTCCATGGCCAGGACACCCTGACTGTTATCATGTTATCAGGGACAGGAGCATAGTTGGGACATCATGACTATTATCATGGACAGCTCCATGGCTGGGACACCATGACTCTTACTGTGTTATCATGGATGGCTTCATTGATGGGGTCCCATGACTGTTATTATGTTATCACAGACAGCTCCATGGCCAGGAAACCATGACTGTTATGTTATCATGGACAGCTGCATGGTCAGGACATCATGACTGTTATCATTTTTTCATGGACAGCACCATGGCTGGCAAAACTTGACTGCTATTGTGGACAGCTCCATGGCCATGACACCATGACTTTTATCATGTTATCATGGACAGCTCATGGCTGGGACACCATGACTGTTATCATGGAGTGTCCCATGGTTGGGACACAATGACTGTTATCATGTTATCATGGACAGTTCTTTCTCCAGGACACCATGACAATTTTCATGTTATCATGGACTTCTCCATGGAAGGGTAAAAAATGACTGTTATCATGCCCAGTTCCTTGGAGAGACAAAATGACTGTAAACATGGACATCTCCATCATGGGACACCATGACTGATATTATGGACAGTTATATAGTTGAGACACCAAGACAGTTGAAAATTTTTCGTGGAGAGCTCTGAAGTCAACACATCATGACTGCTGTCATGGTATCATGGACAGATCTGTGGCTTGGACACCATGACAATTATTATGTTCTCATGGACAGCTCCATGGCTGGGATACCATGAATGTTATCATGGAAAGCTCCATTTCGGTGAGACCATGAATGTTATAAGGTTAGCATGGACAGGTCCAAGACCGAAACACCATGAATGTTATGTTATCATGGACAGCTCCATGGCTGAGACACCATGATTGTTATCATGGACATATCCATGGCTGGGAAACCATGTCAGATATCAGGTGATCATGCACAGATCAAGAATTAGGGTTAGGGTTAAGGGTTAGGGTTAGGATAAGGGTTGATAGTGTTAGAGTTGTTAGGATTAAGGATAGTGTTAGGATTAGAGTAAGTGTTGTTTGTTTTAGGGTTAGGGTTAATGTTGGTAGAGTTAGGGTTAGGGTTAGTGTTATAGTTAGGGTTAGAGTTAAGGTTGAGGGTTAGGGTTGCTTTGTTAGGGTTAAGGTTAATATTTTTAGGGTTAGGATTAGGGTTTGTGTTATGGTTAGGGATAGGATTAAGATTAGGGTTAAGGTTAGGGTTGTTAATATTAGTGTTAGGTTTACTGTTGGTAGTGTTAGAATTAGTATTATCATTAGGGCTATTTATGGTTAGGTTGTTAGGATTAGGGTTAGGGTTAGTGTAAGGGTTAGCATTAGGGTTAGGAGTAGTGTAAGAGTTGTTAGTTTTAGGATTAGGGTTATGGTTTTAGGTTTAGGGATTAGGGTTAGGCCTTTAGGGTAAGGATTATGATTGGAGTTTTAGATTTAGGGTTAGGCTTTTAGAACTAGGGTTAGAGTTAATTTCTGGTTTGGCTTAGGGTTAGTTTTTGGGCTTCTTAGGTTAAGGGTTAGGGTTAGTGTTAGGGTTAGCATTAGAGGTAGTGTTAGGTTTAGGGGGTTGGGGTTAGGGTTAATGTTAGGTTTAGGATTACGTTTACAGTTCTAGGGTTAGCATTTTAGGGTTAGGGTTTTAGGATTAGGGTTGGTGTTATGGTTATGGCTAGGGTTAGAGTTAGGGATGTAAGTGTTAGGGTAAGGGTTATTAGGTTGTTAGGGTTAAGGTTAGAGTTAATGTTAGGGTTAGAGTTTGGGTTACAGTTTTAAGGTTAGCATTTTAGGGTTAGGGTTTTAGGATTAGGGTTGGTGTTAAGGTTATAGATAGGGTTAGGGTAAGGGTTTAAGGTTAAGGTTAGGGTAGAAAGTATTAGGGTTAGGGTTAGGGATAGGGGTAAGATTAAGGTTAGGGTTTTAGTGTTAGGGTTAGGGTTGTGAATTTTGGGGTTAAGTTTAGAGTTAGGGTTATTAGGTTTAGGGATTAGTTTAGGGTAGTTAGGTTTAGGGTTAGGTTGTAGGTTTAATGTTTTAGGGTTAGGGTTAGTGTTAGGTGTGGTTATGGTTATGGTATTATGGTTAGATATGCTGTTAGGGTTAGGGTTGTTAGTGTTAAGATTAGGGTAGTTAGGTTTAGGGTTAGGGTTGTAGGGTTAGGGTTTTAGGGTTAGGGTTATGGTTACAGTTGTTAGGGTTAGAATTAGGGTGGTAAGGCTTAGGGTTAAGTTTACGGTTAGTGTTGTAAGGTTAATGTTTTAGTGTTAGGGTTTTAGAGTTAGGGTTAGGGTTTTAGGGTTAGGTTTAGAGTTTGGGTTAGGGTTTTAGGGTTAGGGCTAGGTTTAGCGTTAGGATTACGGTAAGGGTTGTTAGGGATAGAGTTAGTGTTGATAAGATTTGAGTTAGTGTAAGTGTTGTGGTTTGGGTTAAGGTTAGTATCGTTAGGGTTAGTGTTAGGGTTAGCATTAAGTTAGAGTTGTTAGTATTAGGGTTAGGGTAAATGTTGTTAGAGTTAGGGTAAGGGCTAGGATTGGATAGGGTTAGGGTGTTAGGATTAGGGTTAGGGTTAGGGTTTGGGTTAGGATTAGGGTTAGGGATAGTGTTGTTAGGGTTAGGGTTAGAGTGGTTAGGGTTAGCGTTAGTAGGGTTAGGTATAGGGTTAATGTTGTTAGTGGTAGTGTAAGCATTAGTCATATGGTTAAGGTTAGGGTTACAATTCAGGTTAGGGTTGTTAGGTTAAGGGGTAAGGATGTTAGGGTGAGGAATACAGTTGTTAGGGTTCCAGTTGGTGTTAGGGTTTTCATTATGGTTAGAGTCAGTGTTTTAGGATTAGGGTTAGTGTTAGTGTTGGGTAAGGGTTGATAGTGTTAGAGTTGTTAGGATTAGTGTTAGAGTTAGTGTTGTTTGTCTTAGGGTTAGGGTTAGGGTTACAGTTAGGGTTGGATAGGGTTAGAGTTAGGATTAGGGTTAGGGTTATTAGGGTTAGGGTAAAAGTTTGGATTAAGGTTAGGGTTAGTGTTAGTGTAAGGGTTAGGGTTAGGGATGTTAGGGTAAGTGTTTGGGTGGTTAGGATTAGGGTTAAGGTTAAGGGTAGAGTTAGGGTTAACATTAAGGCTTTAGGGTTAGGGATTTAGTGTTAGTGTTTTAGGGTTTGGGTTAGGGTTAGCATTTTAGGTTTAGGATTAGGATTGAGATTTTATGGCTATGGTTATAGTTTCAGGGGTAGGGTTTGAGTTAAGGTTTTGGGTTAGTTTTAGTGTTAGGGTTAGTATTAGGATGGTTAGGATTAGGATTTTTAGAGTTGGAGCTAGGGTTTGTTAAGTTTATCATTTTATGGTTATTGTGTTACAGTTAGGGTTAGGGTTAGGATTTTAGGGTTTTAGTGTTAGTATTTCTTAGGGTTAGGATAAGGTTGTAAGTGTTAGGATTAAGGTTAGGGTTTTTAGGGTTAGGGTTAAGAATAGCGTTAGGGTTAGGGTTAGCATTAAGGTTTAACAGTTAGCCTTTTTAGGGTTAGGGTTTTAGAATTAGTGTTAAGGTTAGGGTTTCTGTTAGGGTCATGGTTTTAGGGTTAGGGTTAGTGTTATAAGGGTTAGGATTAGGGTTAGGGTTAAGGTTAGATTTAGGGTTTTAGGGTTATGCTTAGGGATGTTACTGTTAGGGATAAGGATGTTAGGGTTAAGGTTAGGTTTATGGTTGTTAGGGTTAAGGTTAATGTTCTTAGGATTAGGGTTATGGTTAGGTTTTTTTAAGGGTTAAGGTTGTTAGTGTTAGGGTCAGTGTTAGGATTAGGGTTAGGGTTAAATTTAGGGTTATGTTTAGATTTAGGGTTTTAGGGTTAGGATTTTATGGTTAGGGTTAGAGTTACAGTTAAGGTTTTATGGTTAGTGTTACGGTTTTTGGGTTAGGGTTAGGGTTAGGGTTAGTATTGTTAGCTTACAATTAAGTTGTTAAGGTTAAGTTTAGGGATATGATTAGAGTTAGGTTTAGCATTGTTAGGGTTAGGGTAAGGTTTAGGGTTGTTACATTTAGGTTTAGAGTAAGGGTTGTTAGGATTAGGGTTAAGACAGGGTTGGGGTTTAGGTTAGGGTTTTAGGGTAATGGATTTTGGGATAGGGTTAGGATTTTGGTTAAAGTTACTGTTATTAGGGTTATAGTTAGTGTTGTTAGGATTAGGCTTAGGGATAGAGATTGGGTGAAGGTTAATGTTGTTAAGGACAGTATTAAGATTATTAGGGTTAGGGATAGGATTAGGGTTAGAGTTAGGGCTGTTGGTCTTTGGGTTGTGGTTAATGTTGTTAGAATTAAGATTAGGGTTACAGGCATGTTTGGTTAGGGTTAAGTTGTTAGTATTAGTTTTAGGGTTAGGGTTGTTAGGGTTAGGGTAAAAGTTAGGGGTAGGGGTAGGGTGGTTAGTGTCAGGGTTAAGATTATAGTTTTATGGTTTTTAGGATTAGGGTATTAGGTTTAGGGTAAGGGTTAGTGGATTGGTTATGGTTATGGTGTTAGGTTTAGGATTGAGGTTTGTGTCATTGTTAGGGTTGTTAGGGTGATGGTTGTGTTAGGGTTAGGGTTAGGATTTTATGGTTAGGATAAATGTTAGGGTTAGGGTTATGTTTTCAGGGTTAGGGTTAGGGATATTAGGGTTAGGCTTAATGTTGTAAATGTTAGGAGTAGTGTTAGGATTATGGTTAAGGTTAAGGTTAGGATTAAGTTTGTTAGGGTTTGGGTTAGGGTGCTAGGGTTAGGGTTTTAGGGTCTGTGTTAAGGTGAGGTTTAGGGTTAGGGTTTTAGGTTTAGGATTAAGGTCTGGGTTTTAGCATTAAGGTTAGGGTTGGGTTTTAAGGGCTAGTGTTTGAGTTAGGCTTTAATGGTTATAGTTAAGTTTAGGGGTTAGGTTTGTTATTGTTCGGGTTGGGGATAGGGTTAGGGTTAAGTTTATGTTTTTACAGTTAGGTTTTAGCATTAGATTTTTTTGGGTTAGCATTAGGGTTTTACGGTTAGTGTTAGACTTAGGCTTTTAGAGTTAGAGTTAAGGTTAGGGTGAGGTTTGTTATGTTTGGGTTGTTAGGGTTGGGTAATGGTTAGGGTTAAGTTTATGTTTTTACAGTTAGCATTTTAAAGTTATGGTTAAGGAAATATAAGGGTGAGAGCTTTAGGGTTATGGTTATGACAAGGGTTTTAGGGCAAGTGTTAGGGTAGGTTTTTGGTAGGGTTAGGGTTAGAGTTGTGAGTGTTATGTTTAGGTATAGGGTTAGGTTTAGGGCAAAGATTAGGGTTAAGGTTAGGTTTAGGGTTAGAGAGTTAATGTTAGAGTTATGCTTAGAGTTAGCTTTAGGGTTAGGGTTAGTGTTTAAGGTTAGGGTTAATGTTAGGATTAGCATTAAGGTTAGGGTATTAGGGTTAACATTTTAGGGTTAGGGTTAGGGTTACCCTTACGGGTTTAGGGTTAGGGTTAATGTTAGGGTTAGGGTTAGGTTAGGCTTAGGGGTTATGATTATGGTTGGTGTTACGTTAAGGATTAGGGTTAGGTTTCAGAGTTAGGGTTAGTGATAGGGTTAGGGTTAAGTTACGGTTAGGGATACGTTAGGCTTAGAGTTAAGGTTAGGCTTAGAGTTAAGGTTAGGGTTAGGGTTAAAGGTAGGGTTAGGGTTAAGGGTTAGGATTAGGGTTAGTGTTAGGTTTATAGTTAGAGTTCAGGGTTAGGGTTCGGTTAGGTTAGGGTTAGGGTTATGTTTAGGGTTATGTTTAGGGTTAGATTAGGGTTAGTATTAGGGTTAGGGTTAGGGGTTAGGGCTTACGGTTAGAGTTAGGGTTAGGGTTAGGGTTGGGGTTAAGAGTTAGGGTTAGTTGTTAGTGATAGTGTTAGTGTTAGGTTTAGGGTTCAGGGTTAGGGTTAGGCTTAATGGGTAGAGTTAGGGTTAGGGTTAGGGTTAGGGTTTAGGGTTAGGGTTAGGATTAGGGTTAGGGTAAGATGGTTAGAGCTAAGGTTAGCGTTAGAGTTAGGGTTAGGGTGTAGGGTTTGGGTTAGGTTAGAATTAGTGTTAGGGTTTGGGTTAGAATTATGGGTTGGGGTTAGGGTTAGTGTTAAGGTTAGGATTTAGGGTTAGGGGTAAGGGATAGGGTTAGGGTTAGGGTTAGATTTAAAGTTAGAGTGTTAGGGTTAGGGTTGGGTTAGGTTTAGAGGGTTACAGTTAGGTATGGGTTAGGTTTCGGTTTAGCATTAGGTTTAGCGTTAGGCTTAGGGTTAGAGCAAAGGGTTAGGTTTAGGGTTTGGGGTTAGGGTTAGGATTAGGTTTATGGTTAGGTTTAGAGTTAGGTAAGGGTTAGGGTTAGAGGGTTAGGTTTAGGGTTAGGTTAGGGTTAGGGTTACTGTTAGGGTTATGGGTTTGGGTTAGTGTTAGGGTTAGGGATTATATTTAGGATTAGGGTTAGGTTTTAGAGTTAGAATTAGGGATAGGGTTAGGGTTAAGTTAGGCTTAGGGATAGGTGAGGCTTAGGGTTAAGGTTAGGGTTAGATTTAGGTTATGGTTAAGGTTACGGTTAAGTGTTAGGGTTATTTTAGGGTTAAGTTTAGGGTTACAGTTCAGGGTTAGGGTTTGGCTACGTTAGGGTTAGGGTTAAGTTTAGGGGTTGGGGTTAAGTTTAGGATTAGGTTTATTATTTAGGAATAGACTTATGATTAGGTTTAGAGTTAGGGTTAAAGTTAGGGATGGGGTAGGGTTAGAGGGTTAGTGTTAAAGTTAGGGTTAGCGCAAGAGGTTAGGTTTAGGGTTTGGGGTTAGGGTTAGGGTTAGGGATAGGTTTCTGGTTAGATTTAAGATTAAGTTAGGGTTAGGGTTAGCAGTTATGGTTATGGTTGTGGTTAGTGTTAAGGATTAGGATTAGGGTTTGGTTAGGGTTAGGGAGAGGTTAGACTTAGGGTTTGGGTTAGGGTTAGATTTTACAGTTTGGGTTAGGTTATGGTTAGGGCTCAGTTTTTGGGTTAGGGTTAGGGTTAGGATTAGTGTTAGTGTTAGGGTTAGGGTTAGATTAGGTTTAAGGTTAGGGTTAGGGTTAGGGTTAGAGGGTTAGGGTTGTAGTTAGTATTAGGGTTAGGGTAAGAAAGTTAGGGCTAGGGTTAGGGTTAGGGGTGTGGTTAGGGTTTAGTGTTAAGTTTAGAGTTAGGTTACGGTTAGGGTTAGTGTTAGGGGTTACACTTAGGGTTAGGGTTAGGAATAGGTTAGGCTTAGGGTTAGGGTTACCGTTAGTTTTTACAGTTTGGGTTAGGTTAGGATTAGTGTTAGGTTTAGGGTTAGGGTTAGGGGTTAGGGTTCGGGACAGGATTAGTGTTAGGTTTAGGTTAGAGTTAGGGTTAGAGTTATGGTTAAGGTTAGGGGTTAGGGTTTGGGGTTAGGGTTAGGGTTAGGTTTCAGGTTAAGTGTTAGGGTTGGAGTTAGGGTTAGATTTGGGTTAGGGTTACAGTCAGGTTTAGGTTAGGGTTAGGTGTAAGGATTATCATTAGGGTTAACTGTTAGGGTTAGTATTAGGGTTTGGGTTAGGTTTACATTTAGGTTATAGTAATGGTTAGGGTTAGGGTTAGTGTTAAGGATAGAGTTAGGGTTAGGGGTTAGTGTTAGGGTTAGAGTTAGGGTTAGGATTAGGTTAGGATTATGGTTATGGTTATGGTTAGGGTTAGAGTTAGGTTTAGGGTTAGTGTTAGGGTTAGTGGTTAGGGTTAGGGTTTGCATTAGGGACTAGGTTTAGGGTTAGGGTTATGGTTAACGGGTGTAGTTAGGGTTTATGTTTAGGGTTAGGGTTAAGGTTATGATTAGGTTGGTGTTAGGATTAGGGGTAGGGTTAGGCTTAGAGTGTCAGGGTTTTGGTTAGGGTTAGGGTTAGGTTAGGTTAGTTAGGGTTAGTTAGGGTTTAGGGTTATTTTAGGGTTAGGGTAACTATTAGGGTTATGGGTTGGGTTTAGTGTTAGTGTTAGGGTTAGGGTTTACGTTTAGGGTTAAGTTTAGGGTTATAGATTAGGGTTATGGTTAGGTTTTAGGGTTGGGTTAGGGATAGGTTTATGGTTAGGTTAGGTTTAGGGATAGGTTAGGCTTACGGTTAAGGTTACTGTTAGTTTTAGGTTAGGGTTAGGGTAAGGGTTAAGGATTAGGTTTAGGGTTAGAGGTTTAGGTTTATGGTTTGTTTAGGTTTAGAGGGTTAGGGTTAGGGTTAGGATTAGCGTTAGGTTTAGAGTTAGGGTTAGGTTAGGGTTAGTTTTAGGGTTACGGTTAGGTTACGGTTAAGGTTAGGGTTAGTGCAATGAATTAAGTTTATGGTTTGGGGTTAGGGTTAGGTTTAGTCTTAGGGATAGGGTTAGTTTAGGGTTAGGGTTAGGGTTAGAGGGTTAGGTATAGGGTTAGGGCTTAGGGTTAAGGGTTAGGGTCAGGGTTCGGGTTAGAGGTTATGTTTACTGTTAGTGTGAGTGGGGAAGCTTAGTGTTAGTGTTAGGGGTTAAGATTCAGGTTAGACTTTAGGGTTGGGGTTAGGGTTAGGATTGGGTTATGGTTATCTCAATGCTTAGGGTTATGGTTAGGGGTCAGGTTTAGGGTTAGGGTTTGAGGTAGGGGTTAGGATTAAGGTTACAGGTTTGGGTTAGGGTTAGGTTGGGGTAAGTGTTAGGGTTAGGGTTAGGTGTTAGGGTTAGTGGTAGGGTTGGTTTAGGGTTAGAGGGTTAGAGTTAGGGTTAAATTAGTGTTAGTGTTAGGATTAGGTTAAGGTTATATTTAGGGTTAGGGTTAGGTTACAGTTAGGTTTAGATTTCGGTTTAGGGTTAGAGTTAGGGTAAGGGTTAGGGTTAGGGTTAGGGCTAGGGTTAGGCATTAGGGTTAATGGTAGGGTTGGTTTAGGGTTTGAAAGTTAGAGTTTGGGTTATGTTAGTGTTAGTGTTAGGGTTAGGGTTAGAGTTAGGATTAGGGTTAGGGATTAGGGTTTGCTTTCATGATAGAGTTAGGGTAAGTATTAGGGTTAGGATTAGGTTAGGGTTATGGTTACGGTTAGGGTTTAGAGTTAGGTTTATGGTAAGGGTTAAGTTTAGGGTTAGAGTGTTAGGGTTAGGGTTTAGGGTTAGGTTTAGAGGGTTAGAGTTAGGTTAGGTTTAGGTTTAAGTGTAGTGTTAGGGTTAGGGTTAGGTTTAGAGTTAGGGTTAAGTTTAGGGTTAGCACAAGGGGTTAGGTTTACTGTTTGGGGTTAGGGTTAGGGTTAGGTTTATGGTTAGGTTTAGGGTTAGGTAAGAGTTAGGGTTAGGGTTAGAGGGTTAGGGTTAGAGTTACTGTTATGGTTATTGGTTGGGTTTAGAGTTAGGGTTAGGGATAGGGTTAGGATTTAAGTTAGGGTTAGTGATAGGGTAGGGTTAAGTTAGGGTTAGGGAAATGTTAGGCTAATGATTAGGGTTAGAGTTAGGTTAGTGTTAGAGTTAGGGTTAGAGTTAGGGTTAAGAGTTACGGTTAGGGTTAGTGTTAGTGTTAGGTTTATGCTTAGAGTTCAAGGTTAGGGTTTGGTTAGGTTAGGGTTAGGGTTATGTTTAGGGTTAGATTAGGGTTAGTGTTAGGGTTACAGATAGGGTTAGGGTTACAGATAGGGTTAGGGTTACAGTTAGAGGTTTAGGGTTAATATTAGGGTTAGGGTTAGGGTTAGCTGTTTAGAGTTAGGGTTAGGGTTAGGGGTTAGGGCTTAGGGTTAGAGTTAGGGTTAGGGTTTAGGGTTAGTGTTACGGTTTGTGTTAGGTTTAGGTTTAGGGTTAGGGTTAGGGTTAGGGTTAGGGTTAGGGTTAGGGGGATGGGGTTAGTGTTAGGGGTTAGGGTTAACGGCTAGGGTTAGGGTTAGAGGTTAGGGTTAAGGTTGCAGTTAGGGTGCGCGGGTAAGTTTAGGGTTAGTGTTACTGTTAGGGTTTAAGGGTTAGGTTTCAGGTTAAGGTTAGGGTTAATGGGTAAAGTTAAGATTAGGGGTTAGGTTTAGGGTTAGGGTTTGGTTAATGGGTAGAGTTAGGGTTAGGGTTAGGATTTAGGGTTAGGGGTAAGGGATAGGGTTAGGTTTATGGATTAGGGTTGGGGTTATGGATAGGTAAGGTGTAGGGTTAAGGTTTAGGGTTAGGTTAGGTTTAGAGTTAGGTTTAGTGTTAGGGCTAGGTTTAAGGTTAGAGTGTTAGGGTTAGGGTTAGGTTTGGGTTAGGGTTAGGGTTAGAGTTATGGGTTGTGTTTAGGGTTAGGGTTAGTGTTAAGGATTAGAGTTAGGTTTTAGAGTTATGGTTAGTGATAGGGTTAGGGTTAAGTTAGGGTTAGGGATAGGTTAGGCTTAGGGTTATGGTTAGGGTACGGGTTAGGTTAGGGTTAGGGTTAAGGGTTAGGGTTAGGTTTAGTGTTAGTGTTAGGTTTATGGTTAGAGTTCAGAGTTAGGGTTTGGTTAGCTTAAGGTTAGGGTTTTGTTTAGGGTTAGATTGGGGTTAGTTTTGGGGTTACATATAGGGTTAGGATTACAGTTAGAGGGTTAGGATTAATGTTAGGGTTAGGGAATAGGTTAGGCTTAGGGTTATGGTTAGGGTAAGGGGTAGGTTAGGGTTAGGTTTAGTGTTAGTGTTAAGTTTATGGTTAGAGTTCAGGGTTAGGGTTTGGTTAGGTTAAGGTTCGGGTTATGTTTAGGGTTCTATTGGGGTTAGTGTTGGGGTTACGGATAGGGTTAAGGTTACGGTTAGACAGTTAGGGTTAATGTAAGGGTTAGGGTTAAGTTTAGTGGTTAAGGTTAAGGTTATGTTTAGGGCTCAGGTTATTATTTAAGGATAGGGTTAGGTTTAGAATTAAGGTTTTCTTTAGGGTTAAGATTAGGGATAGGATTAGGATTAGAGGGTTAGGGTTAAAGTTACTTTTATTGCAAGGGGTTAGGTTTAGGGTTTGGGGATAGGGTTAGGGTTAGGTTTCTGGTTAGGTTTATGTTTATGTTAGAGTTAGGGTTAGGGTTATATTTAGGGGTAGGGTTAGAATTAGGTTCAGGTTAGGGTTAGGGTTAGAGGGTTAGGGTTAGGGGTAAAGGTTAAGGGTTATGGTTAGAGGTTAGGGTTGAGGTTGCAGTTAGAGTGAGCAGATAAGATTAGGGTTAGTGTTAGATTATGGTTATGGTTATGGTTAAGGATTAAGGTTAGGGTTAAGTTTTAGGGTTAAGGTTAGGTTTAGGGTTTAGTGTTAAGTTTAGGGTTAGGTTAGGGTTAGGTTTAGTGTTAGGGGTTACGGTTAGGTTTAGGGTTATGGTTAAGGATTAGGTTTATGGTTAGGTTTTAAGGTTAGGGTTAGGGTTAGAGTTAGGGTTAGGGTTAGGGTCAGGGTTTAGGCTTACGGTTAGTGATAGGTTTAGGTTTTACAGTTTTGGTTAGGTTAGGATTAGGTTTAGGGTTAGGGTTAGATTTAGTGTTAGGGTTAGGGTTAGATTAGGGTTAAAGGGTTAGGGTTAGGGTTAAGGTTAGGGTTAGAGGTTAGGGTCAAGGTTATGGTTAGGGTGAGCGGGTAAGTTTAGGGTTAGGGTTTAGGGTTAGGTTAGGGTTAGGGTTATATTTTAGGGTTAGGGTTAGGGTTCAGGTCATGTTTAGGCTTAGAGAGTTAGTGTTAGGTTTGGTTTAGGGTTAGAGGGTTAGGGTTTGGATTAGGTTTAAGGTAAATGGTAAGGGCTAGGGTTAGGGTAAGTGTTAGGTTTTAGTGTTAGGTTTAGGGTTAGATTAGTGTTAGGGTTAGGGTTAGTGTTAGAGGTTATGGTTATGGTTAGGATTAGGGTGAAGAATTAGGGTTAGGGTTAGGTTTTATGGTTAGGGTCAGGGATAGGGTTAGGTTAGTGTTAGGGATAAGTTAGGCTTAGGGTTACTGTTAGGGTTAGGGGTTATGGTTAGATTTAGAGGTTGCGGTTAGGGTGAGCGGGTAAGGTTAGGGTTAGTGTTATGGTTATGGTTAGGGGTTAGGGTTAGGGTTAATGGTATAGAGTTCAGGGTTAGGGTTAGGATTTGGGTTAGGGTAAGACGGTTAGGGCTAGGGCTTGGGTTAGTGTTATGGTTAGGGTTCAGGGTTAGGGTAAGGTTAGGTTTTGAGTTAGGATGAGGGTTAGGGTTATGCATTGGCGTTAGGGTTAGGGATAGGGTTAGGGGTTATGGTTAGGGTTAGCATTAGGGTTAAGGATTAGGGTTAGGGTTAGTGTTATGGTTAGGGTTTAGAGTTAATGTAAGGTTAGGTTTATGATTAGGATGAGGGTTAGGGTTATGGGTTGGGGTTAGGGTGAGGTTTAGGTTTAGGGGTTACTGTTAGTGTTAGGATGAGGGTTAAGGATTAGGATTAGGGTTAGGTTTTAGGGTAGGGTTAGGGATTGAGTTATGGTTAGTTTAGGGTGAGGGATAGGTTAGGCTTAGGGTTAAGGTTAGGGTTAGGGTTTACGAGTTGGGTTAGGTTACTGTTAGGGTTAGGTTAGGGGTCAGGTTTAGGTTTAGAGTTAGGGTTAGGGGTTAGGGGTATTGTTACAGGTTTGGCTTAGGGTTTGGGTTAGGGTTAGGGTTAGGTTAAGGTAAGAGTTAGGGTTAAGGTTAGATTTAGGGGTTAGCATTAGGGTTATGGGATACTTTTAGGTTTAGGTGTTATGGTTATGGTTAGTGGTTTAGGGTTAGCGTTTGCGGTTAGGGTTATGGTTAGTGTTAGGGTTAGTTTTAGGGGTTATATTTAGGGTTAGTGGTTTAGGTTTAGGGTTAGGTTTAGAGTTAGGGTTGGGGTTATGGTTAATGTTAGGGTTTAGTTATAGGTTTAAGGTTACATTTAGGGTTAGGGTTACTGGTTAGGGTTCAGAGTTAGATTTAAAGTTAGGCTGAGGGTTAAGTTTAGGGTTAGAGTTAAAGGTTAGGGTTAGGGTTAGAGCATTAGGGTTAGGATTTGGTTTATATTTAGCTGTTAGGGTTAGAGTTTGGGTTAGTTTTATGGTTAGGGTTTAGGGTTAGGGGTTAGGTATAGGGTTAGGGTTAATATTAAGGTTATGAATTAGGTTTAAGCTAGGGTTAGTTTTAGGTGTTAGGTTTAGGGTTAGAGTTAGGCTTAGGGTTATGGTTCTGGGTATGGGTTAGAGTTAGGGTTAGGGTTAGGGTTCTGCAAGTGTTAGGGTTAGGTTTGGGTTTAGGGTTAGGTGTTTGGATAAGTGTTAGGGTTAATGTTGTGCTAGGGCTGGGGTCAGGGTTGTGATTGAGTTAGGGTTAGGGTTTAAGTGTTAGGGATATGCTAATGTTAGTGTTAAGATTAGGGTTTTGCTAAGGTTAAGGGTTAGGGTTATTTTTGTACTAGTTTAAGGGTTAGGGGTAGGCTTAGGGTTGTGCTCAGGTTAGAGTTAGGGTTAGGGTTCCAACTGTGCTAGAGTTACGGATAGGGTTAACATTAGGGTTGTGCTAGGGTTAGGGTTAGGGTTAGGGTTGTACTAGGGTTAGTGTTAGGGTTAGTGTTATGCTTCAGGTTGTGCTACGGTTAGGGTCAGGGTTACATTAGTGTTAGGGTTAGGTTTGTGCTAGGGTTAGGGTTCTATGTTCAAGGTTAGGATTAGTATTAGGTTTGTGCTAGGGTTAGGATTAGGTTTAGGTTTTTGCTAGGGTTAGGGTTAGGTTTAGGATTATGCTAGGGTTAGGGTGAGGATTATGGTTGTGCCAAGGTTTGAGTTACAAATAGGGTTAACTGTTAGGGTTATTGTTAGGTTTATGGTTAGTTTTAGTGTTGTGCTAGGGTTAGGATTAAGGTTAGGTTTGTGCTAGGGTTAGGGTTGTGCTAGGTTCAGGGTTAGGGTCAGGATTAGGGTGGTGCTAGGATTATTGTTACTGTAAGGTTTAGGGTTGTTCTAGGGTTCGGGTTAGGATTAGGGTTGTCCTAGGGTTAGGCTTAAGGTAAGTTTGTGCTATGGTTAGGTTTAGGGTTAGTGTTAATCTTAGGGTTGTGCTAGGGCTAGAGTTAGGGTTAGGGTTGTGCTAGGGTTAGGTATAGGTTTAAGATTAGGGTTGAACTAGGGTTAGGGTTAGGGTTATGTTTGGTTTAGATTTAGGGTTTGCTAGGGTTATATTTTGGGTTAGGTTTAGGCTTGTGCTAAGGTTAAGGTTAGGATTTGCTTTAGGATTAGGGTTGTGCTAGGTTTAGGGTTAGTGTTAAGGTTATGGTTGTGCTAAGGTTATGGTTATGGTTAGGGATAAGGTTAGGGTTGTGCTATGGTTAGTGTTAGGGTTGTGCTAGGTTCATGTTTAGGGTTTGGTTTAGGGTTAGGATTGTGCTAGGTTTATGGTTAGGGTTAGTGTTAGAGTTAAGTTTAAGTTTAGGGTTAACGTTAAGTTTAGGGTTGTGCTAGGGGTAGGTTTAGGTTAGGGTTAGTTTTATGTTTAAGGGTTAGGGTTAAATTAGGTATAGGGTTAGAGTTTGGATTAGGATTAGGGTTAGTCTTAGTGGTAATGGTTAAGGGTTAGGGGTTAGGTATAGGGTTAGGAGTTAGGGTTAGGTTAGGGGTTAGGGTTAGGGGTTAGGGTTAGGTTAGGCATTAGGGTTAGAGTTAGGGTTAAGGGTTAGGGTTAGGATTAGGTTTAGGGTTAAAATTAGGGTTAGGGTTTGTGTTAGTGGTTATGGTTAGCTGTTAGGGATAGAGTTTAGGTTATGGGTTAGGGTTAGGGTTTGGAGTTAGGGTTAGGGTTAGGGTTAGGGATAATGAATAGAATTAGGGTTAGGTTTAAGGTTATGTTTCAGGTTAGGGGTTAGGGTTAAAGGGTTACAGTTAGGGGTAGGAGTTAAGTTTATGTTTAGTGGTTAGGCTTAGGGTTAGAGTTATGTTTAGGGTTAGGGTTAAGTTCATGGTTAGGTTTAGGGGTTAGGGTTAGGGTTAAAGGTTTAGGTTTAGTGTGAGGGATTAGGATTAGGTTTAGGAGTTAGGGTTAATGTTAAGATTAGGGGTTAGGAATAGGTTTAGTGTTAGGGGGTATGGTTAGGTTTAGGTTTTAGGGTTAAGGTTATGGTTAGGGATTAGGGTTAGGGTTAGGCTTAGATTTAGGTGTAAAGTTTAGGTTTGGGGGTAGGGTTAGGGTTAGGGTTAGATTTAGGGGTTAGCATTAGGGTTATAGGATAGGCTTAAGTTTAGGTGTTATGTTTATGGTTAGTGGTTTAGGTTTAGGGTTAGGTTTAGAGTTAGGGTAGGGGTTATGGTTAATGTTAGGGTTTAGGAATAGGTTTAAGGTTACATTTAGTGTTAGGGTTAGGGGTTACAGTTCAGAGTTAGATTTAAAGTTAGGCTTAGGGTTAAATTTAGGGTTAGAGTTAAGGGTTAGGGTTAGGGTTAGAGGGTTGGGTTAGGGTTTGGGTTATATTTAGCTGTGCTAGGGTTAGGGTTAGGTTTAGGTTTTTGCTAGGGTTAGGGTTAGGGTTAGGGTTAGGATTGTGCTAGGGTTAGGGTGAGGGTTATGGTTGTGCCAAGGTTTGAATTACGAATAGGGTTAAGTTTGTCCTAGGGTTACTGTTGGGTTTACGGTTAGTTTTAGCGTTGTGCTAGGGTTAGGGTTAAGGTTAGGGTTAGTGTTAAGGTTAGGGTTGTGCTAGGAGTAGGTTTAGGGTTAGGGTTGTACTAGTGTTAGGGTTAGGGTTACTGTTAGGTTTAGGGTTGTGCTAGGATTACAGTTAGAGTTAGGGTAATGTTTAGGGTTAGGGTTGTGCTAGGGTTAGGGTTAGCCTTAAGATTAGGTTTGTACTAGGGTTCAAGTTAGGGTTAGGTTTGTCCTAGGGTTAGGGTTTGGTTTACAGTTAGTCTTAGGTTTGTGCTAAGGTTAGGTTAGGTTAGGTTAGGTTAGGTTTCTGTTAGTGTTAGGGTTAGGGTTAGGTTTGTGCTAGGTTCGGGGTAAGGATTATGCTTTTCTATGGTTAGGGTTGTGCTAGGGTTAAGGTTAGGTTTACTTTTAGGTTTATAATTACTGTTAGGGAGTTAGGGATATGGTTTTGTTAGGGTTAGAGTTAAGGTTAGGTTTAGGGTTGTGCTAGAGTTAGGATTAGGGTTATTTCTAGGTTCAGGGTTTTTTTTAGTGTTAGGGTTAGGCTTATGGTTGTACCGGTGTTAGTTTTAGAGTCCTGCAAGGCTTTGGGTTAGTGTTAGGTTTGGCTTATGTTAGGATTAGAGTTATAGTTAGGACTGTGCTAGGGTTAGAGTTTGAGTTAGGTTTTGGTTTGTACTAGGGTTAGGGTTAGGGTTAGGCTTGTACTAGGGTTATGGTTAGGGTGAGGGTTGTGCTAGGGTTAGGGTTAGCGTTAGGTTTATGCTTATGCTAAGGCTTGTGCTAGGGTGAGGGTTAGGGTTAGGGTTGTGCTAGGTTTAGGTTTTAGGGTAAGTGTTAGGGTTAATGTTGTGCTAGGGCTAGGGTCAGGGTCGTGCTTGAGTTAGGGTTAGGGTAAGTGTTAGGGTTGTGCTAGTATTAGTATTAAGATTAGGGTTTTGCTAAGGTTACGGTTAAGGGTTAGGGTTATTTTTGTGCTAGTTTATGGGTTAGGGTTAGGCTTAGGGTTGTGCTTGGGTTAGAGTTAGGGTTAGGGTTCGGGGTATGCTAGGGTTATGGTTAGGGTTAATGTTAAGGTTGTGCTAGGGTTAGGGTTAGGGTTATGCTTAGGGTTGTGCAAGGGTTAGGGTATGGGTTAGGTTAAGGTTAAGGTTAGGTTTTTCCTAGGGTTAGGGTTAGGGTTATGCTATGTTCAAGGTTAGGTTGAGGGTCATGGTTGTGCCAGGGTTTGATTTATTAATAGGGTTAAGTTTATCCTAGGGTTCTGTTAGGTTTACTGTTAGTCTTAGCATTGTGCTAGGGTTAGGGTTAAAATAGGGTTATGTTAGGTTCAGGGTTAGGGTTAGTATTAGGGTGGTGCTAGGGTTAGAGTTAAGGTTAGGTTCTATTTTCTAGGGTTGTTCTAGGTTGTTCTAAGGTTAGGTTTAGGGTTAGGATTAATGTTGTCCTAGGATTAGGGTTAGGGTTAGGGTTAGGGTTAGGGTTAGGGTTGTGCTGGGGTTAGGTTTAGGTTTAGGTTTTTGCTATGGGTTAGGGATAGGGTTAAGGTTAGGGTTGTATTAGGGTTAGGGTTAAGGTCGTGCTAGGGTTAGTTTTAGGGTTGTGTTAGAGTTAGGGTTAGGGTTAGGCTTAGGGTTATGTTAGGGTAGGTTTAGTGTTTGATTTAGGGTTAGGATTGTGTTATGGTTACTGTTAGTGTTAGGGTTAGGGTTGTGCTATGGTTAGGGTTATGATTAGTGATAGGGTTAAGGTTGTGCCAGGGTTACTGTAAGGGTCAGGGTTGTACTAGGGTTAGGGTTAAGGGTAGAGTTAGGGGTTAGGGTTAGGGTTGTGATAGGGTTAGGGATAGGGTAAGGGTGAGGGTTGTGCTAGGGTTAAGGTTAGGGTTAGGTTTAGGTTTAGGGTTAGGGTTAGGATGATGCTAGGGTTAGTGTTGTGGTTAGGTATAGGGTTGTGCTCAGGTTAGGGTTATGGTTTTAATAAAGTTATGATTAGGGTTAGGATTGTGCTCTGGTTAGGGTTAGGGTTATGGTTAGGGTGTGATAGGGTTAGACTTAGGGTTAGTGTTAGGGTTAGGGTTAAGGTTGTTCTAGAGTTAGTTGTTGGGTTAAGGTTAAGGTTATTTTTCTGGTAGGGTTAGGTTCAGCATTAGGGTTTGATTTAATCCAGAAATGCTGCTCTGTGTTCTTTTGTACTTATTTAAAAATGCTTTTGTTTAGATTTCTCCTCTTACCTTCAAAACACTTATTAGTGTACGTGTATATTTTTCTAGATGTCACTTTTCTGTTTTCTTCTGAAATCAGTTCAGAAATACTATTATGTGTTTTTCTGTACTTAGTTCACAACGCTGTTCTTTGCCTTTCTGTTCTTACCTTGAAAACACCTTTATGAGCTATACCTTTATACCTATTATGCTAGGTATCTCTTTTCTCTTTTCTTCTCAATTTAGTTCAGAAACACATCTATGTGTTTTTCTGTACTTATTTCACAGCACTGTTCTTTGCATTTCTGTTCTTACCTTGGACACACCTTTATGCACTCTTCTGTACTTTGCTAGATAGCACTTTTCTGTTTTCTTCTGAACTCAGTTTAGAAACACTACTATGTGTTTTTCTGTACTTAGTTCACAACTATGTTCTTTGCATTTCTGTTCTTACCTTGGAAATATTTCAAGCACACTTGTGTACTGTTCTAGATATTTATTTCTGTTGTCTTCTGAACACAGCTCAGAAACACTACTATGTGTTTTTCTGTACTCAGTTCACAACACTGTTCTTTGCATTTTTTTGTTCTTACCTTGGACACACATTAATGTGCTCTTCTGTCCTTTGCTAGATATCACTTTTCTGTTTTTTTCTGAACTCAGTTCAGAAACTCTACTATCTGTTTTTCTGTAGTTAGTTCACAACGCTCTTCTTTGTGTTTCTGATCTTACTATGGAAACACATATATGCACGCTTCTGTACTTTGCTGAACAGCACTTTTTTGTTTTCTTCTCAACTTAGTTCAAAAACACTACTGAGTGGTTTTCTGTATTTAGTTCACAACGCTGTTCTTTGCATTTCTGTTCTTACCTTGTAAACGGGTTTATGTGCTCTTCTGTACTTTGCTTGATATCACTTTTCTGTTTTCTTCTCAACTCAGTTCAGAAACACTGCTAAGTGGTTTTCTGTTATTTACTTCACACTGTTCTTTGCATTTCTGTTCTTACTTTGTAAATGGGTTTATGTGCTCTTCCCTGTTATGCTAGATATCACTTTTCTTTTCTTCTCATTCAGTTCAGAAACACTACTATGTGTTTTTCTGTACTTAGTTCACAAAGCTGTTCTTTGTGTTTTTGTTCTTACCTTGGAAACACGTTCATGTGCTCTTTGGTGCTTTGCTTGATCTTAATTTTCTGTTTTCTTCTCAACTCAGTACAGAAACACTGCTTTGTGTGTTTCTCTAAGTTCACAAAGCTGTTCCTTGCATTTCTGTTCTTACCATAGAAACACTTTTTATGCACTCTTCTGTACTTTGCTGAATAATACTTTTTTGTTTTCTTCTCAACTTAGTTCAAAAACACTACTAAGTGTTTTTCTCTATTTAGTTCACAATGCTGTTCTTTGCATTTCTGTTCTTATGTTGCAAACATGCTTATGTGCTCTTCCCTATTACGCTAGATATAACTTTTCTCTTTTCTTCTCAACTTAGTTCAGAAACACTACTATGTGTATTTTGGTTTCCTTGTCAACTCAGTTCAGAAACACTGCTATGTGTTTTTCTGTACTTATTTCCAATGCTGTTCTTTGCATTTCTATTCTTACCTTGGAAACATGTTTATGCACTCTTTTGTACTTTGCTAGATATCACTTTCTTTTTCCTTCTCCATTTCAGAAACACTATACTATGTGTGATTCTGTAATTAGTTCACAACACTGTGTTTTGCATTTCTGTTCTTACCTTAGAAACACTTTGAAGCATACTTGTGTACTTTTCTAGATATTACTCTTCTGTTTTCTTCTCAACTTAGCTCAGAAACACTACTAAGAAGATTTCTGTCTTTGGTTCACAGTGCTGTTGTTTGCATTAATGTTCTCACCTTGTAAACAGGTTTATGTGCTCGTCTGTACTTTGCTTGATATCACTTTTCTGTTTTCTTCTCAACTCAGTTCAGAAACACTGCTATGTGTTCACAAAGCTGTACCTTGCATTTCTGTTCTTACAGTGGAAATACTCTGAAGCACACTTGTGTACTTTTCTAGATATCTTTTTCTGTTTTCTTCTCAACTCAGTTCAGAAACACTGTTATGTGTTTTCCTGTACTTAGTTAACAACACTGTTCTTTGTTTTTCTGTTCTTACCTTGGAAACACTTTTATGCACTCTTCTGTGCTTTGCTAGATAACACTTCTTTTTTTCAGCTTAGTTCAGAAGCTCTACTACGTATTTTTCTCTAAGTTTACAAAGCTGTTCCTTGCGTTTCTGTTCTTGCCTTGGAAACAGGATTTTGCGCTCTTCTGTAATTTGCTGAATAGCACTTTTTTGTTTTCTTCTCAACTTAGTTCAAAAACACTACTAAGTGGTATTTTGTATTAGTTCACAATGCTGTCCTTTGTGTTTCTGTTCTAACCTTGTAAATAGGATTATGTGCTCTTCTCTATTATGCTAGATATCACTTTTCACTTTTATTCTTAACTTAGTTCAGAAACACTATTATGTGCTATTCTATAATTAGTTCACAATATTGTTCTTTGCATTTCTGTTCTTACCTTGGAAACACTTTGAAGAGCACTTGCATACTTTTCTAGATATCACTCTTCTGTTTTCATCTCAAATTAGCTCAGAAACACTATTAAGAAGTTTTCTGTATATAGTTCACAACGCTGTTCTTTGTGTTTCTGTTCTTACCTTGTAAACAGGTTCATGTGCTTTTCTCTATTATGCTAGATATCACTTTACTGTTTTCTTCTGAACTCAGTTCAGAAACACTTCTATGTGCTGTTCTGTACTTAGTTCACAACACTGTTCTTTGCTTTTCTGTTCTTAACTTGGACACATGTTTATGTGGTCTTTCATACTTTACTAGAAAGCAGTTTTCTGTTTTCTTCTCAACACAGTTCAAAATCACTACTATGTGTTTTTGTGTACTTGTTTCACAAAGCTGTTCTTTGCGTTTCTGTTCTTACCATTTAAACAGGTTAATTTGCCCTTCTGTACTTCATAGATATAACTTTTCTGTTTTCTTCTCAACTTAGTTCAGAAACACTGTTTCGCTTTTTCCTGTACTTAGTTTACAACACTGTGCTTTGACTTTCTGTTCTTACCTTGGAAACACGTTCATGTGCTCTTCTACACTAGATTGTCTCTTTTCCATTTTCTTCTCACTTTAGTTCAGTAACATTGTTATGTGTTTTCATGTATTTGTTTGCAACGCTGTGCTTTGACTTTCAGTTTTTATCTTGGAAACACGTTTATGTGCTCTTCTATAGTATGCTAAATATATCACTTTTCTGTTTTCTTCTCAACAGTTCAGAAACACTGTTTTGTGTTTCCATGTACTTACTTCACAATGCTGTGCTTTGTCTTTCTGTTCTTACCTTGGAAACACCTTTATGTGCTCTTCTCTACCATGCTACATATATCACTTTTCGGTATTCTTCTCAACTTAGTTCAGAAACACTGTTATGTGTTTTCTGATATTTAAAACACAAAGCTGTGCTCTGCCTTTCTGTTCTTACCTTGGAAACACTTTCATGTGCTGTTTTCTTCTATGCTAGATATATCCCTTTTTTTCTTCTCAACTTAGTTTAGAAACAGTCTTTCGTGTTTTCCTTTACTTAGTTCACAGCGCTGTGTTTTTGTTGCTGTTCTTACTTTGGAGATACATTTAGGTGCTCTACTCTACTAAGCTAGACACATCATTTTCTATTTTCTTTCCAACTTAGTTCAGTAACAGTGTTTCGTGTATTCATGTACTTAGGTCACAACACTGTGCATTACCTCTCTGTTCTTACCTTGGAGACACGTTTACTTGCTCTTCTCTACTACTCTAGACATAACACTTTTCTATTTTCTTCTCAACTTAGATCAGAATCAGTGTTCATGTTTTCCTGTACTTAGTTCACAACTCTGTGCTTTGCCTTTCTGTTCTTAGCTTAGAAACACATTCATGTGCTGTTTTCTACGATATATCACTTTTCCGTTTTCTTGTCTCTTTAGTTCAGTAACATTGTTAGGTGTTTTCATGTACTTAGTTTACAACTCTGTGCTTTGACTTTCTCCTCTTACCTTGGACACACGTTCATGTGCTCTTCTCTACTTCAATAGATATTTCACTCTTCTGTTTTCTTCGCAACTTAGATCAGGATAATTGTTACGTGTTTTCATGTACTTATGTCAAAACACTGCGCTTTCACTTTCTGTTCTTACCTTGGAAACACATTCATGTGCTCTTCTCTATGACGCCAGATATATCACTTTTCCTTTTTTCTTCTCAACTCAGTTTAAAAACATTGTTACGTGTGTTTATATACCTAGGTCACAATGTTGTGCTTTCAGTTTCTGTTCTTACCTTGGGAAAATGTACATTTGCTCTTCTGTACTATGCAAGATATATCACTTTTGTGTTTTCTTCTCAACTTAGTTCAGTATCATTGTTATGAGTTTTCATATACTTAGTTCACAAGGTTTTACATTCCTCTTCTCTTCTTATGTGGAAACACATTCATGTGTTCATCTCCATTACGCTAGATATATCACTTTTCCGTTTTTAATCTACTTAATTCAGTAACATTGTTATGTGTTTTCATGTACCTAGTTCACAACATTGTCCTTTCCGTTTCTGTTCTTACCTTGGAAACATGTTTGTGTGCTCTTCTCTACTATGCTAGCTATATCACTTTTCCGTTTTTGTCTCACTTTAATTCAGTAACATTGTTAGGTGTTTTCATGTACTTAGCTTAAAATGCTGTGTTTTGACTTTCTGTTCTTACTTTGGAAACATGTTCATGTGCTCTTCTCTACTATTCTAGATATATCACTTTTCTGTTTTCTTCTCAACTTAGTTCAGTAACATTGTTACCTGTTTTCAATAAGCTAAGTTCACAAAGCTGTGCTTTGACTTCATGTTTTTACCTTGGAAACACATTTATTTGCTTTTCTGTACTACTGAGATATATCACTTTCATATAGGTAATACCAATATGGATATAAGTGATTTTAAGTATAGAACTTTTAACTTGTCAAGATAGATAGGATAATCAGATACTTTCTCCTAACTTGCTAAATACACATGGACTAGACATTGCACATGTAGATTTTATATAACAGTTTCCATAATTTCATAATTATTATTGTATTGAAAGAAAAGGAGCCGTTTATTGGACTTAAAGGGGGAAATGTTGGTATAATGTTCTTTTGAAATTATTCATTCAAATGCTGATTTATCCCCCCCCCCGGTTACAATCTGGATATTGCGTTGTGATACTCATTCTAAGCATCCTGTCTCAACTCTTGTGTAAACAGGCCAAAATCAAGCAACTAGACACAATGTTGAGCTGGGAAGAGCCAGAGGACAGGAAAGAAGTGAGTAGCTAGAGGGCAGAAAAAAAGCGGGAGGAGAGAGGGTGAGAGGAGAGCAAGAAGAGAGCTATCGAGAGATCTTGGAACTACATGGAGATGGGCTGGACATAATATATCACTAAAAAAATATAATGTATGAAATCTAAATGTTAAGAAACTATGTTTGCTTGGAGGTTTAAGATGGAGTAACTATTGCCAAGCATTGTGTTCTAGGTTAACTAAATAAACCAAGTCTCTGTGTGGTGATTTGGTTATACAGCTGTTTAGGAATCACAGGAGCATTACCAAAAGATAATCATTTGTAAATATTAACCACAGCCTTCAAAAATATCACTTTTCTGTTTTCTTCTCAACTTAGTTCAGAAACACTGTTACATGTTTTCCAGTATTTAGTTCACACTGCTCTGCTTTCTGTTTCTGTTCTTACTTTGGAAATAAGTTTTTCTCCACAGTTCTATTACGCTAGATATATCACTCTTGTTTTCTTCTCAACTTATTTCAGAAACACTGTTTCTGGTTTTCATGTACTTAGATCACAATGCTTTGCTTTGCCTTTAGGTTCTTAACTTGGAAAGATATTTAAGTGCTCTTCTCTACTACACTAGATATATCACTTTTGTTTTCTTCTCAACCTAGTTCAGATATAGTGTTAGGTGTTTCCATTTCCTTAGTTCAAAATGCTGTGCTTTGCCTTTCTGTTCTTACCTTGGAAACATGTTCATGGCCTCTTTTCTACTATGTTAGATATACCACTTGACTGTTTTCTTCTCCACTTGGTTCAGAAAATCTGTCCCGTGTTTTCCTATATTTAGTTCACAACACTGTGCTTTGCCTTTCTGTTCTTAACTTTGAAACAATGGTACATATATGTATGTTATGTGTAATTCTATAGTATGCTAGATATATCACTTTTCTGTTTTCTTCTCAACTTAGTTATATAACATTATTATGAGTTTTCATGTACTTAGTTCAATATGCTGTGCTGTTCGTTTCTGTTCTTTCCTTGGAGGCATGTTTATGTGCTCTTTTCTATTACGCTAAATATATGGGTTTTCTCTTTTCTTCTCAATTTAGTTCAGTAACGTTGTGTCCTGTTTTCATAGACTTACTTCACAATGCTGTGCTTTTTGTTTCTGTTCTTGCCTTGGAGACATTTTTAATTCCCTTCTCTACTACACAAGCTATCACTTTACTGTTTTCTTCTCTACTTCATTTAGAAACACTTTTACATTTTAGAAACATGTTTTCCTCTACCTAGTTAAACTCACAAGTCTGTGTGTTGCCTTTCTGTTCTCAGCTTGAAAACACATTTATGTACTTTTCTCTACTATGCTAGATATGTGACTTTTCTGTTTCTTCTCAACTTAGTGCAGAAACACTGTTTCTTGTTTTCATGTACTTAATTCACAACACTTTGTTTCATATCAGTTTTCTGTTTTCCACTTAACCTAGATATGCAAGTGAAACGTTTGTGATTTAGATTACAACCCTGTGCTTTGCCTTTCTGTTCTTTGGTTGGAAACGAGTGTATGTGCTCTATTGCACGAGATATCAGTTTTCTGTTGTCTACTCAACCTACTAAAGCAAGAGATAGTATGTGTTTCAGATTACAACACTGTACTTAGCTTTTCTCTTTTTCTGTTGGAGATGGGTTTATGTGCTCTTCTCTACTTTGTGAGATATCAGTTTTCTGTTTTCCACTCAACCTAATTAAGCAGGCAACACTTATGTGCTTTAGATTACAATGCTGTGTTTTTGTTTCTCCTCTTTCATTGGTAATGGAATTCTGTGCTCAACAGAGCAAGATATCAATTTTATGTTTTCCACTCAACTTAGGAAAGCAGGCGAGATGTATGTAATTTAGTTTACAACCCTGTGCTTTGCATTTCTGTTCTTTTTTTCGAAATGGGTTTATGTGCTCTACTGCATGCGATATCAGTTTTCTGTTTTCCACTAAACCTAGTTAAGCAGACGACACTTACGTGATTTAGATTACAACCCTGTGCTTTCTGTTCTTTCATTGGAAATGGGTTTGTGTGCTCTACTGGACTAGGTATCATTTTTCTCTATTCCACTCAACCTAGGTAAGCATGCGACACTTATGTGATTTAGTTTACAATGCTGTGCTTGCATTTCTTCTCTTTCACTGGTAATGGAATTCTGTGCTATACAGTGCTACATATTATTTTTATGTTTTCCACTCATCTAGGTTAAGCAGGTGAGACATATGTGAATTAGTTTACAACCCTGTGCTTTGCATTTCTGTTCTTTCGTTGGAAATGGGTTTATGTGTTCTACTGCATGAGATATCAGTTTTCTGT
The DNA here is from genome assembly GCF_030254825.1 of Meriones unguiculatus. Taxonomy (NCBI): domain Eukaryota; kingdom Metazoa; phylum Chordata; class Mammalia; order Rodentia; family Muridae; genus Meriones; species Meriones unguiculatus. The sequence goes on from NC_083351.1 coordinate 86,700,309, forward strand.
TTTCCACTCAAACTAGTTAAAAAAGTAATACATATGTGATTTAGTTTACAACCCTCTGCTTTGTGTTTCTATTCTATTGGTGGAAATGGGTTTATGTGCTCTACTGCACTAGATATCAGATTTTTGTTTTCCACTCAACCTAGATAAGCAGGCAACACTTATGTGATTTAGTTTATAACCCTGTGTTTTGCTTTTCTTTTCTTTCTTTGGGAACGGGTTTATGTGCTCTACTGTATGAGATATCAGTTTTCTGTTTTCCACACAAACTAGTTTAACAAACGACACGTATGTGATTCAGTTTACAACCTTGTGCGTAGCCTTTCTGTTCTTTTGTTGGAAACTGGTTTATGTGGTCTAATGCATGAGATATCAGTTTTCTGTTTTCCACTCAACCTAGTTAAGCAACACATATGTGTTTTAGGTACAACACTGTTCTTAGTGTTTCTGTTCTTCCGTTGTAGACAGGTTTATATGTTCTACTCTACTTTGCAGATATCAGTTTTATGTTTTCCACTCAACTTAGTTAAGCAGGCAACACGTATGTGATTTAGTTTACAACACTGTGCTGAAGTTTCTGTTCTTTCTTTGGAAATGGTCTTATGTGCTCTACTGCATGAGATATCAGTTTTCTGTTTTCCACTCAACCTAGTTAAGCAGGCAACACTTATGTGATTTAGATTACAACCCTGTGCTTTGCCTTTCTGTTCTTTCAATGGAAATGGGTTTGTGTGCTCTACTGCAATACATATCATTTTTCTGTTTTCCACTTATCCTACTTAAGCAGGCAACAGGTATGTGCTTTAGTTTACAATGTTGTGTTTGCATTTCTCCACTTTCATTGGTAACAAAATTCTGTGCTCTACAGTGCAAGATATCTCTTTTCTGTTTTCCACTCAACTTAGTTAAGCAGGTGACACCTATGTGATTTAGTTTACAACCCTGTGCTTTCTGTTCCTGTTTTTGTTGTTGTTATTGTTGGAAATAGGTTTATGTGCTCTAGATAACATTTTTCTATTTTCCACTCAAACTATTTAAGCAGGCTATACTTATGTGATTTAGATTACAACCCTGTGCTTTGTGTTTCTGTTCTTGTGTTGGAAACAGGTTTATATGCTCTACTGCATGAGATATCAGTTTTCTGTTTTCTACTCAATTTAGTTTAGCAGGCGACACATAAGTGATTTAGTTTACAATACTGTGCGTTGTGATTCTGTTCTTTTGTTGGAACTTAGTTTATATGCTCTAATGCATGAGATATTAGTTTTCTGTTTTCCACTCAACCTAGTTAAACAAGCGACACATATGTGTTTTAGTTTACAACACTGTACTTAGTGTTACTGTTCTTCCATTGTAAACAGGTTTATGTGTTCTTCTCTACTTTGTTAGATATCAGTTTTCTGTTTTCCACTCAACCTAGTTAAGCAGGCGACACTCATGTGATTTAGTTTACAACCCTGTGCTTTGCTTTTCTGGTCTTTTGTTTGAAATGGGTTTATGTGCTCTACTGCATGAGATATCAGTTTTCTGTTTTCCATTCAACCTAGTTAAACAAGCGACAGGTATGTGATTCAGTTTACAACCCTGTGCTTTGCGGTTCTGTTCTTTCGACGGAAATGTGCTCTACAGCACTAGATATCATTTTTCTGTTTTACACTTAACCTACTTAAGCAGGCAACACATATGTGCTTTAGTTTACAATGCTGGGTTTGCATTTATCCTCTTTCATTATTAACGGAATTCTGTGCTCTACTCTGCGAGATATCACTTTTATGTTTTCCACTCAACTCAGTTAAGCAGGCGACATGTAAGTGACTTAGTTTATATCACTGTGCTTTGCATTTCTGTTCTTTTGTTGGAACTGGGTTTATGTGCTCTAATGCATAAGATATCAGTTTTCTGTTTTCCACTCAACTTAGTTAAACAAAGGACATGTATGTGTTTTAATTTACAATGCTGTGCTCTGCGTTTCTGTTCTTTCGTTGGAAACGGGATGTCAGTTTTCTGTTTTCCACTCATCCTAGATAAACAGATGACACATATGTGCTTATTTTAAAAAACAGTGTTTGCGTTTCTCCTTTTTCATTATTAACGGAATTATGTACTCAACAGTGCGAAATATCAGTTTTATGTTTTCCACTCAAATTAGTTAAGCAGGGAAAACTTAGGTGATTTAGTTTACAGCCCTGTGCTTTTCTTTTCTGTTCTTTCATTGGAAACGTGTTTGTGTGCTCTACTGCACTAGATATCAGTTTTCTGATTTTTCCACTCAACCCAGTTAAGCAGGCAACACGTATGTGATTTAGTTTACAACCCTGTGTTTGCATTTCTGTTCTTTGGTTGGAAACGGTTTATGTACTTTACTGCACGAGATATTGTTTTGCTGGTTTCCATTCAACCTATGTAAGCAGGTGACCCGTATGTGATTTAGTTTACAACCCTATGCTTTGTGTTTCTGCTCTTTGGTTGTAAATGGGTTTATATGCTCTACAACACGAGATATCAATTTTTTTTTGTTTTTCCACTCAACCTAGATAAGCAAGCGAAACGTATGTGTTTTAGTTTACAACACTGTACTTAGCTTTTCTTTTCTTCCATTGGAGATGGGTTTATGTGCTCTTCTCTGCTTTGCAAGTTATCAGTTTTCTGTTTTCCACTCAACCTAGTTAAGTAGGTGAGACGTATGTGATTTAGATTACAACACTGTGCTTTACGTTAATCTTCTGTCTTTGGAAACGGGTTTGTGTGCTCTACTGCACTAGATATCATTTTTCTGTTTTCCACTCAATGTAGATAAACAGACAAAATGTATGTGCTTTAGTTTACAATGCTGTGTTTGCGTTTCTCCTTTTTATTATTAAATTTATGCTGACTAGTGCAAGATATCACTTTTATGTTTTTCCCCCAACTCAGTTAAGAAGGGGACATGCATGTGATCTGGTTTACAACATTATGCTTTGCGTTTCTTTTCTTTCGTTGGAATCGGGTTTATGTGCTCTATTGCATGAGATATCAGTTTTCTGTTTTCCACACAAACTAGTTTAACAAATGACACTTATGTGATTCAGTATACAAAGCTGTGTTTTGCGTTTCTGTTCTTTTGTTTGAAAAGGGTATCTGTGCTCTACTGCACGAGATATAACTTTTCTGTTTTCCACTCAACCTAGTTAAGCAACACCTATGTAATTTAGTTTATAAAGCTATGTTTTGCATTTCCTTTCTTTCGTTAGAATCGGGTTTATTTGCTCTACTGCACGAGATATAAGTTTTCTGTTTTCCACTCAACTTAGTTAAGCGAGCGACATCTATGTCTTTTAGTTTATAACACTGTACTGAGCTTTTCTGTTCTTCCATTGGAGATGGTTGCCTGTGCTCTTCTCTAAGTTGAGAGATATCAGTTTTCTGTTTTCCACTCAACCTAGTTGAGCATGCGACACATATGTTTTAGTTTACAACAGTGTGATTTGTGTTTCTGTTCTTTTGTTGGAAACACATTCGTGTGCTCTACTGCACTAGACATCATTTTTCCTTTTTCCACTCAACCTGGTGAAGCAGGCAACACATATGTTCTTTAGTTTACAATGCTGTGTTTGCGTTTCTGTCCTTTCATTGGTAATGGAATTCTGTGCTCTACAGTGCGAGATATCACTTTTATGTGTTCCACTCAACTTTGTTAAGCAAGCGACACCTATGTGATTTAGTTTACAAAAGTGTGCTTTGTGTTTCTGTTCTTTCATTGGAAACGCATTTGTGTACTGTACTACAGTAGACATCATTTTTCTTTTTTCACTCAACCTGGTAAAGCAGGCAACACATATGTTCTTTAGTTTACAATGATATGTTTGCGTTTCTGTTCTTTCATTTGAAACGGAATATTGTGCTCTACAGTGCGAGATACCACTTTTATGTTTTCCACTCAACTCAGTTAAGCAGGCAACAAGTATGTGATTTAATTTACAACGCTATGCTTTGTGTTTCTTTTCTTTTGTTGGAATCAGGTTTATGTGCTCTACTACATGAGATTTCAGTTTTCCCATTTACAATCAACCTAGTTGAGCAGGCAACACATATGTGATTTAATTTATATCCCTGTGTTTTCTGTTTCTGTTCTTTTGTTCGAAAAGGATATCTGTGCTCTACTGCATGAGATATAAGTTTTCTGTTTTCCACTCAACTTAGTTAAGCAAGCAACACATTTGTCTTTTAGTTTATAACACTGTATTGAGCTTTCTGTTCTTCCATTGAAGACAGTTGCATTGTTTCTTCTCTACATTGCGAGAAATCAGTTTTCTGTTATCCACTTAAAATAGTTAAGCATGCTATATGTATGTGATTTAATTTACAGCAGTGTACTTTGTGTTTCTGTTCTTTTGTTGAAAACACATTTGTGTCCTTTACTGAACTAGACATCATTTTTGTTTTTTCCACTCAACCTGGAAAAGCAGGCGACACATATGTTCTTTAGTTTACAATGCTGTGTTTGTGTTTCTGTTCCTTTATTTGTTAAGGAATTCTGTGCTCTACACTGTGAGATATCATTTTCTGTTTTTCACTCAACTTACGTAAGCATGTGACACAAACATGATTTAGTTTTGAACACTCTGCTTTGCATTTCTGTTCTTTGGTTGGAAACGCATTTATGTTCTCTACTGCAGGAGATATCAGTTTTCTGTTTTCCTTTAAACTGATTTAAGCAGGCGACTCCTATGTGTTTTAGTTATCAGTTTTCTCTTTTCCACTCAACCTAGTTGAGTGAACGACCCACATGTGTTTCCATTTAGAACACTCTGCTTTGTCTTTCTGTTCTTTGGCTGGAAATGTGTTTATGTGCTTACTGCAAAACATAATAGTTTTCTGTTTTCCACTCAACCTAGTTAAGCAGGCAGACACATATATGTTTCAGTTTACAACGCTGTGTTTGTATTTCTGTTCTTCCATTGTTAACGGAATTCTGTGCTCTACAGTGAGAGATATTACTTTTCTGTTTTCTTCTAAACTTAATTAAGCAAGTGACGCCTATGTGTTTCAGTGTACAATGTTGAGCTTTGTGTTTCTCTTCTTTGGTTAGAAATTCATTTATGTGCTCTACTGCAGGAGATATCAGTTTTCTGTTTTCCTTTAAACTGATTTAAGCAGGCGACTCCTATGTGTTTTAGTTATCAGTTTTCTCTTTTCCACTCAACCTAGTTGAGTGAACGACCCACATGTGTTTCCATTTAGAACACTCTGCTTTGTTTTTCTGTTCTTTGGCTGGAAATGTGTTTATGTGCTTACTGCAAAACATATCAGTTTTCTGTTTTCCACTCAACCTAGTTAAGTAGGCGACACATATGTGTTTCAGTTTACAACGCTGTGTTTGTATTTCTGTTCTTCCATTGTTAATGGAATTCTGTGCTCTACAGTGAGAGATATTACTTTTCTGTTTTCTTCTAAACTTAATTAAGCAAGTGACGCCTATGTGTTTCAGTGTACCACGTTGAGCTTTGTGTTTCTCTTCTTTGGTTGGAAATTCATTTATGTGCTCTACTGCAGGAGATATCAGTTTTCTGTTTTCCTTTAAACTGATTTAAGCAGGCGACTCCTATGTGATTTAGTTATCAGTTTTCTGTTTTTCCACTCAACCTAGTTGAGCAAGAAAAACGCATGTGTTTCAGTTTAGAACACTGTGTTTGCGTTTCTGTTCTTTCATTGTTTTTGGAATTCTGTGCTCTAAAATGTGAGATAGCACTTTTACTTTTCCACTCAACTTACGCATGTGACACAAACGTGATTTAGTTTTGAACGCTCTGGTTTGCGTTTCTATTCTTTGGTTGGAAATGCGTTTATGTGCTCACTGCACAACATATCAGTTTTCTGTTTTCCACTCAACCTAGTTAAGCAGGTGACACATATATGTTTCAGTTTAGAATGCTGTGTTTGCGATTCTGTTCTTCCATTGTTAATGGAATTCTGTGCTCTACATTGCAAGATAGCACTTTTATGTTTTCCACTCAACTTACTTACGCATGTGACACAAACGTGATTTAGATTTGAATGCTCTGCTTTGTGTTTCTGTTCTTTCGTTGGAAAAGTGTTTATGTGCTCACTGCACAACATATCAGTTTTCTCTTTTCCACTCAACCTAGGTGAGCAGGCGACACGCACGTGTTTCAGTTCAGAACACTCTGCTTGCGTTTCTGTTCTTTGGCTGGAAACCCGTCGATGTGCTCACTGCACAACATATCAATTTTCTGTTTTTCCACTCAACCTAGTTGAGCAAGCAACACGCATGTGTTTCAAGCACTGTTCGAGCACTGTTTTTGAGTTTCTGCTTTTTCATTGTTTTTGGAATTCTGTGCTCTACATTGTGAGATAGCACTTTTATGTTTTCCACTCAACTTACTTACACATGTGACACAAACGTGATTTAGTTTTGAACGCTTTGCTTTGCATTTCTGTTCTTTCGTTGGAAAAGCGTTTCTGTGTTCCCTGCACAACATATCAATTTTTGGTATTCCACTCAACCTAGTTAAGCAGGCCAGACATATGTGTTTCAGTTTACAACGCTGTGTTTGCGTTTCTTTTCTTCCATTGTTAACGGAATTCTGTGCTCTACAGTGCGAGATATCACTTTTCTGTTTCTTGTTAAATTTAGTTAAGCAAGCAACGCGTATGTGTTTCAGTTTACAATGTTGTACTTTGCATTTCTGTTCTTTGGCTGGAAACACTTTTATGTGCTCTAATGCAGGAGATATCAGTTTTCTATTTTCCTTTAAACTGATTTAAGAAGGCGACTCCTATGTGTTTTAGTTATCAGTTTTCCCTTTTCCACTCAATCTAGTTGAGCAGGCGACACGCATGTATTTCAGTTTAGAACACCCTGCTTTGCATTTCTGTTCTTTGGCTGGAAATGCGTTTATGTGCTCACTGCACATGGTTTTCTGTTTTTCCACTCAGCCTAGTTGAGTGAGGAACACGGATATGTTTCAGTTTAGAACACTGTGTTTGTGTTTCTGTTCTTTCATTGTTTTTGGACTTCTGTGCTCTACAGTGTGAGATAGCACTTTAATGTTTTCCACTAAAGTTACTTACACATGTGACACAAATGTGATTTAGTTTTCAATGCTCTGCTATGTGTTTCTGTTCTTTGGTTGGTAACGCGTTTATGTGCTCCCTGCACAACATATCAGTTTTCTGTTTTTCCACTCAATCTAGTTGAGTGCACAACACGCATGTGTTTCAGTTTAGAACGCTGTGTTTGAATTTCTGTTCTTTAGTTGAAAACGGGTTTCCTTGTTCTAAACCATCAGGTATTTGTTTTCTGTTTTCCTATCAACGTAGTTAATCAGGTGACATGAATGTGTTTTAGTTTATAACACTGTGCTTTACGGTTCTCTTCTTTCGTTAAATACGGGTTTCTGTGTTCTACAGTTTGAGACATCACTCTTTTGTTTTCCTCTCAACGTAGTTAATCAGGCGACACATATGTGTCTTAGTTTATAACGATATGGTTTGATTTCTGTTCTTTCATTTTATACGGGTTCCTGTGCTCTACTCCATAGAATACTAGTTTTCTGTTTTCCTCTCAATGTAGTTAATCAGGCGACACATATGTGTTTTAGTTTACAACACTATGCTTTGCCTTGCTGTTCTTTGGTTGAATACAGGTTTCTGTGTTCTACAGAGTGAGACATCACTTTTCTGTTTTCCTCTCAATGTAGTTAATCAGGCGACATGTATGTGTTTTAGTTTACAATGCTATGCTTTGCTTTTCTGTTCTTTCGTTGAATATAGGTTTCTGTGCTGTACAGTTTAAGATATCACTCTTCTGTTTTCTTCTAAAGTTAGTTAATTAGGCGACACGTATGTGTTTCTGTTTACAATGCTGTGCATTGCATTTCTGTTCTTTCATTGGAAATGGGTTTCCTTGTTCTACACCATCTGTTAATATTTTTCTGTTTTCCTCTCAATGAAGTTAATCAGGCCACACGTATGTGTTTTAGTTTACGACAATGTGCTTTACGGTTCTCTTCTTTTGATGGAAACAGGTTTCTGTGCTCTACTCCATCAGATCGTAGTTTTCTGTGTACATCTCAACGTAGTTAATCAGGCGACACTATGTGTTTTAGTTTACAACGCTATGCTTTGGTTTTCTGTTCTTTCATTTTATACGGGTATCCTACTCCATAGGATATTAGTTTTCTGTTTTCCTCTCATCATAGTTAATCAGGTGACACATGTGTTTTAGTTTACAACGCTGTGCATTGTGTTTCTGTTCTTTCATTGAATACAGGTTTCTGTGCTGTGCAGTTTGAGATATCACTCTTCTGTTTTCTTCTAAAGTTAGTTAATTAGGCGACGTGTATGTGTTTCAGTTTATAAAACTGTGCATTGCCTTTCTGTTCTTTCATTGGTAACAGGTTTCCTTGTTCTACACCATCAGATATTACTTTTCTGTTTTCCTATCAACGTAGTTAATCAGGTGATACGTATGTTTTAATTTACAACACTGTGCTTTACGGTTCTCTTCTTTCGTTGAAAATGGGTTTCGTTGTTCTACACTATCAGATATTAGTTTTCTGCTTTCTTATCAACGTAGTTATTCAGGCAACACATATCTGTTTTAGTTTACAACACTGTGCTTTTCGCTTCTCTTCTTTCGTTTGAAATGGGTTTCTGTGCTTTACGGCATGAGACATCACCTTTCTGTTTTCCTCTCACAGTAGTTAATCAGGCGACATATATTTGTTTTAGTTTACAATGCTATGCTTTGGTTTTCTGTTCTTTCGTTGAATACAGGTTTCTGTGCTCTACAGAGTGAGACATCACTCTTTTGTTTTTCTCTCAATGTGTTTCATATGTGTTTCATATGTGTTTCAGTTTACAACGCTATGCTTTGCTTTTTTGTTCTTTTTGAAAACAGGTTTCTGTGCTGTACAGTTTGAGATATCACTCTTCTGTTTTCTTCTAAAGTTAGTTAATGAGGCGACATGTATGTGTTTCAGTTTATAACACTTTGTATTGTGTTTCTGTTCTTTCCTTTGAGACGGGTTTCTTTGTTCTACACCCTCAGATATTAGTATTCTGTTTTTTTATCAATGTAGTTAATCAGGCAACACGTATGTGTTTTAGTTTACAACACTGTGCTCTATGGTTCTCTTCTTTCATTGGAAATGGGTTTCTGTGCTCTATAGTGTGAGATATCACTTTTTTGTTTTCTTCTAAACTTAATCACCCAACACGTATATGTTTCAGGTAACAATGCTGTGCATTGCCTTTTTGTTCTTTCGTTGGAAACGGGTTTCTGTGCTCTCCTCCATCAGATACTAGTTTTCTGTATACATTTCAATGTAGTTAATCAGGCGACATGTATGTGTTTTAGTTTACAACACTGTGCTTTACGGTTCTCTTCTTTCATTGAATATGGGCTCTCTGCTCTATAGTTTGAGACATCACTCTTCTGTTTTCCTCTCAACGTAGTTAATCAGGTGACACATATGGGTTTTAGTTTACAACGCTATGCTTTGCTTTTCTGTTCTTTCTTTGAATATGGGTTTCTGTGCTCTACAGAGTGAGAGAACACATTTCTGTTTTCCTCTCAACATAGTTAATCAGGCGACATATATGTGTTTTAGTTTACAACGCTGTACATTGCATTTCTGTTCTTTCATTGAAAATTGGTTTCCTTGTTCTACTCCATCAGATATTAGTTTTCTGCTTTCCTATCAACGTAGTTAATCAGGCGACACATATGTACAACACTGAGCTTTACGGTTCTTTTCTTTCATTGAAAGCGAGTTTCTGTGCTCTAATATATCCGATAGTAGTTTTCTGTATACCTCTCACCGTAGTTAATCAGGCAACACATGTGTTTTAGTTTACAACAGTGTGCTTTACCGTTCTCTTCTTTCGTTGGAAATGGGTTTCTGTGCTTTACGGCATGAGATATCACTTTTCTGTTTTCCTCTCAATGTAGTTAATCAGGTGACACATGTGTTTTAGTTTACAACGCTGTGCATTGTGTTTCTGTTCTTTCGTTGAATACAGGTTTCTATGCTGTACAGTTTGAGATAACACTTTTCTGTTTTCTTCTAAAGTTAGTTAATAAGGCGACATGTATATTTTTTAGTTTACAACACTGTGCATTGTGTTTCTGTTCTTTTGTTGGAAACGGGTTTCCTTGTTTTACACCATCCGGTATTATTTTTCTGTTTTCCTCTCAAAGTAGTTAATCAGATGACACGTATGTGTTTTGTGTTTTAGTTTACAACACTGTGCTCTACGGTTCTCTTGTTTCATTTGAAATGGGTTTCTGTGCTTTACGGCATGAGACATCACTTTTCTGTTTTCCTCTCAAAGTAGTTAATCAGGTGACACTTATTTGTTTTAGTTTTCAACGCTATGCTTTGCTTTTCTGTTTTTCATCATTGAATACAGGTTTCTGTGCTGTACAGTTTGAGATATCACTTTTCTGTTTTTTTCTAAAGTTAGTTAATGAGGCACATGTATGTGTTTCAGCTCACAATTTTGTACTTTGCGTTGTTGTACTTTGGCCGGAAACATGTTTATTTGCTCACAGTACAAGATATCAGTTTTCTGTTTTCCACTCACCCTAGTTAAGCAGGCGACACATATGTGCTTCAGTTTACAATGCTGTGTTTGTGTTTATGTTCTTTCATTGTTATTGGAATTCTGTGCTCTACAGTGTGAGATATCGCTTTTCTGTTTTCTTCTACAATGAATTAAGCAAGCAACATGTATGTGTTTCAGTTTACAATGTTGTGCTTCGCCTTTCTTTTCTTTGGTTGGAAACACGTTTATGTGTTCTACTGCAGGAGATATGAGTTTTCTGTTTTCCTTTAAACTGTTTTAAGTCGGTGACTCCTATGTGTTTTAGGTATCAGTTTTCTGTTTTTCCACTCAACCTAGTTGAGTGAGCAACATGCATGTGTTTCAGTTTAGAACACTGTGTTTGCGTTTCTGCTCTTTCATTGTTTTTGGAATTCTGTGCTCTAGAGTGTGAAGCACTTTTATGTTTTCCACTCAACTTACTTACACATGTGACACAAACGTGATTTAGTTTTGAATGCTCTGCTTTGCGTTTCTGTTCTTTTGTTGGAAATGCATTTATGTGCTCACTGCACAACATATCAGTTTTCTGTTTTCCACTTAACCTAGTTAAGCAGGCGACACATATGTGTTTCAGTTTACAATGTTGTGCTTTGTGTTTCTGTTCTTCAATTGGAAACGTGTTTATGTGTTCTACTGCAGGAGATATCAGTTTTCTGTTTTCTTTAAACTGATTTAAGCAGGCGACTCCTATGTGTTTTAGTTATCATTTTTCTCTTTTCCACTCAACCTAGATGAGCGGGCGACATGCATGTTTTTCAGTTTAGAGCACTCTGCTTTTGTTTCTGTTCATTGGCTGGAAAAGAGTATATGTACTCACTGATTTAACTGATTTAGTTATCAGTATTCTGTTTTCCACTCAACGTAGTTGAGCGAGCAACATGCATGTGTTTCAGTTTAGAATGCTGTGTTTGTGTTTCTGCTTTTTCATTGTTTTTGGAATTGTGTGCTCTACAGTGTGAGATAGCACTTTTATGTTTTCCACTCAACTTACTTACACATGTGACACAAACGTGATTTAGTTTTGAGTGCTCTGGTTTGCATTTCTGTTCTTTGGTTCAAAACACGTTTATGTGCTCACTGCACAACATATCAGTTTTCTGCTTTCCACTTAACCTAGTTAAGCAGGCGACACATATGTGTTTCAGTTTACAATGCTGTGTTTGCATTTCTGTTCTTTGGTTCAAAACACGTTTATGTGCTCACTGCACAACATATCAGTTTTCTGCTTTCCACTTAACCTAGTTAAGCAGGCGACACATATGTGTTTCAGTTAACAACACTGTGTTTGCGTTTCTGTTCTTCCATTGTTAACGGAATTCTGTGCTCTACACTGTGAGATATCACTTTTCTGTTTGCTTCTAAACTTCATTAAGCAAGAGACGTGTATGTGTTTCAGTTTACAATGTTGTGTTTTGCAATTCTGTTCTTTGGCTGGAAACACGTTTATATGCTCACTGCACAACATATCAGTTTTCTGCTTTCCACTCACCCTAGTTAAGCAGGAGACACATATGTGCTTCAGTTTACAATACTGTGTTTGTGTTTATGTTCTTTCATTTTTATCGGAATTCTGTGCTCTACAGTGTGAGATATCACTTTTCTGTTTCCTTCTACAATGAATTAAGCAAGCGATGTGTATGTGTTTCAGTTTACAATGCTGTGATTTGCGTTTCTATTCTTTGGTTGGAAACACGTTTATGTGTTCTACTGCAGGAGATATGAGTTTTCTGTTTTCCTTTAAACTGTTTTAAGTCGGCGATTCCTATGTGTTTTAGTTATCAGTTTTCTGTTTTTCCACTCAACCTAGTTGAGCAAGCAACACGCATGTGTTTCAGTTTAGAATGCTGTGTTTGTGTTTCTGCTCTTTCATTGTTTTTGGAATTGTGTGCTCTACAGTGTGAGTTACAACTTTTATGTTTTCCACTCACCTTACTTACACATGTGACACAAACGTGATTTAGTTATGAATGCTCTGCTTTGCATTTCTGTTCTTTGGTTCAAAACGCGTTTATGTGCTCACTGCACAACATATCAGTTTTCTGCTTTCCACTTAACCTAGTTAAGCAGGCAGACACATATGTGTTTCAGTTTATAACGCTGTGTTTATGTTTCTGTTCTTCCAATGTTAACAGAATTTTGTGCTCTCCAGTGCGAGATATCACTTTTCTGTTTCCATCTAAACTTAATTAAGCAAGTGATGTGTATGTGTTTCAGCTGACAATTTTGTGCTTTGCGTTTCTGTACTTTGGCAAGAAATGCGTTTATTTGTTTATTTGCTTACAGTACAAGATATCAGTTTTCTGTTTTCCACTCACCCTAGTTAAGCAGGCGACACATATGTGCTTCAGTTTACAATGCTGTGTTGTGTTTATGTTCTTTCATTGTTATCAGAATTCTGTGCTCTACAGTGTGAGATATTGCTTTTCTGTTTCCTTCTACAATGAATTAAGCAAGCGATATGTATGTGTTTCAGTTTACAATGTTGTGCTTCGCGTTTCTATTCTTTGGTTGAAAATACGTTTATGTGTTCTACTGCAGGAGATATCAGTTTTCAGTATTCCTTTAAACTGTTTTAAGTTTCAGTTTAAAATGTTGTGCTTTGCGTTTCTGGTCTTTTGTTGGAAACTTGTTTCTGTGCTTTAAAGGGCAAGATATCACTTTTCAGTTTTCCTGTAAATCTAATTGTGCGGGTAACAGGTATGAGTTTTAGAATACAACGCTGTGGTTTGCCTTTCTGTTTTTTCGTTGATATCTAGTTTCTGTGTTGTATTGTGTGATATATAACTTTTCAGTTTTCCTGTATGCCTAATTGAGCGAGCGAAACACATGTGATTAAGTTTACAACGTTGTGCATTGCATTTATGTTCTTTAACTGGAAACTTGTTTCTGTGATCTACAGTGCAAGATATCACTTTTCAGTTGTCCTGTGAATCTAATTGTGCAGGCAACATGTATGTTTTTAGTTTACAAAGTTGTGCTTTGCATTTCTGGTCTTTTGTTGGAAACTTGTTTCTCTGCTCTGAAGTAGAAGATATCACTTTTCAGGTTTCCTGTATTCCTAATTGAGCAGGGGACCCTCATATGATTTAGTTTACAAAGTTGTGCTTTCTGTTTCTGGTCTTTTGTTGGAAACTTGTTTCTGTGCTCTACAGAGCCAGAATTCACTTTTCAGTTTTCCTGTAAATTTAATTGTGCAGGCAACACCTATGTGCTTTAGTTTACAAAGTTGTGCTTTGCGTTTCTGTTCTTTTAATGGAAACTTGTTTCTGTGCTGTACTGTGGAAGATATCACTATTCAGTTTTCCTGTATTCCTAATTGAGCGAGAGACACACATATGGTTTAGTTTACAAACTTGTGCGTTGCGTATATGGTCTTTTGTTGGAAACTTGTTTCTGTGCTGTACTATGGAAGATATCACTTTTCAGTTTTCCCGTATTCCTAATGGAGCAGGTGACACTCATATGATTCAGTTTACAAAGTTGTGCTTTGCATTTCTGTTCTTTTACGGGAAACTTGTTTCTGTACTGCACAGTGGTAGATATCACTTTTCAGTTTTCCTGTATTCCTAATTGAGCGGGCGACACACATGTGATTTAGTTTACAAAGTTGTGATTTGCGTTTCTTTTTTTTTTGTTGGAAACTTGTTTCTGGGCTCTAAAGTGCGATATATCATTTTTCAGTTTTCCTGTAAATCCTATTATGCGTGTGACACATTTGTGTTTTAGTTTACAAAGTTGTGCTATGCGTTTCTGGTCTTTTGTTGGAAAATTGTTTCTGTGCTCTACAGTGGGAGAATTCACTTTTCAGTTTTCCTGTATTCCTAATTGAGCGAGCGACCCTCATATGATTCAGTTTACAAAGTTGTGCTTTGCGTTTCTGTTATTTAGCAGGAAACTTGTTTCTGTTTTGCTCAGTGGTAAATATCACTTTTCAGTTTTCCTGTATTCCCAAATGAGCGGGCGACACACATGTGATTTAGTTTAGAAAGTTGTGCTTTGCGTTTCTGGTCTTTTGTTGGAAATTTGTTTCTGTGCTCTACAGTGTGAGAATTCACTTTTCAGTTTTCCTGTAAATTTACTTGTGCAGGCAACACGTATGTGTTTTAGTGTACAAAGTTGTGCTTTGCGTTTCTGTTCTTTTGTTGGAAACTTGTTTCTGTGCTGTACAGTGGAAGATATCACTTTTCAGTTTTCCTGTATTCCTAATTGAGCAGGCGACACACATGTGATTTAGTTTACAAAGTTGTGTTTTGCATTTCTGTTCTTTTGAGTGAAACTTGTTTCTGTGCTCTACAGTGCCAAAATTCACTTTTCAGTTTTCCTGCAAATTTAATTGTGCTGGTGAGACATATGTGTTTTAGTTTACAAAGTTGTTTTTTGCGTTTCTGTTCTTTTGATGGAAACTTGTTTCTGTACTGCACAGTGGTAGATATCACTTTTCAGTTTTCCTGTATTCCTAATTGAGCAGGCTACACACATGTGCTTTAGTTTGCAAAGTTGTGCATTGGGTTTCTCCTCTTTTGCGTGAAACCTTTTTCTGTGCTGCACAGTGGTAGGTATCACTTTTCAGTTTTCCTGTATTCCTAAATGAGAGGGTGACGAACGTGATTTAGTTTACAAAGTTGTGCTTTGTGTCTGTTCTTTTGCTGGCAACTTGTTACTATGCTGTACAGTGAAAGATATCACTTTACAGTTTTCCTGTATTCCTAATTGAGCAGGTGACACACATGTGATTTAGTTTACAAAGTTGTGCATTGTGTTTCTGTTCTTTTGCGTGAAACTCGTTTCTGTGCTGCACAGTGGTAGATATCACATTTTAGTTTTCTTGTATTCCTAAATGAGAGGGCGACACACATGATTTAATTTACAAAGTTGTGATTTGTGTCTGTTCTTTTGCTGGCAACTTGTTTCTGTGCTGTACAGTGGATGATATCACTTTTCCGTTTTTGTATATTCCTAAATGAGAGGGCGACACACATGTGATTTACTTTACAAAGTTGTGCTTTGCATTTCTGTTCTTTTGATGGAAACTTGTTTCTGTGCTGCACAGTGGTAGATATCACTTTTCAGTTTTCCTGTATTCCTAATAGAGCAGGTGACCCTCATGTGATTCAGTTTACAAAGTTGTGCTTTCATTTTCAGGTCTTTTTTCGGAAACTTGTTTCTGTGCTGTACAGTGGAAGATATGACTTTTCAGTTTTCCTGTAATCCTAATTGAGCCGGCGACACACATGTGATTTAGTTTACAAAGTTGTGCTTTGTGTTTCTGGTCTTTTGTTGGAAACCTGTTACTGTGCTCTACAGTACCAGAATTCACTTTTTCCTGTAAATTTAATTGTGAGGGCAACACGTATGTGTTTTATTTTACAAAGTTGTGCTTTGTGTTTCTGTTCTTTTGATGGAAACTTGTTTCTGTGCTGTACAGTGGAAGATATCACTTTTTAGTTTTCCTGTATTCCTAATTGAGCAGGAGACACACATATGGTTTAGTTTACAAAGATGTGCTTTGCGTTTCTGGTCTTTTGTTGGAAACTTGTTTCTGTGATCTACAGTGTGAGAATTCACTTTTTAGTTTTCCTGTAAATTTAATTGTGCGGGCGACACGTATGTGTTTTAGTTTACAAAGTTGTGATTTGCTTTTCTGTTTTTTGTTGGAAACTTGTTTCTATGCTGTACACTGGAAGATATCACTTTTCAGTTTTCCTGTATTCCAAATGAGAGGGTGTCACATGTGATTTAATTTACAAAGTTGTGCTTTGTGTTTCTGTTCTTTTGGTGGAAACTTGTTTCTGTGCTCTACAGTGCCAGAATTCACTTTTCAATTTTCCTGTAAATTTAATTGTGCTGGCGACACGTATGTGTTTTAGTTTATAAAGTTGTGCTCTGTGTTTCTGTTCTTTTGTTGGAAAATGGTTTCTGTGCTGTACAGTGGAAGATATCACTTTTCAGTTTCCCTGTATTCCTAATTGAGCAGGCAATACACAAGTGATTTAGTTTACAATGTTGTGCATTGCGTTTCTGTTCATTTGCTGGAAACTTGTTTCTATGCTACACAGTGGTAGATATCACTTTTCAGTTTTCGTGTATTCCTAATTGAGTTGGCGACACACATGTGATTTAGTTTACAAAGTTTTGCTTTGTGTTTCTGGTCTTTTGTTGGAAACTTGTTTCTGTGCTCTACAGAGTGAGAATTCACTTTTCAGTTTCCCTGTATTCCTAATTGATCAAAGGACACACATGTGATTTAGTTTACAAAGTTGTGCTTCGTGTTTCTGTTCATTTTTTGGAAACTTGTTTCTGTGCTGTACAGTGGATGATATCACTTTTCAGTTTTCCTGTATTCCCAATTGAGCGTGTTACACACATGTGATTTAGTTTACATAGTTGTGCATTGCGTTTTTTGCTTTTTTGCATGAAACCTTTTTCTGTGCTACACAGTGGTAGATATCACTATTCAGTTTTCCTGTATTCCTAAAGGAGTGGGTGACCCTCATGTGATTCAGTTTAAAAAGGTGTGCTTTCATTTTTGGGTCTCTTTTGGGAAACTTGTTTCTGTGCTGTACAGAGGATGATATCACTTTTCAGTTTTCCTGTATTCATAAGTGAGCAGGCCACACATATGTGATTTAGTTTACAAAGTTGTTATTTGCGTTTTTGGTGTTTTGTTGGAAACTTGTGTCTGTGCTGTACAGTGGAAGATATCACTTTTCAGTTTTCCTGTTTTCCTAATTGAGGGGCGACACACATGTGATTTACTTTACAAAGTTGTGCTTTTCGTTTCTGGTCTTTATTGGAAACTTGTTTCCGTGCTCTACAGTGCGGGAATTCACTTTTCAGTTTTCCTGTAAATCTAATTTTTGGGGCGACCCCCATGTGATTTAGTTTACAAAGTTGTGCTTTGGGTTTCTGATCTTTTTTTTTGGAAACTTGTTTCTGTGCTCTACAGTGCCAGAATTAACTTTTCAGTATTCCTGTAAATTTAATTGTGCTGGCGACATGTATGTGTTTTAGTTTACAAAGTTGAGCTTTGCGTTTCTGTTCTTTTGATGGAAACTTGCTTCTGTGATGCACAGTGTTAGTTATCACTTTTCAGTTTTCCTGTTTTCCTAATTGAGCGGCGACACACATGTGATTTACTTTACAAAGTTGTGCTTTTCGTTTCTGGTCTTTTGTTGGAAACTTGTTTCTCTGCTCTACAGTGTGAGAATTCACTTTTCAGTTTTCTTGTAAATATAATTGTACAGGCAACACATATGTGTTTTAGTTTACAAAGTTGTGCTTTGCATTTCTGTTCTTTTACGGGAAACTTGTTTCTGTGCTGCACAGTGGTAGATATCACATTTCAGTTTTCCTGTATTCCTAATTGAGCGGGCTACACGCATGTGATTTAGGTTACAACGTTGTGCTTTGTGTTTCTGTTCTTTTGCTGTAAACTTGTTTCTGTGCTGTACAGTGGAAGATATGACTTTTCAGTTTACCTGTATTCCTAATAGAGCGGGTGACCTTCATGTGATTCAGTTTACATAGTTGTGCTTTCATTTTCCGGTTTTTTCGGAAACTTGTTTCTGTGCTGTACAGTGGAAGAAATCACTTTTCAGTTTTCCTGTAATCCTAATTGAGAGGGCGACACACATGTGATTTTGTTTACAAAGATGTGCTTTGGGTTTCTGGTCCTTTGTTGGAAACTTGTTTCTGTGCTCTACAGTGCCAGAATTCACTTTTCAGTTTTCCTGTAAATTTAATTGTGCGGGCAACAGGTATGTGTTTTAATTTACAAAGTTGTGCTTTGTGTTTCTGTTCTTTTGATGGAAACTTGTTTCTGTGCTGTACAGTGGAAGATATCACTTCACAGTTTTCCTGTATTCCTATTTGAGCAGGCAACACACATGTGATTTAGTTTACAAAGTTGTGCATTGGGTTTCTGTGCTTTTGCGTGAAACTTCTTTCTGTGCTGCACTGTGGTATTTATCACTTTTCAGTTTTCCTGTATTCGTAAATGAGTGTGCGACACATGTGATTTAGTTTAGAAAGTTGTACTTTGCGTTTCTGTTCTTTTGCGGAAAACTTGTTTCTGTGCTGTAGAGTGGAAGATATTACTTTTCAGTTTTCCTGTATCCCTAATTGAGCGGGCGACCCCCATGTGATTTAGTTTACAAAGTTGTGCTTTGTGTTTCTGGTTTTTTGTTGGAAACTTGTTTCTGTGCTCTACAGTGCAAGAATTCACTTTTCAGTTTTCCTGTAAATTTAATTGTACAGGCAACACCTATGTGATTTAGTTTACAAAGTTGTGCTTTGTGTTTCTGTTCTTTTGATGGAAACTTGTTTCTGTGCTGCACAGTGGTAGATATCACTTTTCAGTTTACCTGTATTCCTAATAGAGGGGGTGACCCTCATGTGATTCACTTTACAAAGTTGTCCTTCATTTTCGGGTCTTTTTTTGGGAACTTGTTTCTGTGCTGTACTGTGGAAGATATCACTTTTCAGTTTTCCTGTAATCCTAATTGAGAGGGTGAACACATGTGATTTAGTTTACAAAGATGTGCTTTGCGTTTCTGGTCTTTTGTTGGAAACTTTTTTCTGTGCTCTACAGTGCCATAATTCAGTTTTCAGTTTTCCTGTAAATTTAATTGTGCAGGCAACACGTATGTGTTTTAGTTTACAAAGTTGTGCTTTGTGTGTCTGTTCTTTTTTTGGAAACTGTTTCTGTGCTGTACACTGGAAGATATCACTTTTCAGTTTTCCCGTATTCCTAATTGAGCAGGCGACACACATGTGATTTAGTTTACAAAGATGTGCTTTGCTTTTCTGGTCTTTTGTTGGAAACTTTTTTCTGTGCTCTACAGTGCCATAATTCACTCTTAGTTTTCCTGTAAATTTAATTGTGCGGGCAACACGTATGTGTTTTAGTTTACAAAGTTGTGCTTTGTGTGTCTGTTCTTTTTTTGGAAACTTGTTTCTGTGCTGTACACTGGAAGATATCACTTTTCAGTTTTCCTGTATTCCTAATTGAGCAGGCGACACACATGTGATTTAGTTTACAAAGTTTTGCTTTGCGTTTCTGGCCTTTTGTTGGAAACTTGTTTCTGTGCTCTACTTTGCCAGAATTCACTTTTCAATTTTCCTGTAAATTTAATTGTGCTGGTGACACGTATGTGTTTTAATTTACAAGTTTTGCTTTGTGTTTCTGTTCTTTTGATGGAAACTTGTTTCTGTGCTGCACAGTGGTAGATATCACTTTTCAGTTTTCCGGTATTCCTAAGTGAGCGGGCCACACATCTGTGTTTTAGTTTACAAAGTTGTGCTTTGCATTTCTGTTCTTTTGTTGGAAACTTGTTTCTGTGCTGTACAATGGAAGATATCACTTTTCAGTTTTCCTGTATTCCTAATTGAGCGGGTGACACACATGTGGTTTAGTTTACAAAGTTGTGCTTTGCATATCTGGTCTTTTGTTGGAAACTTGCTTCTGTGCTGCACAGTGTTATCACTTTTCAGTTTTCCTGTTTTCCTAATTGAGCGGTGACACACGTGATTTACTTTACAAGGTTGTGCTTTTCGTTTCTGGTCTTTTGTTGGAAACTTGTTTCCATGCTCTACAGTGCGAATGCCACACCCATGCCTGTGTTGCCATAGTAGCATAAGCTACAGGGTGGGGGATATGATTTCCCCAGAAATAATGCTCCCTGGAAGGTCCCTGGCAAACTCATCCCACTTGGAAAAGAGATGTGTTCTGAGATTTCTATGCTTGTTCATTTGTGGCTCTGGGGCTGGAATAATGAATTCTTTGATCTTTCCCTGTGACACCTAAAACAGCACAACTAACTTTATCAAGAAATTTATTATTAGTAGATTGTTAAAGGCTTTAATAAAAATAAGTTTAAGGAAAGTAACGAATTAGATTTAGTATTAATAGTCATTAAGAATAGTAAAATAATAATAAGCTCCTTCTTAAGAAATAATAGCATGAGAGGTGCAGCTGGCGGGAGTTTCCCCCTCCCTTCAGTGCCTTGTTCCTAGAGAAGATCATAAATCTTGGGCAGGACATATGGCAGGAGGGTTAACAAAGATGTAGTTAGATTTTGATATAGAGAGGGACTTTGGCAGGCATCTGACTTAGCTCCTGACTTTCTTCTTCATTGGTTAGCAATAAAGAAATTATATTTGAGGTTTCTTTTCCTTTGTTTGCTCTGATCAAAAAGTTTTAGGCCAAGATTATTCGTGGGTACTGCTTTATGTTTGACTGCATTTTAAATTAAAATGTAAACTTTATATTCTTGGTAAAAGTCTAAATGTTCTGGAAAGTATGCCAATTTTAAGGTGCCTTTTGTGAAATCATTATAAAAATACTAGCTTGATTTCAGTAAAGTTGCAGCAGAGTCAAAACCATCAAGGTGTCTCTGTCTGTCAACTCTTCGCCAAAACCGTGTCTTCCTATCTAAAGCCTTGTTCTCTCACGGACGATGGGAGCCCGACTGGGCTGGTCCGTGGCAGGTGGCGCCCGAACAGGGACCTGCGACAGGTAACTTTCTCTTCTCTTTCTTTTCTTTTATCAAGGCATGGTAAGGCTCTCGTCAGGATACTCCAGGTCTGCTGACAAGGAGGTCAGTTATAGACGAGTAATCAAACATGGGGCAGTCCGAATCAAAGCAAGAAAAAATGTTCCTTTCGGTTTCAAAGCATATGTTAGCAAGTCGAGGCTTTAGAGTTTCAGAAAAAGTCTTAAAGGACTTTCTTGATTTTATTAAGAAGGTCAGCTCTTGGTTCCCGGCGGAAGGCTCCCTGACCTTAGCTGATTGGAAACGAGTGGGTAAAGACATGAGAAAATATGTACAAGAACATGGAGAAGGGGAACTCCCCAATCATGCTTATCCTCTTTGGCTACACATGAGAGAATTATTAACTGATGAAACAGATTTTAAAGGTCTGGTTCATGAAACCTCGTCTCTGTCTCTAGATCAGACGAATGAGGTGAAACCTATTAATCAGCCCACTAAATCTTATGGAACAAAAAATAAGCCATCTTTAAAATTTGATTATATTAAACATGAATCCTCCTCCTCGTCTAGTGAAAATGAATATGGTGATTCTTCTGATGGTGATGATCTGGAGGATGAGGCAGCTAAATATGAGCCCTTTGAGGAAAGGGATCATTTTCATGATCAAGACCCTCCTCTGGTGGCTCTGGCCTCTAAAAAGCAAAGAAGGGATAAAGTTAGCAGGAGGAGAAAACCTCTGGCACCTGTTGGTTTTCAGGGAGCGGTGGAAGAAGCTAAAAGAAAAGGAGATCTAACATTCACCTTCCCAGTAGTGGAAGGAATAGATGATGAGGAACCTATTTGAAAACCTCTCTCGTTAAAAATTTTAAAAGAGTTACAAACTGCAGTAAAGACTTTAGGGGTCTCCGCTCCTTATACTTTGCAGGTGTTGAAGATGGTTGCAAGTAATTGGTTAACCCCACATGACTGGTATCAGACTGCAAAGGCTACCCTGAGTCGTGGAGACTATGTTCTCTGGAGAACTGATTATGAGGATAGATCAAAAATTACTGTTACCCAATTTACAAAGAAAAAAGGGCCAAAACCTGGGCTGGATATGCTGCTGGGTATGGGAAAATATACTACTCCCCAATCTCAAGTAAAAATACCAAAAGAGATCTTGGAGGCAATTACATTAAATGCTGTCCAAGCATGGAAAAAGTTGCCACCTCCTGGAACCAAGGGAACTACTTTATCAGTAATTAAGCAGGCAAATGAGGAATCATATCAAGATTTTGTGTCTCGACTTGAGGAAGCAATTAATAGGATGCTACCTCCATCCGAAGGAACAGAAATGCTATTAAAGCAGTTAGCATGGGAAAAAGCAAATTCCCTATGCCAGGATCTGATTAGGCCTCTGAAAGGGACGGGGACTATTCAAGATTACGTAAAAGCTTGTGTGGATGCCTCATCAGCAGTCGTGCAAGGCATGGCATATGCTGCAGCTATGAAGGGTCAGACGTATAGCGCCTATGTTAAGAAAACTTATGGAGGAGGGAAAAGAGACTCCTCCAAACCCACATGTTTTAAATGTGAAAGGACAGGGCACATACAAAAGATGTGTCGAGGAGAAAATAAACAGGAGAGGTCAAGGAAAGGTCCTACCCCTGGTATCTGTCCCCGATGTGAGAAGGGGAGACATTCGAAAAGCGAATGCAGATCCAAGTTCCATAAGGATGGAACTGCTCTGACAGAAATAAAGGAGAAAAAGTCAGAGAATGAGACAAAAAACTAAATGAGGGGCAACCTCTCAGCCCCGAAGCAAAAAGAGAGGAGTAAAATTGTGAATCAAAAGGTTCACTTAATCCTGAGGCTCCAGAATTTACTATTCATGATTTGCCTAGGGCCACTCTAGGAAGTGCTGGTATGGATCTCTCAGTAAATAAAGATACAATCCTCTCATCATGGGATGGAGTATCTCTAATCTCCACCTCTGTTTTAGGGACTTTACCTCAAGGCACAGTTGGGTTAATTATTGGCCGAAGTTCAAATTACAAGAAAAATTTTGAGGTTTTGCCTGGGGTAGTAGATTCAGATTTTCAAGCAGAAATAAAAATAATGGTAAAGCTGTTAAAGGAAACTATACAGCTACATAAAGGACAAAGAATAGCTCAATTGTTGTTGTTGCCATATTTAAATTTACCAAATTTAATATTAAAACAGGAAAGACAACAAGGTCAGTTTGGCTCCTCTGATGTTGTGGCCTGGGTGCAAGACATAGGTTGTGAAATACCATTTATGACAGTTAAAATAAATGAAAAAAATCTGCAAGGCCTTATGGATACAGGGGCAGATAAAACTTGTATAGCAGGGAAGGATTGGCCTTCCTCTTGGCCCTGTGAAAGGACTTCTTCCTCTTTACTAGGGCTGGGGTTGGCATCTAATGTGGCCCAAAGTTCTCAGATGTTAAAGTGGGAACTAGAGAAAAAATCAGGAATGATTCAGCCCTATGTTATACCATCCTTGCCATTTTCATTATGGGACAGAGATATGATGCAAAAGATGAATGTAAAATTGGTTACCTCAGATAATTTAAGCAATCAGCATTTTTCATAGGGGCCACTGAGAGCTCACTTTATGCAGATAAAATTGATTAAAAGTCAGAAGAGCCTGTATGGCTCAATCAGTGGCCCCTAACGGAAGAAAATATACAGGCTATAAAACAATTGGTAAAAGAACAGCTAGATAAAGGACATATAGAAAAGAGCAATAGTCCTTGAAATACTCCAATATTTGTTATTAAAAAGAAATCAGGAAAATGGAGACTTTTACAAGACCTTAGAGCTGTGAATGCTACAATGATTGATATGGAGGCATTACAACCTGGCCTCCCCTCTCTGTAGCAGTCCCTAAGGGACGGGAGATAATAGTATTAGATTTGCAGGATTGTTTTTTCACAATTAAGTTACATCCAAAAGATTGTAAAAGATTTGCTTTTAGTGTTCCATCAGTAAATTTAAAACGTCCATATAGGAGGTATCACTGGAAAGTTTTACCTCAAGGGATGAAAAATAGTCCAACTTTATGTAAAAAGTTTGTAGATAAAGCTTTAAAGGAAGTCAGAAAAATATAAAGATGCATATATCATTCATTATATGGATGATATATTGTTGGCCCATTTCTCCAGGGAAGTTATACAAGAGCTTCTCGCTTACACTATTAAACAACTTACTAAATTTGGTTTAATTATAGCTTCTGATAAGGTTAAAAAAAATAGGCCGTTAAGTTATTTGGGTCAATTAATTTATGATGATTATATAAGTTCTCAAAAGGTATCTATCAGGCTGGATAAGTTACAAACATTAAATGACTTCCAAAAATTATTAGGCAATATTAATTGGGTTAGGCCTTATTTAAAATTGACCACAGGAGAACTGAGTCCTTTGTTTCAGTTGTTACAGGGGGACTCCAATCCAAAGTCTCCCAAAAATTTAACTCCTGAGGCTATTAAAGCCTTGGCTTTGGTAAAAGAACAATTAAATAAAGCAAAGGTTAAACAGATAGCTTATAATCAAGAATGGGATTTAATTATTTTCAAAACACCATATACTCCTACAGGATGTTTATGGCAAAATGGAATTTTAAAATGGGTGCATTTACCCCATACTCAAGCAAAAATGCTTGCTTCCTATCCATATATGTGTTCCTTAATTATAAGCAAAGGAAGGATGAGATCAAAAAAATTATTTTAAAAAAATGCATAATATAATTGTTCCATATAATAAAAAACAAACAGATATATTATTAATAGAAGATGAAGACTGGGAAATAGCGTTACAGGGCTATTCAGGACAAATTAAATATCATTACCCCCGACATCCCTTAATAGAATTTTTTAAAGAAACAGAGGTAATTTTTCCAAGAAAATGTTCTTTACAGCCTATAGATTGCGCTCTTTGCATTTTCACAGATGGTTCCTCTAACGGAAGGTTTGCAGTTTATGTCCCAGGCAGAGAACCGCTAGTAAGACAAGATGTACAGACTTCTGCTCAAAAGGCAGAGATTAAAGCGGTTATTTTAGCTTTTCAAACCTTCTCAGAAAAATTTAATCTTTATACAGATTCAAGATATGTAGCTAGCCTTTTTCCCGTAATAGAAACTGCTCTTTTGTCGGGGCATTCTCAAATTATTCATTTGCTTCAAAATTTACAAATTTTAATTAAAAATAGGACAGAAAAATTTTTTATAGGCTACATTAGAGGGCACTCAAAATTACCTGGTCCATTAAGTCAAGGAAACTATATGGCAGATGCCTTAACAAGAGAAATACTAATAAATATATTAAAAGCTCAAGAAAGCCATGCTTTACATCATCAAAATGCATTAGCCCTTAAAAGGCTATTTCATATTACAAGAGAACAGGCAAGACAAATTGTAAAAATTGTGGTGATTGTCCTCAGGTGTACCATCCATTAAAAATGGGGGTTAATCCTAGAGGACTTAAAGCTCTATCACTATGGCAGATGGATGTTACTCATGTTCCAGAGTTTGGAAAATTAGCATATGTCCACGTTACTGTGGACACATATTCTCATATGATATTTGCCTCAACAAGAACAGGAGAGGCAGTTAAGGACATCATTCAACATCTAATCCAATGCTTTGCAACTATGGGATGTCCAAAAAGAATAAAAACTGATAATGCTCCAGCATATACATCAAAAGCCCTTGCAGTATTCTTACAGAGCTGGAACATAGAGCATGTGACAGGTATATCATATAATCCCCAAGGACAGACAATTATTAAAAGAACACATCAAACATTAAAAAATCAAATTATCAGACTTAAACAAGCTCACACTTATTTCTCGCCTGGTCATTTGCTGAGCCATTCATTGTTTGTATTAAACCATTTAAATACTGATGAGCAGGACAATACTCCTGCTATGAAACATTGGTCTGGGCTTAAAAATAAACAACTTCCACAAGTATATTGGAAAAATTTGTTAACTGGATCCTGGAAGGGACCGGATGCTGTAATTTCCTCTGGAAGGGGATATGCATGTGTGTTTCCACAGGATGCCGACTCCCCTATCTGGATCACAGATAGACTCATCCAGCCGGCTAATATCAAGACGGCAACAAAAAAGACAAAAGCAAAAAAAAAAAAAAAATGAAAGCGAAGCTGCAAAAGCTCTCATTGATGCCCAAGAAAATGACAACATAGACACAACTAAAACACGTGATGAGAGAAGCAGAGGAATTGGTGAAGGCTCAACAAAAGCCTAAAACCCCTGAATTTATATTTCTGGCTATATTGTCATTACTTATGTGTTAGAATGCTGTTGTGCATAGTAAAAGTTATTGGGCTTATGTACCAAAACCACCCCTTATACACCCTGTGGGTTGGATGGATCCAGATTATGTAAAAGTACTAACTAATGATACTGAACTTCTCGGAGGTTTCCAGGATTATGAGGAAAAAATAAATAGCTCAGCTTATTTAAATTTTGAGGACAAAACTGATTCGCTCCCCATTTGCATTGCCCTAAAAGGATCTCCACCATATGGTTGTCTGCCTATAAATTATCAAACTTTTCTTACAGATGCTCCTGATTTGACAGTTAAAGGCAGAAAAAAAATGATAAAAGATTAATGTGGGAGCTTCAAATTTCTACTTTGGGGTACCTTAATTATAATATAACTTTTAAAAAGGCTCCTTTTATGCCTCTCCCTCTTTATGCAGAGAAATTTAGAGATAAAGATCAATTTTGGGAAAGTAGCCTTACAGGTGCCCCTAAATGGTTAGAATGTGGCTTCCCTCAGGCTACAGCTAAATATGTGCCTGTAGGGACCCATATGGAGGTTTGGGATTTTTCAATTGTTTCATGTAATTATGATTATACTAAATATTTAAAAAATAATTCAGATAAGTTCAATGGATATATCCCTCCAGGATTGGGACAAAAAATACAAAGATGGTTTTCACCTGGTTATGTGAAACCTATTTGGGTCTCTAGAGATCCTAAGACCAATGCTACAGTTTCACATCATGAGTTGTTTAGATTGACAGCTAGTGCCAATATGATTTTACAAAAAAGGCCTAAAAAAAAATTCTGTGCCTTTGGCAACCAGGACATGTGTTGCTTATCCTTTTGCTCTTCTTATGGGATATACTTCTCAAATTAATATAACTCATGTTAGAAATTCTTATAAAATTCATTGTGTAGCTTACAGGGTTACTAATTGTATTGATTCTAGTTTGGATAAAAACATTGCTGTTATGATTTTAGTTAAGAGACCTGCTTATGTTATGCTTCCTGTTGATTTACAGGAAGAAGAATGGTATGAGAATATTGCTCAAATGGGATATGCATTGAACGTATGACAGGAGTCTACCGCAGAAAGCATCTGAAAGACTCTACCTAGCAGTGCTCCAAAATAGATACTAAGACTCACAACCTTCGGCAGAGTGCAGGGAATCATATGAAAGAAGGGGAGTTTGAAGTGGAAAGGATAGGAGCTCCACAAGGACCAAACGTATCTGGGCACAAGGTCTTTTCTGAGATGGACACTCAACCAAAGTCCATGAGAGGATAAAACCTAGAACCTCTGCTGGGATGTGACCCGTGATAGCTCAGTAATCAATTGGTTTCCCATAGTAAGGGGAACAAGGACTATTTCTAACATGAACTCAATGACTGGCTCTTTGACCTCCCCACCTCCCAAGGGAGGAGCAGTACTTTTAGGCCACAGAGGAGGACTTTGCAGCCAGTCCGGAAAATACTTGACAAAAGCGAGTCATATGAAAGGGGAGGAGGTTCTCCCCTATTAGTGGACTTGGAAAGGGGCAGGGAGGAGATGAGGGAGGGAGGGTGGGATTGGGGAGGGAATGAGGGATACAGCTGGGATACAGAATTAACAAAATGTAACTAATGAGAAAAATAAAATTATGGAAAAAAAAAGCTAAGTGAATTGATTAGGCCTAAGAGATTTGTTGCAACACTTATATTAGGGATTTCAACATTAATTGCAATTTTGACCACCTTTGCTATTGCTACTACAGCGTTAGTTCAAGAGATACATACAACAGATTTTATTAATGAGATAAATAAAATATTTCTTTAGCCCTTTTAGAACAATTTATTATAAATAAAAAGTTAAAATCCAAGATAAATGCGCTGAAGAAAGCAGTTTTAGCCATGAGACAAGATATGGTTAATATTAGGACGAGGATGAAAACTCGATGCCATGCTGCCTTCTCATATATTTGTGTTACACCTTTACCATACAATGCTTCTAACCAATGAAAAAAGGTAAAAAATAATTTACAAGGAGTTTGGAAAGATACGAATATTACTCATAATTTAGATAGTTTATAAAAAAATATAGCAGCTATTAGCAAGGCTCATTTGGATAAAGCAAGTCTGAGTTCTTTAGCTTCTGATTTAGTCAGGAATTAGAAATTTAAATCCTTTAAATTGGATTCATTATTTAGTGATGATAGGGGCCCTGATTTTATTATTTTTATTGGTTGTGCTCCTATTTCCTTGTCTTTTTAAATTACTGCTCCATCCATCTGCACTGTAGAGTGAGATTTGTTTAAATTGCGTCTTAAAAACAAGAAAGGGGGAGATGCCACAACCACGCCAGTGTCACCATAGTAGCATAAGCTACAGGGCGGGGAATATGATTTCCCCAGAAATAATGCTCCCTGGAAGGTCCCTGGCAAACTCATCCCACTTGGAAAAGAGACGTGTTCTGAGATTTCTATGCTTCTTCATTTGTGGCTCTGGGGCTGGAATAATGAATTCTTTGATCTTTCCCTGTGACACCTAAAACAGCACAACTAACTTTATCAAGAAATTTATTATTAGTAGATTGTTAAAGGCTTTAATAAAAATAAGTTTAAGGAAAGTAACGAATTAGATTTAGTATTAATAGTCATTAACAATAGTAAAATAATAATAAGCTCCTTCTTAAGAAATAATAGCATGAGAGGTGCAGCTGGCGGGAGTTTCCCCCTCCCTTCAGTGCCTTGTTCCTAGAGAAGATCATAAATCTTGGGCAG
Source organism: Meriones unguiculatus (assembly GCF_030254825.1). Lineage (NCBI taxonomy): Eukaryota > Metazoa > Chordata > Mammalia > Rodentia > Muridae > Meriones > Meriones unguiculatus. The sequence goes on from NC_083351.1 coordinate 86,729,460, forward strand.
GACATATGGCAGGAGGGTTAACAAAGATGTAGTTAGATTTTGATATAGAGAGGGACTTTGGCAGGCATCTGACTTAGCTCCTGACTTTCCTCTTCATTGGTTAGCAATAAAGAAATTATATTTGAGGTTTCTTTTCCTTTGTTTGCTCTGATCAAAAAGTTTTAGGCCAAGATTATTCGTGGGTACTGCTTTATGTTTGACTGCATTTTAAATTAAAATGTAAACTTTATATTCTTGGTAAAAGTCTAAATGTTCTGGAAAGTATGCCAATTTTAAGGTGCCTTTTGTGAAATCATTATAAAAATACTAGCTTGATTTCAGTAAAGTTGCAGCAGAGTCAAAACCATCAAGGTGTCTCTGTCTGTCAACTCTTCGCCAAAACCGTGTCTTCCTATCTAAAGCCTTGTTCTCCCGCGGACGATGGGAGCCCGACTGGGCCCATCCATGGCATGCGAGAATTCACTTTTCAGTTTTCCTGTTAATCTAATTGTGGGGGCAACACCTATGTGTTTTAGTTTACAAAGTTGTGCTTTGCGTTTCAGGTCTTTTGCTGGAAACTTGTTTCTGTTTTGCACAGTGGTAGATATCACTTGTCAGTGTTTCTGTATTCCTAAATGAGCGGGCGACACATGTGATTTAGTTTACAAAGTTGTACTTTGCATTTCTGTTCTTTTGCGGAAAACTTGTTTCTGTGCTGTAGAGTGGAAGATATCACTTTTCAGTTTTCCTGTATCCCTAATTGAGCGGGCGACCCCCATGTGATTTAGTTTACAAAGTTGTGCTTTGCGTTTCTGGTTTTTTGTTGGAAACTTGTTTCTCTGCTCTACAGTGCCAGAATTCACTTTTCAGTTTTCCTGTAAATTTAATTGTACAGGCAAAACATATATCTTTAGTTTACAAAGTTGTGCTTTGAGTTTCTGGTCTTTTTTGGAAATTGTTTCTGTGCTGCACAGTGGTAGATATCACTTTTCAGTTTTCCTATAAATCTTATTGGGCGGGCGACATATGTGTTTTAGTTTACAAAGTTGTGCTTTGAGTTTCTGGTCTTTTATTGGAAACTTGTGTCTGTGCTGTACAGTGGGGGATATCACTTTTCAGTTTTCCTGTATTCCTAATTGAGCAAGCGACACACATGTGATTTCGTTTACACAGTTGTGCTTTGCGTTTCTGTTCTTTTGTTGGAAACTTGTTTCTGTGCTGTACAGTGGAAGATATCACTTTTCAGTTTTCCTGTATTCTTAATTGAGAGTGGGACACACATGGGATATAGTTTACAAAGTTGTGCTTTGCGTTTCTGGTCTTTTGTTGGAAACGTGTGTCTGTGCTCTAAAGTGCGAGATATCACTTTTCATTTTCCTGTAAATCTTATTGGGGGGGCGACACATATGTGTTTTAGTTGACAAAGTTGTGCTTTGAGTGTCTGGTCTTTTTTTGGAAACTTGTGTCTGTGCTGTACAGTGGGGGATATCACTTTTCAGTTTTCCTGTATTCTTAATTGAGCAGGTGACAGATGTGATTTCGTTTACACACTTGTGCTTTGCGTTTCTGGTCTTTTGTTGGAAACTTGTTTCTGTGCTGTACAGTGGAAGATATCACTTTTCAGTTTTCCTGTATTCTTAATTAAGTGGGCAACACACATGGGATATAGTTTACAAAGTTGTGCTTTGCGTTTCTGGTGTTTTATTGGAAATGTGTTTCTGTGCTCTAACCTGCGAGATATCACTTTTCAGTTTTCCTGTAAATTTAATTGTGCGGGCAACACGTATGTGTTTTAGTTTACGAAGCTGTGATTTGCCTTTCTGTTCTTTTGTTGGAAACTTGTTCCTGTGCTGTTCAGTGGAAGATATCACTTTTCAGTTTTCCTGTATTCCTAATTGTGCAGGCGACACATATGTGATTTAGTTTACAAAGTTTGCTTTGCTTTTCTGGTCTTTCGTTGGAAACTTGTTTCCGTGCTCTACAGAGCGAGAATTCACTTTTCAGTTTTCCTGTATTCCTAATTGGGCAAGTGACCCTCATGTGATTCAGTTTAAAGTTGTGCTTTGCGTTTCTGTTCTTTTGTTGGAAACTTATTTCTTTGCTGTACAGTTGAAGATATCACTTTTCAGTTTTCCTGTAAATCCAATTGTGCGGGTGACACATATGTGATTTAGTTTACAAAGTTGTGCTTTGCTTTTCTGGTCTTTTGTTGGAAACTTGTTTCTGTGCTCTACAGAGCGAGAATTCACTTTTCAGTTTTCCTGTATTCCTAATTGAGCAGGTGAAACTCATGTGATTCAGTTTACAAAGTTGTGCTTTGCGTTTCTGTTCATTTGTTGGAAAATTGTTTCTTTGCTGTACAGTTGAAGATATCATTTTTCAGTTTTCCTGTAAATCCAATTGTGCGGGTGACACATATGTGTTTTAGTTTACAAAGTTGTGCTTTGCATTTCTAGTCTTTGGTTGGAAACTTTTTTCTGTGCTGCACAGTTGTAGATATCACTTTTCATTTTTCCTGTAAATCTAATTGTGCGGGCAAAACATATATCTTTAGTTTACAAAGTTGTGCTTTGAGTTTCTGGTCTTTTGTTGGAAACTTGTGTCTGTGCTGTACAGTGGAATATATCACTTTTCAGTTTTCCTGTATTCTTAATTGAGCGGGCCACACACATGGGATATAGTTTACAAAGTTGTGCTTGAGTTTCTCGTCTTTTATTGGAAATGTGTTTCTATGCTCTAAAGTGCAAGATATCACTTTTCAGTTTTCCTGTAAATTTAATTGTGCGGGCAACACATATGTGTTTTAGTTTACAAAGCTGTGCTTTGTGTTTCTGTTCTTTTGTTGGAAACTTGTTTCTGTGCTGTACAGTGAAATATATCATTTTTCAGTTTTCCTGTAAATCCAGTTGTGCGGGCGACACATATGTGTTTTAGTTTACAAAGTTGTGCTTTCATTTCTGGTCTTTTCTTGGAAACTTGTTTCTGTGCTCTAAAGTGCGAGATATCACTTTTCAGTTTTCCTGTAAATCTAATTGTGTGGGCGTCACATATGTGTTTTGTTTACAGAGTTGTGCTTTGCGTTTCTGTTCTTTTGTTGGAAACTTGTTTCTGTGCTGTACAGTGGAACATTTCACTTTTCAGTTTTCCTTTAAATCCAATTGTGCGGGTTACACATATGTGTTTTAGATTACAAAGTTGTGCTTTGCTATTCTGGTCTTTTGTTGGAAACTTGTTTCTGTGCTGTTCAGTGGAAGATATCACTTTTCAGTTTTCCTGTATTCTTAATTGAGAGTGGACACACAAGTGATTTAGTTTACAAAGTTGTGCTTTGCATTTCTAGTCTTTGGTTGGAAACTTTTTTCTGTGCTGCATAGTGGTAGATATCACTTTTCAGTTTTCCTGTAAATCTTATTGGGCAGGCACACAAATGTGTTTTAGTTTACAAAGTTGTGCTTTGAGTTTCTGGTCTTTTATTGGAAACTTGTGTCTGTGCTGTACAGTGGGGGGTATCACTTTTCAGTTTTCCTGTATTCTTAATTGAGAGTGGGATACACATGTGATTTAGTTTACAAAGTTGTGCTTTGCATTTCTAGTGTCCGGTTGGAAACTTTTTTCTGTGCTGCACAGTGGTAGATTTCCCTTTTCAGTTTTCCTGTAAATCTAATTGTGCGCTCGACACATATGTGTTTTAGTTTACAAAGTTGTGCTTTGCGTTTCTGTTCTTTTGTTGGAAAATTGTTTCTGTGCTGTACAGTGGAAAATATCACTATTCAGTTTTTCTGTAAATCCAATTGTGTGGGCGACACATATGTGTTTTAGTTTAAAGAGTTGTGGCTTGCGTTTCTGGTCTTTTGTTGGAAACTTATTTCTGTGCTGTACACTGGAAGATATCAGTTTTCATTTTTCCTGTATTCCTAATTGAGCAGGCGACACACATGTGATTTCGTTTACACAGTTGTGCTTTGCTTTTCTGGTCTGTTGTTGGAAACTTGTTTCTTTGCTGTACAGTGCGATATATCACTTTTCAGTTTTCCTGTTATAATAATTGAACGTGCGACACGTATGTGAATTAGTTTACAAAGTTGTGCTTTGCGTTTCTGTTCTTTCGTGGAAACTTGTTTCTGTGCCCTACAGTGTGAGATAACACTCTTCAGTTTTCCTGTATTCCTAATTGAGCGAGTGACACACATGTGATTTCGTTTACAAAGTAGTGCTTTGCTTTTCTGTTCTTTCTTTGGAAACTTGTTCTTGTGCTGTACGATGCGATATATCACTTTTCAGTTTTCCTGTTATAATAATTGAACGGGCGACACATATGTGATTTAGTTTACAAAGTTTTGCTTTGCGTTTCTGTTCTTTCGTTGGAAACTTGTTTCTGTGCTGTACAGTGCGATATATCAGTTTTCAGTTTTCCTGTTATAATAATTGAACATGCGACACATATGTGAATTAGTTTACAAAGTTGTTCCTTGTGTTTCTGTTCTTTCATTGGAAAGTTGTTCCTGTGATATACAGTGCGATATATCACTTTTCAGTTTTACTGTTTTCCTAATTGAGCGAGCGACACACATGTGATTCAGTTTCGAACGTAGTGCTTTGCGTTTCTGTTCTTTGGTTGGAAACATGTTTCTGTGCTGTACAGTGCGATATATCACTTTTAAGTTTTCCTGTTATAATAATTAAACGGGCTACATATATGTGAGTTAGTTTACAAAGTTGTGCTTTGCATTTTTGTTCTTTCGATTGAAACTTGTTTCTGGACCATACAGTGCGAGATAACACTTTTCAGTTTTACTGTATTCCTAATTGAGTGAGGGACACACATGTGATTTAGTTTACAAAGTAGTGCTTTGCTTTTCTGTTCTTTCTTTGGAAACTTGTTCCTGTGCTGTACAGTGGGATATATCACTTTTCAGTTTTCCTGTTATAATAATTGAACGGGCGACACGTATATGAATTAGTTTACAAAGTTGTGCTTTGCGTTTCTGTTCTTTCGTTGGAAAGTTTTTCCTGTGATATACAGTGCGATATATCACTTTTCAGTTTTACTGTATTCCTAATTGAGCGAGCGACACACATGTGCTTTCGTTTACAACATAGTGCTTTTCTTTTCTGTTCTTTTGTTGGAAACTTCTTTCTGTGCCGTACAGTGGGATATATCACTTTTCAATTTTCCTGTTATAATAATTGAACGGGAGACACGTATGTGAATTAGTTTACAAAGTTGTTCTTTGCGTTTCTGTTCTTTCATTGGAAACTTGTTTCTGTGCTGTACAGTGTGACATTTCGGTTTTACTGTATTCCTAATTGAGAGAGCGACACACATGTGATTTATTTTACAACGTAGTGCTTTGCTTTTCTGTTCTTTCTTTGGAAACTTGTTCCTGTGCTGTACAGTGCGATATATCACTTTTCAGTTTTCCTGTTATAATAATTGAACGGGCAACACGTATGTGAATTAGTTTACAAAGATGTACTTTGCGTTTCTGTTCTTTCGTGGAAACTTGTTTCTGTGCCATATAGTGTGAGATAACACTTTTCAGTTTTCCAGTATTCCTAATTGAGCCAGCGACACACATTTGATTTTGTTTACAAAGTAGTGCTTTGATTTTCTGTTCTTTCTTTGGAAAGTTGTTCCAAAGAAAGGGTCAGCCACTTTCGACCCAGAGAAGAGCATGTCTGCATGCAGGTTGATGCCCCAGGTCCCGCCTCTGAGAAAAAGGTATCGGACTGGTCTGATGCTCTTTTTGGATGACACCTAAATGAACATTGGTACAAAGTCCCAATTTATTTCTAATATCAGAGATCAGACCTCCACTCTTGCCTGATGCATCTAAAACAAAAAGGGGGAACTGTAGAGAGCTGCGTAATGCTGAGCCTTAAACATGGAGCTGGTTTCCACCTTCCACCTTCCCGATGGTGAGTGCTCTCTGTCACAAACAACTCCATATTTGGCCAAGGCTGAGGATCTGGCTTGCTTCCATGTATGTGGACCTATCTGCATTGCCCAAAAGGCATGCTGGCGTTGGCTACCCAGAGGCTATTTTCAGCTGTGGGCTGGCTTTCCCCAGGGTCAGAAGATTGTTCAAGGTTCCTGAATAAACTGCATTGAGAATAACAAAAAAAAACCAAAACAAAACAAAACAAAAACAAAAAAAGATCAGAAAGAAGGAGAGGAGGACCTCCCCTATCAGTGGACTTGGGGAGAGGCATGCATGCAGAGAGGGGGGAATGGGGGACTGGAAGGGGAGGAGGGAGGGGCTTATGGGGGGATACAAAAGGAATAAAGTGTAATTAATGAAAGTTAAATAAAAAATTAAAAAAAATTAAAGCAACATTTACAAAATAAAAAAAAGATGATCAATCTTCACTTTGAAAGACAAATGGTATGGACATTGGATGTAGGAGAAAACAAGTAACAGGACAGGAGCCTACCACAGAGAGCCTCTGAAAGACTCTACCTAGCAGTGTATCAAAGCAAATGCTGAGACTCATAACCAAATCGTCGGAAGAGTGCAGGGAATCATATGAAAGAAGGGAGAGATCGTAAGACCTGGAGAGGACAGGAGTTCCACAAGGAGCAAACATATGATGGTACAGGGGTCTTTCATGAGATCGTTTCTCCAACCAAGGACCATGTATGGATATAATCTAGAACCTCTGCTCCTCAGATGTGGCCTGTGGTAGCTCAGTATCCAAGTGGGTTCTCTAGTAAGGGGAACAAGGACTATTTCTAACATGAACTCAATTGCAAGCTCTTCGACACCTCTCTCACCCCCCGAGGGAGGAGCAGCTTTGCTAGGCCACAGAAGAGGACATTGTAGCCAGTCCTGAAGAGACCTGATAAGCTAGGGTCAAATGGAAGGGGAGGAGGTCCTCCCCTATCAGTGGACTTGGAAAGGGGCATGGAGAAGATGAGGGAGGGAGTTGGGATTGGGAGGGAATGAGGGAGAGAGCTATGGCTGGGATACAAAGTAAATAACCTGTGATTAATATAAAAAATAAGAAAAAATTAAATAAAGAAAAAACAGAAAAAAATAAAATATAAAGAAAAAATAAATAAATAAAATAAGACACAATATTATATGTGTAATATTCACTCATGGGTGTATATAGCAGGCATATCTTTCTGCTTATGGGTTATGATCTTTTCTAGTTCCATTCATTTGCCTGTAAATTTCATGATTTTTTTTAAATACCTGCATAATATTCCATTGTGTATTTAGATAAACATACCAAGATCTACAGACCTAAAGAAGCTAAACAACAAGGATGACCCTAGGGAATATGCTTAGCTCTCATTCAGAAGGGAAAACAGGATAGACACTGGAAGTGGTAGAAAAGAGAGATCAGGACAAGTACCTATCAGAGATCTCCTCTGTTGTAGTAAATTTGAAAAGATGAGTTTGGGGCTATATATTATTTATTATTAGCCCTAAGATTATCATGTCACTTTTATATAATCCACTATCACAAGTAGTAAGACACAGACATCTTTTAGATTTTATAGTTGCCTTGTTTACCTTGGGCTGGGCAGATATTCCTACCTATGCTGTCAGAATCATCTCACCATCCATCTCCCAGTCCCCATTCAAAGCCATTCTCCTTAATTATCCTAACTTCCATCCATAATCTTATAAATACTTGCTTTTATTCTTTATCTGGTCCTTTGCATGCCTTTATTAGAGTCCTTCCTTCAGATCCCACATGTTTTTTTCCAGGCTAAACCATCATGAAGTCCTCCTTCCTTCTCTCTTCCAATTTGTCTCATTCCCATGATTCTCTGTTCTCTACAAGCTATGGGACCTTAGCCACGCCTACCCCATTCTCCCCTGCCCAGCCATAGGCACTTTAATTAGCCAATCAGGTATGTTTACACATACATGTTTACACAATACAAATAGGTGTTTCCAGATCCTGAGGGCAGGTAACATGCATCAGATCAACCTCCAACACTGCTCTAGAAGACTCCACCTAGCAGTGGATAGAATCAGATGCAGAGACTCACAACCAAACTTTGGACAGAGTACAGGGAGTCTTATAGAAGATGGAGGAAATGAAAGAACATGGAGGGGACAGCAACCCCACAAGGAGAACAACAAAGCCAAAAAACCTGGACTCAGGGACTGCTATAGAGACTGATGCATCAACTAAAGACCATGCATAGAAAGCATTTAGACCCTCTGCTCTGATGTGTTCCCTAGTAAGGAGAGAAGAGACAGTCTCTGACATGAACTCGGTTGCCTGCTCCTTGATTACTTCTCCCTGGTGGAGTGACCTAGCCATCCCACAGAGGAAAAGGATCCAGACATTTCTGATGGGACCTGATGGGCTAGGGTCAAACAGTAGTCCCTATTAGTGGACTAGGGGAGTAGAGGAGAAAGGAGGGTAGGTGGGACCAGTAGGTGATGAGGAAAGGGTCTACTACTGGGATATAAATAGTGGATAAATTGTAAATATAATAATAATACCCATCAAGAATTATGTCAGTTAAAATTTTTAGTTAATATAGAAAATAGTGAGCTTTAGATGCTGGTGTGATGGCACTGCTTTCAAGATTGAAGACCTGTGTTTCCCAGGACCCAAGTAAAAGGAGAGAACCTACTCCTGCAAATTTCACACTGACTTTCACTCTCCTATTGTGCCTTCTTTCACCCTATGCCACTCTAACATAAATTAATGAAATATAATTAAAAGTAAATAATGGTATTTTTATGACATTCACACATGCATGTATGTATGTATGTATGTATGTATGTGTGATGTATGATTTTACCTTGATGGTATTAATTCTACCATTGTTTTTTCACCATCCCCTCTATGCTATCTCCCCTTTCTCTTTCAGACATATATATATATACATATATGTGTGTATGTGTGTGTATATATATATATACACATATATACATATATATATATGGTTCTGTGTACAGGGCTAAATCCATAGTATAGATATGTTGACAATGTTTGATATTTTATTTTTCTTCCTTCTATAACTCTATTTTGTTCAATTCTCTCATCTCTCTTTAGAGTCTTCCAATGCATAGTTACTTTTCTATACAGATATATAAGTATATAGATAAATAATAGGTAGGTAGATAGGTAGATAGACAGACAAATAGATAGATATGCTCTGTTAGAGAGAAAATGTGATTTTTTTTTCCCCTCTGTCTGGCTCATTTTTTTTTCTTATAATGATATCCAGCATTGTTCCTGCAAATGACACAATTTCATTCTTTTTGTGCTTATAATTCTAGGTTTCTGTGCAAGCGAAGTGGAAATGTATGTGTGCATGAATTGATTATAAATGTTCACAGAAGCACTGTTTATTATAGCTGTAGACTGGGAATACAAGTATCCAAATATTCACTAGGGAATGACTACAGAACAGAATACCATGAGGTAATAAATAAGAGCAACTTGCCAATAATGCAGTTCAATGGTAAATTTTCAAAACATTACATTACATTAATAAAATAGACACATAAAATCATATCATCTTATTCCAGAAACTTTATTTTATCTTTCTTTATAATTTTTATTTTGATTTTCTGTCAATGATTTTAATAAACCTTGGATTCTCAATTGTCTGTGGGTTCATAAGTTTTGGGATGAATTAGCTGCAGCTCATCTCAGTTCTGCTCCAAGTCTATCTTTCACCTTCAGGCTTCTTTGTTGTTGTTGTCTTTGTTTGTGTGTGTGTTTGTTTGCTATTTAATGTGAGATAGGATCTCACTATGTAATCTGGCCTGAAACTTTATGTGTAGAGCAGACTAGCCTTAAACTCATAGAGAATCTCATGCCTCTGTCTCTAAAGTGCTAAAATTAAAAGCTTGCACTATAATGCTTGGCCAAGTACTTTGAGAGTAAATATTTCTCTATTTGTTTTTTTTTTTTCATATCTAGCTTTTCTAGTTTGTTATAAGGACAGCAATTCAAACCTAGAAAATGAGATAAATCATGTAATGTAATTTAATACTATAAACACATTATTTAGTATATGAATCAAAGTACATTACTTCAGTAATAAAGTTGTAATGAAAATATTACCTTTATTTTCTTATTTTTTCTAGATTATGGTCATAATACGAGAATTGCTTAAGTTTTAAATTTAAAATATTTATTTAGTTTTAAGTTCAAAAGACACTAGAATTATTTTATTTTATTTTATTTTGAAATTATTAGTTACATTTTATTAACTCTGTATCCCATCTGTATCTGCTTCCTCATTCCCTCCCAAACCCTCCCTCCCTTCCTCATCTCTTCCCTGCCACCTTCGAACTCTACTGATTGGGGAAGACCTCCTCCCCTTTCATCTGATCCTGTTTTATCAGGTATCTTCAGAACTGGCTGCAAAATCCTTCTCTGTGGCCTAGCAGAGTGAAGGGAAACATATGAAAGAAGGGGGAGTTTGTATGATGTGGAAAGGATAGGAGCTCCACAAGTGCCAAATATATCTGGGCACACGGGTCTTTTCTGAGACTGACACTCCACCAAGGACCATGTATGGATATAACCTAGAACCTCTGTGCGGATGAAGCCTGTGGTAGCTCAGTAACCAATTGGTTTCCCATAGTAAGGGGAACACGGACTATTTCTGACAAGAACTGAATGGCAGGCTCTTTTACCTCCCCACCCCCCAAGGGAGGAGCAGTCCTGCTAGGCCACAGAGAAGACACTAGAATTTGAAGTTCATTTTAGGCCTGTAATTTTATTTTGACTGTGGAGAAAGATTCTGGAAATACATTTTCCCTAAGGTCATTACCATTTTCTTTCCTCTCCTTAACCAGACTACATAAGAAGCAAAAGAAGAAATGCTTATTGCCAAAGACACAATGACCTGACAGATTTTAGCCGATGAGAGGATGTGGAACAAGGAAGATTCAGTTCTGCTGCCCTGTGTTTGGGAGACCAAGGATTCTCTGGTATTGGTTATTCATAATTATCCAGGATTTCTACACTATATAAGGAGATGCTAAAATAAATAATTTGACTTCAAACCCATTTGAAAAATATTGCAGATCTGTTCTTCTCAAACTAAGAAAAGAATGTTGTGGAAATGAGGAGGTGTCTTTTTTTTTCATTTATAATAAAATTTAAATGCCCTGGTTTTCTTAAGAAAAGAAAGTATGGGATTACAAAGACAATGATATGAAGATAACTTATATATACTATATATAGTATAACTTAAGTATACTACCTTGGAGATAGTGAGTCATAAGGGGGAATAAAAAATGCCAGTCATTGGAAAGAACATCATTAAGTCTGAAGTGCTGAAAAAGTAGATGAAGGCTTTTAGATGCACACTGTCTTAGGTGAACACTGTCTTCTGTGCTTTAGATCCTAGAGGAATACTATCAAATGTGTGTGTGAGTATCTCTCTGCTCTAGAAAAACAAATCACATAAGAAATGCTCTAAACTTCTCTGATTTGATCTCACAACTGTTCAATAATTTTTAATTTAAAAATCAGTAGGGGGCCAAAAGAGTATAAGTTCATAAAGCCATGCGATTGTTCTTGATTGAAATATGATTAGACTACTGCTGCTTTCTTGGACATTTCCCTATTAATCTGTAATACACAAAAGGAGACAGATCTATTCTGACTTTTATAGAATGCTGGGATAAAGACCTGAAATCTCACAACTTACATGACTTTCCAGAAGTTCATATTTGGACCCTTCTTTTTTGGGAAAAGACTACCAAAATGTAGGGTTGTGTGGCTTCAAGAACTAAACACAATAGACCTTGAGAGTTGTGTCCCCAAAAAAGAACAGCCTGCCACTGCAGGGATCATTTTCACCCATGTGTTGATTTGGAAAAGAATTTTGAAACCTCTATTTATGACCACTTATCCATATCTGTTCTCCTATATCAATGACTCCTGAGAATGCCTGAAATTCTACCACTAAAGATACTTCTAGTGAAATTAAACTTGATCCTCTCTTTAGAGTCATTCCTGCCTAGTTGAACGATAACCTCTTCCAGAAATATGGAACTCAAAGTTTCCCACACTTAGTGGTGTGGTGTAGCTGACATGAAGCAGGAAATCTGAGAACGCATAAAGAAAACATTGCTGTTAAAGTGCAGAGCACTTCCTCTTTTGTTTTGTTTTTCTTTGTTTCATGTAGGCATTTAAATATCAAGTCAAGAAAAGTAAAGAGAAATTGTAGAATAACCCCATTTTTAGCTAAAGAATTTACCTGGGACTTAACTTCCATCTTGATCAAGCATGCAGAGCTGACTTCATTTACTGAAGATGCTTCTCCTATTATTACTTCTGGTCATATTGCTGCATATTCTCTTATCTTTGCTTTTTCTCGGGATTGTGTGGCTATTCTATGCTTATGCAGTGATTTAATTGAATTGTAGAAAGGATCTTTAACAACAAATAATACTGACTTAAAACTTTATTATATCACAATTTAAGTAAGAGAGGTCTCATAAAGTTAGATAATTCATTTGAGTTTCAGTGAGATTATTACACAATCAAATATGTCTAATTTAAATCTCTTTCTATAGTACCCCATAGTGATATTGCACCTTTGAGATCAGATGAGAGGCCAAAATTTCACTTCAAGAAGATCCAACTTTTAGAAGAAGAGAAACCTGCAGAAGTCACTGGGGCTGTGCTGCCTAAGAATTCTGAGCAGATGTGACATCCAGGAAGGACAGTTTGAAGCGGGGCAAATGTGAACAAACATTCTCATTTCTATATGAAAATGCAGCAATCATTTGCAGATATATAAGTATTAGCATAGCTTTGAACAGGGAAGGCTTTTTGAAATGTAATAAAAATCTTACACAAAATAAAAGTACATTCTTCAAATTTCACAATACATTGCAAAAATTTTTCTTAAGTCTTTGGACTTCCCTTCTCACCTGAATTGAAAAAAAAAACACACACATTATAACACTGAGGTAAGTTCCTCAGAATAAATGCACTTAAACTGAAACCTGAGTATGAAAAATGTAAGTGCTCAACTTCAGCCACCAGCCACTATAATTATTTATTTGTTTTAAAATAGAAATGAATGCTGGTGGTTTATTTATTTATTTTTTTAATTTGTTCTTCTGATAGTTTAATGTCCTCTTGGGAATATGGCCTCAAGTACTTTTTCCATGGAAGGAGTAAACAATGTCACTGAATTCATTTTTGGGGGTCTTTCTCAGAACCCAGAGGTTGAAGAAGTATGCTTTGTTGTGTTTTCCTTCTTTTACATGGTCATTGTGCTAGGAAACCTCCTCATTATGCTGACAGTTTGCTTTAGCAATCTTTTCAAGTCTCCTATGTATTTTTTCCTCAACATTCTATCTTTTGTGGACATTTGCTACTCCTCATCCACAGCACCCAAGATGATTGCTGACCTGCTAGTGAAGAAAAAAACTATTTCCTATGTAGGGTGCATGTTACAACTCTTTGTTGTTCATTTCTTTGGTTGCACTGAGATCTTCATCCTTACAGTCATGGCATATGATCGATACGTGGCCATCTGTAAACCTCTCCACTACATGACTATCATGGACCGGGGAAGATGCAATAAGATATTGCTGGGGACATGGGTGAGTGGGTTCATACATTCTATTATCCAAGTGGCTCTGGTGGTACAGCTCCCCTTTTGTGGACCCAATGAGATTGATCAATACTTCTGTGATGTACATCCTGTGCTGAAACTCGCCTGCACTGACACCTATATTATTGGTGTTGTTGTGACGGCCAACAGTGGTACCATTACACTGATAAGTTTTGTCATCTTGCTATTCTCATACACAGTCATTCTTGTATCTCTAAGAAAGCAATCATCCGAAGGAAGACGCAAAGCTCTCTCCACATGTGGATCCCACATTGCTGTGGTCATCATCTTTTTTGGTCCCTGTACTTTCATGTATATGCAGCCTGACACCACCTTTTCAGAGGACAAGATGGTTGCTGTATTTTACACCATTATCATTCCCATACTGAATCCTCTAATTTACACTCTAAGAAATGCAGAAGTGAAAAATGCAATGAGGAAGCTGTGGACTAGAAAGGTTTCCTGGGAGACTACTGGGAAATAGCAGAACATTATCACTTAAGTAATAAATCTTCAAATTCTTTAGCCTTGACTAATGACATTTGGAGAAACACTAGAAGCAACATCACAAGATTCAGGTGACAAGTGATGGGGCACTGTGTTATACAGAAGTAAGGTATGTTGATCATGGTCATGCAATAATCTATTATGTTCAGGTAATTTTGTGAAATACGAATGACAAATACTTTTCATATAAAAGTCATTACTGTCTCCTCTTCCTTTGTAACTATTGTTTTAAGTGAGAACATACTATTGAAATGCTTAAGGCGGTTTCTATTATTTAGGAATATGGTACTTGTCTATTAAACTCGATGTACACATATTGCATAAATGATTGCATACATGCAAAGCTCCATATCCATGCTAATGTCTTCTTAACTGAATTTCAGAAAACAAAGTTTATTGAGCCTCATAATGTTAAAACTGGGATACAACTGGCAAAGAATATTAAAAAAATAATGTATTGTGGAGACAAAACGTTAGTTTTCATTGCTTGGTTTTGGTAAATAATATTTCCATTCTTTGTTTCACATTTTCTTTTACTCTGGCAATTAAAAGATCAGACTGGCTGAACTGTGAGAATACATCCCATTCATCCTATTCTCATTTATTTATTTATATATTTATGTATTTATTTATTTATTTTTATTATAATTTATTCATTTTGTATCCAGGTTACAGCACTCCCATGGACTCCTCCTATTCCCACCCACCCCCATTCTCATTTTGGACATAAATTTCTGAGGCTATTATTTCCCTTAACTGGGATCCATAAGCTGAAATTTCTTGGGTACAAATGTATCTTTATCATTGTTTTATTATGTTTTGTCAAAATCTAATTACCCATGCTACTATTTCTACCTATACTTAGCTTTTGATTATACGAGAGTGAAATATAAGTGTTACTTCTGGGAAGGCCTGTATTGCCTAAAAATAACACTTTTGCAACTTCATGATTAAATGTTAAAAAAAAAACCAAATATTTTTTGGATATGCCTGAAACCACAGCACTGAAAAGAAGTTTATATGGGTTGGGGATGGTCAGAAAGATTTCATAGTCAGCCTGAGTCATATCATAAATCCCAGGATAGCCTAGAAGAATGAGACATTGTCTCATCTGTTTCCCTTCACCTTCCTGAATCAGATAATCCTATGAGAAATTTCTTTCCATGGAAATGAAATTTGAAACGACTAGATCTTTTTACCTACTTTCCATTATTCTTTAATCAATATTCTTCTTATAATTTTTAAATTCAATGTATTTTTCAAATAGGGCACATGTATATGTAACTAAGAAATTTAAAAATTCTGCCAAAAATTTCTGTATCCTTTTTGCAAATGTGTTCCTGTCCTTTAAACGTGGCATCTTTTAAAAAAGAGATGGAGATACATGAAGAGCTTTCAACCCTTTTTTTCTTTTAGAGTGAGCTGTCCCAGATAATGGGCATCACAAATATCATGTTTGAAAGTCTTAAGATCTTCTACTTAGTATCTGGGCTCTGGTTCATCATCTATTTAGCACAGTGAACCCAGAGATCCTGCTCAGTGCAGCAAAATTCTATGGAGAAATGAAATGAGCTCTATTAGTGTCCTGAAAATTATATTAGCCTACATTCCAGAATAATACTTTCACCTGCTTTATTTTCCTTTCCAATTTTGTTGTATTAAAAAAATTATTTTATTTGATGTGTATATATAGTTCAGCATGTGTACAGTGTAAAATGCATACCAAAACAAATAAATTAGGACAACCATCACCATAGTCATTTTGTGTTCACAATGTATATAGTTATTTTGCCATAGGGTCTTCTTTACTCCATTAAACAGGGAAAACCTGTGTGAAGAAAACATTGAAACAGCTTAAAAAGCCCAGCAAAAACCTTATTGTTTTCTATGTTCCATGTTCAATAAAGATTAACAAATTATACCTAAAGAATTGTCATTTCTTCATCTTTACATTTTCTTAATTTTAGCGTATACCACACTGAAGATAACCTATCTGTACATTTTTATATTGAAAATAGTTTTTTTTTAATTTCTATTTTTGTTCTTCAAAATTTTATTCATTATATATCTCAGTTGAAGCCCCCTCCCTCAAATCCACCAGTCCCACATTCCCTCTCATTTACCTTTATCCTAGTCTACTGAAATGGGGAGTTCTCCACTATTACCATATACCCATAGCTTGTTAAGTTTCATTAGGACTGCCTGGATCCTCTTCTTTCATGGCGTGGCAAGGCTGCATCACCATGGGCAAGTGATCAAAGAGCAGGCAACTGAGTTCATGATAGAGGCATGCCATGCTTTCCTCACCCAGAGATCCATATGGAGACTGAGCTGCCCATTGGCCACATCTGAGCAGGTGGTCTAGGACCTCTCCTTGCATGGTCATCTGTTGCTACATTTTTAAACGAGGCAAGACAAACTATGTTTCTTGGTTCTTCAGCGGTACTATCTTTTTCAAATCAAGATACAAATATTAATAAATAGAAGTATATCAATAAAAATTAAATATATAGAAGGCATAAACAACAATGTTCATGTTCAAAGATTTTTTTCTGTGTGAATTACTGGTAAAATAATTGCCTGTAGGTATAAAATTTTGACTTTGAAAGCAGCATGTTCTCTGTAGCATTCATAGCTTCTTGTTAAAGTTTTTTTTTGCTTTTGATTTCTATCAATATAAAAATGTTCATCACTACTTTTAAAGAATAAAAGAGTACAAAGTTCTCATTGAATTCAGACTATTCAATTTTAATCTTCATGATTTTTGCATTAAAAATTCTACAGTTTGAAAGACAAATTACTTCTCATGCAGTAATAAAGTTCTATGCCATTGCTAAATTACAAAGTCTGATGCAGTAAAATCAGGATCATTGAAGTGTCCTAAAACTTGTAACAATCCTCATTAAAATTTTAGGTCATTATTAGTTCTCAACATTTTGTATTTTTATTTCATAATAAATCATAGGCTACATAGCTAGTGTCTGTGCTCAAAATAAGAAAGTATATGGAGTAAAAACAATAACATGAATATACACTTAAGCACTCTTGAGGACTTTTAAAATGGGGTTGGGAATAGTCTCCTTTATGAACTTTTAAAAAAAAAGAGTTGTTCATCATCTTACTTGAAATGTTTAATTAGTGGATAGGATACATCACAATTAGGGACCATATAATTAGATGCAGTATATTTCAGAGATAATATATGACTAGGGCAGTTCACATGGAATTACAACTTCAGAAGTATACTTTATTTGTAAAGATTATCATCTGAAACATTCATATTTAAAAAACATAATGCAAGCCTCAAATAAAAGTGCTTGGAAACCTCTCTATGTCCGTGGCCAATAATTCAGTAAATATATATGTGCAAGGCACAGCTTCATATGTTCTACATTTTGCTTGGTAAGATCATCATTGTGCTCACTGTGCATGGGACCATGAAGGAGCTGAAGCTCAAGGGTGTCAGTGTGAGGTTGAAGATCCTCTAGCATAATTTTCCTGTGTGCACTCATAAAGAATTAAAGTAATATGACAGTCCATGCTAGATAGCTCCTATCTTCAATAATTACAACTGGAAAGCTTACCACTATTCTGTGTCAATGCATGGTAGACACTGACTTATTTGCTAGAACAAGATACAGCAAAGAGTAGCAGCAATTTTTCTTGACACTACCCATATTACATGGCATTCATTATGTTTGCATTTCCCAGCAGTTAGTTAGGAGTCAGAGCAGGGATAATCATGATATAAGAAAAAGCAAGTGCTTTGTTGTCACAGACAGAACTGACCATAAGGACATAAATGAAGACAGTGGGTAAGAAGAACATAAATGGAGTAATGATGTATGAATCACAGCCAAAGAGAGATTTGAGGAAGACCTCAGATATGCATGTCCTTGGGGTGAACAAGATGATTTAAGAAGTTCTCAGGTCAGCAAAAGTCAGTCTCTCTTACAATGCCTAATATATATCATGTCTTCTTTGATGCCTCTGGATCATGGCTATAAATGCTTAGTCATGGTTATAAATGCTATACAGTATTTGTAGACCCTTTCTGTATGTGGTCTTCATGAATATGCAGCTGTGATACAAATGATGTACAGCTGTGTTTATGCATAGTAACAAAAATAAACTATTTTCATTTCTGCTCCAGACACTCTTTCCTGGTTGCACTGAGAACTCTAAAATACTTCATATCTATGATATAACTATCTCTGTGTTAATAGTAAGAATAGTATGCCATGTGCTTATATTGATCTATTACTATTTTCAAATCTCCTAACAGAGTTTCTTACACTATTAATATCTAGTCTTCATAAATATTTATATCTGGATAAGAAACACATATATTAGCAATGTTTACCATTATTTTGACACAATGCTGACAGACGAATCATGAGAAGGAAAAATAATTTTGGTTGATGTATTCAGAACTCTTTCAGTCCAATATTTCAGGGAAGGCATGATAACAGAAGCAACTCTATTTTTGGTGTCAGGAGCATTAGCCTGCATTTTCACATGGTATCAGGTAGAGCACATGATCTTGGGGACAGAACCAGAAATGGACATAAACTCAAAGTTTATATATAACCTAATAACATCCTTCCAACAATAAATCAGTTTTGAAACTTTTCAAAAAAGTATTGTATGCTGAAGACTGAGCATTCAATCATGAGCCTGTGAGAGACATTGCACATTCAAAGTATCATTGAGCTACAGAGTTGTCTCAGCATTTATGAACACTCACTGATCATACAAAGGTTTGATTCCCAGCAGTCACGTGATGGTACACAGCCATTTTTAACTCAAAATCAAACCATAGTATGCCATAATCATATTAATCTGGCATTAAAAATGATTATGAAGCTTATTTTTCAAGATGAAACAATGTTCCCTAAGTTCAAAAGTATCAGATTATTAAATTTAAAATATAATGTTAGTAAAACATTAAGTAGTACTATTCCTAACCTCAGATGGATTCTGCCAATTCATTATTATGGGGTCTGAGTAATGAGAGACATACACAGTAACCTGTAGAGCATAATCTTAAGACTGTATGGTAAATTACATGATATATATATATATATATATTCACATATATTGATGCAAATAATAGGTATTCACACATATATTTTAGTCATTGCAACAACCACAATAACAATTAATTTTAAAGGTGTTTTCTGGTTAGTTGTTAGGAATAAGAAGTATGTGAAGAAAAAGAACATGTTTATACATGCCCACAGACACAAACACATACAACACACTTGCTGCACCTTAAAACTTCTATAAATGTGTGAATATGGTACATTCCTTTGATTAAAGAAGAGCAGAATGAAGGCATTATAAAAAAACACAATCATAATCAGAAAGAAAGAAATCAATAATAAAATAGGCCCTACTTACTGATTGTTGATCTTAGAGCCTGTGCTGTTGGTGTTCTGTTCAGGAAGTTGTCTCCTGTGCCAATGAGTTCAAGGCTCTCCCTACTTTTTCTTCTGTCAGTGCCAGAGCCAGCCAGCAGAGTCGAATGGTTCTTGAGTTGGGAGTGAGGATTAAAATTAATAAAATAAACACACAGCACACAGGAAACTTTTTAAAGGTCCAGACTGGACAGCAACAGCAAAAGGCAGGCTGCCGCAGCAAGCAGTGCGAGCAGCAAGCCTCAAGTCTCTGCCTCCTCCTCTGCCTCCAGCCCTCTGATCTCTTTATTTGTGAGGACTTTCTTTTAGCCAGTAAAACATCTCAGAACAATGGTTTAATTTCCACGAGGAGCCTGAGGAAGAGGTGTGACCCTCACAAGCTATCCCACCTGCTGTCACAAACAAAAGGAGATGGACTTGCAAATTCTACCCTGCCTTTAGAGAAGGTCCGGTAAAAGCAGTCCCTCTACTGAGATTTAAATATCAAAGCAGCTGCCAGAGGCACCGCTCCTGACATGTCAGGTTTAATGTGTCTGGTTTTATGTTAAGGTCTTTGATCCACTTGGATTTTGTTTTGTGCAGGATGGGAAATATCGATCAATTTGCATTTTCTACTTGTAGACATCCATTTAAACCAGCACCATTTGTTGAAGACGTTGTCCTTTTTTCCTATTGTATGGTTTTGGTTCTTCTCCACATTCTTTCCAAAAGAATAATTTGATATATTACTTTAGAATATATTTGTTTGCCCATTCTTTAGAATCAACCAATCTTCCCTTCCTAAGACAGTGCTATCATAAACATAATTGAAAACTAACATTTTCTTTATTAATCAATATAAACTTTGATTCCTTATTTATCATCTAAGATTCTTTTGATCTACAAATTTTTCTTGGCATTTTTCACCTCTGTATTCCTCAATGTGTAAATCAGAGGGTTTAGAAAAGGTGTACAAATTGTATAAAACACTGATATTGTTATACCCAGTTCGCGAGCCCCCAAAAGATCTCCAGGAATCGACTCTGTTGCAAAACACATGAGGGTCTTTTTATTGTTAATTACAAGCTGCAGCTTGGGCCTACACAGCCCCACCGCCAAAGCGGTGGGAGCTGAGCGCCCCGGCCCAGGTTAGTGGGGTGATTTATAGATTCTGGTCCATCCCAGCTTGCCCAAGCAGGGGCAATTACTGCCTGGCAAGCATCTATTGGTCAAGGTGTTACATTTTGAATCGATTGGCTATAGGAAGGTTTCCATACTATTAATGACCAGGTGTTTTTCCCTAGGGGGAGGGTCCAGTTTCCTAGCAACTGTATCTCTAGTGGGTGGGGAAAGAACGCAGAGAGGTAGCTCTCCCCTCAGGGAACTTACTGCTATACCGCGCCTACTCTACATAGTGTTAATGATCGCTGCTTATCTTTTTGGTCTCTCAATATCATCTTGTCCATAGGGAAGGTGGTTGCAGGGCGTGTATATATGAATATACAAGGCACAAAAAACAAAATGACTACTATGATGTGGGAGACACAAGTGAACAGTGCTTTTCTTCTCCCTTCAACACTGTGGTTTCTCAAGGAATACAGGATGATGACATAGGAGACCATCAGCATGAGGAAACTCAGTGTACATAGGGTCCCACTATTAGAAACCAGAAGCAGGTTGATCATGTATGTGTCTGAACAGGAAAGTTTCAACAGTGGCTGCAAGTCACAAAAGTAGTGATCAATCTCATTGGGACCACAGAAGGGTAAACTCAAGGCCAGAAATATCTGAACTAAAGAATGAACACAGGATCCCACACAGACTAGAGCTACTAGCACTCCACAGACCTGGTGGTTCATTATGGTCATATAGTGCAGGGGCTTACAAATGGCCACATAGTGGTCAACAGCCATTAAAACGAGGATAAAGATCTCCAGGGAGCCAAAGAAATGGAATGTAAAGACTTGGATTATGCACTCATTGAAGGTGATAGTGGCCTCCTTCAGCAGAGAATCTGCAATTGTTCTGGGAGCTACGGTTGTAGAGAAGCAGGTGTCAGACAAGGATAAGTAGAACAGGAAGAAGTACATGGGACTCCCAAGGGCCTGGCTTGTCTTGATGATAGCAATGATCAGCAGGTTACCTGCTAATGTTCCTATGTAAAAGAACAGGAAAATGGCAAACACTATGTTCTTCCTACTGGGGTCCTATGTCAAGCCGAGAAAAATTGACTCAGTCACATTGATATTCAGCTTCACGGTTCATGAATCAGAAGGAAAGAGTATGAAATGTGTCATCTGCAAGAGATTAAAAAACTATTTTACCACATGGTATGATGGATTATTTTAGAAAAAATATTTATTTCTCTTAAAAATTTTTCTACTTCTTGATTATTTAACTCTTGTTCCCACTCTCTGCTTGAATTTGAAGATCTTTTTCAGTGTCAAGAAAGTTGATGAAATTAACAACTTCTCTATAGCAATCTTTACCACAACCTATGGTTTTAATTAATTTTGTACATCAATTAGTATAAAATGAAATGTACACTTTTATTATTTACTTTATTTTTTATGACAAAAAAAATTGGTGGAAATGACTTACTATTGTATTTTTCTCTATTTAAAAAAAATTTCAGTAGCCTTGCCAGTGATGATGTAAATTTGCCTAGCCCTTACATTCTATAAAATTCCTATTTTCCCTTTATGTTAACATATTTATTATGTACATTTACAATTAATATAACATTCATTTCTAGGCATTGTTTCTTGAAAAGAAGAAGAAATGCCAGTAACCTCCTAAAACCAGTAGTGTCTCCAATCATTCTTCATCATATTTTGTAAATGGTGTGCATAGACAGAAAAAAAAATAGTTCCTTGATAGTAACTATTAAATATCTCAATGTCTAGGTTTCTTCTATTTTTAAAGACCCTTGCTCACAGTCTCTTCACCACCATGCCAATGTTCCCTGTGAAAAACAATGTTCCCCACTCCTCCGTGCCAGAGGGTTTCACCCAGCAGCTGGCACAGGCCATCATCAAGCCAGCACAGTACATCTCAATGCACGTGGTCCCTGACCAGCTCGTGACTTTCAGCAGCTTGAGCCACCTCTGAGCCCTCTGCAGCCTGCACAGCACAGGCAAGAACAGCTGCACCCAGAACTGCACCTAGAGAAAGCTGCTGTGTGCCTGCTGGTCAGCCTGGACCGGATGTACATCAACTATTACAACATGAATGCAGGCAACATGGGCTGAACAGTTCCACCTTCGCTTGAGCGCTGGTCTGACTTACCTGCACCTCTGTTCTTGAAGCCTTACTGCACAAAGTGTTCTGTGTTCATCTGCCTGCAGTGATGTCCAACTTCTGTTTGGGAGAATTAATGGTTTGAGAGAGAGAGAGAGAGAGAGAGAGACTGAGAGAGAGAGAGAATAACTTAGACTATTTATACTGTCTGAGCTTACATTCAAATAAATGGGTATTTTATTATCTACAAGTACATCATTACACAATAAATACCTTCATATCTAGGATAATTTGTTATAGGATCAGGTCATGGTTGTCATCCCAGTAAAGTAATTTACTATTCAAAAAATCTAAAAATTCTACAGTCTCAGGTCACAGGAACGTTGGAAAAGAAAGGTAAGAATAGCTTTAGAGATGCGGGTGGATAGTAGTTTATAATTGTTTTTTTTTTTGTTGTTGTTGTTTTTGATCAACTTATTTTTAGATCTGAAAATTTTTATGATCATATTCAAGCATGAAATATCACTTTTTTCAATAATGTAATTTATAATGATAAAATTTTATAATAGACTTTCAAAGCCAAAACTTTTCTAGCTTTTGCTTATGAAAATATCATCAACACATAGGGACATTTTATGAAAGTAAACTTACAAACAAAACTGTAATTTGTTTATATATATTCTGGAAGGCCCACTAATCCACTGTACTCTTTCTAATCCCGCAGTGGTAAGAGCTGTGAACTGGTTCTTCCAAGTGAAATATTTTATATTACATTTTTAATTCAATAATGCTTATCTAATATTATTAATGTCAGCTATATTATAAATATATTTTCTCATAATCAATTTGTTGTGATTTTTATCATGTATAGTAATAGCAACTACATTCATAATTTAGTAAGCTAATACAAAAATCCAACCTTAAAAATAAAACTAGCAGGCCAATCAGTTCATGTCAGAGACAGTTCCTGTTCCTATTACAATGGAGCCCACTTGGATACCTTGGTTGGATTGGCCTGCTCTTTAATTGCTTCCCCCTGAGGGGAAAGCAGCATTACCAGGCCACAGAAGAAGACAACTCAGCCACTCCTGATGAGACCTAATTGACTAGGATCAGAAGGAAGGAAAAAAAGTCCTCCCCTCAGTGGACTTGGGGAGGGGCATGCATGCAGAGGGTGGAAGAAGGGAGGGATTAGGATGGGAGGAGGGAAAGGACAACAGGGGGCATACAAAGTGAATAAAGTGTAATTAATAAAGAAAAAAATTAAAAAAAAAATAAAATAAAACTGGCATTCTTCAAAATATTTTAATGTGTTTACCATTACTCAGAATTAAAGATCCCATGCTCTGTACAGCATTGTAAAACATGAGATGTTGACTTCCATAAGAATGGCTACGTTAGCATTAAAAACTGAGATACGAATCTTTGATTTTTAGGGCATACAAAGAGAATATTAAATTTGCCTGTTCTATGAGATTTTGTTTGTTTTGGTTTGGGATTTTTGTTGTTGTTTTGGTTTGGCTTTTATTTCTTATTATTTCTTTTATTTTAGTTATGTCTGTAAACCATAGTTCTGCCTGTACCTTTTCAAAAGTTACAATAAATACAATTCTTCAGGTTTTCAACAGGCATTAAAATGTTCTTCAATGTCCTTAAGACAAACAGCACCATAATACAGTGTATCTTCTAGAAACAACTGTACTTACCTTAACCTTTCAAACAAAATGGAGCCACTTTAGGTTGACTATGTTGGTCAGAAAAATGGTAAAACACACACAATGTAGGTGTTGGAGGTGATGGAGATCTTAATAATAGCAAACCAGAAAAGGCAGAGTTCAGAGGAGGGTGAAAATGAGTATCTGGTGGCTCTTTTCAAGAACTGCTGGTGGGAAGAATCTTCTTCTTCTCCAGGATGTTATCTTAAAGAATCGCCTGCTCTGAATTCATTGAAACTAGCTTTGTTACTGTTATTTATAGCTTACCATATTCTGGGAATACTAACCAGTTGCCCCAATTTCTTTAGCCTGCAAGAGCTTAAATTAAAGCATTAAGCCCTTCCCAAGCCTCTCAGACTATGTAACTTAATCTCATGATTAATGCTATCTCAACCAAAAGAACACTGGAAAATTGCCTGAGCAGAGAAACAGAAACTCACTCAATTTAATACCAGTAAGGTCTACTCTCCATATCTAGTTTCATCAATTGTCAGGAAGTTAGTATGTAATCACTCTTTCTGAGTCTTACTAGACAGAAAGCAGGTACATTGTGAAGGCCTTAAGGCTGGTAAGATAATAGCTAACATTTGTGAAGAAGTACCTACTTGGTGAGATATCAGCAACACCTCATACAAGTGATTTTTCCTTCAACTTTTTACATATATTTTACACATCCTCAGTGTCATGGTTGGCCTGAATTTTATATGGGAAGTAGTTTGTCAAGTTCTTAAAGTAAATCTCAGATGCCAGTAAAAGATATGTAACATCATTTTAGAAGTATGTAAAGAGTATATACTGTAATATATACTAATCTGAACAAGTATTGCTCTTACTCATAAAAAAGCCAACACTTCACACAAGCTTTGTCAAGATCATTATTCCCGTTTACCCTTTCTCCAAGTTTTACCTAGACATAAAATCTTTTAAGGGTTGGGTGCACATAGATAGTTTTTGCTTAGCTTAATCTTATTTAGCCACTTCGCACGATAATATTTAGATAATGTTTCCATAGTTTGGCACCACCTGAAATAATAATAAACTTTAATATATTAAATGCATCCTTTTCTTCCCACACAATAATGATGGCCATTTACATATCCATTTCTTTTTTAAATTTTTTATTTAACTTTTATTAATTACACTTTATTTATTTTGTATCCCCCCATAAGCCCCTCCCTCTTCCCCTGCCAATCCCCCCATACCTCCCCTTCTTCATGCATGTCCCTCCCGAAGTCCACTGATAGGGGAGGTCCTCCTCTCCTTTCTGATCTTACTCTATCAGTTCTCATCAGAAATGGCTGCATTGTCATCTTCTGTGGCCCGGTAAGGCTGCTCCCCCCTCAGGGGGGTGATCAAAGAGCAGGCCAATCAGATTATGTCAGAGGCAGTCCCTCTTCCCATTACTATGTAACCCACTTGTACACTGAACTGCCATGTGCTACATCTGTGCAGGAGTTCTAGGTTACCTCCATGAATAGTCCTTGGTTGGAGTATGAGTCTCTGGGAAGTTCCCTGTGTTCAAACTTTCTTCTTCTGTTGCTCTCCTTATGGAGTTCCTGTCCTCTCCAGCTCTTATTATTTCCCACTTCTTACATAAAATTCCATTCACTCTGCCCGAGACAGTTGGCCATCAGGCTCAGCATCTCCTTTGATAGTCTGCAGGGCAGAGCCTTTCAGAGGCCCTCTGTGGCAGGTTCCTAGGTTGTTTCCTGTTTTCTTCTTCTTCTAATGTCCATCATCTTTGCCTTTCAGGATGGGATTGAGCATTTTAGTTAGGGTCCTCTCTTTTGCTTAGTTTGTTTAGATGTAGAGATTTTAGTGGGTTTATCCTATTTTGTATGTTTATATGAGTGAGTATATACTGTGTGTGTCTTTTTGCATTTGGGACAACTCACTCAGGATGATCCCTTCCAGGTCCCACCATTTACCTGCAAATTTCATGATTTCCTTATTTTTCATTGCTGAGTAATACTCCATTGTATAGATGTACCACAATTTCTGCATCCATTCTTCAGTTGAGGGGCATCTAGGCTGTTTGCAGTTTCTGGCTATTACAAATAAAGATGCTACAAACATGGTTGAGCAAATGTCCTTGTTGTGTACTTGAGCCTCTTTTGGATATATGCATAGGAGTGGTATGGCTGGATCTTGAGGAAGCGCTATTCCTAGTTGTCTGAGAAAGCGCCAGATTGATTTCCAGAGTGGTTGTACAAGTTTACAATCCCACCAACAGTGGAGAAGGGTTCCCTTTTCCCCACAACCTCTCCAGCATGTGTTGTCACTTGAGTTTTTGGTCTTGGCCATTCTGATGGGTGTAAGGTGAAATCTCAGGTTTGTTTTGATTTGCATTTCCCTGATGGTTAATGAGGTTGAGAATTTCTTTAAGTGCTTCTCTGCCATTGGATATTTCTCTACAGAGAGTTCTCTGTTTAGCTCTGTTCCCCATTTTTTAAGTGGATTACTTGGTTTGCTGCTTTTCAGCTTCTTTAGTTCTTTATATATACTAGATATGAGTCCTCTGTCAGATAAAGAGTTGGTGAAGATTCTTTCCCAATCTGTAGGCAGTCGTTTTGTTTTCATGATTGTGTCCTTTGCTTTACAGAAGCTTTTCAGTTTCATGAGGTCCCATTTATTGATTGTTGCTCTTAGAGCCTGTGCTGTTGGTGTTCTGTTCAGGAAGTAGTCTCCTGTACCAATGAGTTCTAGGGTATTCCCCACTTTTTTTTTTCTAGACGATTTAATGTGTCTGGTTTTATGTTGAGATCTTTGATCCACTTGGACTTCAGTTTTGTGCAGGGTGATAAGTATGGATCTATTTGCATTTTTCTACATGTAGACATTCAGTTGGACCAGCACCATTTGTTGAAGATGCTATCTTTTTTCAAATGTATGGTTTTGGTATCTTTGTCAAAACTCAGGTGTCCACAAGTGTGTGAGTTAATTTCTGGGACTTCTGTTCGGTTCCATTGATCCACCATTCTGTTTCTCTGCCAGTACCATGTAGTTTTTATAACTGTTGCTCTATAGTACAGCTTCAGATCAAGGATGGAGATACCTCCAGAAGTTCTTTTATTGTAGAGGATTGTTTTAGCAATTCTGGGTTTCTTGTTATTCCATATGAAGTTGAGAATTTTTCTTTCCATGTCTGTAAAGAATTGTGTTGGCAATTTGATGGGAATTGCATTAAATCTGTAGATTGCTTTTGGTAAGATGGCCATTTTTACTATGTTAATGCTGCCAAGCCATGAGAATGGGAGATCTTTCCATCTTCTCATATCTTCTTCTAATTCTTTCTTCAGAGACTTGAAATTTTTTTCATACAAGTCTTTGACTTGCTTGGTTAGGGTTACACCAAGGTACTTTAAGTCATTTGTGGCTATTGTGAAGGGTGTTGTTTCCCTAATTTCTTTCTCAGCCCTTTTGTCTTTTGTACACAGGAGTGGTACTGATTTTTTTGAGTTAATTTTGTATCCTGCCACTTTGCTGAAGGTGTTTATCAGCTGTATGAGTTCCCTGGTAGAGTTTTTGGGGTCACTCATGTATACTATCATATCATCTGCAAATAGTGTTAATTTGACTTCTTCCTTTCCAATCTGTATCCCCTTGATCTCCTTCAACTGTCTTATTGCTCTAGCAAGGACTTCCAGCACTATGTTGAAGAGATATGGAGAGAGTGGGCAGCCTTTTCTTGTCCCTGATTTCAGTGGGATCGTTTTAAGTTTCTCTCCCTTCAGTTTGATGTTGGCTATAGGTTTGCTGTATATTGCTTTTACTATGTTTAGATATGTGCTTGTATCCCTGATCTCTCCAATACTTTAAACATGAATGGATGTTGGATTTTGTCAAATGCTTTTTCAGCATCTAGGGAGATTATCATGTGTTTTTTTTTTCTTTCAGTTTGTTAATATGGTGGATCACATTGATGGATTTCTGTATATTGAACCACCCGTGCATACCTGGGATGAAGCCTACTTGGTCATGGTGGATAATATCTTTGATGTGTTCTTCTATTCGGTTTGCAAGTATTTTGTTAAGTATTTTTGCATCAATATTCATAAGGGAGATTGGCCGGAAATTCTCTTTTTTTGTTGAGTCTTTGTGAGGTTTAGGTACCAAGGTGACTGTAGCTTCTTATAATGAATTTGGTAATGTTCCTTCTCTTCCTATTCTGTGGAATAGTTTGAAGAGAATTGGAGTTAGCTCTTCTTTGAAGGTCTGGTAGAATTCAGCGCTGAAGCCATCTGGTCCTGGGCTTCTTTTGGATGGGAGACTTTTGATGACTGCTTCTATTTCTTTGGGGGATATAGGTCTATTTAGTTGATTTACCTGGTCCTGATTCAGCTTTGGTAAGTCAGATCGATCAAGAAAATTGTCCATTTCATTTAGATTTTCAAATTTTGTGGCATATATACTTTTGAAGTAAGTCCTAATGATTGTTTGGATTTCCTCAGTGTCTGTAGTTATATCCCGCTTTTCATTTCTGATTTTGTTGATTTGGGTGGTGTCTCTCTGCCTTTTAGTTAGCTTGGCTAAGGGTTTGTCGATCTTGTTGATTTTCTCAAAGAACCAGCTCTTGGTTTCATTGATTCTTTGAATTGTTTTATTTGTTTCCAATTGATTGATTTCAGCCCTGAGTTTGATTATTTCCAGCCGTCTACTCCTTCTTGGTGTGTCTGCTTCTTGTTTTTCTAGGGTTTTTAAGTGAGCCATTAAGGTGCTTGAATGAGCTGTCTCGAATTTCTTCTTGCAGGCACTTAGTGCTATGAACTTTCCTCTTAGCACTGCTTTCATTGTTTCCTACAAGTTTGGGTATGTTGTGTCTTCATTTTCTTTCTTTCTTTCTTTCTTTTTTTTTTGAGGGCCCAAATCAGAATTCAATCTGATTTGAATTAAGGGTTGGCACCTTAATCTATGACTTCTATCCTCAAGAGTTATGAGAAATAAATTTTTGTTCTTAACAAGCCATTTAGTCTGTAGTAACTTTTTTTTAAATTTTACTTATTTATCAGTTACATTTTATTAACTCTGTTTCCCAGCCATGTCCAGATCCCTCATTCCCTCCCAGTCCCTCCCTCCCTCCCTCCCTCCCTCCCTCCCTCCCTCCCTCCCTCCCTCCCTCATCTCCACCATGCCCCTTTCCAAGTCCACTGATGGGGGGGACCTCCTCGTCATTCATCTGATCCTGTTTTATCAGGTATCTTCAGGATTGGCTGCAAAGCCCTCCTCTGTGGCCTATCAGGACTGTGTCTTCATTTTCTTTGAGTTCTAGGAAGACTTTAATTTCTTTCTTTATTTCTTCCCTGACCCAGCTGTCATTCAGTAACAAGTTTTTCATTTTTCATGTCTGTGTAGGCTTTTTGCAATTTCTGTTGTTGTTGAAGTCCAGCTTTATTCCATGGTGATCAGACAAGATACAAGGGATTATTTCAATCTTCTTGTATCTGTTTGGGCTTGCTTTGTGACCAACTATATGGTCTATTTTGGAGAAGGTTTCTTGAGGTGCTGAGAAGAAGGTAAATTCTTTTGTGTTTGGGTGTAAAATTCTGTAAATATCTGTGAGGTCCATTTGATTCATGACCTTTGTCAGAGACATTATTTCTTTGTTTAATTTCTGTTTTGTTGACCTGTCCTTTGTTGAGAGTGGGGTGTTGACGTCTCCCACTATTAATGTGTGGGGATCTATGTGTGGTTTTAATTTTATCAATGTTTCTTTTACAAATGTGGGTGCTCTTGTATTTGGGGCATAGACGTTCAGGATTGTGATGTCTTCCTGGTGGAATTTTCCCTTGATGAGTATGAAGTGTCCTTCCCCATCTCTTTTGATTAATTTTGGTTGAATGTCTATTTTATCAGATATTAGAATGTCTACTCCTGGTTGCTTCTTGTGTCCATTTGCTTGGGAAGTCGTCTTCCAACACTTTACCCTCAGGTAATGTCTAGCTTTGTGTCTTAGGTGTGTTTCTTGTATGCAACAGATTGCTGGGTTTTGTTTATGTATCCATTCTGTTAGTCTGTGTCTTTTTACTGGACAGTTTTGTCCATTTTTGTTGAGAGATATTAATGATCAGTGGCTGTTAGATCCTTTGATTTTGATGTTGGCTGTGGTCATACTGTTGTGTGCTTGGTTGCTTTTTGTTTTACTGTAGTAAGTTTAATTGTTCCCTGTGTTTTCTAGAAAGAAGCTAATTTTCTTGGGTTGTATTTTCTCTTCCAGTTTCTTCTGTAATGCTGGATTTGTGTGTAGGTATTGTTGAAATTTGTTTTCATCTTTGAACATCTTGTTTTCTCTGTCTATGATGACTGAGAGTTTTGCAGGGTATAGTAGCCTGGGCTGACATCTGTGTTCTCTTAAGGTCTGCATGATATCTGTCCAGGCCTTTCTGGCTTTCCTAGTCTCTGTTGAAAATTCAGGTGTGATTCTATTAGGTTTGCCATTATATGTTACTTGGCCTTTTTCCCTTGCAGCTTTTAGTATTTTTTCTTTTTTCTGTATACTTACTGTTTTGATTATTATGTGGCAGGAGGATTTTGTTTTCTGGTTAAATTTGTTGGGTGTTCCGTAGGCCTCATGTATTCTTATTGCCTTCTCCTTTAACTTAGGGAAATTTTCTTCAATGATTTTGTTGAAAATATTTTCTGAGCCTTGGAGAAGGGAGTCTTCTTTTTCCTCTATACATATTATTCTTAGGTTTTATCTTTTCATATTGTCTTGGATTTCTTGGATGGTCTGTGTTAGGAATTTTTTAGATTCAACATTTTCTTTGACAGATACATCAATTTCTTCCATTGTATTTTTTACACCTGAGATTCTTTCTTCCATCTCTTGTAGTCTGTAGTTGTAAGTTGGTTATGCTTACCTCTGTAGTTCCTGTTTTCTTCCCTAAATTCTTCCTCTCCATTATTTCCTCCATTTGTGTTTTCTTTAATTTCTCCAGTTCTATCCTCAAATCTTGAGTTGTTTTGTTTACTTCCTTCACCTGTCTGATTGTATTTTCCTGTTTTTCTTTTATGTCCTTCAACCCTGTTTCTTTTATTTCTTTCCGTGATTTAATTATTTCTTCTCTGAAGGCCACAAACTGTTTGGCTGCATCTTCCTGTATTTCTTCACAGATGGCCATAATCTGCTTGTCTTTAACTTCATCCATTTCTTTATGGATAGCCATGATCTGCTTGGTTTTATCTTCCTCTAATTCTTTACATATTCTATTTGTTTCCTCTATTATTCTCTTCATCAGCATAGATGTAAGGTCATCTTCTTGATTTTCTATTATGCTGGGTTGTCCAGGGCTGCTTGCCCCTGGATGGCTGGGTTGTGGAGATGCCATATTGCTCTGTCTTTTGTTGGTTGAGCTTTACGCTGACCTCTACCCATTGGGCTGTTTTAGGTATTGGCTGTTAATTTCTGTGCTTCCTGGAGTCCTGTGGTAGGGAGAATCCCCTTGGCAGAAGATGATTTTTCCGGAAGGAGTCCTCCTCTGCTTTTGGGGTATGGTCACTGTATGGCCAGTGTTTCTCAGGAATTGCCACTGCTCACCTCAGGTGTATAGACCTGAGTAGTAGCTGTGGTCTTTGTTAGGCAGAGGAGCCTCTCCTCTTACCCATAAAAGTTCTCAAGACAGCTGCCCCATTGCTGGATTTCTTGTTCTGAATTTAGTGAGCTGCTGCTGTTGTTACAGTGTACCAGGTACAGTCCTCTTGAAGAACCTGCTGATTCCCTAGCTTTGGGTTTTCTCCCAACAGGGAAACTCAGTCTGGTATCCTGGGGCACACAGTTCTGTCCGGGAAAGTGAGAGGAGCGCCCAGCAAGTCTCTGGGCCAGAGGCTGAGTGCTCTGCTCTGGGCCTAGAGAATGTGCCCATAGGTTGAGATGGCGCCTGGGGGTCCTGCTCTGGTCTGGAGGCTGTGCACTCCTTTCTAGGCTGGCAACTGAGGGCTCCATTCTGAACTGGAGACTGGGCACCTCCCTCTGGGCTGGAAGCTGTGTGTCCCTGTCTGGAATGGCAGCTGTGGGCCCCGCTTTGGCCCAGAGGTTCTATGCTCTGGTCTGGGTTGGCAGTGTATGTCCCTTCTGGGCCAGAGGCTGTGCATGCCTCTCTGGGCTGGCAACTTCGGGCTCTGCTCTGGGTCGGATGGACGCTTGGTGCCTCACTCTGGCCAGAGGCTGTGTGTCCTGGTCCTGGATGGCGGCTGGGGCTGCAGGAGGCTGTGTGCGCCGAGCTCAGCGGTGGGTGAGCTCCCCGGTCTACAGGACCTTTTCCAGGTATTGACTGGGTGACCTGAGGTCGGTCCCAATTAATTTGCACACCATAGGCTTTCCTCTCACCTGGCAATCATGAACACTGGTGTTTTAGGTCCCTGGGTTCAGTCTCCTGGTCACTGTGCCAACACTGCTGTCCTGTTCCTCAGACAATGTCCTCCTGGAGCCGCCATCTTTACATATCCATTTCTTAAAAGGAATTCATTGATCTCTGAGAATTGATTTACTCCAAAGATAGCATTTCATATTTATCATAGCAGTAAATCTTTAAAAGTATAGTAGGCTATTAAATTTATACTCTTTATCCAATGGCTAGTAGAGTATTCTAATCATATACTCACATAAGTATATGTATCAAATACATTTATCAAATCTGTAATGATGTATCTTTTAACTCACAAATAATGTAAAAATTATTTCACATTATTTGAAATAATTTTCACCAGCTACATAAGTTGCATCTGTCCAGAACCTTTTGAAAGCAGCTTTCCCACAGGGTACTGAAAGAAAAAAAAATATTTCTTTCCTCCAGAGGGACTATGTTCACACATAATGGTACAAGACACTGATGTTGTGGGCAGCATTATCACCTAGAGTTTCCCTTCTTCAGCTAATCAAAAATATTTCAGAGGCTATGATCCATCTAATTTGAGGTCTCTGATTAGACTATAACAATATTAAATGAATCATCCTTGAATTCAGTAACAGAATTAGGTTGTTGTCATTTGTATCAAAGCTGCCAGAGGATAGAAATAAATGTATAGAAATATAATTAATAAAAGAGATTTCGGATCATGAATCCCTGCTTCAATAAACTACTGTAAACTAGCTATGCTATGCTAAGGAAGGGAGCAGGCAGGGAAGAAGATATTGTAATTCCCATAGAGAACTTGCAAGGTGTTTGTAAATATTACTAGGGAGGGAAGTGTTGAATGATGAAACCAGAAGTCTGTTCTAAGAACTATAGAAGATTCCTTTCAAGATTTCAAAATTGTTAATTTTGCTGAGGATTGGAATAAATACCGAGCTCTGAATCCCACATTAAGAAAAAATTATTTCCATTTTTTTTACTAAAATGTCATTGAAAACAGATGGTCCCTTCCTTTTTCAAGGTTAATTAGTCTTAGATTCTTAGAATTATTTTTTAATATTTATGTTAAAGTAGATCTATCAAAAATGACAATAAATCAAGTTTGGATCATCCTGCAAACATTCTAACTAATAGACTCACGGTTTATGCATAGAGATCCTGTAAGTTGCACGGAAGGTGGGAATGTCATGGGTATTGCAAGGGAGTTACAAAGTCATTACATCCACTATAAAATCATTCACTCTTCCCACCCCTATCTTACTCAGTATACATCCTGACCTTAAAAGGAGAGTCCCTACCCTACCCTAACATTGTTTCTTCTCAGCTAACCTTCCCATTTTGACTGTCTGCCTAAGCTCTGATTCTAGTACCCCAGACTTCAGTAGAATTCAGTATGAATAAGCCAATAAAAAGAAATTGAAGTGTGTGGAAACTTACAAGCAAGGAAATAACATTTAAGCTAACCTGGGACTTAAAGCATTAAAGAGAAATGACATTCCATCAGAAATGTTTTTGCTGTCACAATAATTGATGAATGCTGCATTTAGAAGCAGGAAAGAGACATCCTGCAGCTTTTGAGACAGTCACAAATAATTCTGAATTAGCCTCTTTCTGTCTGACCTTGTAATGTCCTACTGGATTCTTTCCAGAATATACAGCTTATCAGCATGAGTATCACACTTTTTGCATCCTCTTTTTACACTGACCATCTATGATTTGTCAGGGTCATGTTAAAATTTTTAGGAAGGACATTTCATACTCTTATTTCAAACCAGTAAGTCTGGTCTATGTTTTTTTTAATAATTATTTTTTTTCTTTTTTAAATAATTATTACTTACAATCTATTCAATTTGTATCCTGACTGTAGCCCCCTCCATCGTCTCTTCCCATCCCAACCTCCCTACCTCCTCTCACTATATGCCCTTCCTCTAGTCCACATAGAGGGGAGGTCCTTCTCTTTTGTTTGATCCTAGACTATCAGGTCTCATCAGGACTGGTTGCATTGTCTTCCTCTGTTTCCTGACAAGACTGCAACTCTCATGGGGAGATGATCAGAGAACCTGTCACTGAGTTCATGCCAGAGAAAACCCCTGCTCCTCTTACTAAGGACCCCACTTGGAACTGGGTGGATGGGCTACATCTGAGCCTAAGATTTATGTCCTCTCCATGCATTGCCCTTGGTTAAAGTATTGATCTCTGGAGGCCCCCAGAGCTCATTCTTTGGCTCTGTCAGTCTTCTTTTGGAGCCCCTGTCCCCTCCAAGTCTTTCTATCTTCCCCTTCTTTCCTAAGACTCTGCACACTCTGCCCAAAGTGTGACTATGAGTCTCAGCTTCTGCTTCGATACATTGTTCAGTAGTCTTTCAGAGGCCATCTATGGTAGGCTCCTGTCCTGTTCACTGTCTTCTGCTTCCAATGTCTACAGCATTTGTCCTTCTGAACAAGGATTGAGACTTTTCCTTAGGGTCTTCCTTGTTGTTTCACTTCTTTAGGAGCATAGGTTTTTATATGTTTATCCTATATTATATGGATAAATGCCATATAATATACCATGTGTGTCTTTCTTCTTCTGGGTTACCTCACACAAGATGATCTTTTCTAGTTCCCACCACTTGCCTGGAAATTTCATGATTTCCTTGTTTTTAATAGCTGAGTTGTATTCCATTCTGTAATGTATCAAATTGTGTATATTTAAATTGCGTAAATATATCACAATTTCTTTATCCATTTCTCTGTTAAGGGACATTTAGGTTGTTTCCATTTCTGGCTGTTATGAACAGAGTTGCTACAAACATGGTTGAGCAAATGTCCTTGTTGTACAGTTGAGCATATTTTGGATATATGCCTAGTAGTGCTATAGCTGCATCTTCGTATGACTCTTTGGTATGCTTGGTATGACCAAGCATTTGAAAGACCCATATGAAAATAACTTCAAGTTTCTGAAGAAAGAAATTGAAGAAGTTATCAGAAGATGGAAAGATCTCCCATGCTCATGGATCGGTAGGATTTACATACTGAAAATGGCCATCCTACCAATCAGCAGATTCAATGCATTTCCCTTCAAAACACCAACACAATTCTTTACAGAACTTGAAAGAACAGTTCTCAATTTCATATGGAAAAACAAAAAGCCCAGAATTGCTAAAGCAATCCTGTACAGTAACAAATCTTCTGGAAGTATCTCCACCCCTGATCTCAAGCTATAGAGCAACAGTAATAAAAACTGCATGATCCTATCATAGAAACAGAATGGTGGATCACTGGAATCAAGGAGAAGCCTAGAAATAAACCCACATACCTACAGATACCTAATTTTTGAAAAAGAAGCCAAAACAATACAATGGAAAAAAAGTAGCATATTCAACAAATGGTTCTGGTCTAACCAGTTATCTACATGTAGAAAAATGTGTGTAGATACATATTTATCACCCTGAACTAAAACTAAAGTCTAAGTGGATCAAAGACCTCAACATAAAACCAGAAACACTAAACCTGTTAGAAGAAAAAGTGGGAAAGAGCCTGGAATTCAGTGGCACAGGAGACAACTTCCTGAACAGAACACCAACAGCACAGGTTCTAAGAGCAGCAATCAATAAATGGGACCTCATGAAACTGAGAATCTTCTGCAAAGCAAAACTTTCATCAAAATAAAACAACAGCCTATAGACTGAGAAAGGATTTTCACCAACCCTATATCTGACAGAGGGCTAATATCTAGAATATGTAGAGAACTCAAGAAGTTAAACACCAACAAACCAAGTTATCCAATTAAAAAATGGGGTACAGAGTTAAACAAAACTCTCAATAGAGGAACATCAAATGGTAGAAAAACGCTGATAGAAATGTTCAATGTACTTATTTATTGGGGAGATGCAAAGCAAAACAACCCTGAGATTTCACCTTATACCCATCACAACACATGCTGGAGAGGATATAGAGAAAAGGTAACCCTCCTCCACTGCTGGTGGGAATGTAAATTTGTACAACCACTTTGGAAATCAATCTGGTGCTTCTTCAGAAAATTGGGAATAGTGCTACTTCAAGATCCAGTTATACCACTCCTAGACATATATCCAAAATATGCTCTACTATACAACAAGGACATTTGCTCAGCCATGTTCACAGCAGCTCTATTTGTGATACAATTCTTAGATAAAATAATTTTAAAATGACTAGAAAACTTGAGGTGAATTGAGTCAGAACTTGGTAGAGGAAAAGAATAGAGTAGGCAAGCTATAGATAGTTGAAATTTCTTGTAGAGTGAACAAGTATCGACAACTATGCTTTCTAAGTTCCATATCAAGAAAGCAGACAGACTCAATGACAATCTTTAAATGGTCACGTGGTCAGTGGCGGTGTCTTCTGAGAGGTTGCCTCGCATGCAAGGGAGCACAGTTTAAGATCTGGACCTTTGTCTGTAACAGGGAGCTGGAAAGAGAAGAAAAAGAAAGGGGTTCTGGGTGGGAAGGCAGAAAGCAGGCCAACTTAGCAGTGAGGGTCTGTAACCAACTCCATTAGTCAGAAGGTCTGGCATAAATAAATGGCTACCTCTTCCAGGAGACAGACCTCCATCTTAACATGTTTTCATGTAGATCACGCTTCCTTTTTCCTTCTGGAGTCTTGTTCTGCAGAGGTTCTAAAGACAGATTTTCTTCCTCTCATAAGTCTTCAGACCCAGCTGGCCTGCTGATGCTCCCTGGTGTCCTTGTCAATGGCTATTATCAACTGAATGATCCGACTGCAAAGAGATTACTGGGGATTTACCATGATATTTCAAAATATGAGGAGCAAGTTTGTTGCTTTCTTCTTCTATAAAATGAAGGAGTTAACAAGGACACATGGAATTGCCCCCAAAGTCATTACTAAGTTGGTGTCTGGCCTCAATAACTTTCAATCCTACTAATTATTTTTTAAAAAATATTTTAAATTAATTTTATTTATATATTTATTTATTACAATTTATTTATTTTGTATCCACCTGAAGCCTGCTCTCTTGTCTCCTTCTGGTCCCACTCACCCACCCTTTTCTCCCCCAAGCCCTTTCCTTAATCCCCTGATAAGGGAGGTCTTCATCCCCTTCTATCTGACCTTAGCTATCAGGTCTCATCAATGCTTGCTGTATCATCTTTCTCTGTGGCCTGGCAAGGCTGAACACCACAGTGGGAGGTAATCAAAGAGGTTGCCACTGAGTTCATGTCAGAGTCAGCCCCTGTTCCCCTTACTTGCAAACCCACTTGGAAACTGAGCAGCCAATGGGCTTCCTTTGAACAGGGGGTCTAGGTCCTTTCCATGCATGGTCCTTAGTTGGAGTATAGGTCTCTACAGCCCTCCTGGGCCTAGGTGTTTGGGCTCTGTTGTTCTCCTTGTTGAGTTCATGTTCCCTCCAGTTCTTCCTCTTCTTCCATAAGGATTCCGGCACTCTGCCCACAGTTTGTCTATGAGTCTCAGTATCTCCTTTGATATCTTGGTGGGTAGAGTTTTTGGAGGTCCTCTGTGGAAGGCTCTGTTCTGTTCTTTGTTTTCTCCTACTTCCAATATCTATCCTGTTTGCCCTTCTGATCAGTACTGGTTTCAATGTCCTCCTCTGTGGCCTAGCTAGGCTGCTCCTCCCAGAGGGGGTGGAGAGGTCAAAGAGCTAGCCACTGAGTTCATGTCAGACACAATCCCTGTTCCCCTAACTAGGGAAACCCACTTAGATACTTAGCTGCAATGGGCTACATCTGGGTAGGGGTTCTAGATTATATCTATGTTTGGTCCTTGGTTGGATAATCAGTCTCAGACAAACCCCTGTGCCCAGATATATTTGGTCTTTGTGGAACTCTTGTCCTCTCCAGGTCTTACTATCTCCCTGTTCTTTTTTAAGATTCCCTGCACTCTTCCCAAAGTTTGTTTATATGAATCTCAGTATCTACTAGTATGGAGTTGTAATAGGTCCTAGCAAGGAGTCAACTTCTATTGTTGTGTTGAATGAGTATGGTATATGTTAAATGTCTTCTTAAGTTCTGTTTTTATGTCAATCATACTGTTGTCATCAATTTTGTTCATGGAAAAATGTATTTAGATAATTGGAGGCAGGCAATTACAATATGGAATCAGAACTGATTAAAAAAAAAAAGACTAAAATAGATGAATCTTGCTCTGGCCCTAAGCTAAGTGTTCAGAAATGGTTCATACAGATATCAACTTTTTTGATACACTGCTAGGTAGAGTCTTTCAGGGGCCCTCTGCAGTAGGCCCATATCCTGTAACTTTTTTTCTCCTACGTCCAATGCACATCCCATTTGTCTTTTTAAGTGAGGATTGATCATCTTACCCCAGGTCCTCTTTCTTGTTTATCTTCTTTAGGTGTAAAGATTTTATTATGTTTATCATAGCTTATAGGACTATATGAGTGACTATATATCATGTGTGTCTTTCTCCTTCTGGGATACCTCACTCAAAATGATCTTTTCTAGATCCGACCATTTGCCTGCAAATTTCATGATTTCCTCGTTTTTGATTGCTAAGTAGTAGTCCATTGTGTAAAAATACCACAAGTTCTGTATCCATTCCTCCGTTGAGGGACATCTGGGTTGTTTCCAGGTTCTGGCTATTACAAATAAAGCTGCTACAAACATGATTGAGCAAATGTCCTTGTTGTGTACAGATACAAAGACTCATAACCAAACCTTTGGCAGAGTACAGGGAATCATAAGAAAGAAGGGGAGTTTGTATGATGTGGAAAGGATAGGAGCTCGACAAGGACCAAATATATCTGGGCACAGGGTCTTTTCTGAGACTGACACTCCACCAAGGACCATGTATGGATATAACCTAGAACCTCTGCTTGGATGAAGCCCATAGTAGTTCAGTAACCAATTGTTTTCCCATAGTAAGGAGAACAGGGACTATTTCTGACAGGAACTCAATGGCAGGCTCTTTGACCTCCCCATCCCCCCAAGGGAGGAGCAATCCTGCTAGGCCATAGAGGAGGGCAGCCAGTTCTGAAGATACCTGAAAAAACAGGGTCAGATGAAAGGGAAGGAGGTCCTCCCCAATCAGTGGACTTGGAAAGGGGCAGGGAGGAGAGGAGGGAAGGAGAGAGGGCTTGGGAGGGAATGTGGGAGTGGCATACAGCTGGGATACAGAGTTAATAAAATGTAACTAATAATAAAAAAAATAAAATTAAAAAAAGAAAACCTGGAATAAATTAGTGTAGGTGAACAACATTTTAGGACTCTAACAATTTCTAATAAATTGTGATGCCATAACTTAAAATAAATTAGAAAGTAATTAATGTGAAAATAAATAAATAAATAAATAAATAAATAAATAAATAAAAAACAGATATCAACTTTTCTAGGGCTCAAGGAACATCTTCGAAGAGGTTAAGGAAAAATGTAAGAGCTTTAAGAGTGAGAGGAAAACAGAGTACTGACTAGTAACATTTGGGTCAGTATAGAAGCATTGGTTATCATAAATAGATGTTGCTATGGTGGCACAGAGAATGATTGCCCCGTATTTATGGCAATAAGAGGACAATACTTCCATGGATTTCTGGTACCATTATTATCATTAACAAATAAATCAACATCTCAAAATAAATTTATCAGAAAATAAATTTTATAAAGAATACAAAAACGTAGAAAAGGAATTCCAGTTCAATAACATTTTTATTCAATATTATAACATCATATCCC
Source organism: Meriones unguiculatus (assembly GCF_030254825.1). NCBI lineage: Eukaryota > Metazoa > Chordata > Mammalia > Rodentia > Muridae > Meriones > Meriones unguiculatus. Next base: position 86,769,899 of record NC_083351.1, read on the forward strand.
CCAGATTTTATATCTGAGAAAGGAAAACAAATCATTGCATGATGTCTTTTTTCTTGTGCTTTGTCTTTCGGATAGTATAGACTCTTCTTGTGACTCCTTCTCTAAATCATCAAATGTCCCAAGTAGGAAAGGCATGTGCAGATTCATCATTCAAGCACACATCTACACATTCTTCTTTATCACTCAAAATCCCAGTGTTCCAAGGAAAAATGTCACACTGTGTCAAGCAAAAATCATATGCATAAATAATGCAGAGCTAATTTAATTTTGGAAGGGGAAAATATTCCTCTTTAATATTGTAGACTTTTGAACAGTTACGTATTTGAAGGAATGATTTAGATGAATGACAAACTGTGTTGACTTAATTATTCTCTCCTTTCCCATTTCCTATATGACTCTAAGAGAAGAATATTTCAGTGAGGGAATCATGTACAGAGTGAATTCCCTGAGTAGAGGGAAATTTCTAAACAAAGGAAATTAAAACACTGAATTGAGATAGAGAATGCTTAGTGGCAATACTATATAAGTCACAGGAAAAGCTGGAAGTACAGTTGCAATTTCAGTGCAGAAAAAAAGTGAGTTTTTGAAAGGAAATGTGAAAAGGCAGGATTCCATTTTCTCTTTGATAAGTAAATGGAGATATTTGCTGATGGTTTTCATTTTTTCTAAAAATTATTTCTCATATATAACTTTAAATGACATTAGACTATAATTTGAAATTAGAAGCAAAGTACATATAATGATAAAAAAGTTGTGGTTGTAACTCAGTGATAATATTGCATGTTGAGAATATGTAAAATCTCTGTTAAATATTACATCGTTTTACATGCACCATAAAAATGTACTCATGTGACTAATGCAAACTGTAACCAGGAAGATTTACACTGGCAGTTGTGCTCTCTGAATTTCCCAAATTCCAAAGCCTGTAAGCATAACTCCATACATATTCAAGCATAGTGGGTTTGGAGATTATAGAGTTAAACTTAAACCTGCTCTGAGAGGGGTGCCAAGGGGAAGAGAGGAAAATATGGGAGCTTAATGTGCTTAAAGTATATTATGTATATGTATGAAAATGCCCTTATGTAATCCAGTATTTTATAATGAATATAAGACAAAAGGAAAATTCAATAATAATGAAATAGTAAAGACAAACAAATGAGAAAATTGGATTAAATTTCTACCAATAACAACAGGGTCTCATAGATTTTGGGAGACAGAGGATTGTAGTGGTTAAAGTGGTTGAAGATGTCCGTGGCTGGGAAAGGAACCTAGGGCTTTCTCATTGTACGTGTGTACTCTACCAAGGCCTTTCTTGCAGCCTTCCCACAACCTGCTCACCTGGGATCACCTTGACCCATGTAGAGTCGACACAGCAGCTTCTTTGACTCATAGCTCCCTCCCTCCCAAACAGCTCGAGATTTCTGCCACCTTTCTAAGGAGAGCTGGCCTGGGAACAGAGGGTCAGAAACAAAGATTGCTTCAGTTATCTTAACTCTGAATGTGACATCCGAGACCATACCTTGTGCATGGCGCTTTTCATCTCACTGTTTCTCAGGGTGTAGATGAGGGGATTCAACATGGGAGCAAGCACAGTGTAAAACACAGAAATTTCTTTATCCTTATTCTCACTTCCTGCAGGTAAAACATAGGTATAAATACAGGGCACAAAAAATATAACTACAGCCATTATGTGAGAACTACAGGTTGAGAGAGCTTTCTGTCACCCCTCTGATGATTTTGTCCTCAAATGATACAAAATGAGTATGTAAGAAGCCACTAGTACAAGAAAAATGGCAACAACCACCATCCCAGAGTTGGCAATTACTAAGATACTAATAACACAAATATCTTTACAGACCAGCTTCAAAAGAGGTTTTATATCACACAAGTAGTGATTGATGTGGTTGGGACCACAGAAAGGCAGACTGAGCACCATGAGCAGTAAAGCAATAGAATGCCAGAACCCCACTGCCCAGGCGGTGAAAATCAGCACATCACATCTCCTCCTGTTCATGATAACCATGTAGTGCAGGGGTCTGACAATGGCAACATAGCGGTCCAAGGCCATAGACATCAAGATGAAGATTTCCACACCTGCCAGCAAATGGGCAGTAAAGAGCTGGGTCATGCATTCATTATAGGAAATGTTTTTTCTTGCTGCGGCCAAGTCCCTGATGAGCCTGGGAACCACAGTAGAAGTGTAGCAGAGGTCCATGAGGGAGAGGTGGCATAGAAAGTAATACATTGGTTGTTCTATCAAGTGGCTGCATGTGACGGTGATTAGAATGACAGAGTTCCCCATTAAGACAGCCAGATAACAAAGCAGAAACAGCAGAAAGAACAGCAGTTCTATTTGTCTATTTTCCCAAAGGCCCATAAAAACAAACTCTGTGACATTTTTATGATTTTCCATGAATTCTAGGTGAGTACACATACACAGGTGAGTCTTAGATCATCTGAAATTAAACAAAAAGGTTTTAGTTTTAAAGAAATATTTTTTATTTTTCTAGAAATTGATAAATTTAATAGCAATAGTCATATTTATACCTATTATTAAACCCTTTGGGGAAAATGCACAATTATCATTCTAATGTTTAGCTAAATATTATTTTTAATGATTTATTAATTTATTGTATGTGTATTGTATTAATTTATTGTATTTTTTCTGTACATATGTCTGTGTGATGGTGTCAAATCACTTGAAGCTGGGCTAAAGATGATTGTAAGCAGTCAAGAGGTTGCTGGAAATTTCAGGTCCTCTGGAAAAGAGGCCATTGCTCTTCAACAACTGAGCCATATCTCCATCCCCCTTAACTAAATATTATTAATAATAGTATTCTATAGTAGACATTTTGTACATAAATTTAACTCTCATGCAACTAAATGGATCCTGTTCTGATACACATTTTACATTCGAAGAAATACATAAATGTCATATATAAATGAATTACAGAAACAGATCTAAGGATGAAACAGATCTAGGCACTATATACTTTGCCTGACTCCATTCTATTAATTCCTTTGCCATATTTTCTAATATGAAGGAGAATTCCAGTCATTTTTTTCCTTAATAATAATTAAGGATGACATTATATTACACTGTTTCTGGCAATTACTAAACATATAAAATTTGAGAATTCTTGATTCTGCATGTCACACGACTTACTTATTATATTCCAATCTCACAATTAGTATTTTACATATCATGTGGAATTAATAAATTTCCAAACAGTGCATTGATCTTAAATAAGTGAAATAAGCTGAATAACCTTACAGTAGTTTCAATTTTTCTCCTTGGATAATTCCAAAAAAGCTCAAGAAACAGACAGCCTCACACCAAAGAATTTGAGGTAACTATGTCTAGTATTTACATAGAAAGATTAATTTTATATTTCTCTAAAATGTTAAAGGCACATTTTTGAGCTAACTGCTGATATGTTAGCATCATTCCAAAGACCCGATCATTTCCTAGTGACCTACACTGCTTTATCTAATCTCATACTGAGAATATTGTAGCCATGGTGATGTTGACATCTTGAGACACCAAGCAAATAGTTGATTGTATAATGTTTTAACAGTGTTTCGATGTCCTTCTCAGCAAAACCATACTTTATGTTTAATATGCTATAGATTTAAATGTTTTTTTTTCAGTAGAGATAGTAGGTATGCCATGGTGTATAATGCTCAAATACTCTGAATTCCTGTTTCTACATGTCAGATTAACTGCAATACCTTTGTATCAATTGATGAGAGGAATTAGTGCCCTGGTTTTGTGTATTCTCACAAAAAGATTGGTTTGCCCCACATTAAACAACTGTCAAGTACACAAAAGAAAATATTGACTTTACTTAGGTTGGTTCAAGATTCATAGTATATGAAATAGTCTGTATTGGAAAGCCAAAAAATGTTCATGACCTAGAAAATCACAACCATAGAAAGCATACATCTTAATAATTCAAAATATTCCTAGATATTAATGTAAACACAAAGTTTTTATCATGATTATCCAGGGATATTTTAATTACAATGGCCAAATTGTCTAAGCAAATGCTAATCTGTGTAGAAATAAGTGTCTCAAAATTATGCCATAGAGACTGTAGAAGTCCAATGAAAACATCCCATAATGTTGAATCATCCACAGGTTCTACTCTATCCCAAAGCTCCCTTTTTTTCTTTTGTTTTTAATTTGATTTTTAAGAAAGCAAATGAGGAAAAAAAGAATGAGACTGGGAAGGAATAATGGAGGGAAGAAGAGAGGAATGAACAAAGGAAAGAAGAAAAGAAAGAATAAAGAAAGGAAGGGAGAACATACACTGTCCTTTGTTGGGGTATCATTCTCTTCAGGTCTCCCAGGGCTGTTTTTATTTCTCTGTTGGTTCTCCTTTGGAGCTCCTGTCCCCTCCAAATCTTTCTATCTCTCCTTTCTTTCATAACAGTCTTTTTACATGTAGGTTTTTTCCCATCTTTTTCTTCTGCTTCTTCTGCCATCCTGCTACCATTCTGTCCCATCCTGCTGTCTCCTTCCTTTACCTAAAATAGTCCCTTGATGGCTGTTATGTCTTTATGGCTGTTATGATGGCTGTTATGTTATATTCTCCTTTTTATCTTTTTATTCATATAAAACTAAAATAAAAATTTTTCTCCTTTCCTCCCCATCTCCTTTTTCTTCCTCTCATCCATTTCTCCTCTCTCTCTATTCCTCTTTTCCACTTCCTCTTTTCTCCTCTTTTCTTCTACCCCACTACTTTTTTCCCTCTCTCCCTCTACAAGCCCCCTTTCTCCATCTCTCTCCCTTTCTCTGCTCACTTTCTCTGACCCTTTCTTTCTCTATCTTTCTCTCACACACAGAAACTTTCATAATCAAGTTTAGAATAAATGAATTTTGCCTCATTTAACAACATACCTTTTATTTATACCATATTTTCTAAAGGTCTGCAATTTATTTTTTAATAGGAAGTCCTCTGATATATAATGGTTTCAAAGCTATATCAACTGCATCTTAACTGGAAGAAAATAGAAAGGAAAACATTGAATTATAATTCTTGAGACTTAAAAGACCACGAAAATATGTGAGCAGTGTTAACTATCAGGAAGAATTTTCTATGATATTCTGCTATTTGAAATTACTAACCATATTAAGAAAAATTGTAAAACATCAAAACCTAATCTCAATGACTTGTGCAATTCAATTAGAGGGGAAAAGGTTTATATGCTTTATATTAACAGTATGGTGTTCTGAACATGGTGGTTATAGCTTTCATCACTTTTCCTGATTTTTTTTTTCATCATGACTTGCTGAGCCCTATGTTGTACTTCTGGCTGTTTGCTTAACAAACACACAATAGGACAGGGTTGCACATGAACAAATAGGAAATTTTTATCTCAACAGTGTTTGCATATTTCTGAAGATCATGGTTAAATAGAGGGACATAAAACCTTGGCTGCCAAGCTAATTTTCACTATAGTTGCCATATAATTTTATAAATTCTAATTTAAATTAACCATGGGCAAATATATGTCAGGAATTGAATTTATAAGTGAGGTTAACAGATATCAAATTTTCTACAGATTAAATTAATCAATACTCTGAAGATTTTGTTATAGTCATAGCTTTTAATAATAGCTTTATGATGTTAGTGTGTGTGTGTGTGTGTGTGTGTGTGTGTGTGTGTACTATTCATAATACTTACTTCTGTAAGGATCCTTTTTTTTTCTGGGATACAATGTGTTCTTTAATGTAGATCTTCTTTCTTTTCTATGACCTTCAAATGAAACAAAACTGTAGATATGGGAAGCACCAATCTCTCCCACGAGTCTTTAATCCAATGTAGCTTTTAAGGATTCACTGCCTGAAATATTTTAAGTTAAAAAAACAAGGAAACCCATGGGAAACAGTCTCAGGAGCACTTGTTGCAAGAAGTCTAAGCTGTAGTTATGGGCGTGAAGGTAAACCCATCACTGATCAGTTGTCACAAATTAAGGCTTTTCTTTATTCATTTATTAGTACTATGGCATAAATGCTCCATTGTTTCTGTTGTTGATGAAATCGTGTGAAAATTTCATGGAAATATTCTCAAAGGACTCAAGTTGCTGGTGTTTATGTGGCATATGTAATAAATGCTTGGTTACTTCTCATCTAACTGTATCACTGTGTTAAGAGAGTAACCTAAGACTACTAATGTTATCCTTATTAATATTATCCTAAAATTTATTGTTGGTATGGTGGTTTGAAAATGCTTCCTTAATTATGCCCACTGGAAATTTAGAAAATATGCAAAATACTTTATGTTACTAGACACTCGGTACATTAGTGTAACACTTAAAGTAGAAAATTCCACAGCATGTAATAGATTTATTGTCCCTGCCTTTAATATGTGGAATTAGTTTTCCCCTAATGAGAAGCAGTTCAAATGATATGTGCAACTGAATCTACATACTTTTATAAGTAATTCCTTCCTATGATTCAGTTGTTCTACCAAACATTTTTCCAGTTATGATAAAGTCTGGTTATGAAACTGGAAATGGGCATCTGTCATAAGGACAAATATCTGTAATCATCCATCACTCAGGAGGCTGAGACAGGAGGACTGCCGTGAGTTTTAAGACAACTTGGTCTACCTCCTGAGTTCTACCCTAGTCAGGATTGCATAGTAAAGTTTTGTCTCACAATGGTACACATGATACAATTTACTAAAAATCTGGGAAATATTTTGTCCTAATATGCTATTCTCACATATTTACACGCAGCTCATTATCCACATATTCATGAATATTTCATCTTACTAATTCCAAAATTATCTTTCTTTCCATTTTCATTTTCTCCCTTGATTAGTCCAATTTATATAATTTTGTCTGAAATTTCAATATTTAGAAATTATTCCTCATATCTTCAATGTATAGCATCTTAAGTGTACTCTTTATTTAATTTTCACTTACAAGTAAAAACACTATATTCATAAACAAAAACATGGTACTAATTTGGCTTAATATACTTATCCCATATAATTTGAATAGTAATATAAGTAATTTAATAACTTTATAGCCACACTTCAGTCCATACTGTAGAAACAATTTTATAACTTAATGAAGACTACTAAAATTCCTAATATTGTTTAAACATGAGGTGCTTTATAGTGTTTTAGGATTTTTTTTTGTATTTTTCATTCTCATTATAATCAAAGACATAAACAAATTTGATATTGCTTACTTCAAACTGGAATTGAAAACATAAATGAGAAATATGAGCATCTATAAGTGAAAAAGAAAGAAAACTAGTGTCCCTTATGGAGATAGTTAAATTTAGCCCCTAACTGAAGAATCCAAGTATAATGGCAATTCTTGGTTGTTAACTTGACCACACCTAGAAATAAGTAAAACCCAAGTGCGCACACTGGTGAAGGATTTCTTCTTCCTTAATTAAATCACTTGAAGTGTGAAGACCTACATCTAATTCCAGTTTTTTGAGGTTGGAATAGTATTTACTTATTCATTCATTTATTTAATGACTTTACAAACTGATCCCGGCTCTCTTCCCTGCTCTAGTCCCACCCTCAAGACCCTCTCCCTCCATCTCCCATTCTCCTTTTCAGAGAAGGGGAGGTCCCATGGGATACTAACATACCCTGGCAAGTCAATTCAAAATAGGGCAAAGCACATCCTCTCCCACTGGGGCCTAAGAAGGCAGCCAAGCTAGGGAAAGAGACCCAGAGGCAGACAACAGAGTCAGAGACCACCATTATTCCCATTCTAAAGGGACTCTAAAGAGCAAACTGCACATCTGCTACATATGTGTAGGGGGTCTAGGTCCATGCATGCTTTTTAGTTGGTGTTCAGTCTTTGTGAGCCCCCATGGGCCCAGGCTAGTTTACTCTGTAGGTTTTCTTATGGTGTCCTTGACTCCTCCAGCTGCCTCTATCCTTCCTCCCAGTATTTCAAAATACTTCCTGAGTTCAGCCTATTGTCTAGCTGTTAGTCTCTGAATCTGTTTCCATCAGCTACTGAATGAAGCCTCTCAGAACACAGTTATGCTAGGCTCCTGTCTGTCCACTAGCAGAGAATCATTAATAGTGGCAGAGGTTGGCTCTCTATTATGTAGTGGATCTCAAGTTTGGCCAGTCAGTGGTTTGTCATTCCCTCAATCTCTACTCCATCTTTATCCCTACATTTCTCATAAGAGATACAAATTTTGGATTGAAGGGTTTAAGAGTATATTTGTGTCTGAAGTAAATATTAAGGGGATATTTAACCTTAATCTGGACTACACCTTCTGTTGCAGTCTATAGAAGGAAGAAGGAAGAAAAAACTTACTCTCTGTCTTTGCCTGCTTACTCTTACACTCACTGACAAGTCCATTCCTTCACTGACATGAGATCCTACTAAGTTCTAGAGAACCCTGTCTAATGCCAAGATATTAAGGAAATTAGTCGCACTCAGAGCAAAGGAAACCTAACCACATACTGCAATGATGATGCCTCCTATTTAATCATGAATTCACAGCAAAGACCTTCCAGAGAGATGTTGTCAGCAGCTCATTTTATCCTTATCCACCACTCAAATAAGAAAAAAAAATACTTAAATTTCTTTGGACATGATCAATGGACCTGGATCTACAACCTTGATTTGTAACTAGAACTAATTAATTACAGGAGAGTGCATAGGTGTAATAAAATTTAAAGTAAGTCCAGATTACTATCTGACATTAGATGTGGTTTGTCTGGGTCCCAATAAGAACTACTGACATCAGAGAAAATTAAATCACAACTGACTAGGGAAAAAGAATGAAAAACAGAAAACAACACAAACATCTGATAAAAATATATAAAACAGTAAGATTTCTGTTGAAGATGTTTTGTCTCAAAGTGTCTTCATGGAATTCTTTTGAGTTTAAAGTTCAAGAAAATATTGACTCCTTTTTGGAGCTCCTGAATGGAGTCCCTAGTAAGGGGAGCAGGGGCTTTCTCTGGCTGGCTCAGAACTCAGTGGCCGGCACTCTGATCACCTTCCTCTGGGGGTTGCAGCCTTGCCACAGAGGAAGAAAATGTACAGCTACACAGTCCTGATAAGACCTGATAGGCCAGAGTCAAATAGAAGCAGGGGAGGACCTCTCCTATCAGGGTACTAGGGGAGGGGCATAGGGGGAAGAGGGAGAAAGGGTGAAAATGGGAGAAGATGAGGGAGTGGACCACAGCTGAGATACAAATTGAATAAATTGTAATAAATGACAAAAATAATAACATCAGGACATCATGGCTTCACCAGAATCCTGCAAAATTAATAGATATCCTAATGCACCTGAAACACAGGAAAATGATCTTAAATCTATGATTATGCATTTACAAATAAAAAATGAAGAGGAAACGAATGAAAAAATAGTGGCCATCACGGACAGATAGAAATCCACAAATCAGTCAGGTAAAGTAAATGATTAAAATCATTTAAGACATGAAAACATAATTAGAATCAATAAAGAAAGCATAAACAGAGAAAACCCTGGAGTTAGATAATTTGAAAAGAGATCAGGTGTATGGACCTGTATGGTAACTGTGGTATTCAGGAAGGCTCTCCTCTCATCAGGCTTGTGGAGGAAGGGGAACCCTCCTCCACTGCTGGTGGGAATGTAAACTTGTACCACCACTTTGGAAAGCAATCTGGCGCTTTCTCAGACAATTAGGAATAGAGCTTCCTCAAGATCCAGCTATACCACTCCTAGGCATATATCCAAAAGATTCTCAAGTACACAATAAGGACATTTGCAGGTAAATGATGGGAACTGGAGAAGATCATCTTGAGTGAGGTATCTCAGAAGAAAAACAGGGTATTTACTCACTCAAAAGTGGATATTAGACATATAATATAGGATACACCTACTAAAATCATTACACCTAAAGAAATCAAGAAGGAAGACTCTGGCTAAATGCTCAAATCCAAACAGGAAGGCAAAGAGGATGAACATCAGAAGAAGGAGAAAACAGGGAACAGTACAAAAGACTGCCACAAAGGGCCTCTGAAATGCTCTACCCTGCAGGGTATCAAAGCAGATGCTGAGACCTATGGCCAACCTTTGCGCAGAGTGCAGGGAATTTCATCAAAGAAGTAAGGAATAATGAGACCTGGAGAGGACAGGAGCTCCACAAGGAGAGCAACAGAAACAAAAAATCTGGGCACAGGGGTCTTTTCTGAGACTGATACTCCAACCAAGTACCATGCATGCAGATAATCTAGAACCCCTGCACAGCTGTTGCCCATGGCAGCTCAGTGTCCAAGTGGGTTCCATAGTAACTGGAACAGGGACTGTCTCTGACATGAACTGATTGGCCTGCTCTTTGATCACATACCCCTAAGGGGGGAGCAACCTTACCAGGCCACAGAGGAAGACAGTGCAGCTACTCCTGATGAGACCTGATAGACTAGAATCAGAAGGAAGGAGTGGGAGACCTCCCCTATCAGTGGACTTGGGCAGAGGCATGTGTGGAGAAAAGGAAGAGAGAGTGGAATTGGGAACTGAAGAGGGAGGTGGCTATAGGGGGATACAAAGTGAATAAAGTGTAATTAATAAAAATTAAAATAAAAATGAAAAAAACCATAGTAAAATGACAGTCCTGCCAAAAGCAATCTACGGATTCCAAGAAATTCCCATCAAAATTCCAACACAATTCTTTACTGATCTAGAAAGAGAAACCATTAACTTTATATGGAAAAATAAGAGACCCGGAATAGCCACAACAGTTCTGTACAATAAAAGAACTTCTGGTGGTATCAACATCACTGATCACAAGCTATAATACAGAGCAATAGGAACAAATACTTCATGTTATTGGCATAGAAACAGACAGAGTGATCACTGGAACCAAATTGAAGACCCAGAAATAAACCCACACAAGTAAGGGCACTTAATTTTTGACAAAGAACCAAAACCATACAACAGAAAAAAAAAGCATCTTCAACAAATGGTGCTGGTCTAACTGGATGTCTGCATGTAGAAAAATGCAAATAGACCCATATTTATCACCCTTCAAAAAACTCAAGTCCAAGTGGACCAGAGACCTTGACATAAAACAAGAGACTCCAAACCTATTAGAAGAAAAGTGAGGAAAAGCACGGAACTCATTGGCATAGATGACAACTTCCAGCACAGAACACCAATGGCACAGGCTCAGATATCAACAATAAATAATGGGATCTCATGAAACTGAGAAGCTTCTGTAAATAAAAGAACACTGTCAATTGAACAAAATGGCAGCTACAGGTTGGGAAAAGATATTCACCAACTCTACATGAGACAAAGGGGTGATATCTAAAATATACAAAGAACTTAAGAAATTAAACACCAAAAAATGGGGGAGGGGCGCCAAGATGGCAGCGCCAGGAGAACACTGTGTCTGAGAAGCAAGACAACACACTCCGTGCAGCGACCAGGAGACTGAACTCTGGGCCCTAAAACAATAGGAATCGTGTTTCCCAGGTGAGGGGAGGCTCCCACGGGTTGGGAATCAGTCAGGTCCACAGCCAGAACCCGGAAGAGAACCCGGCTAATGCGGGCTTTGGGTCTCTGGGCTGGAGCCACAAGCCTGCGTGTCCTGATCACTTTCCCAAGCTGATTGGTGGGTACAAGGGTGCCAGAGACTGGGTGTCCCAGTTGCAAGAAAACAGGGAAGCAAAGTTGCGAGTCTGATCACGGGTCACCCAGTCTTTCCCTGGAAGGTCTCTCGGACCGCAGGTACCCGCCGCCATCACAACTGAGCTCCCGCCACGCCACACGGAGAGCAGCTGTGCGCCCAGCTCAAAATCCCTACTCCCTCTTGGGAGGAGGCAGGAGGCGTCCAGCAGAATCTGACACAGACCACATTGTCTGTACCCCAACCCGAGATCGGGGCTGAGAAAACGTAATCCTTTCAGGCACTCCCCCAAACACTGCCGTAACCCTGCCATGGCCAAGCAGAAGGATAAAGAGGCGCACAGCAGCTTCACAGTGCCGGAACTCCAGTGATGCCAGCTGTTCCTAGCAAATAAACCTCAGCTCCGGAGCTGAGACTGTGGTCATTCTACATGTCCTGAGATTCTCCTGGGTCCAGTGCAATAAGGTCTAGCAGCAAATTTTATCACCGGCGCCCCCTCTCCAAACCCTGGCAGAGAAACCCCGGCTCAGGATCAGACTAAGAAGCCCCAACCCCTTCTGGCATTCCCCTGAGAGCACCTCCATAAGCTTGCCCTAGCGGAAGGGAAGGTCAGAGGGGAAGGACAGAGAGGCAGCCTGCCAAGGACACAGCACCCTCTCTCCAGCTCACCCAGCGGCCCCTAGCAGAGAAACCCAAGCTCTGAATCTGAGGACAATCAAACCTACCTGGTACTCTCTTGGGATCAGCAAACATAGGTTCTACCACCAGGCTGCTTCTGGCAGAGAGATCTGGGCCCAGGATCTGGGATTGAGAACACTCAACCTAACTCTTTCCCGAGCCACCCCAGGACCAGTCAACATAACCCCTCCTGGCAGAGGGAAAGGACAGAGAGACAGCACAAAGGAAAGGTGGACACCGAGTCCTGTGGCCACAGTGTCACAGAGCTGACTGTTAGCCTACCCATGCACTCTCTGCAGCAGGACCAAATCAGAGAGTAGAGAGCAAGGGGAACCCCTGTGCATTCCAACTGGTCCTGCAAGAGAGTGAGTGAGTCTTCTAGGGAGAATTTGCCCCAGACCCAGGGCCTCTCCACAGAAACAACCAGACGAGATCCCTGCCACCCACAACCCTAGTGTGGGCATCATAAGGATTCTTGGGATAGCGACCCCAACATTGAAGCCTCTGCCATGCCGGTCCACCAGTGTAATCTAGGCAAACAATCCCTGGATCTCAGACAGAACTGCATAATAGTGGCCTGCAGACCACTGCAATAGTCAGAGAATCCGTGCATGCACACTGTGCCTGCTAACAGTGCACGCTAATAGCACCAGCTTCACATTCCTTACTTAGGCAAAACTGAAACCACAGTGCACACTCCCAAACCAGTGAACCTCTCTCATCTTCCTGAAAAAAAAAAAAACAAAAAACACTTCAGAAAACAGAAAGAGACGATCATAGCCCGAACTACAATCTCGAGGAACAAACAGTGAGGATTATAAATAACCAGATGGTTAGAGGCAGACTTAAGAACACTCCCAACAAAAATCAGGACATAATGACCTCACCAGCAACCCCACAAAACAATGGACACTTCAATTCACTAGATATACAAGAAAACGACCTCAAAACTACGTTTCTCAAGCTATTAGAGGCCCATAAAGATGAAATGAACAAAGCCCTCAGAGAAATAGCCAAAGAAATCGAGACTAACCAAGAGGAAACAAATCGTGCTCTCAGAGAAATGACCACAAAAATTGAGGCAAACAAAGAAGAAATGCACAAAGCTCTTGAAGAAACGTCCACACAAATGAAGGCAAATAAAGAAGAAATAAACAAAGCTCTCATAGAAATACAGGCAATTATACCCAAAGAAGTAAAGGCACAATTAGTGATACATAGAGAGGAAACAGACAAAAAAAAATAGAAGCCATCATTGAAAAGCAGGACTCCACATTCAAACAGATGAAGGAAATGGTGCAAGACATGAAAACAGAATTAGAATCAATGAAGAAAACACAAATAGAGAATAACCAGGAGCTAGAGAACATAGAGAAAAGATCAGGAACTACAAAGGTAAGCATCACCAACAGAATACAAGAGATGGAAGAAAGAATCTCAGGAGCCAAAGATACACTTGCGGAAATTGACACGTCTCTCAAAGAAAAATAAAATCAGAAAAGTTCCAAACACAAAACATCCAAGAAATCAAGGACACCATGAAAAGAAAAAAACCTAAGAATAATAAGAGTAGAAGAAAAAGAAGACATCAGGCTCAAAGGTCCAGAAAATATTTTCAAGAAAATTATAGAAGAAAACTTTCCCAACTTAAAGAAGGAGATGGCCATAAAAATACAAGAGGCCTACAGAACACCAAGTAGACTAGACCAGAAAAGAAATTCTTCATGTCACATCATAGTCAAAACACTGAACCTACAGAACAAAGAAAAAATTCTAAAAGCAGCAAGGGAAAAAGGCCAGGTAACATATGAAGGTAGACCTATCAGTATCACACCAGATTTCTCAACAGAAACTATGAAAGCCAGAAGGGCCTGGAAAGAAATCATACAGTCCTTCAGTGACTACAGATTCCAACCCAGACTACTATACCCAGCAAAACTTTCAAACAACATAGAGGGAGAATTCAAAATATTCCAAGACAAAACCAAATTTAAACAATATCTACATAGTAACCGAGCTCTACAGAAGTAACTAGAAGGGAAACTCCAAACCAAAGAAAACAACTACATCTAAGGAAACAGAGGAAATAGATAACTACATAACAAAAAAAAACAAAAGAACACAAGCAATGAAACTCAGTGACACCACAAACCCCACATCTAAAGTAAGTAACAATTGTTGGTCACTAGTTTCTATCAACATCAACGGACTCAACTCCCCAATAAAAAGACACAGACTAACGGAATGGTTGCAGAAACAGGATCCAACATTCTGTTGCAACCAAGAAACACACCTATGCAACAAGATAAACACTACCTCAGAGTAAAGGGCTGGAAAAATGTTTTTCAAGCAAATGGTTCCAGAAAACAAGCTGGAGTAGCCATCCTAATATCTAATAAAATAGACTTTCAACCCAAGTTAATCAAAAAAGATAAGGAGAGCCACTATGTTTTCATCAAAGGAAAAATCCACCAAGAGGAAGTCACAATTTTGAATATCTATGCCCCAAATACAAGAGCACCTACATTGGTAAATGAAACAATATTAAAGCTTAAATCACACATTGATCCTAATACCCTAATAGTGGGAGACTTCAACACTCCACTCTCACCAAGGGACAGATCAAATAGACAGAAAACAAATAGGGAAATAAAAACACATACAGAGACCCTAAATCAAATGGACCTAATAGATGTCTACAGATCTTTTCATCCAAACTTAAAAGAGTATACCTTCTTTTCAGCACCACATGGAACCTTCTCCAAAATAAACCATATAGTTGGTCATAAAGCAAACCTCAATAGATACAAAAAGATTGAAATAATCCCTTGTATACTATCTGACCACCATGGACTAAAGCTGGACCTCAACAACAACAGAAATAACAAAAAGCTGACACGCACATGGAAACTGAACAACTTGTTACTCAATGACAGCTGGGTTAAGGAAGAAATAAAGAATTCAATGAAAAGGAAGGCACAACAGACCCAACTTTATGGGACACATTAAAAGCAGTGCTCAGAGGAAAATTTATAACACTAAGTGCCTTTAAGAAGAAATTTGCAACATCACATACAAGCACCTTAATGGCCCAACTGAAAACCCTAGAAAAAAAAGAAGCAGATACACCCAAGAGGAGCAGACAGCTGGAAATAATCAAACTCAGGGCTGAAATCAATCAATTAGAAACAAATAAAACTATTCAAAGGATCAATGAAACAAAAAGCTGGTTCTTTGAGAAAATCAACAAGATAGATAAACCCTTAGCCAAACTAACTAAAAAGCAGAGAGAATCTATCCAAATCAACAAAATCAGAGATGAAAAGGAAATTTACAGACACTGAGGAAATTCAAACAATCATTAGGTCATACTACAAAAGCCTATATGCCACAAAATTTGAAAACCTAAATGAAATGGACAATTTTCTTGATAGATTCCATCTTGCAACATTAAGTCAAGATCAGGTAGAAAGACTGAATAGCCCTATATCCCCCAAGGAAATTGAAGCAGTCATTCACAGTCTCCCCTCCAAAAAAAAAGCCCTGGGCTAGATGGTTTCAGCATGGAATTCTACCAGACATTCAAAGAAGTGCTAACAACAATTCTCCTCAAACTATTCCACAAAATAGAAACAGAAGGTACATTACCAAACTCACTCTATGAAGCAAGAGTCACCCTGATACATAAACCACACAAAGACCCAACAAAAAAAGAGAACTTCAGACCTATCTCTCTTATGAACATTGACGCAAAAAAAAAATTAAATAAAATACTTTCAAACCGAATCCAAGAACACATCAAAGATATCATCCACCATGACCAAGTAGGCTTCATCCCAGGCATGCAAGGGTGGTTCAAAATAAGGAAATCCATCAATATAATCCACCACATAAACAAACTGAAGGAGAAAAACCACATGATCATCTCCTTAGATGCTGAGAAAGCATTTGACAAAGTCCAACACCCATTCATGTTCAAAGTCTTGGAGAGATTAGGGATACAAGGCACATATCTAAACATAGTAAAGGCAATATACAGCAAGCCTATAGCCAACATCAAACTCAATGGAGAGAAACTTAAATCAATCACACTGAAATCAGGGACAAGACAAGGCTGCCCACTCTATCCATAACTCTTCAACATAGTATTTGAAGTCCTAGCCAGAGCAATAAGACAACTAAAGGAGATCAAGGGGATACAAATTGGAAAGGAACAGGTCAAAGTGTCACTATTCACAGATGATATGATAGTATATATGAGCGACCCCAAAAATTCAATGGGAGAACTCTTCCAGCTGATAAACACCTTCAGCAAAGTGGCAGGATACAAAATCAACTCAAAAAAATCAGAAGCCCTCCTGTATACCAAAGACAAAAGGGCCGAGAAAGAAATTACGGAAATAACACCCTTCACAATAGCCACTAATAACATAAAGTACCTTGGGGTGACACTAACCAAGCAAGTGAAAGACCTGTTTGAGAAAAACTTCAAGTCTCTGAAGAAAGAAATTGAAGAAGATATCAGAAGATGAAAAGATCTCCCATGCTCATGGATTGGTAGGATTAACATTGTGAAAATGGCCATCCTGCCACAAGCAATCTACAGATTCAATGCAATTCCCATCAAGATACCAACTCAATCCTTTACAGACATTGAAAAAAAAGATTCTCAGCTTCATATAGAGAAACAAAAAACCCAGAATCTCCAAAACAATCCTGTACAAGAACAGATCATCTGGAGGTATTTCCATCCCTGATCTCAAGTTGTACTACAGAGGAATAGTAATAAAAAACTGCACGGTATTGGCATAAAAACAGAAAGGATGATCAATAGAACCGCATAGAAGACCCAGAAATAAACCCACACACCTATGAATACTCGATTTTTAACAAAGAAGCCAAAACCATTCAATGGAAAAAAGACAGCATCTTCAACAAATGGTGCTGGTCCAACTGGATGTCCACATGCAGAAAAATGAAAATAGATCTATATTTATCACACTGCACAAAACTAAAGTCCAAGGGGATCAAAGACCTCAACATAAAACCAGATACTCTAAATCTGTTAGAAGAAAAAGTGAGGAACAGCCTAGAACTCATTGGCACAGGAGACAACTTCCCAAACAGAACACCAACAGAACAGGCTCTAAGAGCAACAATCAATAAATGGGACCTCATGAAACTGAAAAGCTTCTGTAAAGCAAAGAACACCGTCATCAAAACAAAACTACTGCCTACAGATTGGGAAAGAATCTTCACTAACCCTTTATCTGACAGAGGACTAATATCCAGTATATACAAAGAACTAAAGAAGCTGAAAAGCAGCAAACCAAGTAATCCGATTAAAAAATGGGGAACAGAGCTAAACAGAGAATTCTCGACAGAGGAATATCGAATGGCAGAGAAACACTGAAAGAAATGCTCAACCTCATTAGCCATCAGGGAAATGCAAATCAAAACAACCCTGAGATATCACCTTACACCCATCAGAATGGCCAAGATGAAAAACGCAAGTGACAACACATGCTGGAGAGGTTGTGGATAAAGGGGAACCCTCCTCCACTGCTGGTGGGAATGTAAACTGGTACAACCACTCTGGAAATCTATGTGGCACTTTCTAAGACAATTAGGAATAGTGCTTCCTCAAGACCCAGCTATACCACTGCTAGGTATATACCCAAAGATTGCTCAAGTACACAAATGGGATACTTAATCAACCATGTTTATAGCAGCTTTATTTGTGATAGCCAGAACCTGGAAACAACCCAGATGTCCATCAACGGAGGAATGGGTACAGAAATTGTGGTATTTTTACACAATGGAATACTACTCAGCAATCCAAAAGGAGGAAATCATGAAATTTGCAGGCAAATGGTGGGATCTAGAAAAGATCATTCTGAGTGAAATATCCCAGAAGGAGAAAGACAAACATGGGATATACTCACTTATATAGACCTATAAGATATGATAAACATAATGAAATCTATACACCTAAAAAAGATAATCAAGAGAGTGGACATGGGGTAAGATGATCAATCCTCGTTTAGAAAGACAGATGGGATGTGCATTGTACGTATGACAGGAGTCTACTGAGCGCATCTGAAAGACTCTATCTAGCAGTGTTTTCAAAGCAAAGACTCATGACCAAACCTTTGGCAAAGTACAAGGAATCATAAGAAAGAAAGGGAGTTAGTCTGATGGGGAAAGGATAGGAGCTCCCCAAGGACCAAATATATCTGGGCACAGGGTCTTTTCTGAGACTGACATTCAACCAAGGACCATGTATGGATATAACCTAGAACCTCCCCTCTGATGTAGCCTGTGGTAGCTCTGTAACCAATTGGTTTCCCAAAGTGAGGGGAACAAGGACTATTTCGAACAGGAGCTCAATGACTGGCTCTTTGGCCTTCCCACCCAAGGGAGGAGCAGTCCTGTTAGGCCACAGAGGAGGGCTTTGCAGCCAGTCCTGAAGATACCTGATAAAACGGGATCAGATGAATGGGGAGGAGGTCCCCACACCATCAGTGGACTTGGAAAGGGGCATGGTGGAGATGAGGGAGGGAGGGACTGGGAGGGAATGAGGGATCGGGACATGGCTGGGATACAGAGTTAATAAAATGTAACTGATAAGAACAAAATAAAATTTAAAAAAAACAAAAAAACAAAAACAACAACAACAACAAAAGGAAATCATGAATTTTGCAGGCAAATGGTGGGACCTAGAAAAAAATCATCCTGAATGAGGTATCCCAGAAGCAGAAAGACACACATGGTATGTCAACACTTATATAGACCTATAAGATAAGATAAACATATTAAAATATGTACACCCAAAGAAGATAAAGAAGAAAGAGGTCCCCATCTAGATGATCAATCCCCATCTAGAAGGACAAAGGGGATGGTCATTGGAAATAGGAGAAAACAAGTAACAGGACAGTAGCCTACCACAGAAGGCACCTGAAAGACTCTACCTAGCAGTGTATCAAATAGATGCTACAACCCATAACCAAGCCTTCAGTAGAGTGTATGGAATCATGTGATGGAAGGAGGAATTAGTATATCCTAAAGGGGACAGGGAGCCCCACAAGGTCCAAATATATCTGAGCACAGGGGTCTTCTATGAGACTGTTTATCCAACCAAGGACCATGCATGGATATAACCTACAGCCCCTGCTCAGACATAGCCCATGGTAGCTCAGTATCCCAGTGGGTTCCCTAGTAAGGGGGACAGAAATTGTTTCTGACATGAACTCATGACCATCCCCTCTCCCCTGAGGGAAGAGCAGGCTTGCTAGGCCACAGATAAGGACATTGCAACCATCCTGAAGATACCTGACAAGCTAGGGCCAGACAAAGGGAGAGGAGGACACCCTCTCTCAGTGGACTTGGAAGGGGGCAGGGAGGAGATGAGTGAGGGAGGGCAGGAATGGGAGGGAAAGAGGGAATGGGCTACAGCTGGGATACAAGTGAATGCATAAAATTATTTAAAAATTAAAAAAATTGTATGAATTTCTGCTTATAAGAAGTATTTCAATTAAAGGCAAATGGAACAATTAAAAAAATAAACACCAAAAAACTCCAATAATCTAGTTCAAAATGGGGTAAAGGTATGCAACAGTGTAGGCTCCTGGGGTGATATGGTTGTGACTATAGCTGAGACTCCTTACAGGGGGTGGTGAGGGAAGAAATACTTCAATGACATCCTCCTAGCCAGGCAGTACTAGTAGAAGGAGGGGCACAACAACCCTCTGACAAAAGTTTATCCAGCCTGCAAGAAGTGCAGGGATAATCAGGGAACAAAGATTGAGGAAGAGTCCAAACAATAGTTGGCCCAAACTGAGACCCACCCCATGGTAGAGAGCCAGTCCCTGACACTAATAATGATACTCTGCTATGCTTTCAGACAAGAGCCTAACTTGACTGTCATCTGGGAGGCTCCAGCCAGCAGCAGACTGAGTCAGATTCTGGAACTTGCAGCCAAGCATGGGGCAGAACTCTGTGGGTCCGGTGGAAGTGTTGGGTAAAAGTTGGAAGGACGTAAAGAGGCAGGAACCTCACAAGAAGACCACAGAGACAACTAACCCAGTTCTAGAGAGGTTTTCAGAGACTGAGACATCAACTAATGAGCATGCACCATCTGAACCTAGCCCCCCTGCACACATGCAGCCAGTAGGTGACTTGATCTTCATATGAAGTGCCCGATGAGTGGAGAGGGGGAGCTGTTTCTATCATGAACTCTGTTGCCTGCTTTTGAATCGCTTCCTCCTGGAAGCACTACCTTGCCTAGCTTCAGGGGCTGAAGATATGCTCAGTCCATTGTATCTGGAGACCAACCAGAAATACCTGGTAATACCTTATTCCTGAAAATACCAAACAGCTTGGTTGTAGGGCATAGAGAAATCAAGTTGGAACTGAACTGTAAGCTGCCTCCTTTCTGACTAGTATACAGGAGTGTGGAAAGTGTTATTTAAGCTGGTAGGGCAGAGAAATTTATGCTTTTACCCAATTGTGTACGGCAAAAGGTATGCCTGCTTTTGCAATAGTGGCATGGCTACTATGTGGGTAATCATAGTAGGTTTGAAACCTACTCCTTAGGAAAAATGTATGCCTATGTCTGCAAACCAGGTCAAAAATCCAATAATATAAGGTCATAAGCCCACTGTTGCTAAATTTAAGTAGAATCAAAGTGATTGTAACTATGTTTACATGCATAAACAAATACTATTCTGAGCCTTGATAAGAGAGGTTCTCTTTTCATTTAATAGTGGTAAATTTAGTTCTATTGCTACTGCAGGTGCTGGAAATAAGTGATAGTTGAGTTCTTAGCCTATGCAGTATACTCATAGCACATATTAGACCCAGGTAAAATTGCTGAAGAGGAAGCCTAAAGAATGTAAGAGCCATAAGATAGGCAGAAAGCCTATGAAGTGCTATTTTAGGGGATGGCACATCAATTGTGATCATAAACTCAGTATGTCTTCATTTACCTGCATTAGGTTTGTATAAGACAGGCTGTGTGAACTCAGTCATGGAGTGGGAGAGATTCATTGATCCCCAGCATGCTTGGTGATCTGTAAGCTATTGATGAATGCTGAGTTATTGTCTTCAGTTATATACTCACTAATGACCCCACCAGATTCCAATGGATATTTTTACTGCCACATTTACTTGGATAGCCCTAGTTAAATTCAGCGGATCACAAGAAGAAGAGGGAGGAGGAGGATAAGGAGGAGAAAGAAAAGGAGGATGAGGATGAGAAGGAGGAGAGAGAAAGAAAGAATGGAGAGAAGGACAAAATGACGAAGATAAAAAGGAAGAAGAAACAGGAGGGAGAAAAGGAAGATGAAAAAGAAAAAGGAGAAGGAAGAAGACATACATGTGGGAAAGCAGTTAGTGGGAAGTTAGATTTAACATGGGTTTGGGTGAACGTAAACACAGAGCTGGAGAGATGGCTCTGCCTTTACAGTCTAGGCCCACCACCAACGACACACTGGTGAAATCAGCATGTATTATATGTGTGTCTTAACTTGTCAAAGACCTAACTGAAGTAATAAAAAATAACAGGAAAAATTCAGGACTTGGGAGGGAGAGGTGGGAAGATCAGGAGTTCAAAGAACATTATGCTTCACATTGAGTACAAGGCCAGTCTAAGCTACATGAGACTATGTTCTAATAATTACAATAATTCCATAGTAAATAGCCTAATGAATGACAGATGTTAAATAATAACCAGCAATACAAGGGAATAAGCATGAAACCCCTCTTTGTAGTTGTTTGGTTAGTTTTGGTTTGGTTTTCTTTCTTTTGTTATGAAACAGGACCCCAAGAAGTAACCTTAGCTATGAGTATAATATGGACATGAGTATAACATGGAGAGCTGTAGAGATTCCACAAACATCCAAAGCACCCAGGAATATGAGAGAAAGGGGCTAGAAAGTTATTATTTTAAAAATGTTCAGATATAATGTCACATTGGTAAGAATACATATACTGCCCTTGTCATATGTAGCATAAGAGAAGTTGCATTCATGGTGGACACACTGTTGCTTATGTGGCATTCAGTGTTCTTAACCGAACAGTGTTAGAGAGGGATCTAATACATACTTTCTCTCAATGCTTGCAGAATTCTACTCCCCACTGAAGAATGAGTGAGTCACACATATCTTCTAAGACCTGGATTCTAAGATAGATCATTCCCATCAAAGGAGATAATTAATTCCTGGGAGAGAAAGCACAAATAACAAGATCATTGAAATTCATGGGAACTTCTTTAAATACACTTTCCATACAAGATACAAGTGTTCTCTCTTTGTAAGGAACATAACCACAGCAAGGTCACATTCCACTGTGAGTAGAATGGATTCTTTGGAGACTTTTCTGAAATTTTGCATCCTCTACCTTTCGGGATGAATGACCAGAATAAGAAATCAAAGATCATCTCTACATAGTTTATTAAAAGAATGCATTCTAGATCCAAATCTCATACTGTCTGTGAAACACATTTAGGTTTTTGGAGAGAAAAAAAGATTTTTCTGTGGAGATACTATTTAATACATGCTGACTGGATATCTGTAAACATGTTATCATTTCATATTGAAAGTTCCTCTCCTGGAGAGGTTTCCTCTGAACAATCACAGCACTCCTGAGTGCAGGAGCTGCTGGGGTATATCTATCAATAGTGCTCATGCTTAATAGATGCTATGACTTTTTCCACAGGAGTTTGATATTTCAAGGTTTATGAATAAAGTCACAGCATATATCATCTTCACTCTAACTTTTCAAGACATTTGGTAAGTAGTTTGAATTTAATTAATGTCAGAATATAAGAGAACCATAGATGAATACATGGGTTAGTGCATCTGTCACTGTATCACAGTGTGATACCTCTTTTAACAATTACGGCTAATCAGAGGTTGAGCACACGGTTTAGCTTGACCACACAGTGAAAATCTTACAAATGACTATTAAGTGAGTAAATATAAGCTTTGTAAATAATCTATTTTTTTATAATTTATTCACTTTATATCCAATTGTAGCCCCTCCTTTGTTTTCTCCTGGTCCCATCCTCCTTCCACCTCCTCCTTCCCACTTCCCCACAACCACAGAAAGGAGGAGCCCTCCTCCCCTACCATCTGACCCTAGCCTATCAAGTCTCAGCAGGACTGCCTTGATTCTCTTCCTCTGTGGCCTGGAAATAAACACAAATAATTCATTCTGAGGTCAAGTGCTATGGATAGTACAAATTTCTGCAACTACATGCTGGGCAGTGGTGGAGCATGCCTTTAATACCAGCACTCAAGAGGCAGATCTCTGAATTGGAGACCAGCTTTATCTACAAAGACAGCCAGAGCTACACAGAGAAACTCCACCTTAAAAAAGTAAATAAATAAAATAAAAACAGAATAAAACAAAACAAGAAGACACATATCTGTGGCTTCTTTGAAAGTATTTTAAGGTGTTTCTTAAGCTTATTGGAAGGTTGGTTGTTTCTCCCCATTGCTGCCCAAATTATCAGTTCTACTTATCTTCATGCTTATAAATAATTTAAGGCCTTGTGTTTGTTCCCAGACCTGTAGTACATGCTTTTCCATCTTAACTAGTTCTCATAGCAAATTATGCAATGCCATTCTTGTTCTCATTTTTGAACAGATAATGAAGCAAGTGTGTCAAGTTGCAGAAAATGAAGTCAAGCTGGATCACAAAAAGAATAACAAGAATTTTCCTTTGGTGCCTACAATCCTTGAATTGATGTACTTTCATTGATGCAGCACATTTTCACAGTGTTTTGCAACCTCTGCTTTACAATGATATATGAGAAGGATGATCTAAAGATGGGCTAAGACGAAAGAGTCCTTCTGAGAATATAGCAACACTCACTGTTTCAGTGATTCAAATGTCAAATATATCATTATGATAAGACTATGATACTGCTTGCCTATAAATTTGCCTCGAATGAAGTTATTTCTGAAATAGTATACAAGTAAATAAATCATTAATACATACCTAAGGTAGTTTGTGAACCAATAGCTGTGTTACATGGCAATGTGGGTTATACAGTTGGATGATTTGAAGGGCATAATACTTTAAATTGAGAGATTAAAATAACTAAAAGAATCAAAATACTGTAATACTTCCAATTTTTCTGCTTACATGAGGCAGGAAAGATAATTTCTCTGCTATCATATTACACAAAAAGACATATGAATATTTGTAAGGAAATTATGGCAACCACCTGTTTATGTATATAAAGAACTATACTAGTAAGTGTTTAAAAGAACTCTTAGTACACAGACAGTGTTTAGTAATTTCATTTAATGTTTTTGTTCTTATATATGGATAGTAGTTCTTTTCTTTATATCGATAAATGAATAACAACAATACAGGTTATTTATAGCAACATCCATCAAGTACAAAGCACTTAGTAAAACCCAGTGCAAGAACACAGACTTTTGGAGTTAACACACAGACATATATTATAGGTTCTTTTTTGTTCGATTTATTATTATTATTATTATTATTATTATTTATTACAATCCATTCACTTTGTATCACAGTTGTAGCCCCCTCTTATCTCCTCCTGGTCCCATTCTCCTTCCATCTTTGCTTTCTATGCCCCTTCTATAGTCCACCTACCATCTGACCCTAGCCTATCAAGTCTCAGCAGGACTGCCTTGATTCTCTTCCTCCCCTACTATCTGTCCTCCTCCCCTACTATCTGTCCCTAGCCTATCAGGTCTCATCAGTACTGTCTGGATCCTCTTTCTCTGTGGCCTAATAAGGCCACCCCTCCAAGGGAAGATGATGAAAGAGCAGGAAACCGAGTTCATGCCAAAGACTGCCCCTACTCCTTTTACTAGGGGACCCCCATGGAGACCTAACTGCCTATGGACTTCATCACCAGTGGGGTATCCAAGCAGATGCTGAGACTCATGCCATACTTTGAGCAGAGTACAGGGAATCTTATGTTAGAAGGGGGAGATAGGAAGACTTGGAGGGGACAGGAGCTCCACATGGAGACCAACAGAGCCAAAATATCTAGGCCTATGTGGTTCCTGCAGAGACTGATGAGTCAACCAAAGATCATATTACAGATTCTTTTACAATATCACTTGTTCTTTCACCAAATCCTCAGTACTATTTCCCCTGAACACTTCACATCAGTTCTGTTCCATTTTGTTGTTCAACGAATGCCAGTCTGTTTCAGCCAAGGCCAAGGCTCAGTTTATGATGTTAGTATCCAAGGTTCTTTATCACTCAAGTTCTATCTGTCCTTCCATTCAGATCATGATTTAGCTTTTCTGGCTGTCCATTTCTTATGAATCAAGTGCAGAGTAGTCACCTTCACTTTGATGTCTACTGCACTAAACTACTATACATTCTAATAGCCTTTGTGTGTTTACCTGTTTCTATGAATCTGAGCTCTGTTTAGGCTCTGAGTCATCCCATAAAATTCTGCAGACTTACAAACAATTCCACATTTGGCTAAGGCTGAGGATCTGGCTTGCTTCCATTTATGTGGACCTATCTGCATTGCCCACGTGGCACGCCTGGGTTGGCTACCCAGAGGCTATTTAAGCTGTGGGCTGGCTTTCCCCAGGGTCCGAGGATTGTTCAAGGTTCCTGAATAAACTGCATTGAAAAAAAAATTCTGCAGACTTGAGATTGCTTATTGTATTTATAAACAAACATTGCTCGTGTTCATAATCTTTTCAGCTACCTTCACTGAGGAGACAACTTCATAGTCGTAAACAATCATAAATATCTAGAACTCTTTCTGCAATATTAAAATAATCTTGCTGTATTTCATTAATTAACATAATCAAAGTACTAATTATTAAAATACAGAAATTACTGAAACATGAGGATATTCATTTTTCTAGGAAATATAATTAACTGTCTCATAAACTAGATGGAATATAGGAGCAACGTGACTGAGTTTATTCTACTGGGACTCACACAGAACCCACACATGCAGAAAATTGTATTTGCTGTGGTTTTGGTCATCTATATCTTCTCTGTGGTGGGGAATTTGCTCATTCTGATAACCATTACAAACAGCCAGTTGCTGGGATCCCCTATGTAGTATTTCCTGGCCTATCTCTCCTTTATTGATGCCTGCTACTCCTCTGTCAATGCACCTAAACTGATTGTTGATTCACTCTATGAAAGAAAATCTATTCAGTTCAATGGATGCATGACCCAAGTTTTTGGGGAACACTTCTTTGGAGGAGCTGAGGTCATCTTGCTTACTGTGATGGCCTATGACCGCTATGTAGCCATCTGTAAACCCTTGCACTATGCAACCATCATGAATTGCCAACTTTGTAACTTACTTGTGGGAGTGTCATGGGCTGGGGGCTCTCTTCATGGAAGTATATAAATTCTTTTCATTATTGGACTACTTTTCTGTGGCCCTAATGTCATAGATCACTTTATGTGTGATCTGAACCCTTTGCTTGATCTAGCCTGTGAAGATACTCACATTCTAGGCCTCTTTGTGTGCCAACAGTGGCTTCATCTGCCTCTTAAACTTCCTCTTGCTGCTCATCTCCTACATGGTCATCTTAAACTCACTAAAGACCCACAGTGCAGAAGGAAGGCGCAAAGCCCTCTCTACCTGTGTTTTTCACATTACAGTGGTGGTTTTATTTTTTGTGCCTTGCATATTTGTGTACATGAGACCTGCAGCTACATAACCCATTGATAAGGCAGTTGCTATATTTTATACTATGATAACTCCCATACTAAACCCATTAATCTACAACTTGAGAAATACTCAGATGAAAAATGCCATTTGGAAATTGTTTAGTAGAAAAATTCAGCCAGATGACAAATAAACTCACAATCATGTGACTTCAGATGGACTGGAAAAAGAATGGAATGGACAGTTTAGATGATCTCTATATGAATGTCTTACTTACACAATGAAGAAACAACTGCTACTCATTTGAGTTACACAAGGGGAAGCAGAAATGAGTGCCCCAAATCGGGAAAGCCCAATTTAGGTTGCTTTACTGTTCTAACAAACACTACACACACACACACACACACACACACACACACACACACACACTGCCTGACAATTGAATATATTTGCCTTTTTCTAGAAAATCTCTGATCCAATGAACTAAGTTTATAGAGATTTTCAGGATAGAAAATTCTGGCTTCTTCCTTCAATGTTTTCTGTTATGTAATGATGCAAATAATGCCTTTGGAAGTTAAATTCTGACAATTGACCCTTTGTTATCCCATAATCTAATTAATAACTTAGCATAGATATTTTTCTACTGTGCAACATAATTTTCCCACTGTAGGTACAGACTGAAGAGACTGACAATTAAAGAACTATTCAGGGCACCTGTTTACAGTTTACAATTACAGACATAATTACAGACCGAAATTATGTCTTAATTGCTTATATATTTAGGTGTAGGAGTCGAATGATAAATCATACCAAAATTCCAATTTCCCTAACCAAAAATCCCTTCTTTCATACTTCTTATTTTCAAATCTTTCAGTTATATTTATTATTATTATTATTATTATTATTATTATTATGTGTTTGGCATACTTACTGTGGTGCTTTTGTAGAAGTCAGTGTCTTCTCTGGTGGCAGTTGTCTTCTTTCTTCACCTTTGTGTAGGTTACCAGGCTAGCACAGAAAGCACCTTTACATGCTGAGCCATTTTGCCCACCCGTATTTTTTTAAATTTTTAAAAATTAAAATATAATTTTCTCCCTCTCCTTTCTCTAACTTTTTCATTACACCCCTGTCATATGTATTCTATTTTCAAGTGGTTTATACATTCATATTTATAAATTTGTTTATACATTTCCTCCTCACTGTGGACATGCTTTTGATCATGTTGCTGCCACACATTTCAACAGAGCTATCTATCAATGGCTGAGCTGCAGCACATAATGATGCAAATTATCCTACTGAGTGCACATAAATACAGTTGATCTCATACAATTTGTAATTTTTTCACCATTATCACACCTAATGGTGTGATGGATAAATTAGATTAATCATACAGCCTTTGTAATGAAGTACACCCACTCAGAAATCACATTTTGAATTGAATAAGTCTACCTGTATGTCTAGAAGCTTATCAGGGTGGTGGGAGTGCTCCCTAAGGAAAATTAGAATTTTCTTGCAGTAAAATGTCTTCATAGAAGGCCATTATAGTTTTCTCAGAAAATGTAGGATAAATCCTTCTGAGCTGAAACTACCAGTTTGCAATAGAAAGATAGGGTTCTGCTGCATATGGAGACAGTTTTATTAACACTTAAAAATACTCATCTTTTCCTATTGTATTATTTTCTACTCATTGAGAAATGTAAGCCAGAACTTGAAATTTGTCTCTTTCTAATTCTTTCTATATAAAAAGTTACTTGTCCAACCCAGTACCATGCATGGAGATAACCTAGAACCCCTGCACAGATGTAGCCCATGGCAGTTCAGTGTCCAAGTGGGTTACATAGTAATGTGAAGAGGGACTGCCTCTGACATAATCTGACTGGCCTGCTCTTTGATCACCTCCCCCTGGCGGGGAGCAGCCTTACCAGGCCATAGTAGAGGACAATACAGCCACTTTTGATGTGAACTGATGGACTAAGATCACAAAGGAGAGGAGAACCTCCCCTATCAGTGGACTTGGGGAGTGGCATGCATGCAGAGGGAGAAGGGAGAGTGGGATTGGGAGGGGAGGAGAGAGGGGCTTATGGGGGGA
The DNA here is from genome assembly GCF_030254825.1 of Meriones unguiculatus. Lineage (NCBI taxonomy): Eukaryota > Metazoa > Chordata > Mammalia > Rodentia > Muridae > Meriones > Meriones unguiculatus. The sequence goes on from NC_083351.1 coordinate 86,798,925, forward strand.
TGCACAATGAATAAAGTGTAATTGATGAAAAATTTAAAAAAAGAAAAAAAAAGATAATTTAAGAACCTTAAATGACTTTCAAAAGTGGAGGAAAACATGGAGTTAGTCAATTTACATGGAGCATGTCTCGCCCCTGGGGGCAATGGTCTCCTGAGCCTACTCAGACCTCGGACACCACCACTGCTAGTTCTAGAACTGATGCAGGATGTTCCATCGAGAGGGTTAAGGCTTCTCATAATATTTCCTATAAGTCCACACCTGTTTGTTTATATCCCCCATTTTTATTCATTGTTACCCATATAGAGCCAAGTAATTGTGGTAATGAAACTTGCTTTTTTGCCCAACGCTGGAATGCTAGTGAATTTAGGTATGCCCTGGTTACTCGCATGCCTCGCTGGGTGCCTGTGCCTGTTGATGCCCCTCACGCTATGACTCTCTTCAGACAGAAAAGGGATCTTGGAATTACAGCTGCTATTGTTACTGTCATCTCATTGGCGGCTGTTGGAGCTACCACCCCGGCATTAGTCATGAGTCATACTGTGCAGACTGCTCAGACCCTAAATAATCTTTTAGCCAATGTAGCCCATGCTTTAGATGTACAAAAAGGAATTAATGATCAACTAAAAGGAGGCTTGATGGTGTTCAATCAGAGGATTGACCTCGTGCAGGAGCAAATTGATACCCTATGGCAAATCGCTCAACTTGGCTGTCAATGGAAGTATGCTGGACTTTGTGTCACTAGCATACAATATGAGAATTTTTCCCATGCTGCAAATCTGTCTAAACAATTGTCTAGCTATATTTTAGGTAATTGGACTGAAGAATTCGATACTATGATGGAGCAGCTGAGAGTGGCCATTGTTACGGTAAATTCTACCAGAGTGGACGCAGGACTAGCCACAGGATTATCATCATGGATTGCTGCAGCCATGAATCATCTGAAGAAATGGGCGGGCAAGGGAGCGTTAGCAGGCCTTCTGGTGTTGGTCTCCTTGGTTTGCCTGTGGTGTATATGCAAGATTAGAGTCTCACAACAGCGTAATGCAGCCATGATCATTCAGGCCTTTACAGCCATTGAAGCAGGACAGTCTCCCCAAGCATGGTTGGCTACCATAAAAAGCTAAAATGTTACGCTCAGGATGTGAGGCTAAGCACTGCCCTCAGGGTCAGCCGCTTTGGACCCAGAGAAGAGCAAGTCTGATTGCATGCAGGTTGATGCCCCAGGTCCCGCCTCTGAGAAAAAGGTATCAGACGGGTCTGATGCTCTTTGGGTGGATGACACCTAAATGAACATTGGTACAAAGTCCCAATTTATTTCTAATATCAGAGATCAGACCTCTACTCTTGCCTGATGTGTCTAAAACAAAAAGGGGGAACTGTAGAGAGCTGCATAATGCTGAGCCTTAAAGATGGAGCTGGTTTCCGCCTTCCACCTTCCCGATGGTGAGTGCTCTCTGTCACAAACAACTCCATATGTGGCCAAGGCTGAGGATCTGGCTTGCTTCCGTGTATGTGGACCTATCTGCATTGCCCACGTGGCACGCTGGGGTTGGCTACCCAGAGGCTATTTAAGCTGTGGGCTGGCTTTCCCCAGTGTCAGAAGATTGTTCAAGGTTCCTGAATAAACTGCATTGAGAAAAAAAAATAAAAATAAAAAATAAAAAAAATTTAAAAAAAGTTACTTGTCTCTATTTTTGCCATCCTATTCCTTTTTTCTTTTTTGTAAAAGAAGCATTTATTCTGTGCATTATTTACATTGTGCACTCTTAAAGTTAGACTAAACACATCTTTTTACATCATGAGATGGCCATAACCTGTGAAGATCAGGAATATATTGTTATAGTTTGAATTGGAAATATCTTCCATAATCTCATATTTGATATTTTGTTCCCTAATATCTACCTGATAGCTCATAATCAGTAACTCCAGTTCCAGACAGTACATTGCTTCCTTCTGTCTTCCATGGCACTGCAAACATGCAATACACAGACACAAGGAAAAACAGTTATACACATAGGAAAATAAAAATAAATGAAAACTTAATGATTTTTAAAAAGATTAAGCTACATCCCAAATTAGTATACCTTTAGTTATAATTGTATGCCATCAGTTTTACTAAAATGTAAGGGGACAAATAAAAAATAATTTCTTCAAAGTATCTGGGTTATATTTCTTAATTGAAAGTAAGAGGACACATTAGAAAAATGACTTTCCCCAGACTCCTGTGTTTTACATCATTAATGCTAAATAGTCCCACTGGGAAGGAAAAAAAAGAAACAATCCTTTGTCAACTTCCTATGTGAAGATGGATTTCATAATAAATCTGGCAAAATTTAACAATTTGTAATGTTCATTCTAATGCATATCTACTGGAAAATATCTCAATTCTCATTTCAGACTAAAAGCATTTCAACCTTCTACTTTTATCAATACGTGAAGTAAAGTTTATATTAATTTTCTATAATAACTTATGTTACTCAAACACAAGATTTTCTTTTAATAAATAATTAAAATTGTACATGGTTATGAGCTAAAATGTGAAATTGTAATAGAGATAAGAAAGATGATATGAACTCAATGGCTGGCTCTTTGAACTCCCTCCATCCCCAAGGGAGGAGCAGCCCTGCTAGGCCATAGAGGAGGACTTGTAGCCAGTCCTGAAGAGACCTGATAAGCTAGGGTCAGATGAAAGAGGAGGAGGTCCTCTCCTTTCAGTGGCCTAGGAAAAGGGCAGAGAGAAGATGAGGGAGGGAGGGTGGGATTGGAAGGAAATAAGGGAGTGGGATACAGCTGGGATACAAAGTTAATAAACTGTAACTAATATTTTTTTAAAAGGATGATGAATAGGCTTACACTTGAATATACAAATATAGGATGGCAGATGATAGCTGAAGAATGTACTGTCAACTGTTTTTAAATATATGATGGATTACTATTTTATCTATAGTCACATTGCTGTGCAATAGATCTGATGTCACTCCTCGTGTCTAACTCTGTCCTCTGACCTACATCTCTCACCATTCCCTGACCTTTAGGAACCATGAATCTACTAATTCTCTGATTTCTACTGACTTATATTTCAAGCATAAATGAGATTGACTTGTACCTGTCTTACACCCAGATTATTTCAGGGAACATAATGCTCCCCTCAACCTTTGTCCTCATTGAGAGAATTTCCTTCTATTTTATGAATGCCTAGGACTTCATTGTCTATAATTTTATGTATAAAATTAGCTTTTGCTAGTAACTTCACTTAGTTACATGTCTTGCCTGTTGTTGTTTTTTTCATTTTATTTATTTATTTTTATTATTAGTTATACTTTATTAACTTTGTATTCCAGCTGTATCCTGATCCCTCATTCCCTCCCATTCCCACCCATCCTCACTCATCTCCTCCTTGCTCCCTTCCAAGTCCACTGATTGGGGAGGACCTCCTCCCATTTCATCTGACCCTAGCTTATCAGATCTCTTCAGGACTGGCTGCAAAATTTTCCTCTGTGGCCTAGCAGGACTGCTCCTCCCTTGGGGGGTGGGGAGGTCAAAGAGACTGCCTCAATGGCAGTCATGTCAGAAATAGTCCCTGTTCCCCTTACTAAGGTACCCACTTGGATATTGAGCTACCATGGACTATGTCTGAGCAGAGGTTCTAGGTTATATCCATACATGGTTCTTGGTTGGAAAAACAGTCTCATGTAAGATTCCTGTGCCCAGATATATTTGGTCCTTGTGGAACTCCTGTCCTCTCCAGGTCATATTAACTCCCCCTTCTTTCATATGATTCCCTGCACTCTGCCAAAGGTTTGGTTATGAGTCTCAGTATCTGCTTTGATATACTACTATGTAGAGTCTTTCAGAGGCCCTCTGTGATAGGCTCCTGTCCTGTTACTTATTTCTCCTACATCCAATGCCCATCCCAATTGTCTTTCTAAGTGAGGATTGATCATCTTACCCTACGTCCTCTTTCTTGTTTATCTTTTTAAGAATATGTAAAGGACTAACGAAGTTAAAAAGCAATAAATCAAGCAATCCAATTAAAAAATAGAGTATGGAGCTAAACAGAGAATTCTCTGTAGAGGAATATAGAATGGCAGAGAAACAGTTAAAGAGATCCTCAACGTCATTAGCCATCAGGGAGGTGCAAATCAAAACAACCCTGAGATTTTACCTTACACCCCCCAGAATGGCTAAAATCAAAAAAGGGGAACCCTCCTCCATTGCTGGTGGGAATGTAAACTTCTATAACCACTTTGGAAATCAATCTGGTGCTTTCTCAGACAATTAGGAATAGTACTTCCTCAAGACCCAGCTATACCACTCTTAGGCATATATCCAAAAGAGGCTCAAATACATAGCAAGGACATTTGGTCAACCATATTTGTAGCAGCTATATGTGTAATACCCAGACCTGGAGACAACCCAGATGTCCATCAGTTGAGGAATGGATATAGAAATTGTGGTATTTTTACACAATGAAATACTACTCAGCAATTAAAAATGAGGAAATCATGAAATTTGCAGGCAAATGGTAGGATCTAGATCATTCTAAGTGAGGTATCCCAGAAGGAGAAAGACACACATGGTATGTATTCACTTATTTAGCCTTGCCTATTGTTAATAAAAATAAAATGATGATAGGGATGCTGATATCTCCTTAGACATGATGATGTCTTTTCATGTGTATATGTACTCAGTGTTGTGGGATCCACTTAAATCCAACATAACTCAAACACCAAGACAATGCTGATAACAAAATTTTATTGCAATCATGCTGCTAATGATTGATTGATCAGGACTGCAGAGTCGGGAGCTGAACTATGACCCTGAAGACAGCATTTTATCTATCTATCTATCTATCTATCTATCTATCTATCTATCTATCTATCTATCTAATGTAAACTGGCATTTCATTTTTAATGCTTTACATTGATAAATACCACTAAACATATTCTATGAGTTGTCCTAATAGAGCCATTGGAAATGAATTCTTTCCCAGAAGTGTTCTTTTTTTATAAATTTATTTTTAATGTATATGTTTACTTTACATCCTGATTATATCCCCCTCCCTTGTCTCTTCCTGGTCCCTCCTTCCCACCCTTCTTACCCTATTCTCCCTCCCCTTGTTTTCAGAAAAGTGGAGCTCCCTCCCCCTCCAGCCCACCTAGCATATCAAGTTATATAAGGACTTAGATCCCTCTCATCCACTAAGGCCACACAAGGCAGCCTGGCTAGGGCAAAGCCATTAAAACAAGCAACAGATTCCTTATCATAGACACCACCCTCTCAACTTACTAGAATACCCACATGAAGATCAAAATGCCCCATCAGTTACATTTGGGTAGTTTCCTGGGTCAAGTCTGTGCACATTTCTTGATTGGTGCTTCTGTCTGTAAGGTGCCATGTATCTAGTTTATTTGACAGTCTTGGTCTTCTTGCAGCATTCTTGTCCCCTCCAGGTCCTTCTAACCTTCCCTCCCACTCTTCCACAGGACTTCTGACCTCTGCCTGATGCTTGCCTGTAAGTCTCAGCATCTGATTCCAGCAGCTGCTGATGGAGGCGAGACTCTCAGAGAATAGTTAAGTTAGGTTACTTTCTATAAACATATCATTATCTCTGAACAACTAACTCATTTCCCCATATCCTCTCTGTAGCCTACCATGTCTCAGGTCTCTAGCTTACCTCAGTGATAACCTCACCTTTGCCTTCGGTTTCCCTTTTCCCTCCAGACCCACAAATATCCTCTCTCATTCTTCCCAGGTCCAAATCCCCCTTGTTTCACTCTCCACACCTTCTCTAATTCCTCTTCCACTGTCTATTCTATTTCCCCATCAGAGTGAGATTCAAAGATGTCTCTTGGGCCACCCTTGTTACTTAGCTTCTTCGGGTCCATGATTAGTTTTATAGTTATCCTGTAGTATAATGGCTAATATCTACTTATAAGTGAGGACATACCATGTGTATTTTTCTGGGTCTATGTTACCTCACTCAGGTCTATGTTACCTTTCTAGTTCCATTCATTTGCCTGCAAATTTCATGATTTCCTTGTTTTTAATAGTGGATTAGTATTCCATTGTGTAAATGTACCACATTTTTTTATCCATTTTTTTTTGTTGAAGGACATCTACGTTGTTTCCAGCTTCTGTCTATTATAAATGAAGCCATTATAAACAAATATTCTTGTGGTATGTTGGGGCATCTCTGGGTCTAGAGGTAGTATTATTTCCAATTTTCTGAGATTGATTTCCAAAGTGGTTGTAAAAGTTTGCACTCCCATCAGCAATGGAGGAGTGTTTCCCATTCTCCACATTCTTGCCAGCATGTGTGTCACTTAAGTTTTTGACCTTTGCCATTTTGACAGGTGTAAGATGGAATCTCAGAGTCATTTTTGTTTGCATATCCCCAATGACTAATGATGTTGAGTATTTCAAGTGCTCCTCTGCCATTTGAGATTCTTTGTTGAGAATTCTCTGTTTAGCTCTCTACCTCATTTTTTAATTGGGTTATTTGGTTTGTTGGTGTTTAACTTTCTTGAGTTCTTTATATAGTTTACATATTAGACCTTTTTCAGATGTAGGATTTGAAGATCATTTCCCAATCTGTAGCCTGACCTTTTGTTCTGTTGACAGTGTCCTTTGCTTTACAGAAGCTCTCAGTTTTATGAGGTCCCCATTATTGATTGTTGATCTTAGAGTCTGAGATGTTGGGGTTCTGGTCAGGAAGTTGTGTCCTAAACCAGTAAGTTCAAGGGTGGTTCCCACTTTCCCCTCTGATAGATTTACTGTTTCTGGTTTTATGTTGAGGTCTTTGATCTACTTGGAGTTGAGTTTTGTGCAAAGTGATAAATATGGATCTATTTGGATTTTCTATATATATATATACATCCAGTTGTAACAGCACCATTTGTTAAATATGCTTCCTTTTTTCCGTTGTATAATTTTGGTTTCTTTGTAAAATATCAAGTTTCAATAGGTGTATGGGTTTATTTCTGAGTCTTCAATTAAATTTCATTGATCAATCAGTCTGTTTCTATGCCAATAATATGCAATCTTTATTACTACTGCTCTGTAGTACAGCTTGAAATCAGGGATGAAGATACCACCAGAAGTTCTTTTATTGTATAGAACTGTTTTAGCTATTCTGAGTTTTTGGTTTTTCATATGAAATTGAAAAGTGTTCTTTCTTGTTTTGTGAAGAATTTTATTGGTATTTTGATGGTAATTGCATTGAATCTATAGATTGCTTTTGGTAAGATGGCCATTTTTACTATGCTAATCTTAGCAATCCCTGAGCACAGAAGACTTCCTATATTCTGATAGCTTCTTCAATTTCTGCTTTCAGAGACTTGAACTTCTTATCATACAGGTCTTTTAATTGCTTGGTTAGATATTTTATATTATTTGTGGTTATTGTGAAAGGTGTTATTTCTCTAATTTCTTTCTTAGCCCATTTGTCATTTTTATACAGGAGGGTGACGACTTTTTTTAATTAACTTTGTATCTAGCCAATTGTTTGAAGATATTTATCAACTATATGAGCTTTATGGTAGTTTCTGAGGTCACATAGGTATACTATCATGTCATCCACAAATAGTGACACTTTGACTTCTTTCTTTCCCATTTGTAACCCCTTGATCTCCTTTAGTTCTCTTATTGTTCTAGTCAGACCCTCAAGAAGTATACTGAAGAGCTATGTATGGTATGTTTAAAAGTGAACACAAGGGTCTTTCCTGAGACTGATACTCAAACCAAGGACTATAACCTAAGACCCCTGCACAGATGTAGTCCATGGCAGTTCAGTATCCAAGTGGGTTCCATTGAAATAGGAACAGGGAATGTCTCTGACATGAACTGATTGTCCTGCTCTTTAATTACCTCCCCCTGAGGGGGAAGCAGCATTACCAGGCCACAGAAGAAGACAATGTAGCCATTCCTGATGAGACCTAATGGACTAGGATCAGAAGGAAGGAAAAGAAGTCCTCCCCTATCAGTGGACTTGGGGAGGAGCATGCATGCAGAGGGTGGAGAAAGGGAGGGATTGGGATGGGAGAAAGGAGGGAACCACGGGGGGGGGATTAAAAGTGAATAAAGTTTAATTAATAAAGAAAAAATTTAAAAAAGTTGAAACCATAAAGTGAGGGGGAGCTGAATGGCCTGTACCAATCTTATTTTGACATAATGGGTTGAGCAAATGTGTTTCATTCAATCAGGATGAGAGTAGGTTCCTGGGCCTGAGAACATGAATTTAGCTGACTCTGCCACCAAGATGGCGAAGTCTTTCCTGAGATGGCTGGAGTCAATCAACTGTTTCCTTATAAGTTCTCTTTGAGATGGCTGGATTCAGACATCTGTCTCTTTATAACAAAAGCTGTTCAGCTATTGGGAATTCCCAGCTCCTCTAGAGCCTGGAACCTCGAATTTAGTTTATACCTATTGATCAAATGGAATCTGAAAACAAAATGGTAATACTTAGAACAAGTTTCTTTTACTTGTATTCACAATACTTTATAGCGTGCTTACTGTGTCATGTGAATTTCTGTTTCTACCTTTTTTTAAATCTCCAAACAGTTCTTCATAATGCCTATGTTAATCTATATCCTTTTACAGAGATTGAACTGTTTCTATACCCTTACCAGTCTTGTAACATTTAGTATTGTTGATAGAAACATTTGTAATTGGGATGAAATATTGTCTTCTTGTACTTTTTATTCGCTCTTCTCAAATGTTTGCTAATACTGAACACTTTTTATTATGTAAATTTCCTCAGAGATATGCCATCCTACAGCGAAGCTCCTTCTGATAGAAAGTAAACAACTCAGAACAGATTCAGTAAGTTTCTTAAACTGACCAAATAAATTCACTAAGCCCCCTTCCTCCCAACAGTAAACAATAAAGACCGCTGAAAACCATTCTCAATAAGGCAAACTGCAAAGACCAAGAAAAGTCCAGCTGCCTGAAGAAACAAGAAAGGACCCCTGCTGCCTAGAAGAGCTTGAGAACACCTTGCTGCCTGGAAAAGACACTCTTCAATCTGTCCAACTGTCTGTAGATGCAGTGTCCCCCAGGGATTCAGCTTGTGGTCTGTCACCCACAGCAGCATAGGTTTTGGTGATACAGCTGTACTTGAGCCATTTTTACTTCAGTAAGTAACCCCTTACCCATATGCCTATACATAATCTCAAAAAAACTCGTAGATTCACAAAATTGGATGTTGGTGGTATCTGTACTTTTGGTTGTTGTGGACTCCATATCTGGGTGAATAGATGTATGTGTTGCATTTCCTCAAGAAAAGTTTCTCAGACAGCATTTCTCTTATAGTTATTGGAAATTTGTTTTCATTCCTTATTTTATTTTATCTTTAAGATTAAAATTTTTCTTCTCTTTCTTCCTCTAAGCCCTCCCTCTCCTTGTTCTCCCTCAAGGTCACATGGCTTTGTTTTTCAGGAATTATTATTGCATACAAATATGTATTTGTATATACATATATATTATAAATATAACTCATTGAGACCATATAATCTTGCTTGTATCTATTGTTTCAGGATTTCCCATTTGGCACTGAACCACAAACTGGTATGCTTTCCCAAGCTTTCTCAGTTGCCTATAATTTTTTTTGTATGGTTGATATGTATTCTTTTTGCTAAATATAATTTTGACAGATGGGAGAACTTGCCTATTTCAATTCATTTATTTAGTTTTTATGATACTGGATTATTTCTTTTACGTATTATTTAAGTATTAATTCTTTATCAGATGCATATTCTGCAGGAGACCTGTGATCAAATGTGATTTTAATGTCTTATCTCTTTTACCCATATTCTGATTTAGAAAAAAGAAAGTATCCCCTACTTCTGCCTTCTTTCTGGAAGAAAAAAACAAAAAACAAACAAACAAAAAAGAAACAGAGGACAGTAGATCCCATTCTTAGCCTGTGATTTAGCATAGACTATAGACTATAGTTCAACCTGTGGGAGATGCACTGAAGAACTTGTTGAACATCTTCCATTAATGTTGTTCATGGCAGTTGAGTGATGCACACACACACACAAGTGTGTGTGTATTTACACATATATACTTAGTGATATATATATGTATATTTACATATATAGTAAGCATTGTAGGAGAAAAGCATAAGGCATATAAAGTAACATGAGTACATATTTCAAATATATAAATAAAATAAATTTTAACAAATTAACAAACCCTACAGGTCAAAGATATATAATTTATCTGTTTAACAATTCAAAATAAAACCATAAAGATGGTCTTCAAACTCAGGCAAATGACACTGAACAAACAGACTATCAGCAGAGTTATAAACTTAAAAAAGAAACAGCAGAAACTTAGAGCCAAAAATATAATTACTGACCTTAAAACTGCATAACTTAGTAAAGTAGAAGTACTGATAAACCAAAAACAAGTCATTAGAAATTACATAGTCACCAACATGATTGCCTAAAGATGAGCTGAACAAGAATATACCAATGGGCAGGCCCAACTCAGCAAGGAAAGGCCTACAAGGAGAAACCTTACCCAAAAAATTATGGGCAACTGAGGATTCTGGGAGCAGGAGAGATGGCCTTTCTTGAGAAAGAGCAAACTAATTGGTGTCCAGTACCATATGGTCAGGGCTGAAAATATAAATACAGGCAACATTATATGGGTGAGTAGGTTACATTTAAGAATATATGTTTCTATAGATATAGATGTATATAATAACAATTAGTGAGAGAAAAATGCAATTAATTAGAAGGAGAGCAGGGAAGGCTATATGAGAAGTTGTGGAGGGAAGAACAATAAAGGGAGAGATTGTAATTATGTAATAATCTCAAAAAGTAAATTACAAACATAATAAGCTAAATTTTAATCAGCAGTGGGACAAAAAACAAAATGTGATATGAGCATAATACAGAAGATAAAGTGTTTTTTTAATTAAGTTTTTATTTTTTTTAATAATGGTTACAGTTTATTAACTTTGTATACCAGTTGTAGCTTGCTCCCTTGTTCCCTCTCAATCCCACCCTCTCTTCCTCACTCATCTCCTCCCTGCTCCTTTCCAAGTCCACTGATAGGGAAGGTCCTCCTCCCCTTCCATTTGACATTAGCTTATCAGGTATCTTCAGGACTGGCTGCAATGTCCTCCTCTGTGGCCTAACAAGGCTGCTCCTCCTTCACTGGGGGAGGAGAGAGGTCAAAGAGCCAGCCATTGAGTTCATGTCAGAAAAAGATGAAGTATTTTTAAAAAAGAAAATTTTTGCAAAGCTAAAACAAGGATGAAACATCAGGCTATTGAAATAACTTCACAGAACTGACTGATGAACAACTTCCATTTCTATGAGGCACTTTTCTAGTAAGTTGATTGTTTCTTTCATTTTTTTCTTTTTCTTTTCTTTGCTCACTCTTTCTTCTTTTATTCATCATCAATTTGACACAAGATAGAGCTATCTGAGAAGAGGAATCTCTAATGAGTAAATGCTCTATCAGATTCAATGTATGGTGTTCCCTTGATTAATGATTGCTGTGGGAATGCTCAGCCCACTGTGTGAAGTTCTACACTTGCTCAGATAGTCCAGAAGGAGCAATCCAGTGCAAGTACTCACTCATCATTTCTACTTCAGCTCATGCCCCCAGGTTCCAGCCCTACCTGAGTTGCTGCTTTCACCTCCCTCTATAGTGGACTTTTATCTGGACGTATAAGAGAAATAAATCCTTTTTTATCCAAGTTTTAGTTATGACAAATATCTAGAATTGTCACATCCATAGAGACGAACAGGAGAATTATGCCTGAGGGGAGAAATGGTAAATTATTTAATTTTTTCATATCAGTTTTTGAAGATGAAAATAATTATGATTTGGGTAAGGTCAATATTTACAAACAGTATGTCAAGACATTATAATGAATTGTGTGATTTAAAATGAGTAAGATGGCAACTTTTATGTCATATGGATTTCTAAAATTATCAACTCATATTTAGCATGTTGCATTTGTCAAAAATATTGCTAATTGTGATTCATATTTATTGAGATTCCCGTTTTAATTTTATTTATGCCTACATGAAGAGGTATAGAAATTGTGTAATTACAATATTCATGAATGTAATTCTAAAAATTAAATAAAAATTCTAAATTTAAAAGATTAAAGATGGTATGTGGTTGTAAAGATTTGGAGCAAATGTGGTGATTGGAACTGTTGAAACCATGCAGCTAGTACAACCTTTATGGTAAATACTACAGATCTTCTAAAACATAAAAATGGAACTACCATCTCATTTAGCAACCTCACTCATGGATATTGAAATCATAGCTATATTCAAGAAACAAGTATGCTGAAGAGATGTTGATACTTTCATGAGTTCAGATAGTCTCATGTTTAGTCATTTTTTTGTCATTTTCATTTTTTTAATTTTTATTATTTTTAATATTAGTTACAGTTTGTTAACTTTGTATCCCTGCTGTATCCTGCTCCCTCTTTCCATCCCAATCCCACCCTCCCACCCTCATCTCCTTCCTGCCCCTTTCCAAGTCCACTGATAGGGGAGAACCTCCTCTCCTTCCATCTGATACTAGTTTATCAGGTGTCTTCAGGACTGGCTGCAAAGTCCTCCTCTGTGGCCTAGCAAGGCTGCTTCTCCCGGGGATGGGTGAGGTCAAAGAGCCTGCCATTGAGTTCAAGTCAGAAACAGTCCCTGTTCTCCTTACTAGGGTACCCACTTGGATACTGAGCTACCAAGGGCTACATCTGAACAGGGGCTCTGAACATGGTCCTTATTTGGAGAAACAGTCTCATAAAAGGCCCCTGTGCCCAGATATATTTAGTCCTTGTGGAACTCCTGTCCTCTCCAGGTCGTATTAACCCCCCCCCCACCATTTTGGTTCCCTGCATATTATAAGTCTATATAAGTGAGTATATACCATGTGTGTCTTTCTGCTTCTGGGATAGCTCACTCAGGATGATCTTTTTCATATCTCACCATTTGCCTACAAATTTCATGATTTCCTTGTTTTTAATTGCTGAGTAGTATTCCATTGTGTAAAAGTACCACAATTTCTGTATCCATTCCTCAACTGATGGAAATCTGAGTTGTTTCCAGGTTCTGGCTATTACGAATAAATCTGCTACAAACATGGTTGAGCAAATGTCTTTGTTGTGTACTTCAGCCTCTTTTGGATATATGCCTAGGAGTAGTATAGCTGGGTCTTGAGGAAGTACTATTCCTAATTGTCTGAGAAAGCACCAGATTGATTTCCAAAGTGGTTGTAACAGTTTACATTCCCACCAGCAATGGAGAAGGGTTCCCCTTTCTCTACAACCTCTCCACCATGTGCTGTCACTTGAGTTTTTGATCTTAGCCATTCTGGTGGGTGTAAGGTGAAATCTCAGGGTTGTTTTGATTTGCATCTCTTTGATGGCTAAGGATGCTGAACATTTCTTTAAGTTTTTCTCTGCCATTCTGTATTCCTCTACAGAGAATTCTCTGTTTAGCTCCATACCCCATTTTTTAATTAGATTGCTTGATTTGGTGCTTTTTAACTTCTTTAGCTCTTTATATATTCTGGATATCAGCCCTCTGTCAGATATAGGGTTGGTGAAGATCCTTTCCCAGTCTGTAGGCTGTCGTTCTGTTTTGATGACTATGTCCTTTGCTTTATAGAAGCGTTTCAGTTTCATGAGGTCCCATTTATCAATTGTTGCTCTTAGATCTTGTGCTGTTGGCGTTCTGTTCAGGAAGTTGTCTCCTGTGCCAATGAGTTCCAATGTCTTCCCCACTTTTTCTTCAAACCGATTTAGCGTATCTGGTTTTATGTTGAGATCTTTGAGCCACTTGGACTTTAGTTTTGTGCAGGGTGATAAGTATGGATCTATTTGCATTTTTCTGCATGTAGACATCCAGTTGGACCAGCACCATTTGTTGAAGATGCTGTCTTTTATCCACTGAATGGTTTTTGCTTCTTTGCCAAAAATCAAATATCCATAGGTATGTGGGTTTAATTTGGGGTCTTCTTTTCAGTTCCATTGAACCACTATTCTATTTCTATGCCAATATGATCATCTTCTTAGATGCCGAAAAAGCATTTGACAAAAATCCAACACCCGTTCATGTTTAAAGTCTTGGAGAGATCAGGAATACAAGGCACATACATAAACATAGTAAAGACAATATACAGCAAGCCTATAGCTAACATCAAACTCAATGGAGAGAAACTCAAACCAATCCTAATGAAATCAGGGACAAGACAAGGCTGCCCACTCTGTCCATATCTCTTCAACATAGCACTTGAAGACCTAGCTAGAGCAATAAGACAACTAAATGAGATCAAGGATACAAATTGGAACAGAAAAGGTCAAAGTTTCACTATTTGCAGATGATATGATAGTATACATGAGTGACCCCAAAAATTCAACCAGTGAACTCCTCCAGCTGATAAACACCTTCAGCAAAGTGGCTGGACACAAAATTAACTCAAAAAAAAAATCAGAAGCCCTCCTGTATACCAAGGACAAAAGGACTGAGAAAGAAATTAGGAAAACAACACCCTTCATAATAGCCACTAATAACATAAAGTATCTTGGAGTGACTCTAACAAAGCAAGTGAAAGGCCTGTTTGAGAAAAACTTCAAGTCTCTGATGAAAGAAATTGAAGAAGATATCAGGTGATGAAAGATCTCCCGTGCTCATGGATTGGTAGGATTAATATAGTGAAAATGGATATTCTGCCAAAAGCATCTACAGATTCACTGCAATTCCCCTCAAAATACCAACATAATTCTTCATGGATCTTGAGAGAAAAATTATCAACTTTCATATGGAGAAACAAAAAACCCAGAATTTCCAAAATGATCCTGTACAACAACAGATCGTCTGGAGGCATGTCCACCCCCAATCTCAAGCTGTACTACAGAGCAATAGTAATGTTTAGTCATTTTTTATTACAAATCCTGATTCAATTTCTTTATATTAAAGAATGGTAGTGAAATACCAAATATGGTTGCTAGACTTTCAAGTTTTATTTTACTAAGTTTCCTAAATTGATATCTTTAATTATAAGTAGATATATCAGCTTTACCGTAATATGAAAAAGATAAATTAAAGAAAGAGTTTTTCACTGCCTTCAAATTTTTTAATGAAGAGGAAAGGGATGCATTAAAAATTACTTTCATGGGTATAAGGAGGGAAAGGGGGGCAAGATGGCGGTGCCGGGAGGACTCTCATTCTGACAGCAGCACAGCAGGATCGGCACAGTGACCAGCAATCAGAACTCTCAGCCATAAAATACAAGTGATTGTGTTTCCCAGGTGAGAGGATACCCCATGGTGGGGGATTCTATCAGCTTTAACTCACTCGGCTAAACGCCGGAAGAGATCCCCGTTCCCCCAGACGCTTGGTCGCCAGCCCAGAGCCACACACCAGCGTGCTCTGGTCACGGTCCCAGACTGAGCTGTGTGCACCACAACATCAGAGATTGAAATTTCCAGTCAAGAGATAACACCACAGTGTAGGAAATGAGTGGGACTGACCTTAGGTCACCCAGACATCCCCTGGAAAAGACTCGGGTTCCTCTGGCGCCCCAGGAATCAGCCCAGAGCCAGAGCCGGGGACCCAGGCTCCAGCACAGAGCCCTGCCTGCGCGCCTGATTCGCTGCCCCAGATAGAACTGTGGGCCCCAGGGGACCAGAGACTGAGTTTCACTGTAGTGTTCAAACCCACAGGGAGGGAATCCACTGGTCTGATCTCAGAGCACTCAGCCAACACCCCCACCCCAAAAAGGTCTCAGGAAAATTACCCAGTTTAGGGAGATGCCCAGACTCCCAAAGACATGAAAGGCAGAGCCAAACGTATCTGTGCCTGCGGGTTCTACTTGCCATCCCAGAAAGAACAGCGGTCCCCAAAGCAAAGACTGGGTGTCCCTGTCAGGAGGAAACCCCACAGCAGGGAGCTGGATCATCAAGACTAATGCTCAGGACACCCAGCACCAAAAGACTGTCTGGATTCGTGCAGATTCTAGGCTCTAGCCTTCTACTGCAGGCAGGAGGGCTGTGCTCAGCCATGATTATTGAGTACCCCTAGGGCACTGGAGCACACAGCTGCATCCTCAGACCTACAAAAGCCAGAGAGCCATTACAGCAGCCCTCAGATACTGTGCCAAGGATCAACCAGTTATCCCTAGCTAGACTGACAAAACTGTGGGAATCCCTGGTCCTTCAAGAGGGCTGCACCCAAAAATTACACCTTAAGAGCAACAGCTGCTGCTCAATAAATTCAGATCAAGAAACCCAGCAGCAGGACAGCCATCACCAGGACCTCTCCTGAGGAGAGGAGAGCATTCCTGAATACCACAGTTACCATACAGGTCCATACACCTGATGTGAACTGTGACAATTCCAGAGAAGCACCACTATTCAGTTGACCATACCCAAAAGCAGAGGAGAATTTCAGAATCCCGCCAAGTGGATTCTCCCCACCCCAGGACTCAGCAGGCACCAGAAATTAACAGACAACACCTGAGACAGAGATGCGTAGAGGCCAGTGAAAAATTACAACCAACAAAAGGCAAAACAACATGGCATCCCCAGAACCCAGTTATCCAGGGAAAAGTAGCCCTGGACACCCTAACATAAGTGAAATTCAAGAAGATGACCTAACATCCATGATAATGAAGAGATTAATGGAGGAAGTAAATAAAATGCATAAAGAATTAGGGGAAGATATAATAAAACAGATTATGGTCATCTGTAAAGAAATACAGGAAGATGCAGCCAAACAGTCTGCTTTACTGAAAGAAATAAAAGAAACAGAGGAACATTCAAAGAAACAGCTGAAGGAATTGAAGGGAAAACAGGAAAATACAGTCAGACTGGTGAAGGAAATCAACAAAACGGTTCAAGATCTGAAGATAGAATTAGAAGAATTAAAGAAAACACAAATGGAGGAAATCACGGAGAGGGAGAACCTAGGAAAGAAAACAGGAACTACAGAGGTAAGCATAACCAACAGACTACAAGAGATGGAAGAAAGAATCTCAGGTGTGGAAGATACAATGGAAGAAATCAATGTATCTGTCAAAGAAAATAAAGAATCTAAAAAATTCCTGACACAAACCATCCAAGAAATCCAAGACAACATAAAAAGACAAAACCTAAGAATAATAGGAATAGAGGAAGAAGATTCCCTCTTTCCAAGGCCTAGAAAATATTTTTAACAAAAGCATTGAAGAAAATTTCCCCAACTTAAAGGGAAAGCCTATAAGAATACAAGAGGCCTACAGAACACCTAAGAAATTAGACCAAAAAAGAAAATCTTCCCGTCACATAATAATCAAAACATTAAGTATACAGAACAAAGAAAAAATACTAATAGCTGCAAGGGAAAAAGGCCAAGTAACATATAATGGCAAACCCTTCAGATTCACACCTGACTTCTCAACAGAAACTATGAAAACCAGAGAAGCCTGGACAGATATCATACAGAGCCTAAGAGAACACAGATGTCAGCGTAGACTACTATACCCAGCAAAACTCTCAGTCCTCATAGCCGGAGAAAACAAGATATTCAACAACAAAAACAAATTTCAACAATACCTACACACAAATCCAGCATTACAGAAGATACTAGAAGGAAAAATACAACCCAAGAAAACTAACTACTTTCAAGAAATCATAGGAAATAAATAACCTCACTACAGCAAAACAAAAGTAGCCAAACACACTACCATGGCCAACATCAATATCAAAGGATCTAACAGCCACTGGTCATTAATCTTCCTCAACCTCAATGGACTCAATTCTCCAATTAAAAGACACAGACTAACAGAATGGATACATAAACAAGACCCAACAATCTGTTGCATACAAGAAACACACTTAAATCACAAAGATAGGCATTACCTGAAAGTAAAGGGCTGGAAGACGGTTTTCCAAGCAAATGGACACAAGAAGCAAGCAGGAGTAGCCATCCTAATATCTAATAAAGTAGATTTCCAACCAAAATCAATCAAAAGAGATAGAGAAGGACACTGCATACTCATCAAGGGAAAAATCCACCAGGAAGATATCACAGTCCTGAACATCTATGCCCTAAATGCAAGGGCACCCACATTTGTTAAAGAAATTTTAATAAAACTTAAATCACACATAGACCCCACAAAATAATAGTGGGAGACTTTAACACCCAATCTCAACAAAGGACAGGTCAACAAAACAGAAATTAACCAAAGAAACAATAACTCTGACAGAGGTCATGAATCAAATGGACCTCACAGACATCTACAGAACGTTTCACCAAAACTCAAAAGAATTTACCTTCTTATAAGCACCTCATGGATCCTTCTCCAAAATAGACCATATAATTGGTCACAAAACAAGCCTCAACGGATACAAGAAGATTGAAATAATCCCTTGTATCCTATCTGATCACCATGGACTAAAACTGGACCTCAATGACAAAAATAGCAAAAGGCCTACACACACATGGAAACTGAACAACTTGCTTCTAAATGACAGCTGGGTCAGAGAAGAAATAAAGAAAGAAATTAAAGACCTCCAGAATTCAATGAAAATGAAGGCACAACATACCCAGACTTGTGGGACACAATGAAAGCAGTGCTAAGAGGAAAGTTCATAGCACTAAGTGCCTTCAAAAAGAAATCGACACATCTCATGCAAGCAACTTAATGGCTCACTTAAAAGCCTTAGGAAAAAAAAAAGAAGCAGACACACCAAAGAGGAATAGACAGCTGGAAATAATCAAACTCAGGGCTGAAATCAATCAATTAGAAACAAATAAAACAATTCAAAGAATTGATGAAACCAAGAGCTGGTTCTTTGAGAAAATCAACAAGATAGACAAACCCTTAGCCAAACTAACTAAAAGGCAGAGAGAAACTATCCAAATTAACAAAATCCAAAATAAAAAGGGGGACATAACCACAGACACTGAAGAAATCCAAACAATAATTAGATCTTACTTCCAGTCTATATGCCACAAAATTTGAAAATCTAAATAAAATGGACAATTTTCTTGACCGATTCTACATGCCAAAGCTGAATCAAGACCAGGTAAACCAATTAAATTGTCCTATATCCCCTAAGGAAATAGAAGCTGTCATCCAAAGTCTACCATGCAAAAAAAGCCCAGGGCCAGATGGTTTTAGTGCCAAATTCTACCAGAATGTCAAAGAAGAGTTAATACCAATACTCTTCGAACTCATCCACAAGATAGAAACAGAAGGAACACTACCAAACTCATTTTATGAAGCCACAGTCACCTTGGTACCTAAACCTCACAAAGACCCAATACAGAAAGAGAATTTCAGACCAATCTCCCTCATGAACATTGATGCAAAAATACTCAACAAAATACTTGCAAACCGAATCCAAGAACACATCAAAGACATCATCCACTACGACCAAGTAGGCTTCATCCCAGGAATGCAAGGGTGGTTCAATATACAGAAATCCATCAACGTGATCCACCACATAAACAAACTAAAGGAGAAAAACCACATGATCCTCTCTTTAGATGCTGAAAAGGCATTTGACAAAATCCATTAATTTAAACATCCATTCATGTTCAAAGTCTTGGAGAGATCAGGGATACAAGTCACATACCTGAACATATTAAAAGCGATATACAGCAAACCTATAGTCAACATCAAACTCAATGGAGAGCAACTTAAATCATTCCCACTGAATTCAGGGACAAGGCAAGGCTGTCCACTCTCTCCATATATTTTCAACATTGTTCTTGAAGTCCTAGCTAGAGCAATAAGACAATTGAAGGAGATCAAGGGGATACAAATTGGAAAATAAGAAGTCAAAGTACCAATATTTGCAGATGATATGATAGTATACGTGAGTGACCCCAAAAACTCTACCAGGGAACTCCTGCAGCTGATTAACACCTTCAGCAAAGTGGCTGGATACAAAATTAACTCAAAAAAATCAGTAGCCTTCCTGTATACAAAAGGACAAAAGGGCTAAGAAAGAAATTAGAGAAACAACACCCTTCACAATAGCCACAAAGGACATAAAGTACCTTGGTGTGAACCTAACCAAGCAAGTCAAAGACTTGTATGAAAAAAAAATTCCAGTCTCTGAAGAAAGAATTAGAAGAAGATATCAGAAGTTGGAAAGATCTCACATGCTCATGGCTTGGCAGGATTAATATAATAAAAATGGCCATCTTACCAAAAGTAATCTACAGATTCGATGCAATTCCCATCAAATTACCAACACAATTTTTTACAGACCTTGAAAGAAAAATTCTCACCTACATATGGAACAAAAAGAAACCCAAAATTGCTAAAACAATTCTCTACAGTAAAAGATCTTCAGGAGGTATCTCCATCCCTGATCTCAAGCTTTACTATAGAGCAACAATACTAAAAACTGCTTGGAACTATATAGAAACAGACTGGTGAATCAATGGAATTGAAGAGAAGACTCTGACATAAATCCACACACTTACAGACAACTGATATTTGACAAAGATGCCAAATCCATTCAATGGAAAAAAAGACAACATCTTCAACAAATGGTGCTGGTCTAACTGGAAGTCTGCATGTAGAAAAATGCAAATAGATCCATACTTATCACCCTGCACAAAACTAAAGTCCAAGTGGATCAAAGACCTCAAAATAAAACTAGACACACTAAACTGCTTAGAAAAAAAGTGGGGAGTACCCTTGAACTCATTGGCACAGGAGACAACTTCCTGAACAGAACACCAACAGCAGAGGCTCTAAGAGCAACAATCAATAAATGGGACCTCATGAAACTGAAAAGCTTCTGTAAAGTAAAGGATACTGTCCTCAGAACAAAGCGACAGCCTACAGATTGGGAAAAGATCTTCACCAATCCTATATCTGACAGAGGGCTAATATCCAGTATATATAAAGAACTAAAGAAGTTAAACAGCAACAAATCAAGTAATCCAATTAAAAAAATGGGGTACAGAGCTAAACAGAGAATTCTCTGCAGAGGAATATCGGATGCCAGAGAAACATTTAAAGAAATGCTCAACCTCATTAGCCATCAGAGAAATGCAAATCAAAACAACCCTAAGATTTCACCTTACATCCATCAGAATGGCTAAGATCAAAAACTCAAGAGACAACTCATGCTGGAGAGGTTGTGGAGAAAGGGGAACCATCCTCCACTGCTGGTGGGAATGTAAACTTGTACCACCACTCTGGAAAGCAATCTGGTGCTTTCTCAGACAACTAGGAATAGCGCTTCTCCAAGATCCAGCTATACCACTCCTAGGCATATATCCAAAAGATTCTCAAGTACACAATAAGGACATTTGCTCCACTATGTTTGTAGGAGCCTTATTTGTAATAGCCAGAAGCTGTAAACAGCCCAGATGCCACTCAGTGGAGGAATGGATACACAAATTTTGGTATATTTACACAATGGAATATTACTCAGCAATAAAAAACAAGGAAATCATGAAATTTGCAGGTAAATGGTGGGATATGGAAAAGATCATCCTGAGTGAGCTATCCCAGAAGCAGAAAGATGCACATGGTATATCCTCACTCATATAGACATATAATATAGGATAAACCTACTAAAATCTGTACACCTAAAGAAACTAATCAAGAGGGAGGACTCTTGCTAAAATGCTCAATTCCTATACAGAAAGGCAAAGAGACCAGACATCAGAAGAAGGAGAAAAGAAGGAACAAGTCAGGAGACTGACACAGAGGACCTCTGAAAATCTCTGCCCTGCAGACTATCAATGTAGATCCTGAGACTTATGGGCAACCTTTGGGCAGAGTGCAGGGAATCTTAGGAAAGAAGTGGGAAATAGTAATATATGGAGAGGACAGGAACTCCACAAGGAGAGCAACAGAACCAAAAAATCTGAGCAAAGTTGTCTTTTGTGAGACTGTTATTCCAACCAAGGACTATGAATGGAGATAACCTAAGACCCCTGCACAGATGTAGCCCGTGGCAGTTCAGTATCCAAATGGGTTCCATTGTGATAGGAACAGGGACTGTCTCTGACATGAACTGATTGGTTTGCTCTTTAATTTCCTCCCCCTGGGGGGGAAGCAGCATTACCAGGCCACAGAAGAAGACAATGCAGCCACTCCTGATGAGACCTAATTGACTAGGATCAGAAGGAAGGAAAAGAAGTCCTCCCCTATCACTGGACTTGGAGAGGAGCATGCAGGCAAAGGGTGGAGGAAGGAAGGGATTGGGATGGGAGGAGGGAGGAAACCATGGGCAGGGGATACAAAGTGCGTAAAATGTAATTAATAAAGAAAAAAAAAAGCGTGCACCACTAAAGCCAGCCACTTACCTTTTAATAAAACCACTTTGCTAAATATTAAAAAATTACTTTCTTTTTATTTATATATTTATTATTACACTTTATTCACTTTGTATGTCCACAGCAACCCCCAACCTCTTTACCTCCCAGTCCCACCTCTTCTCCCCCTATACCCTTTCTGTAGTCCCGTGAGAGGGGAGAACCTTCTTCCTTTCTACCTGAGTTCATGTCCCTGTATCTTTACTAGGCAACCCACTTGGAAACTGAGCAGCCAATGGGCTTCCTTTGAACAGAGAGTGTGTGTCCTCTCCATGCATAATTGTTGGTAGAATATCAGTCACTCCAGGCCTCTCTGGGCCCAGCTATTTTTGCTCTGTAGTTCTTCTTGTGGAGTTCCTGACCCCAAAGTGAATAAATTTATATATATATACATACATACATCATTAAATTTAAAAAAGAGTTTTAAAACTTACTTTCCTCTTCCTTGTCTTCCTACTTTTCAATGTCTATCCTGTTTGCCATTCTCAGTGAGGTTTCAGCCTCTTCCCTTCAGTCTTCCTTGTTGTTTATATTCTTTAGGACTATAGATTTTAGTATGTTTATCCTATATTATAAGTGAGTATACACCATTTGTGTCTTTTTCTTTCTGGATTACCTCACTCAGGATAATCTTTTCTAGTTCCCACCATTTGCCTTCAAATTTCCTGATTTCCTTGCTTTTAATTGCTGAGTAGTATTCCATTGTATAAATGTAACATGATTTCTGCATCCATTCTTCAGTTGAGGGACGTCTAGGTTGTTTCCAGATTCTGGCTATTATGAATAATGCTGCCATGAATACAGCTGAGAAAATGTCCTTGTTGTATGCTTGACCATCTTTCAGATATATGCCCAGGAGTGGTATACCTGGATCTTGAGGTAGCACTATTCCTAATTTTCTGACAGAGGGAATGATTGATTTCCAAAGTGATTGCAGAGACCAATACTTAACCAAGGACCATGCATAGAGAGGACTTAGATCACCCTGCTCAGTTTCTAAGTAGGTTCTCTGGTAAGGGGGGGGGGCTGTCTCTGACATGAACTCAGTGGCCAACTCTTTGATTACCTCCCCCTGGGGGGGTACTACCTTGCCAGACCACAGAGGAAGATGTTGCAGCAATCCGTGATGAGACTAGATAGTCTAAGTTCAGATAGAAGGGGAGGAGGTCCTTCCCTATCAGTGGAATAGGGAAGAGGTATAGGGGGAGAAGAGAGAGGGTGGGTGGGACCGAGAAGAGATGGAGGGAGCTACAGCTGAGATACAAAGTAAGCTGTAATGTGTATGTATATATACACATACATACATACATTTTTTCAATGATAGCTAAGTATAAACTACTTTAGAACATGATTAATTTTTATTTATAGGGCATGGATAACTTTACGAAGTTTCTTCATGTCAGCATGTGTACCATTATTTGTACATGTTACTATTTTTTAAAATATCACATTTAGACAAGATTGACCTCAAACTTACATCCTTTTGCCATGGCATCACAAGTGCTAGAATTATAAGTAGGTACCACTTCATCTGTTTTCTAGAGTATCCATTTGCCTGTAATTTATATGAATAAATATTTTAATAATTTTGTATACTGTACAAATGTGCAAATATGTTTACTATCTAAACCTACCCACAATGATAAAGGTAAATTCATATATGGAAAATATTTATTTTAGTTTATTCAACACTAAACTGTTCTTGTTTGCTAAGAGACTTGACAAAGAGTGCTGTTGGAATATATCCAACAAAGAGAACCTTCAGTTAATGTTTACCACATAACTGTGTATGAAGTATTTAAAGCATACTCAGTTTCAGATCCTTCCTCACAGTTGATTCCTCTAATATTTCCAGAGATCCATTTTTTTCTTAAAGTGCCACAAAGCTTCCTATCTAGCACCGAATATCCATGACAGCCCAGTGATATGCCGATGTGACCAACAATCTACTGAGGTAAGTTTTCATAGGTTTATGTTAATTCAGTACTACTTTCATGACTTTCAAGGTCTTTCTAACCTTTGTTGCTGTTTAACAAGCTGCAGACATTGTTAAATGTCTGTGAGCTGCAATATCTAGGGTAAATGATTCTCTATTTTCTTTTCTTTCTTTCATTCGGATATTACAGCCTTATTTGCACATCCCAGACCTGACTTTTGATCTCACATCACAAACAAATGTGACTGACTTTTTTACATGTTTTAACCACCATTGTTTAAAACCCATTGTCTCAAAGCATTGTTACAGTAAGCCCTTTATCTGGAATCTGAACATATGGATGAAATTTCATATTTTGTAATTTCTACACAACAAAAAATTATCTCTTTTAAAATCGGCTCATATGTGTATGTTTGATAAATACATTTACTATTTTTGTAACTTTGGTTTTGTCTACCATTAGAATATACATAAGTTAATTAAAATATTATCTAGTATTCAAATAAACATAGGTATATATAAATACTTATGTGTGTGTCAGTATATGAAATCCTTCATAATGAGCATAATATGAATCCCACCAAAATTTCAGTAATGAATTGAAATAGCATTGTCTCCTTAAATCTGAAAATTAAGGAAACTTGATTTATTTCAGATGTTGTCTCTTCATTCCTGAAGATTCAAATATGTGTTTCTGATAAAAATTTCTCAAATAACACCTATAAAAGTTTAAGACCTATTAAAGTATTAAATTTGGAAAAGTAATTAAGTCATTCTTACTATGGACTATGCAGACAGGGCTGTTCTTCAAAGATTTACGTTCATTATTTCTCATTTGTCAGTTTCACGTATTTAAATAATCACTATCTGAATGTTTAAATATATAGCATGTCTTCTTGTATAGCTACAGGGTTCAAACAAAATGAAAGTATATAAACATAAGAAATATTTTTAATGTTTTCAATAAACTAAACATGAGTAGATCTTGCATAAAGCTAACAAGCACATTTCATTCAGAAAGTTACTACTCCTATTACATCTCCAAAATTATTGTTTACCTCAAAAAATTGGCTCTTTGATTATTTGAATGTGCTGTCTGTTTAGTAAGTATTAAATTACTATTTTCAGAACAAAATAAGCTGAGAAAATGCCAAGTGATACCTCACTGGAAAGATCTTATGGAACTTCCAATTTAGCTTGCATTATACTTTCCATTTCTCTTTTTCAGATTATTTCTGCCATGTGATTTCCTCCCATGGACTGACACAATGCAGAAGAACAGCAGTGTCACAGAGTTTATACTGTTAGGGTTGACACAGGATCCCCTGAAGCAGAAAATAGTGTTTATAATCTTCTTAACTTTCTATATGGGGACTGTGGTAGGGAATACACTTACTATTGTAATGATCAAGTTCAGCCGGACACTTGGGAGTCCCATGTACTTCTTTCTGTTCTACTTGTCCTTTGCTGATTCCTGATTCTCAACATCCACAGCCCCTAGACTCATTGTGGATGCCCTCTCTAAAAGAACATCATTTCTTACAATGAATGCATGACACAAGTCTTTGCTCTCCATTTATTTGGCTGCATGGAGATATTTGTCCTCATTCTCATGGCTGTTGACCACTATGTTGCCATCTGTAAACCCTTGTGTTACCCAGTGGTCATGAGCCGGCAGGTCTGTGTCATCTTGATTGTTCTTGCCTGGATAGGTTCTTTCATTCATTCCACTGCTCAGATTGTTTTGGCCTTCAGACTGCCCTTCTGTGGGCCCAATTTGATTGACCATTATTGCTGTGACTTGCAGCCCTTGCTGAAACTTGCCTGTATGGACACATATATGATAAATCTGCTGTTAGTGTCTAACAGTGGTGCAATTTGCTTGACCAGTTTTATAATTTTAATTATCTCCTATTTTGTCATCTTATACTCTCTGCGAAATCATGGTGCAGAAGGGAGGAAAAAAGCACTCTCTACCTGCACTTCTCATATAATAGTAGTTATCTTATTCATGCCCGGCCACCAACTACTTTTCCCATGAACAAGATGGTAGCAGTATTTATACCATTGGAACACCCTTTCTCAACCCAATAATTTATACATTAAGAAATGCAGAAGTAAAAACTGCCATGAAAAAGTTATGGCATATTAAATTATGACTGAATAAATCCAGATATCAGATATCATAACTGAACATTGAAGATATAAGATACAGCTGAGTTCTTAATAATCTTGATTAAATTAATAAAAAGATTTAAAAAAATGATAGAAAAAATTACATTTCTCTCTCATTTTCTAAATATAAACTAAGAAATGTTGATTGAGACAATTATGTAGAAAATAAAGTTTTAAATCAATTAAACAAAATCAGACACATACTCCAGTATTGTCATTAGTCAGGAAAAGCATTTTGAAAAGATTATTGCATTTTTTCGGAAAAACACGAAAGATTAACTTGGCTGCACGCTTCAATTACCTGAGAAATAAAAAAAAAAAGTATTCAAAATCAAAGTGTTATTTCTATCCATGCTTTATGTAGCTACAGAAGACAAGCATTTATTCTATAAAGTAGAACTCATTAGGAATCTATTCAATAAAATATGTATTTAAGAATTACATATCCTAAAATAATACTCCTAATTAATGGCTCCAATAAATTTCTAGGCATAGTATTTTGTGTCATTATTAAACATAGTGTAGGTTAATCCATAAATTAATGTATGCATTAATAATCTTTCTACTAAATTCTTCTTTCTAGGCAGGCAATCACCAACTTTTAAAAGTTGCCACACGGGGGGAGCCAAGTTGCCACACGGGGAGCACCAGGACAGCATTGTGTCTGAGAAGCGGGACAGCACTCTCCATGCAGTGACCAGGAGACTGAAGTCTGGGTCCTAAAACAACAGCGATCGTGTTTCCCAGGTGAGGGGAGGCTCCCACAGCATGGGAATCGGTCGGGTCCACTCTCGGCTACCCAGCCAGAACCCGGAAGAAATCCCAGGTAACTCGGGCTTTGGGTCTCCGGGCTGGAGCCCCAAGCCTGCGTGTCCCGATCACTTTCCCAGGCTGATTGGTGGGCACAAGGGTGCCTGAGACTGGGAGTCCCAGTCTCAAGAAAACCCCATGGGGAAGCAAAGTTGCGAGTCTGATCACGGGTCACCCAGTCTTTCCCTGGAAGGTCTCTCAGACCGCAGATACCCGCCGCCATCACAACTGAGCTCCCGCCACGCTGAGAGCTGCGCGCCCAGCTCACCCGTACAGAAGAGCTGCGCGCCCCAGTGCAACACAGACTGGGAACCCCTGCCCGGAGAGGACCCCACAGAGAAGGAAGAAACCGTGCTGCTGGGGTCACCTAGGCTGTGTTTGGGGAAAGTCTAGCAGACTGCAGATCGCAAACAGGCAAGTACACCCAGCCATCACAGATCTGGGCCCAAGCAGGGAGCACAGAGATTATGGGAACCCAGCCCGCACAGACTAGCAGGCAGGCACACACTCCGCCAGCTCAGAGGCCTACTTTGTACCAACTACTCCTTACAGACTGAACTGTGTGCCCCAAGACATCAGAGTCTTAGAGTCACTGTCTGGAGAAACCCTCACAAGGAACAAGAAACGAAGCAAAGGGGACAGACTTAGGCAACCCAGTATATCCCCGGAAAAGGTCCCACAGACTGGCCCAACCCAGGGAACTGCTGTGCCCCTGATAGCCTGCTGTTACCAGGAGAGCAGTTCTGGGGCACAGAGCCCCAACCTCAGACCTACAAAAGACTGGGAACCCTGAGATCAACCCCCAGATACTGCTCCAAGGGGCAACCAGTTATCCCTAACAAAACTGACCAAACCACAGGACAAATAGGTTACAGCAGCTGATCACTAAATTTACAGCAAGAAACCCAGAAGGAGGGCAGCTGTCTCCAGGACTTCTCCCGGTGAGAGGAGAGCCCTCTTGACTAATCAGGACCCCAGTTACCACCCAGGTCTCTATGCCTGAGGTGAACTGTAGCAACTCCTGAAAAACACCGGCCATCCAGTGACTATACCCAAAAAGCTGAGAAGGCTTCCTTCAGGAAAAAACATCTTCATGCCAAAGGGATTCTCTCCACTACAAGAGTCCAGGAACAACCAGAAACTAACTTCAAATAACTAAGATAGCCCAATGGGTAGAGAGCAGCGTAAAAGTTCAACCAACAAAAGCCAGAGCAATATGGCATCTCCAGAACCCAGTTATCCAGGGGCAAATAGCCCTAGACACCCCAGCATAATTGAAATTCAAGGAGATGACCTAACATCTATGCTCATGAAGAAGATAACAGAGGAAACAAATAAAATACGAAAAGAAATAGAAGAAGCTGCAGCCAAACAGTCTGTGGCCTTTAGAGAGGAAATCACTGAATGAAATAAAAGAAACAGTGGATTGTTCAAACAAACAGCTGAAGGAATTGATGGAAAAACATGAAAATACAGTCAGACAGGTGAAGGAAACCAACAAAATAGCTCAAGACCTGAAGATAGAATTGGAAAAATTTAAAAAAACACAATGGAAGAAATGGTGGAGAGAAAGAACTTAGGGAAGAAAGCAGGAACTACAGAGGTTAGCATAACCAATAGGCTACAAGAAATGGAAGAAAGATTCTCAGGTATGGAAGATAAAATGGAAGAAATAGATGTATCTGTCAAAGAAAATGTTAAATCTAAAAAATTCCTGACACAGACTGTCGAAGAAATTCAAGACAACATAAAAACACAAAACCTAAGAATAATAGGAATAGAGGAAAAAGAAGATTCCCTGCACCAAGGCCTAGAAAATATTTTCAACAAAATCATTGAAGAAAATTTCCCCAACTTAAAGGAGAGGCCATAGACAGAATTCTGTTTGCAGGTGTGCCTGCACACCAGAAGAGGGCACCAGATCTCACTATAGATGGTTATGAGCCACCATGTGATTGCTGGGAATTGAACTTAGGACCTATCCGATGAACAGCCAGTGCTCTTAACCTCTGAGCCAATTCTCCAGCCTAATTTCCACAAGTTAAAGGAGAGGCCAATAAGAATACAAGAGGCCTACAGAACACCCAATAAATTGGACCAGAAGAGAAAATCCTCCTGCCACATAATAATCAAAACCTTAAGTATACAGAACAAAGAAAAAATACTAAAAGCTGCAAGAGAAAAAGGCCAAGTAACATATAATGGCAATGACTTTTCAACAGAGACTAGGAAAGCCAGAAGGGCCTGGATGGATAGCATGCAGACCCTAAGAGAACACAGATGTCAGCCCAGGCTACTATATCCAGCAAAACTCTCAGTCCTCATAAACGGAGAAAACAAGATATTCAATGACAAAAACAAATTTCAACAATACCTACAAAAAATCCAGTATTGCAGAAGACACTAGAAGGGAAAATACAACCCACGAAAACTAGCTACATCCAAGAAAACACAAGAAATAAATAACCCCACTACAGTAAAACAAAAGGCAACCAAGCACACAACCTTATGACCACAGACAGCATCAAAGTCAAAGGATTTAACAGCCAATGGTAATTAATCTCTCTCAATATCAATGGACTTAATTCTCCAATAAAAAGACAGACTAACAGAATGGATGCGTAAACAAAACCCAGCAATCTGTTGTATACAAGAAACATACCTAAGTCACAAAGATACACATTACCTGAGGGTAAAGGGATGGAAGACGGCTTTCCAAGCAAATGGACCCAAGAAGCAAGCAGGAGTAGCCATTCTAATATCTGATAAAATAGACTTTCAAACAAAATTAATCAAAAGAGATGGGGAAGAACACTTCATACTCATCAAGGGAAAATTCCACCAAGAAGACATCACAATCCTGAACATCTATACCACAAATACAAGGGCACCCACATTTGTGAAAGAAACATTGATAAAATTTAAACCACACATAGATCCCCACACACTAATAGTGGAAGACTTCAACACCCCACTCTCAACAAAGGACAGGTCAACTAAACAGAAATTAAACAAAGAAACAATATCTCTAACAGGGGTCATGAATCAAATGGACCTAACAGACATTTACAGAACTGAAATCAGGAACAAGACAACCCCGACCACTCTCTCCGTATCTCTTCAACATAGTTCTGGAAGTCCTTGCTAGAGCAATAAGACAGTTGAAGGAGATCAAGGGGATACAAATTGGAAAGGAAGAAATCAAATTATCACTATTTGCAGATGATATGATAGTATACGTAAGCGACCCCAAAAACTCTACCAGGGAACTCCTACAGCTGATAAACGCCTTCAGCAAAGTGGCTGGATACAAAATTAACTCAAAAAAATCAGTAGCACTCCTGTATACAAAAGACAAAAGGGCTGAGAAAGAAATTAGGGAAACAACACCCTTCACAATAGCCACAAATGTCATAAGATACCTCGGAGTGACCCTAACCAAGGAAGTCAAGGACTTGTATGAAAAAAATTTTCCAGTCTCTGAAAAAAGAATTAGAAGAAAATATCAGAAGATGGAAAGATCTTCCATGCTCATAGCTTGGCAGGATTAACATAGTTAATGCCATCTTACCAAAAGCAATCTACAGATTTAATGCAATTCCCATCAAATTGCCAACACAATTCTTTACAGACCTGGAAAGAAAAATTCTCAACTTCATATGGAATAACAAGAAACCCAGAATTGCTAAAACAATCCTCTACAATAAAAGATCTTCCGGAGGTATCCCCATCCCTGATCTTAAGTTGTACTATAGAGCAACAGTTTTAAAAACTGCATGGTACTGGCATAGAAACAGAATGGTAGATCAATGGAACCGAACAGAGGACCCAGAAATAAACCCACACACTTATGGACACCTGATGTTTGACAAAGACGCCAAAACCATACAATGGAAAAAAGATAGCATCTTCAACAAATGGTGCTGGTCCAACTGGATGTCTACATGTAGAAAAATGAAAATAGATCCATAATTATCAACTTGCACAAAACTGAAGACCAAGTGGATCAAAGACCTCAACATAAAACAAGACACATTAAATTGGCTAGAAAAAAAAGTGGGGAATACCGTAGAACTCATTGGTACAGGAGAAAACTTCCTGAATAGAATACCAACAGCACAGGTTCTAAGAGCAACAATCAATAAATGGGACCTCATGAAACTGAAAAGCTTCTGTAAAGCAAAGTACACCGTCATCAAAACAAAGCGACTACCTACAGATTGGGAAAGAATCTTCACCAACCCTTTATCTGATAGAGGACTCATATCCAGTATATATAAAGAACTAAAGAAGCTGAAAAGCAGCAAACCAAGTAATCCACTTAAAAAATGGGGAACAGAGCTAAACAGAGAATTCTCTGAAGAGGAATATCCAATGGCAGAGAAGCACTTAAAGAAATGCTCAACCTCATTAGCCATTAGGGAAATGCAAATCGAAACAACCCTGAGATTTCACCTTACACCCATCAGAATGGCCAAGATCAAAAACTCATGTGATAACACATGCTGGAGTGGTTGTGGAGAAAGGGGAACCCTTCTCCACTGCTGGTGGGAATGTAAACTTGTACAACCACTCTGGAAATCAATCTGGTGCTTTCTCAGACAACTAGGAATAGCGCTTCTCCAAGATCCAGCCATACTACTCCTGGGCATATATCCAAAAGAGGCTCAAGTACACAAAAAGGACCTTTGCTCCACCATGTTTGTAGCAGCTTTATTTGTAATAGCCAGAAGCTGGAAACAGCCCAGATGCCCCTCAACTGATGAATGGATGCAGAAAATGTGGTACATCTATACAATGGATTATTACTCAGCAATGAAAAATAAGGTAATCATGAAATTTGCAGGTAAATGGTGGGACCTGGAAAGGCTCATCCTGAGTGAGTTGTCCCAGAAGCAAAAAGACACACACACAGTATATACTCACTCATATAGACATACACCATAGGACAAACCCACTAAAACCTGTGCATCTAAAGAAACTAAGCAAGAGAGAGGACCCTAACTAAAATGGTCAATCTCCATCCTGAAAGGCAAAGAGGATAGACATCAGAAGAAGAAGAAAACAGGAAACAACCTAGGAACCTGCTACAGAGGGCTTCTGAAAGCCAGAAGAAGAATACAAATAAACTAGGAAATAAACTAGGAACCTACCACAGAAGGCCTCTGAAAGCCTCTGCCCTACAGACTATCAAAGCAGATGCTGAGCCTGATGGGCAACTGTTGGGCAGAGTGAATGGAATTTTAGGTAAGAACTGGGAGATAGTAAGAGCTGGAGAGGACAGGGACTCCACAAGGAGAGCAACAGAACAAGAAAATTTGAACACAGGGTATGAGTCCCAGAGACTCATACTCCAACCAAGGACTATTCATGGAGATAACCTAGAACCCCTGCACAGATGTAGCCCATGGCAGTTCAGTGTCCAAGTGGGTTACATGATAATGGGAAGAGGGACTGCCTCTGACATAATCTGATTGGCCTGCTCTTTGATCACCTCCCTCTGAGGGGGGAGCAGTCTTACCAGGCCACAGTAAAGGACAATGCAGCCACTTTTGATGTGAACTGATAGACTAAGATCAGAAAGGAGAGGAGAACCTCCCCTATCAGTGAACTTGGGGAGTGGCGTGCATGCAGAAAGGGGAGGAAGGGTGCGATCAGGAGGGGAGGAGGGAGGGGCTTATGGGGGGATACAAAATGAATAAAGTGTAATAAAAAAAGAATTGCTGAAAGTTTAATAAATAGATTTCTCCTCTCTGGAGAAGCAGAAAAAAAAAAGTTGCCACACCTTTGCACAAAAGACTAGTGTATTCTATTTCTGTTTTTTTGTTTTGTTTTGTTTGTTTGTTTGTTTTCAGTTGTTTAGTTGGTTAGTTTGCTCACTTGTTTTCCGGTAATATCCTAGTAACTTCTCTCAAATCTTATGCCTGCCCCTTCCCCACCCTAAGTTTAAATTTGACAATGTTTCCTGGAAACTACACTGCAGCCATATACAAACATACACATTTGATTTAAAAAGAAAAAAAGCTATTTATCACAACTGTTAAAGCTCCTGTATAACAGTTATCCATTGTTTTCTTCCTTTAATATCCAGTTCCAGAAAAATATTCAGCTTTCTCATCATTGCTTACCAAGTGTGTATCAATATGACACTCTCCTTTTGTTTTCTAGTTTATGTTTAAAGAATTTCTTCAAACAAGATGCTATTCTTATGAAACTCTAAGCTTCATAAGAAAAGAAGTGGAAAAGAAGTGAAATCATCATAGGCATTCATGAAATATCATTCTTTTTCTCATTAGCAAGTTGGGAGAACTTACTCCTCCTGCCATGATCCACATTCTCTCTTCCTTTTGTTTCAATGGAGAATTTGTGTTAGAATTGCTAATAAAATCTCCACATCTTTTGCTGAAGGTGTTTATCAGCTGAAGGAGTTCTCTGGTTGAATTTTGGGAGTCACTCATATATACTAAAATATCATCTGGAAATAGTGATACTTTGACGTCTTCCTTTCTGATTTGTATACCCTTGATCTCCTTTAGATGTCTTATTGTTCTAGCTAGGACTTCAACAACTATGTTGAAGAGATACCTAGAGAGTGGGTAGCATTACCTTGTCCCTCAGTTCAGTGGGATTGATTTAAGTTTCTCTCTGTTTAGTTTTATGTTGGCTATCAGTTTGTTGTATATTGTCTTTACTATGTTTAGGTATGTGCCTTGTATCCCTGATCTCTCCAGGACTTTAAACATGAATGAGTGTTCGATTTAGTCAAATGCTTTTGTAGCATCTAAGGAGATGATCATATGGTTTTTCTCCTTCAGTTTGTTTATATGGTGGATTACATTAATGGATTTCTGTATATTGAAACACTCCTGCATGCCCTGGATGAAGCCTACTTGGTCATAATGGATGATATCTTTTATGTGGTTTTTTTTATTCGGTTTGTATTTTATTAAGTATTTTTGCATCAATGTTCATAAGAGAGATAGGCCTGAAGTTTTGTCTTCTTGTTGGGTCTTTGTGTGGTTTAGGTATCAAGGTGACTGTGGCTTCATAGAATGAGTTTGGTAATATTCCTTCTTTTTCTATTTTGTGGAATAGTTTAAAGAGAATTGGAGTTAGTTCTTCTTTGAAGGTCTGGTAGAATTCTGCTCTGAAACCATCTGGCCCTAGGCTTGCTTTTTTTTTTCTTTTCTTTTTGGTACGAAGACTTTTGATAACAGCTTCTATTTTGTTGGGAGTTATAAGATTATTCAGTCTATTTACCTGACCTTGATGTAATTTTGGTAAATGGAATCTATCAAAAAATTGTCCAGAGGAAGACAAAGCAGCTAGTCCTGATAAGACCTGATAGAGTAGGGTCAGAGGTAAGGGGAGGATGACCTCCCCTATCAGTGGACTTGGAGAGGGGAATGGGAGGAAATGAAGAAGGGTGGATCAGATTGGGAGGGGATGAGAGTGGGGGCTTCAGCTGGGATACAATGTGAATAAACTATAATTAATAAAAAAATAAAAAATAATATAATGTCAAAAGCAAAAAGCAAAAAAAAAAACAAAAACAAAAACTATAGCCAAAATTTTCTGCGTTAAATTACAAGTGTTTTTATACTCTTTTTTTATACTTGTGACAAAGTTGCTATCAATTGATATCAATTGATATCAAAGTTGCTATCAGTTGATATCAATTTTGTATATTGATATCACTTAGATAATTTTTATAATGAGATACATTGAGTAGAATAAACATTTTTTCTTAAATAAAAATGTCTACACCCACAGCGTACAGAAAAAAAATAGTTTATGTCCCACAGTTGAGTTAGTACTGAGTTATAATATGAACTTTTAATATTTGTTTATTTTCTTGTAGTAAATTACATGTCAACTTGAATGGTAGCAGATTCCAGTTTATCTAACTCTTGTTCTTCACTAACCAACA
Organism: Meriones unguiculatus; assembly: GCF_030254825.1. Classification (NCBI taxonomy): domain Eukaryota; kingdom Metazoa; phylum Chordata; class Mammalia; order Rodentia; family Muridae; genus Meriones; species Meriones unguiculatus. The sequence continues at coordinate 86,834,086 of NC_083351.1, forward strand.
CTAACCAAGTGTTACAAATTCCAACCACATCTCCATAGAAGACCACACTTTTGCCAAATTAAATAAAGCAATATAAGATATTTGTATATTCATTACTTTTTGTTCCTGAGACATAAAAAGTTCAGTGTTTTTAAAAGTTTCCAAAAGTTGTTGCATCTGTCATAGGGGGTGGTGGGCAAATAATTAATAAACAGTGGAAATATAAGTCCATCTGTTGAATGGGGAGTCCCCTATCAGTGGACTTGGAAAGGGGCATGGTGGAGATGAGGGAGGGAGGGGCTGGGAGGGAATGAGGGATCGGGACACGGCTGGGATACAGAGTTAATAAAATGTTAACTGATAAGAAAAAATAAAATTAAAAAAAGAAATAAAAAAATACACATTTAAACAGAGATCCTCAGGTTTATATAGAGACATAACTTTGGGAAATACGCTTTTGTTTTTTAACCACAGACATAAATGCTTTTCTTGCCATTTATCTGTACCTTATATTGTTTCATTGAAAAATGTTGACAATAAAGTCATTAAGGGACAGAGTATAAAAAAAAGTCCATCTGTGTTTCATTTGTTACAAAACATCTATGCACATCCACGTACACACACTCAAGTCCTTGGAAACATAATATATGCAGAATGAAAAAAATTAGACAAAAGGTCAATAAAGCAACTTCCCTAGGGTCTTTTTTGTTGCTTAGCTTCTTTAGGAGTATAGATCTTGGTATGTTTATCCTATATAATATAGCTAATATCACTTATAAGTGAGTATATACCATTTATGTCTTTCTGATTCTGGGTTACCTGACTCAAGATGATCTTTTCTAGTTCCCACCATTTGCCTGCAAATTTCATGATTTCCTTGTTTTTAATAGCTGAGTAGTATTCCATAGTGTAAATGTACCACAATTTCTGTATCTATGACTATGAAGGGAGAGGACCTAAAACCCCAGTACAGACTCAGTCTCCAAGTGAGGTCCTTAGTAAGGGGAGCAGAGACTTTTTCAGGCATGAACTAGTGGCTGGCTCTCTGGTCACTGACTGATGCAGGGTGTAGCCTTGCCAGGCTGCAGAGGAAGACAATGAAGCCAGTCCTGATGAGACCTGATAGGCTAGCATCAAAGAGAAGGGGAGGAGGACCTCTTCTATCAATGTACTATATGAGGAACATCAGCATGGGGGAGGAGAGTGGGACTGAGAGGAGACAGGGAGGGGCCACAGCCAGGAAACAAATTGAATAAAGCGTAATAAATGATAATAATAAAAAAGAAAAAAGTCAGTAAAGAAAACAGTATTTGAGACTAGAATAAGAAGGTGTGTGGTGGTGGAAATTAGAAAATCTTCTGAATTTCTAAATTATTAGTCATTAATTTTAAACAGAAAATAAATTGTTATATTTAAAATTATTTGATAATATACCCGCCTGAAAGATAATTTTGTAGTGATTATACAACTTCATAAATGCTTGAGAGAAAAATCCATGCATCCCAATTATCTTTGTTGTGTTTCAATAATTTGTACTTCATTGTACCCAAAGTTATTTTTAAAATCACATCTGTGATTCACTCAAAGTGAGTTAGTCAGCTATATTAAATTTTTTTTCAGATGAAAAAATCTAAAAGAAAAATAAAATAATTACTTGAGATTGTTTTCTTAGTTACAGACTTCCAAAGGGTTTTCATTTGATTGTCTTAGTATCTGGGATTGAATCTGGGACTTCAGACATGCCAACTCAGACATGCCTCAATGCAGCCCAAGAACCAGGTGCTGAAATAATTTATGTTTTTCTAACCAGAAACCTTTAAAAAATTTTTTTTTTCAAATATTCTAAGAACAAAGTAAACTTGAAAATTTGCTGTAATGATTGTTAATTGCATTTATTTTAACTTTAAGGTGGTTTCTAAAGTCTAAGATGAGACTATGAAGCAGTGATAAACCTTTTTATTATGAATGAGGTGCTGTCATAACTACATGGACAATTATTTTTGTAGCTTTCTAATCAGTCAATAGAGATCTTAATATTAGTCTAGCCATTGTAACTCTTCTTTTAAAAAATATATGAAAAATTAAGATTCATTTCTCACTCTAACAAGTGAATTAAAAGTGAAAGTGTTCCCTCTTGTGCTGGTTTGTCATGAGGAGTAAAGAAGATGAACTATAAAGAAGAATTTTAAAATGGAAACTTAATACATGACATTTTTTATAAATTAGGATTTTCAAAATAGAATCTAGTAAATTTTATATGTTTTGTTAATAGTTCCTGTTATTGTATATCGATAGAATAATATTTTTAAAAATCAAAAGATCTCATCAGGAGTGGCTTCAATGTCCTCCTCTGTGGCCTGGCCAAGGCTGCTCCTCCCTCGGGGGTGGGGGGTGGTCAAAGAGTTAGCCACTGAGTTCATGGAACCTACTTGGATACTAAGCTGCCATAGGCTATATCTGATCAGGGGTTCTAGGTTTTATCAGCCAGTCCTGATTAGACCTGATAAGCTAGGGTCAGATGGAAAGGGAGCAAGACCTCCCCTATCAGTGGACTTAGAGAGGGGCATGTGAGGAGATGAGGGAGGAAGGATGGGATTGGGAGAGAATGTGGGAGGGGGCTACAGCTGGGATAAAAAGTGAATAAAATGTAATTAATGTAAAAAATAAAAATTTAATTAAAAAAACAAAAAAACTCAAAAGATCTCATTGTAATTAGAAAGAATGTTAAACCGAAAATACTACCCTGAAGAGAATGACACCCCAACCAAGAACAATGCGTGGAGAGGACCCCGGCTCACATATAGCCCATAGACTTAGTCTCCAAGTGGGGTCCCTATTAAGGGGAACAGGGACCTTCTATGGCATGAACTCAGTGGCAGGCTCTCTGCTTGTTTTGTTGTTGTTATTGTTTTGATACAACAGAGTAGTTGCACTCATGGCATTTATAACAGTATGCACAAGATTTCTATAAGTCTACATGAGACAAAATTTCAGCATAGTTGGGTATGAAGCCCACCCCCAGCTGAGGAGGTTTTAGCAACTGGTACATGATTGCAGAAGGAGAGTAAGTTTTCTTCAAGGGTATGACACTTGTTAAGTCAACTGTGTTCTACCACAGAGCTCCTAAGCAAGAATATTTAGGTAGCACAGATTGGACTTGATGTTTTTTGTTTGGCTGATTTTTGCTTGTTGTTTGTTTGCTTTTTAAGAAACGAAGTTGATTTTGTGAGGAGGTGGGGTGGATCTTGGAAGAAGCAGGGGGAGGAGGGAGAAATATAATCAAAATATATCACATGAAACTTTCTAAGAATTAATATAAAATATTTCAAACACAAAACAACTAAGACAATGGATTCAAACTACTTAAATATAGAGAGATTACGGAATGATATTAAAGAAACCCAATAAAATTGAAAGAAGTTGAACGTAGAGACATTTATATAAGGAAATATTGAAGGAACTCTGCCCAGCTCAAGTGTGGTGAGCATGGCTCTGCAGGCCTTGACTTCTCCCCTACTCCCCTTGCCTTGCTGAAAAGCATTGGATTGTACTGCTAAAGCCCGTCATGAAAGTTTATTTACTTGTTTGGCCCCTTCTTCCTGAGGCTGACTACCAAGGCCCAGTTATCAAAGTATTGAAGTCCAGTAATCAAGTCCCACTTTAGCTCACCTAATTAGCATGCTCAATTAAAATTAAACACCTTAAAAGGTTCCCGTTTTCCCTTTGCCCTTCTGTCTCCTCTCCATCCAGAGGCAGTCTTTACCTCTCACCACCAGGACAAATATTTGTTATCCCTTTTCTCCCCTCTCCTTTGTTCCCTTTCCTTTCTCCTTCTTAATATATTTCTTGTCCTTGTCCCTTATGCCTGCCCTTTGTCCCTCTGTGACATTTAAATTTTCTTTGTGCTGAGAACTTGGTCAGAAAACTTGGTCTTGGAGCTCATGAGCTCCTTTCAAGCATCTCAACTAAAATCTCAAAGATATAAGACAACTGGAATATCTTTAATGTCTTCTTACCTTCAAGGGACCTATAAGGAAACTATTAGTAAATTTGTGAGCAGAAATCTGAAGGACATGAGTGAGTACATACATTCAAATAATAAGCATGCCGTTAAAGAAGAGCATATTTGGAATAACAGATATTTACTAGATTTTACATTTGTGTGTGTGTGTGAGAGAGAGAGAAAGAAAGAAAGAGAAAGAGAAAGAAAGAAAGAAGAAAGAAAGAAAGAAAGAAAGAAAGAAAGAAAGAAAGAAAGAAAGAAAGAAGGAAGGAAGGAAGGAAAGAAGGAAAGAAAGAGAAAGAGAGAGAGAGAGCAGTGACTTCAGAGACCAGAAGAAAGTACCAGATCCTAGGTGGTTGAGGTGTGGGGACCCCGCCTGAAGCGGTGACTTGACTCAAATACGGGGGTTTTACAACATGGATACAATGTCTTTTCATGTCTGAGCTATATTTTCAGTTTCTGGAAAAACAGACTTTTAAAGCAGAACACCACCAGGTGGTGGTGATGCATGCTTTTAATTCTAGCACTTGGGTGGCAGATGCAGACACTTCTCTGTGAGTTCCAGGCCAGCCTGATCTACAGAGAGAATTCCAGAGTAGCCAGAGTTAAAAGCAGAAACCTTGTTTCAATAAAACAAGGGCAGCAAAGAAACAAACAAACAGAGTGTATTGTTAGGATTTTCTCAGAGGCTCAAACTTAATTAAACAGGGCATTCCAAGTTGTGCTTTTAACGTTAAACAAACAAACAAAAAGGATGCTGTCTTTCTTAAAACAGATGGAAGAAAAGAAAATTCTGTGATGTGAATCATAAAACACTAAGAATAGAGAACAGAGATATAAATCAATTAGTGCAAAAGTTATAATACTAAAAGTTAACTATAAATACAAAAATATATTAATTATTCACAGTATGAGCCAGTGTAACTTGTGGCATTGACATTAGAAAATGGAGAACATGTATATAAAATTATAAAATGATTAATGTTTCCTTAATTTCAAATGGTTATGACTTCAATAGTTATAACTTCAAATGCTTACATGATTCATATAAGCCAAAGGCAACTAAAAAGTACCACAAATTTGAACTGTGTGTTCATAATCCAATACATTTGTAACATTTTTCTCCTAACTTTTTCTTAGAATTGAGTGATTTTATACCATTTCATTAGTTTTTTCCTATTTCATCTTTATGTTTAAATGAAGTGATTTATATATTTTTCAATATGTAGTTCCTGTTAGTCTGCACTTCAATTTTAGTAAGTGTTTTGTAGAAAATTTGCTTTCTTAAGATTTCATGTATTTTTATTTTATATCTAAGAATGATTGTGTGCAAGAACTGCGTGAGTACACTGCCCACATGCTTGATCCTGGCAGACACAAGAATACTGTCAGATACCTTGGAACTGGAGTTAAAGACGGCTATAAGCCACCGTTAGGTGGTGGGAACCAGTTCTTGTCCTCCACAAGAGCAGCAAGCATTCTTAACTACTGAACCATCTCTCCAGCCCCATTAGAGAAAATTTCTTTAAGAAAATTCTAGTGTCAAATCATTCAGTTTTGTTTATCTGGGCACTTTTTAGCCCATAAAATTTGAAAGAAAGGTTTTCGAGGTACGAGTATAGAATTCTAAATTAGCATTTTTATTTTATTTTTTGATTTTTATTTTATTTTTTATTAATTACAGTTTATTCACTTTGTATCCCAGCTATAACTCCCTTCCCCATCCCGTTCCAATCCTTCCTCCCTCCTTCTTCTATGCCCCTCCCCAGTCCAATGATGAGGGAAGTCCTCCTCCTTTTCCATCTGACCCTAGTTTCTCAGGCTTCATCAGGACTGGCTTCATTGTGTTCCTCTGTGACCTGGAAAGGCTGCTCATCCCTCAGGAGGAGGTGATGAAAGAGCCAGCCCATGAGTTCATGTCAGAGATGGTCCCTGTTCTTGTTACTGGTGAATCCTCATGGACACTGAGCCGCCATGGGCTACATCTGTGTAAGGTTATCTCCATCCAGGGACCTTGTTTGGAGTATCAGTTTCACAAAAGACCACTGCGCCCAGATTTTTTGCTTCTGTTGCTCTCTTTGTATAGCTCCTGTCCCCTCCAGATTTTTCTATCTCCCCCTTCTTTCATAAGATTCCCTGCAATCTGCCCAAAGTTTGGCTGTGAGTCTCAGCATATGCTTTGATACTATGCTGGGTAGAGTCTTTCAGAGGCCCTCTGTGGTAGGCTCCTGTCCTGTTCCCTGTTTTCTCCCTCTTCAGATATCCATCCACTTTGCCTTTCTGAACTAAGAACATCTTACCCAGGGTCCTCCTTCTCGATTAGCTTCCTTAGGTGTACAGGTTTTAGTATCATTATACTATAATATATGTCTAATATCCATTTATAAGTGAGTATATACCATGTGTGTCTTTCTGCTTCTGGGACACCTCACTCAGGATGATCTTCTCTAGATCCCACCATTTTCCTGCAAATTTCATTATTTCCTTGTTTTTAATTGCTGAGTGGTATTCTGTTATTTAAATGTACCACAATTTCTGTAACCATGCCTCAACTGAGGGACATCTGGATTGTTTCCATCTTCTGGCTATTACAAATCACTATTCCTCATTGTCTGAGAAAGTGCCGGATTGATTTCCAAAGTGGTTGTACAAGTTTATATTCCCACCAGCAATGGAGAAGGGTTCCTCTTTCTTCACATCCTCTCCAGCACGTGTTGTCCCTTGAGTTTTTGATCGTGTCCATTTTGATGGGTGTAAGGTGAAATCTCAGGATCATTTTGATTTGCATTACCCTGATGACTAAGGATGCTAGGCATTTCTTTAAGTGTTTCTCTGCCATTTGATTTACCTCTATTGAGAATTCTCTGTTTAGCACTGTACCCCATTTTTTTCTTTTTTTTACATTTCATTATTATTTTTATTAGTTACATTTTATTTTTTTAATTCTTTATTAATTACACTTTATTTACTTTGTATCCCCCCTGTGGTTCCCTCCCTCTTCCCATCCCAATCCCTCCCTTCCTCCACCCTCTGCCTGCATGCCCCTCCCCAAGTCCACTGATAGGGGAGGTCTTCTTTTCCTTCAGATCCTAGTCAATTAGGTCTCATCAGGAGTGGCTGCATTGTCTTCTTCTGTGGCCTGGTAATGCTGCTTCCCCCTCAGGGGGAGGAAATTAAAGAGCAGACCAATCAGTTCATGTCAGAGGCAGTCCCTGTTCCTATTACAATGGAACCCATTTGGATATTGAACTGCCATGGGCTACATCTATGCAGGGGTCTTAGGTTACCTCCATTCATAGTCCTTAATTGGTGTATCAGTCTCAAGTAAGACCCCTTTGCTCAGATTTTTTGGTTCTGTTGCTTTCCTTGTGGAGTTCCTGTCCTCTCCAGATCTTACTGTTTCCCACTTCTTTCCTAATATTCCCTGCACTCTTCCCAAAGGTTGACCATAAGTCTCAGGATCTGCCTTGATATTCTGCAGGGCAGAGCCTTCCAGAGGTCCTCTGTGTCAGCTCCTGACCTGTTCCCTCTTTTCTCCTTCTTCTGATGTCCATCCTCTTTGCCTTTCTGGGTAGCAATTGAGCATTTTAGCAAGGGTTCTCCCTCTTGATTAGTTTCTTTAGGTGTACAGATTTTAGTAGGTTTATCCATTATTATATTTCTATATGAGTGAGTATACACGGTATGTACCCCATTTTTTTTTTTTTGGTTACTTGATCTGCTGCTGTTTAACTTCTTAAGTTCTTTATGTATTCTGGATATTAGGCCTCTGTCAAATATAGGGTTGGTGAAGATCCTTTCCCAATCTGTCTGCTGTCATTTTGTTTTGACGACAATGCCCTTTGCTTTATAAGTGCTTTTCAGTTTCTTGAGGTCCCATTCATTGATTGTTGCTCTTAGAGCAATTGTGCTCTCCTGTGACAATGAGTTCAAGGCTCTTCCCCACTTGTTCTTCTCACAGGTTTATTGTGTCTGTTTTTATATTCAGGTCTTTGATCCACTTGGTCTTTAGTTCTTCACAGGGTGAAGAATATGGATTTATTTTCATTTTTCTACATGTAGACATCCAGTTAGACCAGCACTATTTGTTGAAGATGTTATCTTTTTTCCATTGTATGTTTTTTAAATCAGTTTTAATTATTCATTTAGTTATTTATTTCTGTGTATGTGTATATAAATACATGTAAGCCACATGCCCAAATGAAGAAATATAACCTGAATGACCTACTACACTTCTGTGAGTCAGCTTTCTTTCATGTGAAATAACATTGATAATGCAGTATTAACAGAATAATTAAATAAATTAAAGATTATACTTATATACCCAATGATAGCCCATTGGGGAAATGTAAATTTTTGTTTGTGATTATATAAAATTGTTGATAGCTTCTTGGTTTGTGTGAGAGGCAGTGTGTACTTTCCCATCTCAGCACTGAGCCCCATCTGGCTTGAACCTGTGCAGGACCTGTTCATAAGGACCCAGTCTCTGTGAGTCCATTTGTGTAACCTATATACATATATGTGTATACATTCATATTATATATTGTGCATTTAAAATACACTAGTATATAGTATAAATATATATGTAGTGAAAAAGTTATTTCATTAAAATATATTCCTCCAGACTGAGAACAAGATGCAATAAAGAGCTTGTATCACAAATATGAAGACCTTAATTCAAGCCCTCAATATCATACGTTAAAGAGGGTTGACACAGTGGCCCATATCTGTAATCCAAGAACTGCAAAAATGGAGGACGGAGCCTCTCTGGCACTGTAGGTATTATGTAAGACTTTGAAATGTTTCTGGGGAGATGCAATCAAATGTTTATTCACTGTAAGCGGTGTATCAGTAGCAACAGACCAAAGTAATTATTCCAGCAAAGTCCATTTGGACATACTGAAATAGCTTACAGTATAGGTGAGGGGCTTTTTATAGGATGACTGAAGTGTACCCACATCACTGGAAAGTACACTGACTGTGGGGAATGATCCAGGAAAGTTGCAAGCTTGGTCAAGTGGCCCACAGGATGGATAGTTGCTTCAAGACAGCTTGGATGATCAAAGTGTTTCCAGTAACCATTTACCGTCCCCATAATCTTATGGGGAGCATTTTATGAATCTTTTTAATTTAAAGAATTTTCAGAAACCCGAGAGTGGTTCACTTCCTGAATCTCATGATTCTTCCTCCTTCCTCCAGGAGGAAATGCTTCCATTCAGATAATTGCTCTACTACAGCTGGCCAGCCAGTCTAGTAGGAAAGGCATATTGGCTAAAATAAGTGAGCAAATTGAGTATTGCTGCTTTGCTATATCTTAATTGATCATGAAGGAGATAGAGACAGAGACAGAGACAGACAGAGGGAGAGGATACTAGGTCTGTATATTGGCCAAGGTGTAATAATCGATAATCCCTGTCCTATGGCCGTAAGTATGCCAATTAAGCCAGTCTGAAGAGTTTTCCACAATCTTCCAAAATAACATTCCAAGTGGGGACTAACTTTTCAAAAACAAGCCTATGTAAGACATTTTATACTCAAACGATAGTAAATTATTAAGTTTCCTTTTAGAAACCTGAGCTATCAAAGCAATTACAAATTAATTTAAAAATCAAAGAATACACTCGAGCTACGAAGATGGCAGTGCCAGGAGGACACTGTGTCTGAGGAACAGGACAGCAGTGTTGGCACAGTGACCAGGAGACTGAACCCAGGGACCTAAAACCAGCGTTCATGATTGCCAGGTGAGAAGAAGGCCTACGGTGTGGAAATTAATTGGGACCAACCTCAGGTCACCAGTCAATACCTGGAAAAGGTCCTGGGGACCAACCGCGGGCACACCCACCACTGAGATCAGCAAACACAGCCTCATGCGGCACCAGCCACCATCCAGGACAGGGACACACAGCCTCTGGCCAGAGTGAGGCGCCAAGCCTCCATCCGACCCAGAGTAGAGCCCTTAGATGCCAGCCCAGAGAGGTGTGCACAGCCTCTGGCCCAGAAGGGGACACACACTGCCAGCCCAGATCAGAGCTCAGATCAGGGCTAGAGCAGCGCCCTCAGCCACCAACCCAGACCCAGGTGCATGGCGTCCAGACCAGAGCGGCACCCGAAGCTGCCATCCCAGACAGGGACACACAGCTTCCGGCCCACAGTGAGGCACCCAGCCTCCAGACCAGAGAGGAGCCCACAGTTGCCAGCCTAGACAGGAGTGCACAGCCTCCAGAGCAGAGCAGCACCCCCAGGCGCCATCTCAACCTAGGGGCACATTCTCTAGGCCAAGAGTGGAGCACTCATCCTCTGGCCCAGAGACTTGCTGGGGACTCCTCTCACCTTCCAGGACAGAACTGTGTGCCCCAGGATACCAGACTGAGTTTCCTTGTTGGGAGAAAACCCCAAAGCTAGGAAATTAGCAGGTTCTTCAAGAGGGCTGTATCTGGAAGAGGAGAGCCTCCCTGACTAACAAAGACCACAGCTACTACTCAGGTCTATACACCTGAGGTGAGCAGTGGCAATTCCTGAGAAACACTGGCCATACAGTGACCATACCCCAAAAGCAGAGGAGGACTCCTTCCGGAAAAATCATCTTCTGGCCAAGGGGATTCTCCCTACCACAGGACTCCAGGAAGCACAGAAACTAACAGCCAACACCTAAAACAGCCCAATGGGTAGAGGTCAGCGTAAAGCTCAACCAACAAAAGACAGAGCAATATGGCATCTCCACAACCCAGCCATTCAGGGGCAAGCAGCCCTGAACAACCTAGCATAATAGAAAATCAAGAAGCTGACCTAACATCTATGCTGATGAAGAGAATAATAGAGGAAACAAATAAAATACTTAAAGAACTAGAGGAAGATAAAACCAAACTGATCATGGCTATCCATAAAGAAATGGAGGAAGTTAAACACAAGCAGATTATGGCCATCCATGAAGAAATACGGGAAGATGCAGCCAAACAGTTTGCGGCCTTCAGAGAAGAAATAATTAAATCACTGAAAGAAATAAAGGAAACAGGATTGAAGGAACTAAAAGAAAAACAGGAAAATACAATCAGACAGGTGAAGGAAGTGAACAAAACAACTCAAGACTTGAGGATAGAACTGGAGAAATTAAAGAAAACACAAATGGAGGAAATAATGGAGAGGAAGAATTTAGGAAAGAAAACAGGAACTACAGAGGTAGGCATAAGCAACAGACTACAAGAGATGGAAGAAAGAATCTCAGGTGTAGAAGATACAATGGAAGAAATCGATGTATCTGTCAAAGAAAATGTTAAATCCAAAAAATTCCTGACACAGAACATCCAAGAAATCCAAGACAATATGAAAAGACAAAACCAAAGAATAATAGGAATAGAGGAAAAAGAAGATTCCCTTCTCCAAGGCCCAGAAAATATTTTTAACAAAATCGTTGAAGAAAATTTCCACAAGTTAAAGGAGAGACCAATAAGAATACAAGAGGCCTACAGAAAACCCAACAAATTTGACCAGAAAACAAAATCCTCCCACCACATAATAATCAAAACAGTAAGTATACAGAACAAAGAAAAAATACTAAAAGCTGCAAGGGAAAAAGGCCAAGTAACATATAATGGCAAACCCAATAGAATCACACCTGACTTTTCAACAGAGACTATGAAAGCCAGAAGGGCCTGGACAGATATCATGCAGACCTTAAGAGAACACAGATGTCAGCCGAGGTTACTGTACCACGCAAAACTATCATTCCTCATAGAGAAAACAAGATATTCAATGACAAAAACAAATTTCAACAATACCTACACACAAATCCAGCATTACAGAAAACACTGGAAGGGAAAATACAACCCAAGAAAATTAGCTACTTTCAAGAAAACACAAGAAATAATTAACCTTACTACAGTAAAACAAAAAGCAACCAAGCACACAACTTTATAACCACAGCCAACATAAAATCAAAGGATCTAACAGCCACTTCTTATTAATCTCTCTCAACAACAATGGACTCAAATCTCCAATAAAAAGACACAGACTAACAGAATGGATATGTAAACAAAACGCAGCAATCTGTTGCACACAAGAAACACACCTAAGGCACAAAGCTAGACATTGCCTGAGGGTAAAAGGATGGAAGACAACTTTCCAAGCAAATGGACCCAAGAAGCAAGCAGGAGTAGCCATTATAAAATCTGATAAAAAAGACTTTCAACCAAAATTAATCAAAAGAGATGGGGAAGGACACTTCATACTCATCAAGGGAAAATTCTACCAAGAAGACATCACAATCCTGAACATCTGTGCCCCAAATACAAGAGCACCCACATTTGTAAAAGAAACATTGATAAAACTAAACCACATATAGATCTCCACACAATAATAGTGGGAGACTTCAACACCCCACTCTCAACAAAGGACAGGTCAACAAAACAGAAATTAAACAAAGAAACAATGTCTCTAACAGAGGTCATAAATCAAATGGACCTAACAGACATTTACAGAACCTTACACACAAACACAAAAGAATTTACCTTCTTCTCAGAACCACATAGAACCTTCTCCAAAATAGACCATATAGTTGGTCACAAAGCAAGCCTCAACAGATACAAGAAGTTTGAAATAATCCCTTGTATCCTATCTGATCACCATGGAATAAAGCTGCACCTCAACAACAAGAGGAATAGCAAAAACCCTACACACACATAAAAACTGAACAACTTGTTACTAAATGACAGCTGGGTCAGGGAAAAAATAAAGAAAGAAATTAAAGTCTTCCTAGAACTCAATGACAATGAAGACACAACATACCCAAACTTGTGGGACACAATGAAGGCAGTGATAAGAGGAAAGTTCATAGCATAAGTGCCTTCAAGAAAAAATTCGAGAGAGCTCAGTCAAGCAACTTAATGGCTCACTTAAAAATACTAGAAAAAGAAGAAGCGGACACACCAAAAAGGAGTAGACGGCTGGAAATAATCAAACTCAGGGCTGAAATCAATCAATTAGAAACAAATAAAACAATTCAAAGAATCAATGAAACCAAGAGCTGGTTCTTTGAGAAAAACAACAAGATAGACAAACCCTTAGCCAAACTAACTAAAAGGCAGAGAGACACCACCCAAATCAACAAAATCAGAAATGAAAAGGGGGACATAACTACAGACACTGAGGAAATCCAAACAAGCATTAGGACTTACGTCAAAAGTCTATATGCCACAAAATTTGAAAATCTAAATGAAATGGACAATTTTCTTGATTGATTTACCTTACCAAAGCTGAATCAGGACCAGGTAAATCAATTAAATAGTCCTATATCCCCCAAGGAAATAGAAGCAGTCATCAAAAGTCTTCCATCCAAAAAAAAAAAAAAAAAAAAAGCCCAGGACCAGATGGTTTCAGTGCAGAATTCTACCAGACCTTCAAGGAAGAGCTAACTCCAGTTCTCTTCAATCAATTCCACAAAACAGAAACAGAAGGAACATTACCAAACTCATTCTATGAAGCCACAGTCACCTTGGTACCTAAACCTCACAAAGACTCAACCAAGAAAGAGAATTTCAGGCCAATCTTCCTTATGAACATTGATGCAAAAATACTCAACAAAATACTTGCAAACCGAATACAAGAACACATCAAAGATATTATCCACCATGACCAAGTAGGCTTCATCCCAGGTATGCAAGGGTGGTTCAATATATAGAAATCCATCAATGTGATCCACCATATTTACAAACTGAAAGAAAAAAAAAACATGATAATCTCCCTAGATGCTGAAAAAGCATTTGACGAAATCCAACATCCATTCATGTTTAAAGTATTGGAGAGATCAGGGATACAAGCACAAATCTAAACATAGTAAAGGTGATATACAGCAAGCCTATAATCAACATCAAACCGAACGGAGAGAAACTTAAAGCAATACCACTGAAATCAGGGACAAGACAAGACTACCCTCTCTCTACATATCTCTTCAACATAGTGCTGGAAGTCCTTGCTAGAGCAATAAGACAATTGAAGGAGATCAAGGGGATACAGATTGAAAAGGAAGAAATCAAATTATCACTATTTGCAGATGATATGATAGTATACGTAAGCGACCCCAAAAACTCTACCAGGGAACTCCTACAGCTGATAAACACCTTCAGCAAAGTGACCAGATACAAAATTAACTCAAAAAAATCAGTAGCACTACTGTATACAAAAGACAAAAGGGCTGAGAAAGAAATTAGGGAAACAACACCCTTCACAATAGCCGCAAATGACTTAAAGTACCTTGGTGTAACCCTAAGCAAGCAAGTCAAAGACTTGTATGAAAAAAAAAAAACTTCAAGTCTCTGAAGAAAGAATTAGAAGAATATATGAGAAAATGGAAAGATCTCCCATGCTCATGGGTTGGCAGGATTAACATAGTAAAAATGGCCATCTTACCAAAAGCAATCTACAGATTTAATGCAATTCCCATCAAATTGCCAACACAATTCTTTACAGACCTGGAAAGAAAAATTCTCAATTTCGTATGGAATAACAAGAAACCCAGAATTGCTAAAATAATCTTCTACAATAAAAGATCTTCTGGAGGTATCTCGATCCCTGATCTTAAGCTGTACTATAGAGCAACAGTTTTAAAAACTGCATGGTACTGGCACAGAAACAGAATGGTGGATCAATGGAACTGAACAGAAGGCCCAGAAATAAACTCACACACTTGTGGACACCTGAGTTTTGACAAAGATGCCAAAACCATACATTGGAAAAAAGATAGCATCTTCAACAAATGGTGCTGGTCCAACTGGATGTCTACATGTAGAAAAATGAAAATAGATCCATAATTATCAACCTGCACAAAACTGAAGATCAAGTGGATCAAAGACCTCAACATAAAACCAGACATATTAAATTGGCTAGAAAAAAAAAGTGGGGAATACCCTAGAACTCATTGGCACAGGGGACAACTCCCTGAACAGAACACCAACAGCACAGACTCTAAGATCAACAATCTATAAATGGGACATAATGAAACTGAACAGCTTCTGTAAAGCAAAGATACTGTCATCAAAACAAAATTACTGCCTACAGATTGGGAAAGAATCTTTACTAACCCTTTATCTGACAGAGGGCTAATATCCAGCATATATAAAGAACTAAAGAAGCTGAAAAGCAGCAAACCAAGTAATCCAATTAAAAAATGGGGGATAGAGCTAAGCAGAAAATTCTCTGTAGAGGAATATCAAATGGCAGAGAAACAGTTAAAAAATGCTCAACCTCATTTGCCATCAGGGAAATGCAAATCAAAACAACCCTGAGATTTCACCTTACACCCATCAGAATGGCCAAGATCAAAAACTCAAGTGACAACACCTGCTGGAGAGGTTGTGGAGAAAGGGGAACCCTCCTCCACTGCTGGTGGGAATGTAAACTTGTACAACCACTCTGGAAATCAATCTGGTGCTTTCTCAGACAACTAGGAATAGTGCTTCCTCAAGATCCAGCCATATCACTCCTAGGCATGTATACAAAAGAGGCTCAAGTACACAATAAGGACATTTGCTCAACCATGTTTGTAGCAGCCTTATTGGTAATAACCAGAAGCTGGAAACAGTCCAGATGCCCCTCACCTGAAGAATGGATGCAGAAATTGTGGTACATCTATACAATGGAGTATTACTCTGCAATGAAAAAGAAGGAATTCATGAAATTTGCAGGTAAATGGTGGGACCTGGAAAGGATCATCCTGAGTGAGCTGTCCCAAAAGCAGAAAGACACACATGGTATATACTTATTCATATCGCTTATAGGATAAGCCTATTAAAATCTGTCCATCTAAAGAAACTAATCGAGAGAGAGGACCCTGACGAAGGGAAATAGTAGGTTATGGAGAGGACAGGAGCCCCACAAGGAGAACAACAGAACCAGAAAATCTGAACACAGGGGTCTTCCCAGAGACCCATACTCCAACCAAGTACCAGGCATGGAGATAACCTAGTGGGTTACATAGTAATGGGAAGAGGGACTGTCTCCGACATAATCTGATTGGCCTGCTCCTTGATCACCTCCCCCTGAGGGGAGAGCAGTCTTACCAGGCCACAGAAGGTGACAATGCAGCCACTCCTGATGTTATCTGATAGACTAAGATCAGAAGGAAGGAGAGGAGGACCTCCCCTATCAGTGGACTTGGGGAGGGGCATGCGTGAAGAAAGGGAAGGGAGGGTGGGATCGGGAGGGGAGGAGAGAGGGGCTTATGGGGGGATACAAATTGAATACAGTGTAAAAAAATATGAAATAAAACATTTTATATTTGTAAAAGAAATCAAAGAATATAATTATTTTCTATGTAATTGCTTTGAGGTTATTTACTAATGCTCACACTATTTGCTGTAAGGTTTTGGTCTGTAGTGAGAGTATTTATGCCCTAGACAGAAACTCCTGTAGGCTTACAAACTTTATTTAGGGTTCTTAAATGCCTCTACCTCCCTTCCAAGACACTGACCAGAGTTAGGGGAGAAAGAAAGTTATTAGGAAAAGGGGGTTGTAGACATTTTTAGAATTCTCCTTGGTGTGAGCCCACGATTATTTGTTGGGATACCAGCAGTCCAGTCCAAAACTCAACACCAAATAGGAACACAAATCAGCAAATCCAGCAGATCAGGACAAGTCAGCGAAAGCTGCAAGTCTCCCTTTCTTTTTTTTTTTTTTTTAATATTTATTTATTTATTTATTATGTATCCAGTATTCTGACTGCATGTGTGCCTGCACAACAGAAAAGGGCACTAGCTATCATTATAGATGGTTGTGAGCCATCATGTGGCTGCTGGGAATTAAACTCAGGACCTCTGGAAGAGCAGCCAGTGCTCTTAACCTCTGAGCCATTTCTCCAGAACCTCACCCCCAAATGAAAGCAGCAAGACTCAGTTGGATTGCCCCAAGAAGTTCTCTGGATCATTTCTTTCTAAGAAGTGAAGTGTGGGAGAATGAAGACCAGTTCAGTGATGTCAATCCAAAAGGTATTGTCTCACTGTCTGTGGGCTTCTATATTTCTCATCTCCTCAAAGTCCACTCAAGGATGTTTTCAGCTGGCTAAAGTCACACCCCTAGCATGAGACAGCTCACAGCAAAACATTACTTTCCCCTCCAGGAGACATGTTCCAGCAAAACAGCACATGACACAACTGAGTTTTTAAAGAAACCAGAAACTTCCACTTCAAACTCTTATTTGAGAGCATAAAACTATCTTCCCTGGATTCTATGTATTCATCCAGTTTGTGCTATGGGATTTTCTTTTCACTTATTTGTTTGTTTGTTTGTTTACTTATTTACTTATTTATTTATTCAATAACTTTATAGCCTGATCCTAGCCCTCTTTCTTCTCCCCTACGTCCACCCTCACCCCTCACTCTCTCCATTTGCCTCTCACTTTCTTCTCAGAGAATGGGTGGCACCAAGGGGTACCTACCCTCCCTGGCACCTCAAGTCACAACAGGACTAAGTACATCATCTCTCTATGAGAACAGACAAGGCAGCCCAGGTAGGGCAAAATGATCCTAAGGCAGACGATAGAGTCAGAGACAGCCTCTGCTCCCATCGTCAGTGGATCCACATGATGACGAAGCTGCACATTTGGTACATATGTGTAGGAGGTGTAGGCCTAGCCCATGCATGCTTTTTGGTTGGTGGTTCAGTCTTTGTGAGCCCCCATGGGAATAGGTTAGTTTACTGTGAAGGACTTCTTATGGTGTTCTTTACCCCTCTAGCTTTGTTAATCCATCTCCCCAGTCTACCACAAAACTCCCTGACCTCAGCATATTGTTTAGATGTGGGTCTCTGCATCTGTTTTCATCAGCTGTTGGATAAAGCCCCTCAGAAGACAGTTAGGCTAAGCTCCTGTCTGCAAGCATAGCAGAGTATCATTAACAGTGTAAGGGGTTGGCTCTCTCCCAAAGGGTAAGACTTCTAGTTGGGCCAGTCATTGGTTTGCCATTCCCTCAATCTCTGCTCCATCTTTATCCCTACACTTCTTGTAGGCAAACAAAAATATTTCCAGTTGAAGGTTCTATGGGTGAGTTGCTGTCTGCCTTCCTCCACTGGAAGTCCCACTTGGCTACAGGAGGTGGTGGCTTCAGGCTCCCCTGCTTTTGTAGTATCAGATAGGGTTACCTCATAGACTCCTATGTCCCAGAGATTCTCTCCACCATTTTCTGATCTCTCTCCCAGTCCTCCCTCAGTACCCCAACTCAACCCACACTCCCCACACCTGGTACCCACCGCCATTTACCCTCCCCACCCCCTCTCTCATCCAGTTCCCTCTCTCCATCTACTTAAATTGTTTATTTTATTTCCTCTTCTGACTGAGATTCAAGCATCCTCCCTTGGATCCTTTTTGGCTTCCTTAGGTCTCTGTATTGTAGCATGATTATCCTGTACTTTATGGCTAATATTCACTTAGAAGTGAGGGTCTGGGTTACCTCACTCAGGATGAGTTTTTCTAATTCCATCAATTTGTCTACAAATTTCATGATGTCTTTGTTTTTAACAGCTGAATTGTGCTCCCTTAGATAAATATAACCCATTTTTTTTATCCATTCTTCAGTTAAGGGACATCTAGGTTGTTTCCAGCTTCTAGCTATTACAAACAAAGCTCCTATCAACATAGTTGAGAAAATGTCCTTGTGATATGGTAGAGCATCATCTGGGTATATATCCAACAGTGGTATAGCTGGATCTTGAGGCAGAACTATTCGCCACTTTCTGAGAAACTACAAAATTGATTTCCATAGTGGTTGTACAAGTTTACACTCATACCAGCATTGGAGGAGTGTTCCTCTTACCCCACAACCTCTTCAGCATGTGTTGTCCCTTGAGTTTTTCATCTTAGAAATTCTGGCAGATGTAAAAGGGAATCTCAGGGTAATTTTAATTTGCATTTTCTTTCTATCTTTCTTTATTTAAATTTTTTTTGGAAGTTGTTTCCTCATCCTACTTTTTTTATATATTTTTTCTTATCAGTTACATTTTATTAACTCTTTATCCCAGCCGTGTCCCACTCCCTCATTCCCTCCCAATCCCTCCCTCCCTCCCTCATCTCCACCGTGCCCCTTTCCAAGTCCACTGATAGGGGGGACCTCCTCCCCATTCATCTGATCCTGTTTTATCAAGTATATTCAGGACTGGCTGCAAAGCCCTCCTCTGTGGCCTAACAGGACTGCTCCTCCCTTGGGTGGGGAGGCCAAAGAGCCAGTCATTGAGCTCCTGTTCGAAATAGTCCTTGTTCCCCTCACTTTGGGAAACCAATTGGTTACTGAGCTACCACAGGCTACATCTGAGCAGAAGTTCTAGGTTATATCCACACTGGTCCTTAGTTGAATGTCAGTCTCAGAAAAGACCCTGTGCCCAGATATATTTGGTCCTTGTGGAGCTCCTATCCTTTCCCCATCAGACTAACTCCCCTTCTTTCTTATGTTTCCCTGTACTCTGCCAAAGGTTTGGTCATGAGTCTTTGCTTTGAAAACACTGCTAGTTAGAGTCTTTCAGATGCGCTCTGTAGACTCCTGTCATACCTTCAATGCACATCCCATCTGTATTTCTAAACGAGGATTGATCATCTTTCCCCATGTCCTCTCTCTTGATTATCTTTTTTAGGTGTATAGATTTCATTATGTTTATCATATCTTATAGGTCTATATAAGTGAGTATATACTGTGTTTGTCTTTCTCCTTCTGGGATATTTCACTCAGAATGATCTTTTCTAGATCCCACCATTTGCCTGCAAATTTGATGATTTCCTCCTTTTTGATTGCTGAGTAGTATTCCATTGTGTAAAACTACCACAATTTCTGTACCCATTCCTCCATTGATGGACATCTGGTTGTTTCCAGGTTCTGGCTATTACAAATAAAGCTGCTATAAACATGGTTGAGCAAGTATCCCATTTGTGTACTTGAGCAATCTTTGGGTATATACCTAGCAGTGGTATAGCTGGGTCTTGAGGAAGCACATTTCCTAATTGTCTTAGAAAGTGCCACATAGATTTCCAGAGTGGTTGTACCAGTTTACATTCCCACCAGCAGTGGAGGAGGGTTCATCTTTCTCCACAACCTCTCCAGCAGGTGTTGTCACTTGAGTTTTTGATCTTGGCCATTCTGATGGGTGTAAGGTGATATCTCTATCTCGGGGTCGTTTAGATTTGCATTTCCCTGATGGCTAATGAGGTTGAGCATTTGTTTAAGTGTTTCTCTGCCATTCGATATTCCTCTACAGAGAATTCTCTGTTTAGCACTGTTCCCCATTTTTTAATCGGATTACTTGGTTTGCTGCTTTTCAGCTTCTTTAGTTCTTTGTATATACTGGATATTAGTCCTCTGTCAGATAAAGGGTTGGTGAAGATTCTTTCCCAATCTGTAGGGAGTCATTTTGTTTTGATGACGGTGTCCTTTGCTTTACAGAAGCTTTTCAGTTTCATGAGGTCCCATTTATTGATTGTTGCTCTTAGAGCCTGTGCTGTTGGTGTTCAGTTCAGGAAGTTGTCTCCTGTGCCAATGAGTTCTAGGCTGTTCCCCACTTTTTCTTCTAACAGATTTAGAGTATCTGGTTTTATGCTGATGTCTTTGATCCACTTGGAGTTTAGTTTTGTGCAGAGTGATAAATATAGATCTATTTTCATTTTTCTGCATGTGGACATCCAGTTACACCAGCACCATTTGTTGAAGATACTGTCTTTTTTCCACTGAATGGTTTTGGCTTCTTTGTCAAAAATCGAATATTCATAGGTGTGTGGGCTTATTTCTGGGTCTTCTATGCGGTTCCATTGATCCTCCTTTCTGTTTTTATGCCAATACCATGCAGTTTTTATTACTATTGCTCTGTAGTACAACTTGAGATCGGGGATGGAGATACCTTCAGATGATCTGTTGTTGTACAGGATTGTTTTGGAGATGCTGGGTTTTTTGTTTCTCCATATGAAGCTGAGAATCTTTTTTTCAAGGTCTGTAAAGAATTGAATTGGTATTTTGATGGGAACTGCATTGAATCTGTAGATTGCTTTTGGCAGGATGGCCATTTTCATAATGTTAATCCTACCAATCCATGAGCATGGGAGATCGTTCCATCTTCTGATATCTTCTTCAATTTCTTTCTTCAGAGACTTGAAGTTTTTCTCAAACAGGTCTTTCACTTGCTTGGTTAGTGTCACCCCAAGGTACTTTATGTGGTTAGTGGCTATTGTGAAAGGTGTTGTTTCCCTAATCTCTTTCTTGGCCCTTTTGTCTTTGGTATACAGGAGGGCTTCTGATTTTTTTTTAATTGATTTTGTATCCTGCCACATTGCTGAAGGTGTTTATCAGCTGGAGGAGTTCTCTGGTTGAATTTTTGGGGTCGCTCATATATACTATCATATCATCTGTGAATAGTGACACTTTTACCTGTTCCATTCCTATTTGTATCCCCTTGATCTCCTTTAGTTGTCTTATTGCTCTGGCTAGGACTTCAAGTACTATGTTGTATGGTACTTGAAGAGGTATGGCGAGAGTGGGCAGCCTTGTCTTGTCCCTGATTTCAGTGGGATTGATTTAAGTTTCTCTCCATTGAGTTTGATGTTGGCTATAGGCTTGCTGTATATTGCCTTTATTATGTTTAGATATGTGCCTTGTATCCCTGATCTCTCCAAGACTTTGAACATGAATGGGTGTTGGACTTTGTCAAATGCTTTTTCAGCATCTAAGGAGATGATCATGTGGTTTTTCTCCTTCAGTTTGTTTATGTGGGGGATTACATTGATGGATTTCCATATGTTGAACCACCCTTGTATGCCTGGGATGAAGCCTAGTTGGTTGTGGTGGATGATATCTTTGATGTGTTCTTGGATTCGGTTTGCAAGTATTTTATTGAGTATTTTTGTGCCAATGTTCATAAGAGAGATAGGTCTGAAGTTCTCTTTTTTTGTTGGGTCTTTGTGTGGTTTATGTATCAGGGTGACTCTCGCTTCATAGAGTGAGTTTGGTAATGTACCTTCTGTTTCTATTTTGTGGAATAGTTTGAGGAGAATTGGTGTTAGCACTTCTTTGAAGGTCTGGTAGAATTCCATGCTGAAACCATCTAGCCCAGGGCTTTTTTTTGGAGGTGAGACTGTGAATGACTGCTTCAATTTCCTTGGGGGATATAGGGCTATTCAGTCTTTCTACCTGATCTTGACTTAATGTTGCAAGATGGAATCTATCAAGAAAATTGTCCATTTCATTTAGGTTTTCAAATTTTGTGGCATATAGGCTTTTGTAGTATGACCTAATGATTGTTTGAATTTCCTCAGTGTCTGTAAATTTCCTTTTCATCTCTGATTTTGTTGATTTGGATAGATTCTCTCTGCTTTTTAGTTAGTTTGGCTAAGGGTTTATCTATCTTGTTGATTTTCTCAAAGAACCAGCTTTTTGATTCATTGATCCTTTGAATAGTTTTGTTTCTAATTGATTGATTTCAACTCTGAGTTTGATTATTTCCAGCCGTCTGCTTCCTCTTGGGTGTATCTGCTTCTTTTTTTTCTAGGATTTTCAGTTGGGCCATTAAGTTGTTTGTATGTGATGTTACAAATTTCTTCTTGCAGGCACTTAGTGATATAAATTTTCTCCTGAGCAGTGCTTTCAATGTGTCCCATAAATTTGGGTATGTTGTGCCTTCATTTTCATTGAATTCTAGGAAGTCTGTAATTTCTTTCTTTATTTCTTCCTTAACCCAGCTGTCATTGAGTAACAAGTTGTTCAGTTTCCATGTGCGTGTCAGCTTTTTGTTATTTCTGTTGTTGTTGAGGTCCAGCTTTAGTCCATGGCGGTCAGATAGAATACAAGGGATTATTTCAATCTTTTTGCATCTGTTGAGGCTTGCTTTATGACCAACTATATGGTCTATTTTGGAGAAGGTTCCATGAAGTGCTGAAAAGAAGGTATACTCTTTTGAGTTTGGATGAAAAGATCTGTAGACATCTATTAGGTCCATTTGATTTAGGGTCTCTGTAAGTGTTTTTATTTCCCTATTTGTTGATCTAGTTGATCTGTCCATTGGTGAGAGTGGAGTGTTGAAGTCTCCCACTCTTAGGGTATTAGGATCAATGTGTGATTTAAGCTTTAATATTGTTTCATTTACAAATGTAGGTGCTCTCGTATTTGGGGCATAGATATTCAAAATTGTGATGTCCTCTTGGTGGATTTTTCCTTTGATGAGAATATTGTGGCCCTCCTTATCTTTTTTGATTAACTTGGGTTGAAAGTCTATTATATTAAATATTAGGATGGCTACTCCAGCTTGTTTTCTGGAACCATTTGCTTGAAAAACGTTTTTCCAGCTCTTTACTCTGAGGTAGTGTTTATCTTTGTTGCATAGGTGTGTTTCTTGGATGCAACAGAATGTTGGATCCGGTTTCCGCAACCATTCTGATAGTCTATGTCTTTTTATTGGGGAGTTGAGTCCGTTGATGTTGATAGAAACTAGTGACCAACAATTGTTACTTACTTTAGATGTGGGGTTTGTGGTGTCACTGAGTTTCATTGCTTGTGTTCTTTTGGTTTTTTTGTTATGTAGTTATCTATTTCCTCTGTTTCCCTAGATGTAGTTGTTTTCTTTGGTTTGGAGTTTCCCTTCTAGTAACTTCTGTAGAGCTCGGTTACTATGTAGATATTGTTTAAATTTGGTTTTGTCTTGGAATATTTTGAATTCTCCCTCTATGTTGATTGAAAGTTTTGCTGGGTATAATAGTCTGGGTTAGAATCTGTGGTCCATTAAGGACTGTATGATTTCTTTCCAGGCCCTTCTGGCTTTCATAGTTTCTGTTGAGAAATCTGGTGTGATTCTGATATGTCTAGGTTACTTTTTCCCTTGCTGCTTTTAGAATTTTTTTCTTTGTTCTGTAGGTTCAGTGTTTGACTATGATGTGACGTGAATAATTTCTTTTCTGGTCTAGTCTACTTGGTGTTCTGTAGGCCTCTGGTATGTTTATGGCCATCTCCTTCTTTAAATTGGTAAAGTTTTCTTCTATAATTTTCTTAAAAATATTTTAAGAAAATTATTTTAAGAAAATATTTTGAGCCTGATGTCTTCTTTTTCTTCTACTATTATTCTTAGATTTTGTCTTTTCATGGTGTCCTTGATTTCTGGGATGTTTTGTGTTTGGAACTTTTCTTTGAGAGATGTGTCAATTTCCGCAAGTGTATCTTTGGCTCTTGAGATTCTTTCTTCCATCTCTTGTATTCTGTTGGTGATGCTTACCTTTGTAGTTCCTGATCTTTTCTCTATGTTCTCCAGCTCCTGGTTTTTCTCTATTTGTGTTTTCTTTATTGACTCTAATTCTGTTTTCATGTCTTGCACCATTTCCTTCATCTGTTTGAATGTGGAGTCCTGCTTTTCAATGACGGCTTCGATTTTTTGTCCGTTTCCTCTCTATATATCACTAATTGTGCCTCTACTTCTTTGGATATAATTGCCTGTATTTCTATGAGAGCTTTGTTTATTTCTTCTTTATTTGCCTTCATTTGTGTGGACGTTTCTTTGAGAGCTTTGTGCATTTCTTCTTTGTTTACCTCAATTTTTGTGGTTATTTCTCTTGAGAGCAAGATTTGTTTCCTCTTGGTTAGTCTCGATTTCTTTGGCTATTTCTCTGAGGGCTTTTTTCATTTCATCTTTATGGGCCTCTAATAGCTGGAAAAACATAGTTTTGAGGTCGTTTTCTTGTATCTCTAGTGAATTGAAGTGTCCACTGTTTTGTGGGTTTGCTGGTGAGGTCATTATGTCCTGATTTTTGTTGGGAGTGTTCTTATGTCTGCCTCTAACCATCTGGTTATTTATAATCCTCACTGTTTGTTCCTCGAGATTGTAGTGCGGGCTATGATCGTCTCTTTCTGTTTTCTGGACTGTTTTTTTCAGGAAGATGAGAGAGGTTCACTGGTTTGGGAGTGTGTACTGTGGTTTCAGTTTTGCCTAAGTAAGGAATGTGAAGCTGGTGCTATTAGCGTGCACTTTTAGCAGGCACAGTGTGCATGCACGGATTCTCTGACTATTGCAGTGGCCTGCAGGCCACTATTACACAGTTCTGTCTGAGATCCAGGGATTGTTTGCCTGGATTACACTGGTGGACCGGCAAGGCAGAGGCTTCAATGTTGGGGTCGCTATCCCAAGAATCCTTATGATGCCCACACTAGGGTTGTGGGTGGCAGGGATCTCGTCTGGTTGTTTCTGTGGAGAGGCCCTGGGTCTGGGGCAAACTCTCCCTAGAAGGCTCACTCACTCTCTTGCAGGACCAGTTGGTAAAGCCTGCATTACCCGGGATCTCTTCCGGGTTCTGGCTGGGTAGCCAAGAGTGGGCCCGACCGGTTCCCATGCTATGGCAGCCTCCCCTTACCTGGGAAACACGATCGCTGCAGTTTTAGGGCCCAGAGTTCAGTCTCCTGGTCGCTGCACGGAAAGTGCTGTCCTGCTTCTCAGACACAGTGTTCTCCTGGCGCTGCCATCTTGGCCCCTGTTCGGACCCACCTCTAATGCGCATTTTCATGATGACTAACGATGTTGAACATTTCTTAATGTGCTTCTTGAACATTAGAGATTCCTCTGTTGACAATTCTCTGTTTAGCCTTTTACCACAGTTTTAATTGGGTGATTTTGTTTGTTGTTTAGCTTCTTGAATTCTTTACATATTTTGATATTATCCCTCTGTCAGATAAAGGGTTGGTAAAGATCTTTTCCCATTCTGTAGGCAGCCATTTTGTCCTATTGATAGCGTCCTTTATTTTACAGATGCCTTTCCATTTCATGAGGTCCCATTTATTAATTGTTGATATTAGTGTCTGAGCTCTTGGTGTTCTGCTCAGAAAGTTTTCTTCTATACCAATGAGTTTAAGTCTATTCCCTACTTTCTCTTCTACTAGGTTTAGTGTATCTAGTTTTATGATGAGGTCTTTGATCCACTTGGACTTGAGTTTTGTTCAGGGGGATAAGTATGGATCTATTTGCATTCTTCTACATGCAGACATACAGTTAGACATCCAAAATCATTTGTTGAAAATGCTTTCTGTTTTCCATTGTATGAGATTAATATTACATTCTATCCATATGTTCACAAACACACTTCTAGAATAAGGAGAGACCAGAAATTCATCTCTTGAAGGAAGCCATTTGTCTTAAAAAGACATTTGAGAAATAATTTTTTGCTAATAATAGTTGCTGAATTTTATTAAAAATATGCTTCATGGTTCTAATTTGTTTCTCATTTAGAAGGATAACTTCATTATTTGTCATAGATTATACCAGGTATAGCAAATCAATTATAATATATAGTCATGACTATTGCTCAGATGGCTTAAGTATAAAGTAGAATGTTTGAATGGATTGCAAGGACTAAAAACTAAAGTTATTACCAAGTAGTGATAATGAATTTTAAAATGATAATAGAGTCTGAAACAGAATGATATAATCCAGAGGGGCAATTTGAGCCTTGTATATGAATTATCTTTTGGAAATGAGATAACTAGAGGCTTGGAGAGCTGGCTAATTCTCCACTGGGACTGGACTCTCAACTCTACATTTTGACTTTTGGTAGTGGTTTTTGTAGTGTTCTACATGTATTGGGAAAATAAGCCCTGAAGAGTAGTTAAAAGTGCACACTGCTATTACAGAGATTCTGAACTCAGCACCACCATTCACAGTAGGTGTCCCGCTATGTGCCATTCCACCTCTAGGCGATTTGAAATCCTCTTCTGAACTCTGTGTGGACATTTACACAAGCTACACATAGACCCACACATATACACATAATTTTAAAATTAATAAAAATAAATCATTAAAAAATGAAAGTACAAACTTAAGACAGTGAAAAAAAAAGACTGTGGTTAACAGAGATTTGAGATTTTTTAAAATGTGAAATGCTGAATCACAACACACTGTCAGAACTGTGAACTTATTCCTTATGGTACCGTGAGGATTCATGACAGTGCATCAATCAAAAAGCATGAAGCTTTAGAAAACAAATAGGAAGCCTTAATGTTACTAGTAAGTAGTCAGTAAAAGACTCTCTCTATTTTTGTTATACATTTTAGTAAAATTTTATAAATTACTGATATAAATATATATTTTATTAAGGCATGTATTGATCTTAAACTTCGTACAATTTATTACTGTATCTTGCATATAACTGATAAACAAATGATATTACTGTGATAATCAGCTTTTACATCTTAGAATAGTAAAACTATATGCTTATTACTATATTAAAGATAATTATTTTATTATTTATAAACAATACATGTTAAATTTGAATATTTATTTTATATATCAAGATATCTATATTGTTGCAGATGGTAACATTACAAGAAACTCTGTTCTTAGTGGCCTTGAGCACTGTCACTCAGAAAATCACCACCCATTTGGTATCTGCATTCATCGAGGTCCAACTGGAGTACTGGGATGGCAGACACTTTCCTTAGCATCTCAGCAGTAGTACACACTTGAAGATTTTTACTGGTGCATTTAGAAGTCACACACATAAGAAAGAGAGTGAGACAGAGACAGAGAAAGAAGTATAACTATACATTCTCCTGAAAGTATAAAGAGACTCGTTTCCATTTTTCTCATCTACTCAGTGTTACAACATAATATCTTAATAAAGGCTTCCTGAAAGGGCATTTTATTATCTACCATGGGCTTTATACAATAAAACTTCTGAAACTTCTGAAACCTAGACGCACAGAGCAAGGATCAGGTTGAAACCCTGAGCAGAAAGATTGTTAAGAGCTATAAGATTGTGGAGTTTGCTTAAGACTGGGATTCCTAGTAATGTCAGAAGCTACTACCATGAAATCTCAGCAAAATGACTGCCTTTAGCTGGATAAAGACAACAGCAACAGACATTATAGGCGTGTTAACATGGACAGGGAAACCTCCAGAAGGCCTCAATTCTAAATAAAGAACTACAGAAAACTAAGGAATACTGAATCTTGTCCATGGAAGAGCACAGCTGGTTACCCAATACCAATGGTCATCCCTTAAAACATACATAAAGTAACATTATACAAATTGAGGTTATGTTTATGTATGTAAGAATATTTATGGATATATATATACACAATAATTAGTAATGAGCTGTGAATATTTTGAAAGTTTTAAGGAAGAATGGTAAGAGAAATTAAGTAATTATAATCTCAAAATAAAAGAAACAATTAATATAGAAAAATGTTGAGTAAGATGAATCAATAAAATTTTTGGCTACCAACTAAAGTTACTCAATTACAGGAAGATACATGAGAGTTACTTCAGAAGTTTTATCCATACTCATTTCCAAGATTCTAAGCTCTAAGCTCACTCAGCAGCTTGAAGGCAACTAACTGAACAGTCCAGAGAGTGGTCTGTATCATAGAGCGTAGGAAACAGATTTTAGAAAAAATAGAAGAGACTACTTGCACCTAAGATTACAAAGCTTACTGAAAGGGTTCCATAGAGTTATCAATAGTTAAAAGCCAAATGTTCCCAACATCTAAATCTGGGGAATTTTAAATTCACATTCAATGCTCAACCACTGATATTTATAGTCCAGAGCAGTATGCTTCTGGCTTGAGAAGGTATAGAATTTTTTTCTGGATTTAAAAATGCTTAGATCCATAAGCTTCTAATTCTCATGACTGTCAACTAAGGTAGATATCCATCAATACTTGAAGGTCATGTTTCAAACATTAAAGAAAAATTAGCTCCTGACTAATTTGTGACTTAACCTAACTAAAACAAAAGGGCACACCAGCCATCCATTTCTGACAATAATTTCTGCCTGGTGTTGGGAGCCGTGACTCAGCGGCCTGCTTTGATATTTAAATCTCGGGGGAGAGATGGCTTTTAGCAGGCCTTTACTAATGGCAGAGGAGAACTTGCAAGTCCATCTCCTTTTGTTTGTGACAACAGGTGGGATAGCTTGTGAGGGTTACACCTCTTCCTCAGGCTCCTTGTGCAAATTAACCTATTGTTCTGAGATGTTTTACTGGCTAAAGTGGTCAGAAGGCTGGAGGCAGAGGATGAGGCAGCACTTGAGACTGGCTGCTGGCACTGCTTGCTGCAGCAGTCTGCCTTTTGCAAAAGCTGTCTGGACCTTTAAAAAGTTTCCTGTGTGCTGTGTGTTTATTTTATTAATTTTAATCCTCACACCCAACTCAAGAACCGTTCGACTCTGCCCGGCTGGCCCCGGCAGCCTGGCATCTCAGAGGGCTAAGAAGTTCAGTCTTTGCATTCTGTGCTAAAATAATTTCTGTAGAGTTTGCACTAGAACCTAGGTCAATGGTGATGGCCTGATGGATAGGGCTGGAGATCCATCCTGGTGATTGAGTAAGAATAAATTAGGCAAGATTAGACCAAAGATAGAAGAATTGCTTTTGGTAGTAGAAAGGCTTAGAAGTGCATTCTATGAGCACAAGTACCCAGCCTGACAATTGTCCTTGCTTTACTCTGGAAGCTGGCATAGTTAACTTCCATTACTTCACAAAGCAACTAAAAATTAATATTATAAGGAAGAGCAGTTATTTTAGTTTCAGACGTTTTACTTTAGTCCATGGTGGTTTGGCTCTCAGTCTTTGAGGCTGTGTTAAGACAGAATATTCCAGTATAGGATGCATAGTAGAGCAAACCTGCCCACTTCATGATAGCCAAGAAGAAAACTGAGAGAAAGGGATGTGGGCATATCGGCATATTTTTCACCAGCATACTTAAATGATATATTTCCTCTATTTTGGAATCCCAGTAGTATCAATTGCTGATGGCCAGTCTGTAACCTATGAGCCTTTGAGGTATATTATAGATACAAACTCTGAGAGAAGTTTTATTTATAATTTGAGCCTGATAAATAAGGCTCTGGATCCCAGGGCTCAAGTGTGTTGGGAACTAAGCCCTGGGACCCTCCCTAAGAGCCTGGCCTGCCAGATAAGCACTGGGAGGTCAGCAGGCCATAGTTTCTTACGACCCATTGTTCCCGAAACTGTTTGCTTTGGGACACATCCGTGACCACAGATATTATCTTTGGGCCTTGTAACTCTTTAACCCACCTTCTTAGTCTTGGGAACTTCCCACCTCCCCACCAAGGGTCTTGGTATTTTTCCACTACTACTTCCCTTTTCTGGCCCCTCTCCCCCACCTTGCCAGAGCCGTGCTTTAAAAGAAATACCAAAGCTCAATAAAGCTGACACTTGACCGGCAACCGTCTGCTTGTGTCTTTTCTCTCTCTCTCGCCCATCTTTTTCAGGATTGACCTCCTTCACCCCCACGAATAACTAGGTCCCGCGGGTCGGGGCACAAGTGATGCTCAGAGTCAATCCACTCTAGCCATATAGTTTGTCAACAGCTTGTGTGCTCTAGGGTTGGAATAATGATCAGAAATACTCTGAGATCTTCCCCTGGCAAGGCCCATATCCTCACTTTGTAAGATCCAGCCTGATGCTGTATAGATCTGAGGGTTTAGTCCACAAGTCCTGAAGCTAAAATCTGAATCATTATGATTTGCACAGTATTGAACATTATGCTATCTCTTGTTTACTTTTATACTTACTTCTCATCATGGGTGGGTGCCTCTCCATTCTGGGGTTAGGAAAAAAGTGATACATAAATGTTGGGTTTATTCTTAACTTTAACAGTACTTATTTTTGTAAGTCTATGCTTAACTCAGAGGCTGCTAATTCACACCAACTTTCTTAGTTCTCATGAAAGCAGATTTGTATGTACATAGGTAATCATTCCAACTGAAGTACCATGATAGAGGGATAAGTGCTGGAAATTCCTATTTCATCAGCTTGCTAGTGAGTAATAAATAAATGGAGAGGTCACCATTCATAATATGAAAATTCTAATTACAATACCACATCACTTTCAGGATTCTAAGTATTAAATAGAACAATGGATATAATTATTACATTAATAGGATATTTGCATTGCATTGAATGATTTTATAACAAAATTGTTTAAAGAGTCAAAATGTACAAATACTAGATTTTTTTGAGATTGTGTTATAATTACATTTCTCCCTTTTCCTTCTTCTTTTCAAAGCTCTCATGCCCCCTTCTTTGTATTCTTTATTTAAATTCATTACTTCCTTTGGCATTATACATACAGAGATAGAAAGAGAGAGAGATTGGCAAATATCCATCCTGTTCAGTGAATATACTGATACTTGTATGTATGTTTTTCAGAGTTGAACATTTGACTCTGGGCAATCAACTGTTATGCCCTCTAGTGGGGAATATAATGTCACTTCACCCACTCTCAAAGGAGGAAGGCAACAAAGTCTTCCTCAGCTATAACATCTACAAACCATATTGCAAACTGGTATTCATGATAGCCCTAACAGTGCAATAATGGCACAAATATATTGGCAGCAACTAACAGCTTTATGATGAAGTTAAGCCCTACTTAACAAGAGGGAAATCATACCTAGTACTGGAAACCTAGCTAACTGCTCGTTGCTAATAAAATCATGGTTATTGGAAGAGAATCTACAACTGCTAACTTTCTAAACAAGCACAATACCTAACAACAATATAATCATTTGTTCTTATGCCCACAGCGACACATACTCCTCACCACTCAATAAAGAAACCCCTCTTTGCAATAGGCAGAGACCTCTGTAGAAAACAACCAATGAAAAATGCAAAGTTGGGCTGCCCAATCTCAAAGAATATATCTACAAAGCATGTCTACAACTAAGTCTCAGGAAACTTGCAGAGGAGAAGGAGAAAGATCGTGACAGACAGGATCAAGGAGTTTGCTATGAGATTGTGTCTACTCATAACAGCAGAAGCTATATCCGCAAAGACTCACCAGTATGAGTATGAAACATGAGGTGAGTAAGGATAACAGTAATGGACATAACATTGTTGGGGGTTTTCTCACACATATTTTGTTAACTATAGTAGAAACACCTGAAAGTATATGATTAGGACTTCTCTATCACAGCTAGCTTAGACAAAATCAATTTCCCAAAGTAGAGTAAAATTACTAAAATATACAGCCTTCCTAACTTGCACCAATAATAAAATGATAGCCGTTGTGTCTGGGATCATAAAATACAAAATAAATTCTATTTATGTAAAATAGAAAAGATTTAATTAATTGATTCATCCATGTATACAGTCCCCATAGCAAGGGGTCTTATTTCTTTGAGGCATGCAAATTCTGTTGGCTATGCACATCTTGGTATCTTGCTGTATTGTTCACTTTTATTCTGTAGATAGGACAAAACTGAGAAAAAGACTAGGCTTCACTTTCCATCAAACAGTTTGTCTTGGCACCACACCTTCTTAATGGCATTTTTCATGTCTATATTCCTCAGTGTGTAGATGAAAGGGTTGAATAAAGGAGCAATCATAGTGTTAAATAGAGCAAACACCTTGTCATCCCAACAGACTCGCCCATTGGAAGATAGGTAAAGATGAGTGGCAAGAAGACCATGAATACAACTGTGATATGAGAGCCACAGGTAGAAAGGGCTTTGCGGCGGCTCTTGGATGAATGGGTCCTCAAGTTGGACAAAATGATGATATAAGAAATTAGCAAGGCAACAAAGATCAAAATGGACAGCACTCCTTGTGGTGGTAATAATTATAACAATTATGAGTCTTGTGTCAGTGCAGGCCAGTTTCAGCAGAAAAAATATATCACAGAAGTAGTGGTCTATTTCATTGGGACCACAAAAGGGAAGTCTGATAATTACCAATACCTGCAAAAGTGAATGTATAAAAGCACCAATAACTGAGGCTATCACAAGGGTATAACACACCTGTCTATTCATGGTGATCATGTAATAAAGGGGTTTGCAAATGGCTACATATCTATTATAGGCCATCACTACCAAGATAAATGTCTCAGTTGCACCAAAGAAATGGGCATAAAACATCTGGGACAGACAGCCATTGTAGGAGATAGTGTTTCATTGTACCAATAAGTCTAAAATCAATTTGGGAGCTACTTTAGAAGTGAAGCAGACATCCATGAAGGAAAGGTAGCTGAGAAAAAAAAAAGATACGTTGGCTGCTCACTAAGATGGCTGCTCCTGATGGTGCAAAGAATGAGCAGGTTTCTGCGGAGAACTGCAAGATAGCAAAGCAAGAACAACACAGAACACATTACCTTGACATCCTCATTATGGAAAAATCCCAATAAGATAAATTCTGTGAGGTTTTCATATCCCATCACTTCTGTGTGCTTGATTATATAAAGGGAAAGGATACTGTGCCCAAAGCATTGGTCTTTCAAAACTTTTGACTTTTATTTTCAAAGTCATTTTTTAACCAATAAATGTATTCATTGATTGGTTAAGATAATTCAATTGTAAATTTGTTACTTTAAAAAGAGCAATAAGTAAAATGCATGGAATACTTGTAAGTACAGTAAGTTCATTCATGAGAACAGATGCACAAAGTGATACTAATAAATTAATTACAGTGCAAATAAAAAATTAATTTTAGTTGTTGGAGAAATTCAAAAGCTTTACACTTAGTAGAAACAAGGTAGATACCTGAAAAGTTAAACACATACTCTTAGTTCAAAATCGAGATACAAAGTCACATGTTGGCAGCATGGAATTGTGTTTTGTTCAAAGAAAATATTATTGCAATTCTGAGTCCTTCAAAATTACTAAAATTACTGAATTCTGAAAATGTGTGCTAGCACTCTACACTCTGCTTCAGTGGAATCAAATAACATTAATGAACTTCTTCATATCAGTCTTAGAAATGTCATTGAAACCTACTATAAAAATAAATAATAAAGGTGATAAAGAGCAACTAGCAAAGTTTTGGAGAAGAATGTTCTAGCATAACAGTGACTTCCAAGATTTCCCCTTCTTTTCCAGTCTGTTCTAGAGGCCCCCACTGGTGTCATCAATTATTCATATTCTGGTGTTATTTCTTTTTGGACAGATGTTAGCACCTGCAGGGACACAGAGCACATCCAGAGGACTGCCTTCACTTCAACTGTTTCAAACATTTTCATCTTTAAATTGAACTACATTGTTTTTTACTTTACCAGATACTCTGCATATGCATGATGATATACCTTAAAATGTCAGTGAAAAATATAAAATATTTTTCTTCTATTTTAATATACTTTATGTAAATATAGTAACTGGTCTAAAATGTGTCAAAAGATGTTCCACTCAAGACAACTTTATAAAAGTAAATCAATTAATCAACCTTATTAACAAATGAAGTTGTCACTTTACTACAAAGAATTAGAGCAGTGAGAGATCAATGCCTTTTGCTCTGTATGGAAATACAAGTAAATCTTCAGCAAAAGCTCATTTGAAACACACACAAAAAGAAAGTTTATGTATAGCATTTTATATACTGATTCAAATTCCACTCATTGATCTTAAGTTAATACTTTATTGTCTAATTATTCCCCAAATCTTTGAAAGTGTCAAATGAGAAAAGGTACAGTTAGAAATCTAAAATCAAGTAACTGTCTAATATACACTTAGAAGTGAGTATAAACCATGTATGTCTTTCTGCTTCTGGGTTACCTCACTCAAGATGATCTTCCCTAATTCTACCCATTTGCCTGTAAATTTCATGATTTCCTTGTTTTTAATATCTGAGTAATATTCCATTGTATAAATGTTGCATAATTTCTGTATGCATTCCTCAGTTAAGGAATATCTATTTTTTTTCCAGATTCTGGCTATAATGAATAAAACTGTTATGTACACGGCTGAACAAATGTCCTTGTTGTGTGGTTGAGCATCTTTCAGATATATGCCCTGGAGTGGTATAGTTGGATCTTGAGGTAGCACACTTCCTAATTTTCTGAGAAAGTGCCAGATTGATTTCCAAAGTAGTTGTACTACAATAAATAGTCCTAACAAAGCAAAACAGCAAAGAAGACCCTAGGGAAGATGCTTAATCCTCACTCTGAAGGGCAAAAAAGATAGACATCGGAAGCAGGAGAAGACAGAGAACAAGACAGGAGCTTACCACTGACGGCAGCTGAAAGACTACCCAGCTAGATATTGAAGCAGACACTGAAACTCATAGCCAAATATTGGGCAGAGTGCAGGAAATCTTACTGAAGAAGAGGGAGAAAGACCTGGAAGGGACAGGAGCTCCAGAAGGAAATCAACCCAGCCAAAAATTCTGGGTTCTGGCGATCCTGCAGAGACTGATGAACTAACCAAGGACCATGCATGGAGTGGATCTAGACCCCCTGCTCATCTGTAGCCCATAGGCAGCTCAGTCTCCAGGGGTTTTCCCTAGTAAGGGGAGCAGAGACGGTCTCTGGCATGAACTCAGTTGCCTGCTCTTTGATCATCTTCCTCTGGCAGGAAGGCCTTACTAGGCCATAGAGAAAGAGGATCCAGGCATTCCTGATGAGACCTGATAGGCTAGGGTCAGACAGTAGGAAAGGAAGACTTGCTCTATCAGTGGACTGGGGAAAGAGGAGGGCGGGACTGGGAGGAGGTGAGGGAGAGGTCAACTGTCAGGATACAAAGTGAATAACTGTAATTTATAATAATTATGATAATGGAAATGCAAATTAAACAACAATGTCATATTAATCTGAGTTGTCAGCATTGCACATATAAAACTTAAAAAAAAATTTTAAGACAAAATTTCATGACAGACTAGGATGTAAGTATTTACCTGAAGAGGAATTTTAATTCAGCAACATGGCTGCTCTGGCTAGAATATAGACATGCTCACAAAACATAATTCCAAATAATGAAGGTAAAGTTGGTTTGCAGAAGGAAGCATTGAGTTAGAAGTTCATTCTTGAGTTTAGGGCAGGTCAGCAGAGACAATTTTACCTAGAGAGATTTTTAGAGACAGGTTACAGAGACAATCAGCTAGACACAGTGAAGACAGATGAACCAGAGAATGAGAAAGAACCAATGATTAGAACAGGTTGCTAGCTTTACTTTGAGACCAAGCAGGACATTTCAGTAAAAATCTGAGAGAAGCCAAATTGATTCAGTCAGCTTGGAGGAAGAATTTGAGCCAGAATAGGCTGAGTTGAACCAATTAGCAAGAGTTCAGAAAGAAATAGAAAGGGTGAGTTTATTCAATAGTGACTCTTAGGGGCTGAAAACATTCTAGTCCTACATAATATTAAGCAGAGAATAGAATCTTCCAGAACAAGGCCTAGGAGAGCAGAAGGAGGCAATAAGCATCAGAGACAGCAATTACATCAGTCAAATAGAAGATAATTTACATTTAACAATAATTTACATTTAATAATAATAAAGAATCTTACTAAACATTCAAAGGAATATTCATTGCAGCCTTTTAACATTTTAAATAAGGAAAAATCTCTAAATACATACTCGTTACAAAGCAGAAATAGAGCATGATACAATTTTACTGTGGAATAAAAAGCAGGCACTTCAGTAACTTAACTGTATCTGTATGACAGTAAGAAGAATAATATACTGCAAGCATAAATCATGAGGAGTTTCAACTATGGCCCAAATCTAATAATGAGTATATGAAAAAATCATACCCAGTTAATTTCTATGAGTACCTAAGTGTGTATAAATGGAGTTTAAAAGGTTTGGAATGACATGGTTACATCTGACACAGACCATCCAAGAAATCTAAGACAACATAAAAAGACAAAACCTAAAAATAATAAGAATAGAGGAAAAGAAGATTCCCTCCTCCAAGGCCCAGAAAATATTTTTAACAAAATCATTGAAGAAAATTTCCCCAACTTAAAGTAGAGTCTTTCAGAGACCATCTGTGATAGCCTTCTGTCCTATTCTCTGTCTTCTCCTGCTTCCGATGTCTATTGTATTTGTCCTTCTGAATGAATACTGAGCACCTTTCCTAGGATCTTCCTTGTATTTAGCTTCTTTAGGAATATAGATTTTAGTATGTTTACCCTATATTATGTGGCTAATATCCACAATCAACAAACACTTTGCCAAACTAACCAAAAGGCAGAGAGAAACTCTCCAAATCATCAAAATCAGAAAAAGAAAGGGGGAGATAGGGACAGACATTGTTTAAATTCAAAGAATCATTAGATGTTACTTCAAAAGCCTATATGCCACAAAATTTGAAAATCTAAATGTAATGGACAATTTTCTTGATATATTCCTTTTACTGAAACTAAACCAAGAGCAGGGACTTTATATATTTCTAAATAAAGTCAGAATCTGAGGTACAGGGAACCAAGATTTATTCCATTGTTTTCTAGGGACAAGCAACAAAAACACAGTAATATCCTTTCTTGTCATGGTGGGATGTCTCATGTGAGTTTCTTACTCTCTAGAATTGTATCCTGACAACCTCAGTGAAAACCCTGCAGAACTCATTCTCATAATGAACTTCTCATTAGATTCAGTCTTGCACCTACTAGCTAACTCCTATTATTTCCTGATATCTTTGTAAAGTTAGTTTGTGCTTTTCTTTTTGTTTGTTTTTTTTATTATTATTAATTACATTTTATTAACTCTGTATCTAAGCTGTATCGCGCTCCCTTATTCCCTCCCAATCCCACCCTCCCTCCCTCAGCTTCTTCCTGCCCCTTTCCAAGTCAACGGATTGGGGAGGAGCTCCTGCCCTTTCATCTGGCCCTGTTTTTATCAGGTATCTTCAGGGCTGGCTGCAAAGTCCTCCTATGTGGCCTAGCAGGACTGCTCCTCCCTTGGGGGGGTGGGGGGTCAAAGAGCCTGCCATTGAGTTCCTGTCAGAGATAGTCCCTATGCCCCTTACTATGGGACACCAATTGGTTATTGAGCTACCATGAGATTCGTCCAAGTAAAGGTTTTAGGTTATATCCATACATGGTCCTTGGTTGGAGAAATAGTTTCAGAAAGAAAACCTGTGCCCAGATATATATGGTCCTTGTGGGGCTCCTATCCTTTCCATGTCATACTAAATCCCCTTCTGCCGAAGGTTTGGTTATGAGTCTTAGTATCTGTTTTGAAACGCTGCTTGGTAGGGTCTTTCAGATGCTTTCTGCTGTAGACTTCTGCCGTATGTCCAATGCACATCCCATTTGTCTTTCTAAGTGAGGATTGATCATCTTACCTCGTGTCTGCTTTCTTGTTTATTTTCTTTAGGTGTATAGACTTCATTATATTTATCACATCTTGTAGGTCTATATAAGCAAGTATATACAATGTTTGTCTTTCTCCTTCTGGGATACTTCACTCAGAATGATCTTTTCTAGGTCCCACCATTTGCCTGCAAATTTCATGATTTCCTCATTTTTGGTTGCTGAGTAGTATTCCATTCTATAAAATACCATAATTTCTGTATTCATTCCTCCGTTGATGGACATCTGGGTTGTTTCCAGGTTCTGGCTATTACAAATAAAGCTGCTATAAACATGGTTGAACAAATGTCCTTGTTGTGTACTTGAGCAAATTTTGGGTATATACCTAGCAGTGGTATAGCTGGGTCTTGAGGAAGCATTATTCCTAATTGTCTGAGTAAGCGCCAGATTGACTTCCAAAGTGGTTGTACCAGTTTACATTCCCACCAGCAATGAAGGAGGGTTTCCCTTTCTCCACAACCTCTCCAGCATGTGTTGTCACTTGAGTTTTTCATCTTGGCCATTCTGATGGGTGTAAGGTGAAATCTCAGGGTCGTTTTGATTTGCATTTCCCTGATGGCTAATGAGGTTGAGCATTTCTTTAAGTGTTTCTCTGCCATTTGATAATCCTCTATCAAGAATTCTCTGTTTAGCTCTCTTCCCCATTCTTTCATTGGATTACTTGCTCTGTAGTATGGCTTGAGATTGGGGATGATACCTCTAGATGAAATCTGTTGTTGTACAGGATTATTTTGGAGATTCTGGGTTTTTTGTTTCTCCATATGAAGCTGAGAATCTTTTTTCAAGGTCTGTAAAGAATTGAGTTGCTATTTTAAAGGGAATTGCATTGAATCTGTTGATTGCTTTTGGCAGAATAGCCATTTTCACAATGTTAATCCTACCAATCCATGAGCACAGGAGATCTTTCCATCATCTGATATCTTCTTCAATTTCTTTCTTCAGAGACATGAAGTTTTTCTCAAAAAGGTCTTTCACTTGCTTGGTTAGTGTCACCCCAAGGTACTTTATGTGGTTAGTGGCTATTGTGAAGGGTGTTGTTTTCCTTATTTCTTTCTCAGCCATTTTGTCATTGGTATACATGAGGGCTTCTGATTTTTTTATAGTTGATTTTGTATTCTGCCACTTTGCTGAAGGTATCTATCAGCTGAAGGGGTTCTCTGGTTGAATTTTTGGGGTTGCTCATATATACTATCATATCATCTGCGAATAGTGATACTTTGACCTCTTCCTTTCCAATTTGTATCCCCTTGATCTCCTTTAGTTGTCTTATTGCTCTGGCTAGGACTTCAAGTACTATGTTGAAGAGATATGGAGGGAGTGGGCAGCCTTGTCCTGTCCCTAATTTCAGTGGAATTGATTTAAGTTTCTCTCCATTGAGTTTGATGTTGGCTATAGGCTTGCTGTATATTGCCTTTACTATGTTTAGATATGTGCCTTGTATCCCTGATCTCTCTAAGACTTTAAACATGAATGGGTGTTGGACTTTGTCAAATGCTTTTCAGCATCTAAAGAGATGATCGTGTGGTTTTTTTCCTTCAGTTTGTTGATGTGGTGGAAAACATTGATAGATTTCTGTATGTTGAACCACCCTTGCATGTCTGGGATGAAGTTTACTTGGTCATGGTGGATGATATCTTTGATGTGTTTTTGTATTCAGTTCGCAAGTATTTTATTGAGTATTTTTGCATCAATGTTCATTAGAGAGCTATGTCTGAAGTTCTCTTTTTTTGTTGGGTCTTTTTGTGGTTTAGGTATCAAGATGACTGTGGCTTCATAGAATGAGTTTGGTAATGTTCCTTCTGTTTCTATTTTGTTGAATAGTTTGGAGAGTAATGGTATTAGCACTTCTTTGAAGGTCTGGTAGAATTCTGCACTGAAACCATCTGGCCTAGGACTTTTTTTGGAAGGGAGACTGTTGGCTACTACTTTTATTTCCTCAGGGGAAATAGTACTATTCAATCTTTCTACCTGATCTTGACATAATTTTGATAAATGGAATCTATCAAGAAAATTGTCCATTTCTTTTAGATTTTCAAATTTTGTGGCATGTAGGCTTTTGTAGTATGACCTAATGATTGTTTGGATTTCCTTAGTGTCTTTAGTTATGTCCCCCTTTTCATTTCTGATTTTGCTGATTTGGATAGTTTCTCTCTGCCTTTTAGTTAGTTTGGCTAAAGGTTTGTCTATCTTGTTGATTTTTTTCAAAGAACCAGTTCTCGGTTTCATTGATTCTTTGAATAGTTTTATTTGTTTCTAATTGATTGACTTCTGCCCTGGGTTTGATTATTTCCAGCCATCTGCTCCTCTTGGGTGCATTTGCTTCTTTTCTCTCTAGGGCTTTCAGTTGGGCCATTAGGTTGCTTGTATGAGATGTGCCAAATTTTTTCTTCAAGGCATTTAGTGCTATAAATTTTCCTCTGAGCACTGCTTTCATTGTGTTCCATAAATTAGGGTATGTTGTACCTTCATTTTCATTGAATTCTAGGAAGTCTTTAATTTTGTTCTTTATTTCTTCCTTAACCCAGCTATCATTGAGCAGCAAGATGTTCAGTTTCCATGTGCTTGTAGGCTTTTTTTCCAATTCCAATGTTGTTAATGTCCAGCTTTATTCCATGTGGTCAGATAGAATACAGGAGATCATTTCAATCTTCTTTTATGTGTTGAGGCTTGTTTTATGACCAACTATATGGTCTATTTTGAAGAAGGTTCCATGATGTGCTGAAAAGAAGGTATACTCTTTTGCATTTGAGTGTAAAGTTCTGTAGACATCTATTAGGTCCATTTGATTTAGGACCTCTGTAAGTGCCTTTATTTCTTTATTAGGTTTCTGTCTAGATGATCTGTCCCTTGGTGAAAGTGGGGTGTTGAAGTCTCCCACTATCAACGTGTTGGGATCGATGTGTGATTTAAGTTTTAGTAATGTTTTGTTTATGAACATAGGCACTCCTGTATTTTTGGCATAGATGTTCAGAATTGTGATGTCCTCTTGGTGGATTTTTCCTTTGATGAGAATGTAATGTACCTCCTCATCTTTTTTAATTAATTTTGGTTGAAAGTCTATTTTATTAGATATTAGGATAGCTACCCCAGTTTGTTTTCTAGGTCCATTTGCTTGAAAGACAATTTTCCAGCCCTTTATCTTTGTTGCAGAGGTGTGTTTCTTGGATGCAGCAGAATGTTGGATCCTGTTTTTGCACCCATTCTGTTAGTCTGTGTCTTTTTATTGGCGAGTTGGGTCCATTGATGTTGAAAGATAATAGTGACCTATAAATGTTTCCTTTTTATTGAAGTTAGTGGTCTTACTGTGTTTTGTTGCTTGTTTTCTTTTCATTTTTGTTGGGATATTATCTGTGTGCCATGTTTTCTTGGGTGAAGTTGTTTTCATTGGATTGGTGTTTTCCATCTAGTATCTTCTGTAGGGCTGGTTTGCTGTGTAGATATTGCATAAATTTAGTTTTTTTATGGAATATTTTGTTTTCTCCATCTATGTTGATTGAAAGCTTTGCAGGGTATAGTAGTCTGGATTGGCATTTGTGATCTCTTAGACTCTCCATGACACTTGCCCAGGCCCTTCTGCCTTTCATAGTTTCTGATTGGAAGTCTGGTGTGATTCTGATAGGTCTGCCTTTATATGTTACTTGGCCTTTTTCCTTGCTGCTTTTAATATCTTTTCTTTGTTCTGTAGATTTAGTGTTTTGACTATGATGTGATGTGGCGTGTTTCTTTTCTGGTCTAGTCTATTTGGTGTTCTGTAGGCATCTTGTTTATTTATGGACATCTCTTTCTTTAAGTTGGGAAAATTTTCTTCTATGATTTTCTTGAAAATATTTTCCGGACCTTGGAGCCTGGAGTCTTCTTTTTCATCAATTCCTATTATTCTTAGATTTTGTCTTTTCGTGGCTTCCTTGATTTCTTGGATATTTTGTGTTTGGGACTTTTCTGATTTTACTTTT
This sequence comes from Meriones unguiculatus, assembly GCF_030254825.1. Taxonomy (NCBI): domain Eukaryota; kingdom Metazoa; phylum Chordata; class Mammalia; order Rodentia; family Muridae; genus Meriones; species Meriones unguiculatus. Next base: position 86,876,038 of record NC_083351.1, read on the forward strand.
TCTTTCAGAGAAGTATCAATTTCTGCAAGTGTATCTTCAGCTCCAGAGATTCTTTCTTCCATCTCTTGTATTCTGTTGGTGATACTTACTTTTGTGGTTCCTGATCTTTTCTCCATATTCTCCAGCTCAAGGGTTTTCTCAATTTGTGTTTTCTTTATTGACTCTAATTCTGTTTTCATGCTTTGCACCATTTCCTTCATCTGTTTGAATGTGGATTCCTGTCTTTCTATGATGGTCTCTATTTTTTTATTCATTTCCTTTCTATATGCCACTCATTTTATCTCTACTTGTGCCTCTATTTGTTTAGCTGTGTTTGCCTGTGTTTCTTTAAGAATTTTGTTTATTTCTTCTTTCTTTACCTCCAATTGACTGGCCAAGTCTTTGAAAGATTTGTTCATTTCCTCTTTAACTGACTGAATTTGCAGGGTTATTGTTCTGAGAGAGTTGTTTGTTTCCTCTTTATGAGCCTCAAATAGTTGAGTAAACATAGCTTTAAAGTCTTTTTCCTGTGCTTCTGATGAATTGGGGCATCAGTCAATTTTGGGGGTTGCTGGTGAATTCATGATGTCCTGATTTATGTTGGAAGCATTCTTTTGCCTACCCCTGGCCATTGGCTTATCTTCGAAACCTTTCCTGTTTGTTTTTGGGTTCTGCAATTCAGACTGGTACTGTCTCTCTTTGGTGTCTGGAGAGTTCTTCAGGAAGCTGAGAGAGGTCCCAAGTCCTCTGCATGTGCTGAGGACTAGCTGTACCTGTGGGAGAAAAGTATGCAGACGCAAATGGGGCAAATGCAGGCATGCACATGTGTGTGTATGTGTGTGTGTGTGTATGTAGAAGTGTGCATGAAAGTGTGTCTCGGGGGACAGAGTGATAAATAATGTTGAACCCTTGAGTGTGTGGGAGGGGCACTGCACTGTATATGTAGCAAGTGCTAGTGATGGTTGAGGCACAATTTCTGGCATTAACTGCCTTAACTCCTCAATTGGACCCACAGAGCAGGGGCTTCAATGTCCCAAGTGACTCTCTGTTTCCCAAAGTGGGTATGTGGGTGAGAGCAGTTCAATGCCTGACTTCTGTTTTAGAAGGACCCTGAATCTGGGGCTCTGCAGATTCTCAAGGGTGCACTCACTCTCAGGGAGGTCACTTGGCAGGGATCAGGGTAAATAGGCTCTCTGTTCTCTGGTTTGGCCCTGCTTGTTTGATGTGCTCTGCCAGCTCAGTGCTGCTGCAGCTGCCAGGATAGGAGGTCCAGCTGCAGCTGCAGATCTCAAAGTGGTCACATAAGCTGGGACCTGGCAACCAGGCTCTCTGTTCTCTGGTTTGACCTTGGTTGGTCTTAAGCTGGAGGGCTGATGTGCCCCGCCAGCTCAGTGCTGCTCTGCCCCCAGGTTAGGAAGTCTTGCTGTAGCTGGAGACTGGGTTGCCAGTCCAGATGCTTTCTGGGAAGTCCTGGGAGCTCTCCACTGTGCTTTCCAAGCTTGGGAGGCCCAATGCCTGGTGTGCCCAATTTGTATAGCATTTCTGCCTGGTTTTGGTGAGTATATAGCGTATTCTCTCTCACTGTGGGGTTGGGCGGGCCGTATAGTCAGTGATCGCCATCCTGTGGAGTATGGCGCTTAGCAGACTCAGGCCCTGGGATGATGGTGCCACTGTGCATGTCTGGGACTCCGAGACCAGTACTTCTGGCAGTTGCCACTAAAGGGCTAGGAGCTCTGCCTCCACAGCTGCAGACCCCAGGCAGTTAGGTCTGAGCTGAGAATCTCACTGAGTCCACTGTGCCAAGGCGGAGGGAGGCCTGGGGGAGGGGAGTGCTGGAGATCAAAGGATCATTTCTCTCCTTCCCCAAACAAGTCCACCTTTTCAAATCCCTAACACTAGATAGGAGAGAAAAAAAAAAGAATAAAGAGGAAAAGGAAAAGATCCCTGAATGAAGTCAGGGGTTAGAAAATGGGCAATGTTATCATTAGACTACTTTCTGTTAATTAGGGATATCAAGATCCTTGGGGCAAGTTTGATCTTCTCCATAAGGATATCTAATTTTTACTTCTTGTTATTTCTTCTTTGCATACAACTAATAACAAACCATGACCAACAACAACCAACAACCACAATACAAAACACTTCTTGGAGCCCTAGTACTTATATATTCTCTGAAAAGTCTCCATAATTCCAAGCATCATAATTTCAGAAGCTATCTACTGCTGGCAAAATCACGCCTCTGCAAGAGCATGAGACAAATCATAGTCACCTGCTGTGGACAATCTGAAGCATCACCATACCTCAGGCATGCTGATTAAAATGAAACATATTCTTATATTATTTCTGTTTTATTTGAAGAAACCAAAATTCCACATTTATCACTACTATTTTAACATTAATATTCTATAATTTTAGAATGTTAATGAATACTGATAAAATTAATATTCTTCTTTAATGTAAAAATGTTTGCTTCTCCTTTACTAATATTATTTTCATCAGCATTCAGTTCAAAAGCCAATAAAATAACATAATATAAAATTTCATTTCAACACCTGAAATATTTTTTTGAGTCATCCAGTTTTTGGTTAATTTGTCAACATATCCCAATAGCCTACCTTAAAGTGATTATTCTATTGATTCTGACAAATATAAACATTTTTATCTTAAACTACCCTAAGTATTTAAGCCATAAGTACATTTGCTGTACTTAATCTAACACTTTGTAATAAATGAAACACTATCATTAGCATGTCTAAGAGAAAACTTTTAAAAATTATTATAATATTTTATTTTTATTTTTATTAATTACAGTTTATTCCCTTTGTATCCCACCAGTAGCTCCCTTCCTCTTCTCTTCCCAATCTCATCCTCCCTTCCTCTTTTCCACCCATACCCCTCCCCCCATCCACTGATAGGGGAGGTCCTTCTGCCCTTCCATCTGATGCTGTTCTATCAGTTCTCATCAGGAGCGGCTTCACTGTCTTCCTTTGTGGTCTGGTAAGCCTGCACCCCACTGAGGGAAAGGTGATCAAAGAATAGGACAATCAGTTTATGTCAGAGACAGTCCCTATTTCCCTTACTAGGAAATCCACTTGGATACTGAGCTGTCAGTAACATCTGTGCAGAGGTTCTAGGTTATCTCTATGAATGGTCCATGGTTTGAGTATTAGTCTCAGAAAACACCCCTGTGTCCAGAATTTTTGGTTCTGTTGCTCTCCTTGTAGAGCGCCTGTTCCCTCCAGATCTTTCTATCTCCCCCTTCTTTTGAAATATTCCCTGCACTCTGCCCAAAGTGTGGGTATGAGTCTCAGCATCTTCTTTGATACTCTGCAGGACAGAGTATTTCAGAGGCCTTCTGTGGTAGGCTCCTGTCCTGTTCCCTGTTTTCTCCCTCTTCAGATGTACATCCACTTTGTCTTTTTGAATGAGGATTGAGCATCTTACTCAGAGTCCTCCTACTTGATTAGCTTCTTTAGGTGTACAGATTTTAGTACATTTATCCCATATTATATATCTAATATCCACATATAAGTGAGTATATACCATGCATGTCTTTCTGCTTCTGGGATACCACACTCAGGATGCTCTTTTCTAGTTCCCACCACTTTCCTGTAAATTTCAAGATTTCCTTGTTTTTAATTGCTGAATAGTATTCCATTGTGTAAACACAATAGTATCCCATTGTGTACCACAATTTCTGTATCCATTCCTCAATGAAATGCAAATCAAAATGACCCTGAGATTTCATCTTACACCCATCAAAGTGGCTAAGATAAAAAACTCAAGTGTCAGCACATGCTGGAGAGGATGTGGAGAAAGGGGATCCATCCTCCATTGTTGGCGGGAATATAAACTTGTTAAACCACTTTGGAAATCAATCTGGTGCTTCCTCTGACAATTAGGAATAGTGCTACATCAAGATCCAGCTATACAACTCCTAAACATATATCCAAAAGATGCTCAAGTTTTCAACAAGGACATTTGCTCAACCATGTTTGTAGCAGATTTATTTCTAATAGCCAGAAGTTGGAAACAACCCAGATGTCCTCAGCTGAGATATCTTAACAGTTAAATTAGAAAAGACCAAATCAGAAAAAGGGAATAAGGGTTAACAAAAGAATCATTATGACTGAAACATAAATATTGAGAGAAGAGCATCAGAGATTCTCAAGAGTAAATTTTTTTTTCTCTGAATACCGTTAGTGATTTATATAAATAAACACAGTGTAAGAGTTCTGGGTTAATTACCAAATAGAAAATAGATTCCTTCAAGTGCATGCATTTTCCCTTAGAATGGCACCTTTTGTAATTATTTTAAAGTGTAACAATGCTGAATCCAAAAAATGACACAGGTTGATGATATGATCAAAATGTCTTTGTAAAAAGAACTGAAGTATACATGAATAGGAAACCCTCCTCCACGGCTGGTGGGAATGTAAACTTGTACCACCACTCTGGAAATCAATCTGGCTCTTTCTCAGACAACTAGGAATAGTGCTTCCTCAAGATCCAGCCATACCACTCCTAGGCATATATCCAAAAGAGGCTCAAGTACACAATAAGGACATTTGCTCAACCATGTTTGTAGCAACCTTATTGGTAATAGCCAGAAGCTGGAAACAGCCCAGATGCCCCTCAACTGAAGAATGGATGCAGAAATTTGGTATATCTACACAATGGGGTATTACTCGGCAATGAAAAACAAGAAAATCATGAAATTTGCAGGTAAATGGTGGGAACTGAAAAGGATCATCCGGAGTGAGCTGTCTCTGAAGCATAAAGACATACACGGTATATACTTACTCATATAGACATATAACATAGGATAGACCTACTATAATCTGTACTTCTAAATAAACTAATCAAGAGAGAAGACCCTGACTAAAACGCTCAATCCTCATCCTGAAAGGCAAACAGGATGGACATCAGAAGAAGAAGAAAATAGGAAACAAGTTAGGAACTTGCCACAGAGGGCCTCTGAAAGTCTCTTCCCTTCAGACTATCAAAGCAGACACTGAGACTTATGGCCAACTTTTGGGCAGAGTGCATAGAATCTTATGTAAGAAGTGGGAAATAGTAAGATCTGGAGGGAACAGGAACCCCACAAGGAGAGCAACAGAACCAGAAAATTTGAACACAGGGGTCTTCCCAGAGACTCATACTCCAACCAAGTACCAGGCATGGAGATAACCTAGAACCCCTGTACAGATGTAGTCCATGGCAATTTAGTGTCTAAATGGGTCACCTAGTAATGGGAAGAGGGACTGTCTTTGACATAATCTGATTGGCCTGCTCTTTGATCACCTTCCCCTGAGGGGAGAGCAGCCTTACCAGGCCAAGAAGAAGACAATGCAGCCACTCCTGATGAGATTTGATAGATTAAGATTAGAAGGAAGGAGAGGAGGACCTCCCCTAACAGTGGACTTGGGGAGGGACATGCCTGAAGAAGGGGGAGGGAGGGTGGGACCAGGAGAGAAGGATGGAGGTTCTTATGGAGAGATAAAAAGTGAATAAAGTGTAATATAAAAAAAGAAGTTAAAAAATAAATATTCATACATGCATGCAATAACACTTAGTGGAAAAAAAGAAGTCCCAAATTTAAAGGACATCAGAAAGATTTAAATGGAAGAGTTTTGAAGAAATAAAGGGAAATGAGAACTATATAATTATATTAAAATCACAAAAATATAATAATTAAAATAAAAAGTAACCAACCCGGAGAGGTAACCTTATTAAGCTTTAAGAGAAGATGTGATTGTATAGATAAATAATTATTAGAAGGACATTTTTAAGTCATTGTCGGGAGCCGTGACTCCCTGCTTTGATATTTAAATCTCTGTGGAGAGATGGCTTTTAGCAGGCCTTTATTAATGGCAGAGAAAAACTTGCAAGTCCATCTCCTTTTGTTTGTGACAACAGGTGGGATAGCTTGTGAGGGTCATACCTCTTCCTCAGGCTCCTTGTGCAAATTAACCTATTGTTCTGTGATGTTTTACTGGCTAAAAGAAACTCCTCACAAATAAAGAGGTCAGAGGGCTGGAGGCAGAGGAGGAGGCAGAGACTTGAGACTTGCTGCTGGCACTGCTTGCAGCAGCAGCCTGCCTTTTGCTGTGGCTGTCGAGTCTGGACCTTTATAAAGTTTCCTGTGTGCTGTGTGTTTATTTTATTAATATCAATCCTCACTCTCGACTCGGGAACCCTTCGAATCTACTGCCTGGCTCTGGCAGATTGGCGCCCAGACTTGGGACTTGAGATACAGGGAACCCATGAAGGACACCACAGTGGTTTGGTGAGCTCTCCTTAAATAGAAAGGGTGCCGTGAGTAAATCCCAGAATAAAAATGGGACAAGGCATTAGCCTAGTGTTTTCTTTATGAAACTTAATTAAAGGTAGTCTGTATAAGCAGCAGGAAACTGAGAAAGCTAAACTTTCAGGCTCAGAGAGAAGGAGGTTAGAAAGATGGCAGGCTTCAAGAGAAAATGATATTATACCATCAGCCTCTCTAGAAGAGTTGTATTGCCCTTCTGATGACAATAATTTCTTGCCAGAAGGAGACTTTAAGGAAGACTTGCAAACTAATGAGGTTGCAGAGTTGGAGGAAGAACCAGATCAGTACTATTCTGAGAGATACCCTCCAATTCAGGCTATGCATGTTAATAAACATAAGCCTTGGCAAAAAGAAATTAAAGACTGGAGTGGGACTTGGAGGAAATAAACAGAAATATTGGAGCATTAACTACTAGGGAAAATGAAGCTCAATCTCCCACTCCAACTCCATCATTGGTGGAAGGCTGAGGCCCTCCTCCTGGGAATGCTACAGTTTCAATGGCCCAGAAGACAAGGGGACCTTTCCCTTTGTCCACTGTACAAACATCTGTATCTGCTTTACAAGCTTCTTTACAAGAAGCCAGGCAGAATGGAGAAGACGTATTATTCTGGCCACATCAAACTTATCAGCCAGAATTCTTTCCCCTTAAAAGAGCATAAGAAAACATTTTGCAATGAGAAATCACCAGCCTTTTAAATGAATTATAACATATTTAAATACAGTTATTTCTCAAATCATATTAACTCTCTCACTTTTTATAATACATCCACTAACCTTCTGCAACATTCTATATACCTGCAGGTTCCTAGCTTCTTTTTCTGCTTAACCAGACAGTTTTACTTTTTTGCTCTCTCTCTCTCTTGCTTTTCAGACAACATAAAAACTCTCATCAATATAGAACTTTCCATTCTGACATGATCCTTTTGGAGCCCAGCGTAGGCAAAGCAAAAACAAGTTACATTATTACAAAGAGGAGTTCTGAAACTGCCAAATTATTTTTTTAAAATAACTTCCCTGTAGCAGACAAGATGGTCCAAGGTCACATAAACTCCAAGGAACTTAGAACAATCTTTAAGGAACTTGGCGAAACTTCCTCTTTTCTTTGTCTCAAGGTAAAGAACAGGGTGGAAACATGTTTTTCCATAAACAAAGCAGCTAACAAACAGCTCTCCATAAGATACATTCTAAAAACTGCAATTTTCTTAATTAGTGCAAACCACATGGCTCAGTTTTACTTAGTAAATATACCAAAGTATTTTTCTCCCCTAAAATATCGAGAAACTTTCAAATTTTCTGTTAGGCTGCCCAAGATCATTGTCATACCCAAATGCCTGATAAACTTTAGAAGTTTTATTATAGCCTTAAACATTTAAACAATTTTTTTAAAACCCGTTTTTGCAATATCAAAATAAAGTACCCCTTTTGTAGGAGAGAAGTCACAAGGTATGACCATAATCTTTAAAATCAAAACCAGATTTTAAAACCAGAATTTACCAGTGCAAACAAGTTAATTTCTAAAACCAATACCAATTTAAAATAACTCATCCTTTTAACCTAGAAGGAAATCAGAATTATTTGACCAAGGTTTCTTTCTTTCTTTTTTTTTTCCCATACCAAGATGGCGGTCACATTATAACCCACATGGTAAAGTCAAGATGGCGGTGAGGCACTGAGGCACTTCACATACCACGTGGTAACCTATACATATGTGTTCATATACCTTATAAACACATAGGCACACATTTTTAACAAGTTTCATAAGGCCTTTCAGAACAGAAAACAGAAGGTAGACACAAACATACTGCACAGAGACATTGAGACAGAAAACATTCACCAGCTGGCCAAATTTCCCAAGACCAAAACTGACTCTTCTAGAGCAGGCCAAACATAGGCCTTTCAGAAATTCCTCCAGGATGGGTCCAAGTCCCTTTCTGGGTAAGGTACTGTAAAAACAGACCTTCAGATTCCCGCTCTGGCTCCTCTGCCACAGAAGCCTCAGAGTGGTGGGTGGTTCTAGACTACCTCCAGAAACTGATGAAGTTGGGAGACGTCTCCCCAAACTTCAGTGACTGATTGTTTGACATGTCTGTCTAAATCACATTTAGTCACTCATACAGATACCTTGAGGCATTACAGAATACAGAAGATAGGCGCCAACGGGAACACTGCACATGGCACAAAGCAACAAAGAGACAAAGTCTGAGACTGAAACACAGACATGACACTTACCAGCTGGCATGAGACCCTCCGGATCATTCCTGAGGTCTTGGGGGGCCCTGGAATCTCGGTGGGACCTCCAAATGTTATACCCAGTTCACGAGCCCCCAAAAGATCTACAGGAATTGATTCCGTTGCAAAACACATGAGGGTCTTTTTATTCTAAATTACAAGCTGCAGCTTGGGCCCACAACACCCACCGCTGAAGCGGTGGGAGCTGAACGCCTACAATATGTTTCTTAACTAGCATAAAATTAATATGTAGTTATTCTTCCTTTCAAATATTACTAACCAGAGGACATGACCATTGTATGTGGGCAAGAGTAAAGCTAGTCTTTTCAGTTAAAAAAAAAAAACCCACAAAAGAGTTAAGGACAGCACAAAGAGAAAACCAAAACCAAAACCAAACAAACAAAAACATAAAATCAATTAACCTGGACTCAGACAGACTTACACAGACTGAAGCCACAATCAAGGAACCTGAATGGGTCTGCCCTAGGCCCTCTGTGTATGTCTTATTGATGGATAGCTTGTTCTTCTTTTGGAATCCCTAATAGTGGGAGCAGGGACTGTCTATGACACTTTGGGGACTTTTTTTCTCCTACTAGATTGTCTCATTCATCCTTAATATGACAAAAGATGCTTAGTTTTATTGTAACTTGACATGTCATATTTGGTCAATATCTCTGGGATGCCTACCCTTTCCTGAAGAGAAACAGAGGAAGAATGTATTTGGGGAAGAGACTGGAAGGAGAAGAGAGAGGGGAAACTTAGATCTGGATATAATATATGAGAGAATAAATTAAAAATTTAAAACAAAATCATAAAAAAAAAAAAACCAAAGATTGACTAGGGATGAATACTGAGTAAAAAGAAAGACTTTTACCTCAAAGTATTTTCAGAATTGCCCTTTCTATTCTTAAAACATTTTCTCCTTTAGTATATATTCAAATTTATATTCCATTAATTCATGCTATTAAATGGATTACATTTTACATATGTTATGATTAGAGTCTTCTTTTTAATATTTACTGTCACATTCTTGAAATGTAGTTGCTCACTTTCTAAACAAATCTCAGATATGAATGAATTACAGATTATACAAAAAATCATGATAATCAAGAACTGTGGGGAAAGTACAGTATCCTATTTAAGTTTGTCAGTTAGAGATAGAAAAACAGGCTTCCTCCAGAAGGCTTAGCAATGTGCCTAGTCTTTGCTCATCTTCCATTTATAATAGCTAAATCACAAAAATCTCCTCTCAGTTTCTGACTCTTAGTAATATCAAATCTAATTCCACCACCTCAAAAGTAAAGCATTTGGAAATATTTTACACTCTCCTGAATGAATAAATTTTAGTCAAGTTCAATTTCTGGAACATATCCTTGTCTTCCCACTATAATGGCTTTTCACAACATGGTGTAAGCTTTTGTCAACATCCAAGATTTTTTTTTATCCAAATTGTTGTATTTGACTCAATTTATTTTTTTATAACAGTCAGTTTTTAAAAGTATTGAGTTATATATTTCCATAACCTTGCTCATATGATGTCAAAATAAGACTTATTTAGGACAGTAGATGTACTAAAATACACTAAATTAACTTGTAATAATGATCTGAGCTTAAAAAGCAAAAATCTGTCACTTACCAGCAATAGGACTCAGCAAGTTAACACTATTGTCTGTCCATTGCCTTTTGAAGGCAGCTTTTCCGTAAAGTATTACTTAAATCAATTTTTTTGCATCCCAAAGGGAATTTTAAACTCATAATGGTATAACATATCAATATTCTAAATGAAATTATTCCCTAAAGTTACCATTATTTTTGCAGATGAGAACTTAATGATATTATAAATTTAACTTTGCATTCTGCTTAGCCCACAAGAATATCAAGGTAACCCTTATCTCACTGGAGAACAAGATGAAAACCAAGACATGATGGTCAGAAGTTCCAGAGAGAACAGAAAGCAAGAAATACAAGTGGATGATGAAGAGCTTAGTAGAAAATAGGAAATAATAATATCATTATTGAAAAAAAAATGGATAGTGAAAGAATATTACTGCTCCCACTAGTGTCTTAAGCAAGGTGTTAGTAGATTAGCCTTTGAGCTCTTATAATATATTGTGTTACATTTTCTCATTTTACTTATTTTATTGCTTATTTAATGTTTATACAATATATATTAATCATGTTTTCCCCTACAATCTTCTCCTAGATCCTCCACAATTCCCTACTCAACAAACTTCATGTTCTTTCTCTCTTTCAAACACTCAATAAAAATTGTAAAAAAAAAAAAAAAAGTAAAACAAAAAGTCCTCTGAAGCACATAGTTCTTTTCCCATTAGTTCACTACTCCTGGGAATGGGGTTTGCCCAAAGTGTGGTTGCTATTTACAGTGGCCTTGTATTGGGATGTATTTATTATCCTTTTGCAATTGGTATGGATTACGTATAGCTTCGTGGTTATGGGTGGAAACCAGTATCCACTTCCTCTTCTCAGTGATGAGACCCCATATGACTTGAACTTGTGCATGTCCTAACCACTCTCATACAGTCTCTATGTGTTCATTTGTGGATCAGCCTCTGGTTTCTGAAAGACTCTGTTACCTTGGATTCACCTATCACCTCTGGTGCCTACAAATTTTCCACCTCCTCTTTCTTATGGATCTCTGACCTTTGAAAGTAGATGTTTGATGAAAGAATTACATTTGTGATTGAGTGCTCAAAACTTTTCACTCTTTGCATTTGTTACAGTTGTCAGTCATTGTGTTAATTTCCATTCAGAGCAAAATGTAGCTTCTCTAATAAAGGTTGATCAAGGCACTTTCTATGAGTACCATAAAAGTCATAGGAGTCATTTCATTGCTATTCTCCTTTAGCAAAATAACAATTGTAGGTTTTCCCCATGGTCTATGACCTCAAGTTCTCAGTCATTTTACCAGTGTCAAAAATGGACTCCATTTCATGGAGTGTGACCTCAATATAATTTTTTACTTTTTTTTAAAGTGGTAGAAAAAAGCTTAACAACAAAGAAGACCCTAGGGAAGATGCTCAATCCTCATTCAGAAGGACAAATGTGATAGACATTGGAAACAGGAGAAGATAGGGAACAGGTCAAGAACCTACCACACACTGTCTCTGAAAGACTCTATTGATTGAGGTATTGAAGCAGAGACTGAGATTCATAGCCAAACTTTGGGCAGAATGCATGGAATTTTATGAAAAAAAGGGGGAGATTGAAAGACCTGGAGGGGATAGGATCTCCAAAAGGAGATCCATAGAGCCAAAACAAAACAAAACAAAACAAACAAACAAACAAAACCTGAGCCCTGCGGGACCTGGTGAGAATGATAACTCAACCAAGGACAATGAATGAAGAGGACCTAAAACCCTGGCTCAGATGTAGCCCGCAGACTCAGTTTCCATGTGAGGTCCTGAGAAGGGGAGCAGGGACTTTTTCTGGCATGAACTCAGTGGCAGGCTCTCTGATCAGCTGTGAGGGAGCAACCTTGCCATGCCACAGAGGAAGACAATACAACCAGTCCTGATGAGACCTGATAGGCTAGGCTCAGCAGGAAGGGGAAGAGGTCCCCCCATTAGTGGACTAGGGAGGGGCATAGGGGGAGAAGAGGTAGGGGGTGGGATTGGGAGATGAGGGAGGGGTCCACAGCAGGCATACATATTGAATAAACTGTATTAAATGATAATAATAAAAATGTAAATGTGGTAGGTTACTCCAATAATATTTGGGCCGTTATTGCACCAGTATTTCTTGCTAAAATCTAAATCAGGAAAAGCTTTAAAATTTAAATCAGGAAAATCTAAATCAGGTAATACAATGAAAGTGGAGTCTGTTCCCTTTTTACAAACATATTCATCCAAGGACTCCAAGAGTTATACTTAAAATTATTCTTCAGAATAAAATGCACAATAAGAAACCATGTAATTTTGTATCTTTTCAATTTAATTTTGTTAGTTTTAATAACTCACATCATTAAAAATTACTTGAACAAATTTATTGAAAATTTTATTTCATGAAATATTTTCTAAATATTTTATATAACTATTCAAATTGTAATTTTAATTTAATAATTGTTCCATAATGTAGGAATTAACAAGAGAATTTCAAATACAAGGTACTAAAGTTCACAGGCAGAAGCAGATTTCAAGGTTATAAAGTTATTGCTGAGATATTCACTAGTGCTCTGTGGTTTTCTGTTTGCATATTCTTTCCTTACTCTAACTAAAATGAAAACTAGATAATTCTAAAAAGTAATTACTACTATAAAATGTTTTTCAGTCAGTAATAAATGATACCCAAGTTAAATAGTAGTAAGGCAATGAAACTCTGAGATCCAGGTCACTATGTCATATACAAATGAAAATGTTCACTAGAAAGAAAAATGTGTTTAAAATTGTAACTTTCCTGCTGGTGATATGACTTAGCAAGAAAAAGCTTGTCACCAAGCTTGACAATCTGTTTGATCCCTGGAACCCAAATGATAGGAAGAAAGAAGGCTATAAATAAGTGTAATTTTTTTCTCTGCTTAGTAACTTTATTAATTATTTGGAAATTACATACAATGCAGCCTGCTCACACTTGCTTTCTATTCCTTCCAGGTCTATCCTCCCACTTTTGCACCTGTCTCTCCTAAAAACCAAGTCTAATTTATGTTGCTTCTATACTAATTGGCACACAGCCAAACACTCAGTGGACATTCTCTTAAAGAAAACTGTGTCCTGTTTCATCCCATGGACCCTTTCCCCTTCCAGGAGCTACATTTCAGCCTCTTTATTACAGTTTTTAAGAATGTCTGGACTGTTGCTTCTTTTTGGGGGGAAGGGATTGTCACAGAAGCTTTCCATGTCTCTCATTCTTAGTTATGAGTCTGCAGTCATCCTTACCACTGCAAAGGAAGCTTCCTTACCCATAACAGTGCCAGCAGCACAGATTTTGGACTTCAACATGGTTTCCATTGGTAGCACGATCAAGGACATCAACTTGAACCTTTGGGGGTGGCAGCACGGACCACAGACATCAACATGGCCTCCAGCAGCAGCAGAGACTAAAGACATCAGCTTGGCTGCCTATGACAGCATGGACCATGAAAGTCTTCTGAGAAGAAAATGAACCATTCTGATCTCACATATCTCGTTGTTGCTCAGAGTCAGGATAATTGCACAGTTTAAAGTGTAACTTTCCAGTCAATGCTAAATATCTTCACTTGGAATTGCCGTTTAAAAATATTTTAAATCATGGACTGGGTGAAATTTCTTACAGAAAAGAGTTACAGAAAGAGGAAATTAACATCAGTCTATCAGCTTTTACCAACATATAGAGGAATTCCCAAAGAAGCACAAGAGTTCTTTAAAGAATAATGATTATAAATGGCTGGAAAGATTGCTCAGTGGTTGGGAGCACTGGCTGCTTTTCCAGAGGTCCTGCCCTCAATTCCCAGCATACATATGGCAGCTCACACCTGTCTGTAACTCCAGTTCCAGGGCTTCTGACACCATCATACATATACACATGCACGCAAAACACCAATGAATGTAAAATAATAATCAGTTATTTATTAAAAATAAAGTTTAAAAAAGAATAATAAAAACCAGGCTGGGATAATGTAAATGTTGAATGCCCTCATGATAGAGTATAATCTTCCTCATGCTGTACCGTGGATGGCAATATCCATAAAGAAACTGTACATAGTTAGAACTTTGTGGACATTTGTAGAGTTTTCTTTTCTACATAGTGTTTAAACATTCTTGGACGTATGTCCAGACTATTTAAGGATGGTGATAAGAACTGTCTCAGTAGGTCCTAAATGTTCACATCTAACAACACTTTCATTTCAGTTTGAATAACTGAAATCATTTAGTATCGTTTTCACTATTAATTCATTACATTTGATTATTTAAAAACAATTCTATTATCCTTTCAGAAAAAAATTTGATTTCCATGAGCAGCACAGCCATAAGCATTTAAAAATATGTATCTATGAATGCAGTTAGTGGACTGCAATACATGGCAACACGCAACTGCCTAAGGTGACATCATACATTACACATGGAGTCAAGGGAATTTTGTCTGTGGGTCAGAAAGAAAATGGGCTGGAGTATTTGTAAACCAACTGGGTAACTTGCGTCCTGTGAGGAAATAAGTGACTTGATGAACGATATTTTGCATTTTTGTTGTTCTAAATAGGTAGACAAATGAATTTAAAACCCATAACAATCTTAAGTTTCAGATCTATTTTTAAATTTCAGTTGGTCCAGGTCATCAATTTGGAACATTTATTAAGCACTAAAATATACTAATATACTAATGTAAAATATAATAATGTCCTTGAAAAACAAAACTAGTTCCTTTGAAACTCAAAGCCATATTACTATTCATAAAAATATTAACATATGTGATCCAGAAAATTAAATTTGATTTTATGGTTATTATAATTATGTAACTGACACACTAATTTGAAATTTTTCTTATACTCTTAAAAACATACATTAATTACAGATGACTTGCCATGGCTACCAGAAGCATAAAATGAATCTTTTAAAGCATTATAATTCTTTTTTCCTATAATGTCACCTGGGATCATAAAACACATGGATCTTCCTAAGTATTTCTTTAATAAACCTTCACTTGCTAATATCAGACTCTGCTTGCAAAGTCTTTTATCATTAAGAGAATTTTTTAAAGTTGTATTAGGAGCTCCCTAATAAAAAGTATTTTAAATGTATATCATAATTTAGAAATCACTAATTTACGGATAATCAGAGATGACTAATGCCATTGAGTTATCTCAATGGTATTATTTATCTAGCTTATAAACTATATTCAGGTGTTGCTTGTGATGATGCATTCTCCAAATCAATCCTAAGCACAGAAACCTTAGAATACAAGCTTCTGCTTTGAGTGTGTGCAGCTGCGAAGGTATGGAGAGTCCCCAGAGATGTGGTCAGTATCTTCTTCCGACATCGTCTCTTGGTCTCCAAGGCTGATGCAATGCTTTAATTGTTTGGATCAATTGCTGCCAAAACCATTTCTACACTAACAGGCACTGTTGTTTTTCAACTCCCCAATTATGGCTTTATAGCCAATGGATTTTGGCAAGAAGCTTCAGAATTGGGCTACTGAAAATGATTCCTGCAAACAGGGCCCAATTCCCCAAATATAAGATTCTCTGAGCTCATTATGTTGGCAGCCTTCTATGGTGTTTATGTCTTCAGTGTCCTGTCTGGTCAAGCTCTGTCATTAATTCAGTTTACCTCTTTCCTTTCCATTCATGAATCAATGCCAACTCTGTTTTTACAATTACTGCTTCTTAAGATGGCTCTTTTCTACTTCTCTCATTCAGGATGCAGCACATCTCCACCTCATTCAAAACCTATATGTTCTAGAAAGTTCTGACATTTATATTCAAGGCATCTATGAACATCTTGTGATTTGTACACAATGTTTTAAAAACTTGAGTTCATATTGAAGTTCTTTAAATAAAGATTCCCAGACTCTTAGCCTCAGCCAATTACCAATCTTGACTTCAGTATCTGAGAGGTGAAATTGTAATGCCTACATGACTGTTACTTTTTATACCTCTGTTCTTCAACACAACAAATTGCCAATGTTATTATTATTTCCAGGCTTCACAATGGTACTATTACTACTATTCATGGAGATTTGATTTGTTCTCAATGTATAAATATGTATTCTCCAATATTAATGAACAACCTGCATATAACTTGAATGTAGGACTCATTTTTATATTTTGTCACTGTCATTTTATATTAAGCATTAGCCAGATTATATTATAACAAGAATAGTGATAATACTTGCTTCCCAACATTTAAGCATAATCATGTATGTGATGTGAAGAATGCATCATTTCGACCAACACATGAACATAGTTTATAAGCTAGATAAATAATACCATTGAGAAATAACTGGCATATAACTATTCATCTCTGATTATCTGCAAATTAATGATTTCTTAATTATGACATACATTGGAAATAATTTTTAGGGAGGTCCTAATAAAACCTTTAAAAACTTCTTTTAAGGATAAAAAAGTAATAATCATATGTGTGATTATTATCACAAATGCATGTGCATTTAGATGTAAATCTGACAGTGAATCAAACCAGGGTCAAACCTGAATAGGATCACAAACAAAATGAAATTGTATGACCTTCTACTCTTCAGTTTTAAGACAATATCATGTTTTTGAAAAACACTGGAATACTGTTTTATGTTCCTGCCCCAAGCTAATTAATAAAAAGCTCCACTGAGACTATTCTGCTATTGGTCTCTTAAAGTTTTGATCACAAGTATCCTCTCAGATGCCAGTACTAAAGGTTAGTCATCAGCCTCTGACACTAATGAGAAATGACTGCACTTTTAGAAGATAAGTGTTGTAAAAGAAAGTTGTTTCATATATGTGTACCCTTGGAGGAAATGTTGGGTTCTCTCTCTCTCTCTCTCTCTCTCTCTCTCTCTCTCTCTCTCTCTCTTTCTCCCTCTTTCTGTCACTCTCTCTTTCTCTCTGTCTCTCTTTCCTCACTCCCCCTTCTTCCCTCCTCTCTCTTCCTCCAGGTTTCAAGAATTAAATAATCCCATTTAACTCTTTCTATTAATGCTTTCAATGTACTTTACTGTTTTGCTACATGTCCAAAGCAACAAAGCCAAGGAAACAGGAAGTGAAACCTGTAAAACTATGAAATAATGTAATCTTTTCTTACATTGTTGTTTATCTTAGGCATTTTGTCAATGTAATTTGAAGTTTCCTAACATATGTAGTTATCCACATATACGTGTGTGCACAGACATACAATTCCTTCAGGAATATAAAATTTATAATGTAATAATACTTTGTTTTAATTTTAGTATAGAATGAGAGCCATTAAAGGGGACTATTATTTCTCAAATAGTATTATGTAAAAATGTTTTCACAGTAGGCCACAGAAAAGAAAAAGAACAAAGATAAGTCTTGATTCAGTTTCTGCTTCTACTATATAAACAAATAAAAAAAGAACACCACATGATCATCTCATTAGATAACAACAACAACAAAAATGCCTCTGACAAAATCCAAAACCCTTCATGATAAAAGTCCTGGAGCAATTAGAGATATAAGGGACATACCTAAAAATAATAAAGGCCATCTCTGAGATTCCATCTTGCACCCACCAGAATGCCTAAGATAAAAAATATTGATCAAGGGCAGAATCTGAGAGCTAAGAGTATAAATTTAGAAAAGGCAGTGCTCAATTTTAAATGCATGTGCATTTAGATATAAATCTGTGTCCATCACTGTATTCTGGTTTGAATCTTGAATAAGGTTTTGTTTTGTTTCACTTTGTATTTCAAAATGTGAGTCTAAAGAATCATAAAACAATTGAAAACAAATCATTTTTTTTCATTAGTACTCATAAATAAATGAAATTATCAAAAGCAAAAATCATTGTGTGTAGGGAAAAGACCTCATGGATCCAACCCCATGATGAAGAAGAGAGATGATAAAGGCATGTAATAAAGAGTAAGCTCTGTTAGGGTCCTGTGCTTTCGTCGCATGTATGGCCATATGTAATGCACAAGCACACTTCAGGGGATTGGAACCTAATCACAAAACCCCAGGAATTCTCCCTTCTACATTTTGGTGAAATCTTATGCCACAAAATGCACTCTTTTACTTTGAACTGGCATGAAGCATTAAGGAAAGAATGGAATGGAGTGTTCAGTATTGTTCCTACACTACATGATTAATTAACATTTTATCACTGTTGATATAACAAGAAAAATTCAGGCTTTATATTTACTTCAAGAGCCACATGGCTAGCTGATACTAATGAAACTCACCTAAGGGGTTAATTTGTACTATGTGGCTAAATTGAAAGTCATTTTACTGATGATTATTCCATTTTTATTATTTTCATTTCCATAGTCAAAGACAACTAAAGTCACCAAGACAACTAAAATGACCCCTGCTTTTAAAATTGGCTTTTTGTATTCTGGCTACCTTGTAACTATGGCAATGTGGAAAGCCAGGTCACTCCATTTTCATATGTTGCTGGTGTAGGAGTTGCTCAAGTGTTCTCTTTCTTGATACTTGAATAAGAAGTAATCACTGCTGATTTACACATGGAATCTTCCCAAGTCCATTCCCATACCAAATCAGTATGAAAAAGCATTCAAGTGTCACTAGAAGAACATACACAATTGATTTAATCAGACTATATCTCTCAATAAATTTCATTATGTTACTTACACCATATGCCTGATGATGATAAGCTCACACTGCATGATGGCATCACATGACACAGAAACATCTACAACAGAGGTTTTGTGACTGTTCTACTGTCCATGTGTCCTGAACCCTGTTTATTTCCAGGAGTCACTTAAATTTGTAAAATGTTTGACCTTGTGCATAGGATGGAATGAATGGTAAATAACTAGATACATAAATTCTCTTTCCATTTTTTCTTAAATTACTACAGTACATAAGCAAGCATACATTTCAAACCTCTTTAGTAAACACTTGAAAATATTGAGTTGTCAGCTAAGAATTAGTCCTCAAATAACATGAACATATCATTTGTGAACCTTTTGAGAAGTTTTGCTAGTGAAAGCGATGACGTATTCAATACTAAGGAAAACCAGAATGTTTTTATCAAAATTATTTTGGCATCTTTACTGATATCTTTCTTTTTCTCACTTTCCATTATAAACCACCATGAATCTCTTCCACACTCTCTTCATGGCGGTTTTTATGTCCTTATTCCTAAAAGTGTAAATAATAGGATTGAACAAGGGAGTTAGGATGGTGTAAAATATTGCCACCATTTTGTCAAAGGAGAAAGCAAATGGTGGGCGAGCATATATAAATATGCATGGGACAAACAACAAAATCACAACTGCAATATGGGACCCACAGGTGGAGAGAGCTTTCCATCACCCTTCAGAACTGTGGGCTTTCAGAGAGCACAGGATGACACCGTGGGATACAAGTAAAATAGAGAAGATTATTATGCAGATAGACCTACTGTTGGCAACCATCAAAAGGCCAAAGATATGTTTATCTGTGCAGGCAAGTTCCAGTAATGGGAACAAATCACACATGAAATGATCAATGACATTGGGTCCACAGAAGGGTAATTGCAAAGTGAAAATAATTTGTATGATAGAATGCAAGAATCTTCCTGTCCATGCTATCCCCATCAGCGTGCCACAGACCTTCCAGTTCATGATGGAAGAGTAGTGCAAGGGCTTACAAATTGCTACATAACGGTCATAGGCCAAAAAAATCACTTCTACTGCTGCAAGGAAGTGTTCAGCAAAGAGCTGCATCATGCATCCTTCAAAGGAGATAGTTTTCTTCTCATATAGGGAGTCCACAACCATCTTTGGTGTGATGACAGAAGAGAAGAATGCATCCACTAGGGACAAGAAAGCCGAGAAGAAGTACATGGGGCAGGCCACCAATGCTGGGCTACAGACAATAGTCACCACAATTATCATGTTGCCCCCAACGGTTGCAATGTAGACAAACAAAAATACAATAAAAACTATTTTTTTGGACTTCAGGGTTCTGTGAAAGTCCAAGGAATATGAACTCTGTTACAAAACTATGGTTTTGCATAATTTCAAGGAGAATGTAGAAGCAACTATGCTTGTGTAAATCTATAATTATTTTTAAAATGCTTCAAATAAGTATATATTAGCATCAAGAAGTTAGGGTAGTAAACAAATTTTTCTTAGGTGAGAATGGATAAAACAAATGCTTTGCCCAACACATGTTCTCACAATCAACACGAAGTGAATTGTGTGTGTGTGTGTGTGTGTGTGTGCAGTTACAAAGAGACAAATAGGTAGACAGATAGATGATAGGCAGATAGATAGATAGATAGATAGATAGATAGATAGATAGATAGATTGACTGAATAGTAAGTAGAGATTATAAATTATAGAGAAGGATTATAGTATGAGTTGGAAGGGGTAGTGATGTAAGGGAGGGAGCAATATAAATAAAGTGTACATGAATAAATTTGTTTTTAAAAAAAGAAAAAAAGTCATTTTCTAACATCGGTATTCAGAAATCGTGTAGAATTAAAATGCTGGCTATTTATACTCCACAAAACATCCACACATGTTTTCTCCTTGAATTGCTGACCTTTTTTCTCTAGTGGCTTCCTGAAATAGAGTAACAAAAAGCATGTGAAACAATTTACATATTACACACGTAAAGAAAACACTATGTACTAACCCTTTTTCTAATCTGATTGGAACAAAGTAGAGACGAATAGTTTACAATGTCTACTTAGAACACTTACCTACCAACAGAAGACAAAATATACTGAACAATGCAATTAAAAACCCTCTTCATATTTCAAATTACCTTGAAAATTCTGAGGTTAATTGGAATGTCAGATGAGTTAATTTATTCTTAAAAAGTATAAAGAGCTAAAGGAAATGTTTGTCTCTATTTGGAATGTGTATGTTCCAGGTGTCAAGATTTCCTTTTTTCATCATTTTAAATTGTGACCAGAACACAATACAATGCCTGTTGTCTGTGAGAGAATACAAGTTAAGGTAAGTTTAGAACTTAGCCAACAAGGAGTAGTGAGTTTATTATTTTATTTTCTTGGTGAAAATCTTAGTAAGTGGCATTAAATCTAAACTAGCAAAAAATGCTTAATGTGTTTTTTTTTAACACGGAACCTCTGGTTTTAAAGAATAAGTGGTTTCTTTAGTCTGACCAGAGAAGAAAAGAAATTCATCTTTTCAGACAAGAAGTACACAGTAGTGGTGGACTTTGCATACTCTACCTCCAGATATAAAAGTCAAAACATCTTATTGCTTTGGTTATTTGTGACTGAGATATCTTGACCAAGCAAACAGAAGAAATGGTTGAGAATTAGAAGTCAGTGCTTCAATCAGCCTCATATACAAATTAACAGCAGTTCCATAAAGAAGTGAAATTGTAAGTTGAAAACGTTTTAGAGTCTTAAAACTTTATAATTATCACTTATTTATTCAGTGTTGCTGTTGTTGATACAAATAAAATTTCTCAAGATATACGATTTGAAATTTATAAGTCTTTTCTATAACAATGACGTTTATAAATAGCTTACCATCTCAACTGCAAGGTTTCTGAAAAACATAAAACATGAATATGTGAAAATGTGACTCACACTAAAATATCCTTAACAGTTCTAGTATAATTCATCCCTTTAATATCAGCTGCCTTACTCACAGACAGGTTTTCCATAAGACCACCAGATAAATATTTCAGCTCTTGAAATCATTTTCCAAAGCATATACTGCTTCAACTGTTTGAGTCCTCTCTTGTGTAGACAACTGAAATAAATTAGTAAAACATATTTTTGTGACCACACATTTTCATGTATACAAATATATAAATATGCATACATACATATGTTCATATATGCATTTGTAAGAATGACAGAATATGTGTGTGTGTACATTAAGGACACATTTAAAACAGTCAGCTAACACATTATTGCATGCTAATGCCACAATGAAATTCCTTATTTTGTATAAAAAATATACATATAAAATATATATACACACACATATATATATGAACATACATATAAAAAAAGAACACATTAGACTCTGGCAGACATACGCATTTCCAACTAATCTGTCTATTACGTTTCACATTACTTCATGTCCTTCAAATTTGATAAACCTCAGGTTTCAGTTCTGCATATGGTTTTAAAGATTAGAGCCATCACTAGTTTTCACATGGGAGTCACATGTAGATACCAATGGCACTCTAAGGAAGCAGATAAGAAATGCTGAGATCCAGCTATTGCATTCAGACACAGAAAACACAACTTTAGTTCTAATTCTTGTTTTTGTATGGCTAAGCATGATGAGTGCTTTCCTTCATATTTATGTATATGTATGTAAACTATTTTGTTTCATAACTGCAGTGAAAACAGCATTTTAATATGAACACATTTTAATGTTCTTAACAATTATCAAGTTCAGTACAGTAGCCCAGAGACCCACCACATTATTACTGTTTAACACAACCTTATTTTGGAAAAAGAAAGCAAATTGGGTAGGAGGCCAAAATGAAATCAAACCTAATATTAATACAGAATAATGTAAACATTATATTTTAATAATCCTTATGTTTTGACCTCAGAGCAACACAATTTGAATGCAAATATTCGTTAGCTATGACCTACAGAAGTAGTTCTCAACCTGTGGGTTGTGTCCCATTTGGAAGTCGAAAGACCTTTCATAGGTGTCACCTAAGACCATAGAAAAATTCAGGTATTTATTTTAAGATTCAGTAGCAAAATTACAGTTATGAAGTAACAACAAAAACAACCCTAATGAGAGCTCCAAAATGGCAGCGACCAGTGCACACCATTTCTGAAGGGCAGAAGATCCTAAATTTCAAAACTGGTGAGTGGATGGGCTAGTGAAGCCAGAGCATTGACTGTGAGGCTTCCTGAGCTAGAGGGGACAACCCCTGAGCTAGGACAGACTGGATCCAGGTCCCAACATAGATGTCTGCCAGGTAGGACAGCAGAACTATTGACCCCCTGCACTCCCAGTGACACCTTCCCTTGCTCAGCTTGCCCAGGCAGCTGAGCGGCTGCAGGGAGTGCATAACCCCAGGTACGGTGCACCTTCTTACTCTAAAGGCCAAACAGGGAACCCAAATCTGAAAGCAGAAAACTGTGGGTGCTATAAGCTTACCACATACTCCTGTGAGTGAGTTTGCGGGGCCCTCTGTACTTTGCACACCCACCTGTGAGTGCTGGTGGGCCCCTCTGCTTTTTCCACACTCTCCTGCAAGTGTGGGCCCTGAGCTCTTTCCACACAGCCCTGCCAGTGAGTGCTTTCAGGGACTCTGCACTTTGCAGACACCAAAGCTAGTGAGTGCTTCTGCCAGAGAGGGCATACACAGCCCTATATCTGGGCCCCACCGCAGTACTAGCCAGACCTGAGATCCCTCCCACCCACACCCTCTCTGTGGTCAACATGGGGACCTCTAGGACAGCATTCTCAGCTTTGACGCCACTGTTCTGTGGGTCTCCCAGTGGAGTCCAGCCAAACAATTCCTAGAACCAAGACATTGCAGCTCAGACAGATGTGAGCAATTGGAACACAACTGGAGACAGGCCTGTCAGCTACTGAGCCACTCAGGACACCTGTGCATCTGCAAACCACTCCTGCAATGCAACTTGAGCTTGCTTATGCTTCTCCTTCACACTCCACCCTTCCAGGCAGGCGCACATCTATGGACACTACTGCACTTGCTCACTTGCTCCTCTGACTTTCCTCCCTTAGCTGCAACTGAAACACCAATATCCACTCTCAAACTGGTGGACCTCTCTCATCTTCTTGAAGAATACTCCAGACTCCAGAGACAGACAGACCCAGTCTGCATTACAGGCTCCAGGGACAAACAGCAAAGACTACTGACTGTCAGATGGCTAGGGGCAGGCTTAAAAATACATCCAAAATAATCAGGATGTCATAGCTTCAACAGCAAACACCAAAATCGATGGATATTATAATTCATCGGAAACACAGGAAAATGATTTTATAGCTATGCTTAACAAGTTATTACGAGCACATAAAGAGAAAAATGAACAAAACTCTCAGAGAAATAGCCAGACAAATAGAGTCAAATAAAGAGGAAACAATTGAAAAACTAGATGACATCATGGAAAGACAGGAATACACATGCAACAGATGAAAGAAATGGTGCAAGACATGGAAACAATTAGAGTCAAGAAAGAAAACACAGAGAAAACCCTGAAGCTGGAGAACTTAGGACACTGTCATTAGAACAAAACGACAGCCTACAGGTTGGGAAAGGATCTTTACTAACCCTATATCTGAAAGAGGGCTAGTATCCAAAATACATTAAGAAATTAAGAAGTTAGACACCAACAAACCTAGTAATCCAATTTAAAAATGGGATACAGAGCTAAACAAAGAATTCTCAATAGAGGAATATCAAGTGGCAGAGAAACACTTAAAGAAATGCTCAACATCCTTAGTCATCAGGGAAATGCAAATCAAAACAACCCTGAGATTTCCAGTCACACCCACCTGAATGGATAAGATCAAAATTCAAGTGAGAATACATGCTGTAGAGGATGTGGAGAAAGGGAAAACCTCCTCCATTTCTAGTGGGAATGTCAATTTGTACAACCACTTTGGAAATCAATTGGGTGCTTTCTCAGAAAATTGAGAATAGTGCTACCTCAAGATCCAGCTTTACCACTCCTGGGCATATATCTGAAATATGATCAACTATACAACAAGGACATTTCTTTCAACCATGTTTGTGACAGTTTTATTTGTAATAGCCAGAAGCTGGAAACAACCTAGATGGCCAAATAATGGAGGAATCGATACAGAAATTGTTGTACATTTATACAATGGAATGCCACTCAGCTAATAAAAACAATGAAATTTTCAGGCAAATTGTGGAAACTAGAAAAGATCATCTTGAGTGAAGTAACCCAAAAGCAGAAAGTCACACATGGTATATACTCACTCATAAGTGGATTTAGCAATATAATATAGGACAAACATAGTAAAATCTATACTCCTAAAAATGCTAAACGAAAAGGAAGAACCTAGGGAAGATGCTCAATCCTCATTCAGAAGGACAAATATGATAGATATCAGAAGCAGGAGAAGACAGGGAACAGGACAGAAGCCTACAACAGTCTGCCTCTGAAAGACTCTACTGATGGAGGTTTTGAATGAGACTCATAGCCAAACTTTGGGTAGAGTACAGGTAATATTATGAAAGAAGGGAGAGACAGAAAGACCTGGATGGGACAGTAGCACCAAAAGGAGACCAACTGAGCAAATAAAAATGAGTCTTGGGGGCCCTGCAGATACTGATACCCCAACCAAGGACAATGCACAGAGAGAACATAAAACCCAGGCTCATCAGTTCATGTCAGAGGCAGTCCCTCTTCCCATTACTATGTAACCCACTTGGACACTGAACTGCCATGGGCTACATCTGTGCAGGAGTTCTAGGTTGTCTCCATGCATGGTACTTGGTTGGAGTATAAGTCTCAGGAAAGACCCCTGTGTTCAAATTTTCTGGTTCTGTTGCTCTCCTTGTGGAGCTCCTGTCCTCTCCATATCTTACTATTGCCCACGTCTTACAAAAGATTCCATGCACTCTGCCCAACAGTTGGCCATAAGTCTCAGCATCTGTTTTGATAATCTTCAGGACAGAGACTTTCAGAGGCCCTCTGTGGCAAGTTCCTAACTTATTTCCTGTTTTCTTCTTCTGATGTCCATCCTCTTTGCCTTTCGGGATGGGGATTGAGCATTTTAGTCAGAGTCCTCTCTCTTGATTAGTTTCTTTAGATGTACAGATTTTAGTAGGTTTATCCTACATTATATGTCTATATGAGTGAATGTATACCGTGTGTGTCTTTCTGCTTCTGGGACAGCTCACTCAGGATGATCCTTTCCAGTTCCCACCATTTACTTACAAATTTCATGATTTCCTTATTTTTCATTGATCACTTCCCCTTGAGGGGGAAGCAGTCTTACCAGACCACAGAAGATGACAATGCAGCCATTCCTGATGAGATCTGATAGACTAAGATCAGAAGGAAGGAGAGTGGGACTTCCCCTATCAGTGGACTTGGGGAGGGGCATGCAAGAAGAAGGGGGAGAGAAGGTGGGATTAGGAGGGGAGATGAGAGGGGTTTATGGGGGAATACAAAGTGAATAAAGTATAATTAATAAAAGTTAAAAAATAACAGGCTCAGGTGTAGCTCATAGACTCAATCTCCAAGTGGGCTCCCTAAGAAGAAGAACAGGGGCTTTCTCTGGCTTGAACTCAGTTACAGACTCTCTGATCACCTCCCCCTCAGGGCGCGGGGTGTGGGTGTGAAACTTTGCCAGGCCACAAAAGAAGACAGTGCAATCAGTCCGGATGAGACCTGATTGGCTAGGGTCAAAGAGAAGGGGAGGAAGACCTCACCTATCACTGGAACTGAGGAGGGGTATAGGTGGAGAAGATGGAGAGAGGGTGGGACTGGGAGGAACCGATGGAGGCGTACACAACAGGATACAAACTGAATAAATTGTAATAAATGACAATAATAAAAAATTTAAAAAAAGAAAAGCAAAAAATATTGCTATGATTGTATTTTAAGATAACTTTAAAAGAGCAAGGTAGAACATAGCTTAAGGGTAATAACACCTTGAAGACAAATTGGGAATGAATTCTTAACTATTGCTTATAAAGGAAATGGAAAATTAAAAAAAAAAAACAACTTATATTTGGGAGTCACCACAACAGAGGAGCTGTCTTAAAGGGTTACAACAGTATGAAGGGTGAGGAACAGTGACCTACAAGAATAGATTCTCCTCAAAGTGCCTACTGCACAAACATAAAGCCCTCAGAACGCAGACACACAAGCCAGGCATGGTAGGCCACACCTGTACTCCCCATACTTGTCAGGTAGTTACAGGCTGAGCCTTGGAGCTTACTTACCAGCCAGGCCTGTGTATAGACAAGCTCCAGGTGAGGAATCCTGTTTCAAACACATATTAAAATGTACAGTAGCTAAGGAGGACACATGAACCCAGGCAGCCCCATATAAGTTCACATGTATGTAGACATACCAACACATATGAGCACATTCGCAGAAGAACACATAGATAAATACACAGAGGAGGTAGAAAGTTAAAACAAACAAAAGAAAAATTAAAGTGAATAAAAGAGAAGTAAAGAGAGAAAAAAGAGAAAGTGCAAGAGAGAAGACAGTAGTAGGGGAATAGTTGAGGGATCAGCAAGAGGTAAAGTGGAGTTGGGAGGGTGGGTGAATATTACCAAAGACACTGTGGATAAGTACTTATAAGTATATATAAATTATTATCACATATATTGCTGAAAATAATGTGGTATTGAACTATTAATTAAATAAAAAACAAAACACATAATAGTGGAAACTGTAAGTTTATAATAACTAATATAAAATTTGATATTTAATTAGGAGAAATAAATCTGTTTACTTCATGCTGATGATAAATTCATCATAGTGATATATGATGATTACTAAATGAATCTAAGTGAGAATGTGCTAGAATGTTCATGTTCTTCCAAAATTAGTAAAAAATAAAACATTGAAGAAAAATTTAAGAATGTTCTCATTTTCTATTATCAAAAAGATACCAATAATTAATGAAAAATATGTCATCAGTCTGAGAGAGAGAGCAGAAAGGAGTATATGGGTGGTTTAGTAGAAATGAAAGGGAGGGTGATATGATTCAATTACATTATAATATTCAAAATAAAAGCCATAATTTTTAAAGTATAATTAATAATGATGTATCCAGGCACCAGTGAACAAACTACTCTATTTCAAACCTTTTGTTTATCTTCATGAACCTTTGTTTATAATTTTTATTGTTGTTGTTGTTCAAATTTGGTTTTAATGGCTCCTGAGTCAAGCAGAACTGCAGTCAAAATTGCTGCTACGTAGAAATATTGTATAAAGACATCTTACAAAATCTGAATTTATTAGAGGTCCAAGTCTTGCCAATTTTTTACAGTTAAGATAACTTTCAAGACAATTTGGGAGCACAAACATAAAAAAACATTACTTTATACTTATTATATCAATGTGTATGTATTATAACATGTTCAATTATATGTTAGATAGAGAGAAAAATGCCTTGTTCTTGATTAATTTCATAGCCCCTCTTTATAAATTGACTATTTGCATAAGGAAAATATTATACATGAGATGATCCCTTGAGTTTCTCACATTTAGAGAAAGGACTTAAATATGATCTCATTTGAAAGCTACATATTGTCAGTGATCCAATTCTGTTTTTATTGCTTTATTTGCATTTCCAATATCCTTACAGTGTTTGGTTTCTTCATGACATTTTCGTATTTGCTTAGTTGACTTTAACCACCCCCATCCTCTAACTCCTCTCCCTGCTTAGACTTTACCATTCCCACTAGTTGCATCCCAAGGTTACATACTTGTGTTCTTTTACCCTTGTCATTGACATTCCTAAAGCCCCCTTTTCTTATCACATGGGTCCGTTTACACTTCCTGTATGTAACATATCCTCATTTCCAGAAAAACACACATATGTAAAATTCAAATGCTAAATTTTGTAGAAGGGAACATATGATATTTGTATTTCCAAGTTATTATCACACTTAGTGTTAGAGGAGGAATTTGCAGCCAGTCCTGAAGATACCTGATAAAACAGGGTCAGATGAAAGGGGAAGAGGTCCTCCCCAATCAGTGGACTTGGAAAGGGGCAGGGAGGAGATGAGGGAGGGAGGGTGGGATTGAGAGGGAATAAGGGAACGGGATACAGCTGGGATACAGAGTTAATAAAATGTAACTAATAATAAAAAATAAAATTTAATTAAAAAAAGAAATATATATATGTATATATATATATATATATATATATATATATATATATATATATATATATTTGCAAGGGTTGTGAATTGGAGTTGACTTCTTGGTTAGTGACAGAGACTCATATCAGCTGGAAAATTGTTACAGAAAATGTAGTTCACATATCACAATGGATTTTTCTACCCCACAATGAAAATTTAAATTAGTAAATTATAAGAAATTTTATAAGAAGGGGTGAGAGGAGAGCAGAGCTGGAGGAGAGAGCTTGGAGGACTTGGAGCATGAACCAGACCTAAGATTTCACAAAAAGCAAGTATAATGTGGGAAATCTAAATGTTAGGAAACTGAGGGCTTGGAAGTTTAGGAGGGAGTAAATATTGCCCAGCGTTGTGTTCTAGGTTAACTAAAAATCCAGTGTCTGTGTGGTGATTTAGTTATACAGCTCTTTAAGATTAATAGCAAGCTTTACTAGAAGATAAACCCAAAGTAAATATTAATAATCCTACAACAAATGGCGCCCAACTAATGTAAGTATCCACACACTTTAAATCATACTTTATCATAATTTGGTGGGGGGAATAAGCTCCCAGTGATGCAAACCAAACTTAAAAATCTAAGAACTCCCAGGTCAGTTACTGTCTCTTTAAGAGAGGCTCTTAAACCAGCCCAGAAGCAAAAGACAGCCTCCTGAGGGCAGACCTGAGACTTCCATAACAAAACTGGCTGCTGCTGCAGCTTAACTAAGGGGTAAACAAGCATGGCTCTTTTATACTGTGGCTGGCTCAACTGGCTCAGCTCCACAGCTATGGCAGGAAAGAAAGGAACTGGAGTCAGACAAACCTCTAGACAGAGTTTGGCCTAAACTGCATATAAAATAAAAAATTGCCATGGCAGAGGGTGTTTTAATCTCTTTTGGCTTCATTTTGGCTGTCATATTCATGGATCTGGTTGCAGTATGTTTAATGGTGTTGGTTCTTCTCCATGCCTTCTCCAAGAAAGTTCAAGGAGAAAATGGGGAAAAAGCCAAGGATTGGGGTACTAAGTTACAGACAATAGTACTCATCCAAATAATTAGGTTAATAAGTGCTAAAACTCTAAGCTCTCTGGCTGCAAGGTATTTGTCAGCTCTTTCTGGTAAGGGTCTACCAATTTACTGATACATCAACTAAAATAACCAACTGGGCTTTGTTGCAGTGTAAATTGACACAACTGACCCCAAACTTAAGATTTTCTTGACTCTTTGTTTGAGCCTCATTTAGAGGCTTTGAGTTACATCAATGTTAATTTGGTGAAGGCACATGCCTTTCTTCCCAACACAAAGTAAAAAGAAACAGGCAGGTCTCTGAATTCTGGATCAAGCTTATTTACATAATAAAAGCTAGGATGTTAATTCCTGCTGTTTAGCCTTTTGCAGGGATACTCTAAGATTCAAAATGACAAAATTTTCCTTAAGGTTACCATGTAAATTTTTTTTTCTTAATAATAAATGTTTTATCCTTATTGGTCTAATTGTTGGATTCACATCATTTTTATGTTTATGTAAAGAGAGATAATGTCACACTGCTCTGAAAACTGCCTTATCCTTTTAAACGTGAGACATTTTCACAGGGGAATAATGTTGGTTGTGTCTATGTAAAAAAGACAAAAGAGGCTTAAAGATGACAAAATACATGCCAACCTAGTTTAGTCCTAAAAATTCAAAAATTATATTCATGTGTTTAAAAAACAAAACCGTCCATCCCATATCAAAAAGAGGGCAAGCCAAAAAATAGCCACTATCAATGTAAAGCCCAGGTTCAAGATGCCTAGGGTATACTTAAATGCTAAAGGTAAGAGGGAGTTTAAATAAAGTTTGGCTATAAAGGCATAACTGTCCATCCTGTATAAATAAGGGACAAGCCAAAAAATAGCCACTATCAATGTAAAGCCCAGGTACAAGATCCCTAGGGTATGCTTAAATGCTAAAGGTAAGAGGGAATTTAAATAAAGTTTGGCTATAAAGGCATAACTACCCATTCTATATATAAATGGGGATAGGACAAATAGCTACAATGTATATAAAAATCTAGGGCTAAACCTCAAAACAGGTACAAGATACCTACGGTATGCTTATATTCTAAATTAAAAAGGAGTTTATATAAAGTTTCCTTAAAACATGTGTTTTGTATTGCTCAAGGCAACCAGCTTGTCTATCTATTGGGAGGCTTCTCTAGGGAAATAGGTAGCAGCTTGGCCTAATACAACAGGCACGCAAGATCCCGAAATATATTTTGATCTATCCAACCTTGTTTTCAAGGTTGATTTCAACATAATAATGGTTGTATGTTCAATAATATGATACCTTATATTGCTGATCCCTTTACATGGGAACAATTCTGAAACTGACTGAGAGATTAAAAAAAAAAGTCTCTACCCAGAACTTCAACAATACTTGGCCAATAAATCCTTGGCTATAATATCCTCAAAATGCATTATTCTAACTTTTTAATTGATATAGATTAAAAATGGCTTACAGTTTAGTTTCATCCTGCACATCACATATAGTTATAATTTTACAACTCTATAATGCTTGTGAGAAATTCTATGTTTGCAGAACAAAAGAACTGGACACCAGAGTTGCTGGATCAAACCTAACAGAATCATTCTTCAGCATGATGAAACATTGACACATCTGTTCCAGCATCTTGCATGTTCCAGCATTCTGCTTGTACCTGCCTCAACTTCTTCAACTGCTGTTTCTCATCAAAGCCTGCTCCCAAAAGAACTTTGAAGAAAGCTACTAATTTAAACTGGTCCAGCATTTTAGACTGTTCCAAAAAGGACTTTTATTAAGCTTGAAATTTCTCAACATTCAAATGTTATTGGACCACAAATGTTATTGCTTGCTTAATTAACCATTTTTATTAAGTATTTTTAAAACACTGGTATAAGCTTTACTATATTGATAGAAAGTCAAGGTTACTTCCAATACTTTTAAACTACTATTCAAAGGTGGTTAGGATATTAGGTATGCAAGTTAATTGTTAGTTATTTAACTCATAGTCAGTCATGTCAGACATTAGTCTAATTTATCACAGGAGTATACATCATAGGTTTAACAGACAGATATGATTTTGTATACAAAGTGATTACATAAAGATAGGTAGTCTTCAAAAACTTCAGAGACCTACAGAATATGGCATTTAAAATGTTTTTATTATTTTAAAGATTCTTTGACAATGAGACAAGTCATTTCCTGGCAGCACCCTGACTACCTGAAAGAAGATAATGAGCATCGAAGAACCTCCATATGGAGATGGCTTCAAATGTGGCAAACAAGCCACTCGGGTAAAGAAAATACCCGCTCTTCACAACAGACAAATTCTGCCTAAAATAGGCAAGCTTAAATGCAAGACAAGTCGACTGCCGAACTCTGCCAAGACAGGGTAAGTAAGTCCTAAAGAGTTCCTGCTTCACGTATATGTCTGTCAAAATATTCTGAGCCAAAAGGCTGAAGATGATGCTCCAACGTTACAGAGAGTTATGGGTGACTGTTCAGCAGCAAACTGTCTCTGTCGATCTTTATATTTTGGAAGCTGCTAACATGCACTTCCTATTTACTCTCATAACTAATTTTATTTTTTCTCAAGTCTCTGATGGGGTTAAAAACCAAATAGTTACAGTACCACATTTAAGCTGAAGTTGTTTAGAAGTTGAGAAATCTTTTCATATAGGTAATACCAATAAGGATAAAAGTTAATTTAGGTATAGAACTTTAAACTTGTCAAGATAGATAGGATAATCAGACGCTTTCTCCTAAGACACCCTCTCCATGTGCTAAATACACATGGACTGGACATTGCATGTGTAGATCTTACCTAACAGTTTTCATAATTTCATAATTATTAGTGTATTGAAAGAAAAGGAACCTTTTATTGGACTTAAAGGGGGAAATGTTGGTATAATGTTCTTTTAAAATGTGTATGCCTTACCCTTGTTAATTCAAATGCTGATTTCCCCACCCCCAACTCTCTGGTTACAATCTGGATATTGCATTGTGATACTCACTATAAGCATCCTGTCTCAACTCTTGTGTAAACAGGACAAAATAAAGCAACTGGACACAATGTTGAGCAGGGAGGAGCCAGAGGACAGGAAAGAGGGGAGGAACTAGAGAGCAGGAGATGAGTGGGAGGAGAAGGGGTGAGAGGAGAGTGAGGATAGCAGAGCTGGAGGAGAAAGCTTGGAGGACGTGAAGCATGAACCAGATCTAAGATTTCATAAAAATCAAGTATAATGTGGGAAATCTAAATGTTAGGAAACTGAGAGCTTGGAGGTTTAGGAGGGAGTAAATATTGCCCAGCATTGTGTTCTAGGTTAACTAAAAACTCAGTCTCTGTGTGGTGATTTAGTTATACAGCTCTTTAAGATTAACAGCAAGCTTTACTAGAAGATAAACCCAAAGTAAATCTCAATAATCTTACAACACATGGCATCCTTGATTTCTTGGATGTCTTGTGTTTGGAACTTTTCCGATTTTACTTTTTCTTTGAGAGATGCATCAATTTCTGCAAGTGTATCTTCAGCACCTGAGATTCTCTCTTTCATCTCTTGTATTCTACTGGTAATGCTTACCTTTGTGTTTCCTGGTCTTTTCTCTAAGTTCTCCAGCTCCAGAATTTTCTCTCTTTGTGTTTTCTTTATTGATTCTAATTCTGTTTTCATGTCTTGTGCCATTTCCTTCATCTATTTGAATGTGGATTCCTGTCTTTCCATGATGGCTTCTACTTTTTTTTGTTGTTGTTCATTTCTTCTCTATATGCCTCTACTCATGCCTCTACCCATGCCTCTATTTGTTTGGCTGTATTTGTCTGTATTTCTTTGAGAGATTTGTTCATTTTCACTTTATGTGTCTCTAATACCTGGATAAGCCTAGAATTTATATCATTTCCCATGTTTCCAGTGAATTTCCATGTCCATTGATTTTGGGGGTTAATGGTGAAGCCATTATGTCCTGATTTTTATTGGATATGTTCTTATGCTGGCCTCTAGCCATCTGCTTATCTGTAGCTTTCGCTGATCGTTTTTGGAGTCTATACTTCTGACTGTGTCTGTCTTTCTCTAGTGTCTGGAGTATTCTTCAGGAAGATGAGAGAAGTCAACCGGTTTGTGAGTGGATGTTGGTGTTTCAGCTGTAGCTAAGGGCAGAAGGTCACAAGCACAAGTGCACAAGTGCAGGTGAGCAAACACAGGCATGTGCATGGTAGTGTGCCTTGAAGGACAGGATGCTAAAGCATGTAGATGCCTGGAATGTGGAGCTTAAACCTATTAGAGGGTGCAGGAGAGAGTGTGGGTGCTGGTGCTGTTATGGGTTCAATGGGCATGCACAGATGCCCTGAATATCTCAGTGGCCTACAGGCCTGTCACACTGTCCTGGTATTCAGATTTGTCTGGGATCCAGGAACTGTTTGCCTGGACTCCACTGGTAGACCCACAGGCAGGGGTTTCAGTGTTGTGAACAATGTTCCAAGAATGCCTATGTTGCCCACAGTGCATATATGCATGGGAGGGATCCGATATCTAGCTGCTAGTGTAGAGGGACCCTGGATCTGGGGTTCTGCATGCACTTATATGAAGGCATACTCACTTGCTAGCAGGCCTACTCAGAAAGTACAGGGAGGTTCCCTCTGTTCTCTACTCTCAGATTTGGGCCTGCTCGGGCAAATGAGAGTGTAGGAGATCCACCAGCTAGTTCAGTGGTATCCACTGTCTGTCTGCTGGGCAGGGAGACCCTTACTTTTGATAGCCACTTCTGTTGTCTCAGTTACCTAGCCTGTCGGCTCCTGTTAGGGCTAGCAGCCACCTGCAGCTACCACTGAAGATGTGAGAAGCTGGTACAAACACCTGCTGGGAGGTCCTTGGAGGCCCATACAACTACCTGCGGACCTGGAGAGCCTGAACAGTGGCACGCTGCAAGGAGCAAAACTGGGAGGCCCACCTCTGCTCTTTCAGTTACCAAGAAGGAAGGCCCGTGCTTGGGTCAGGGGGAAGTGCAGGAGGGCTGAATATTCACCACTCTCAGGCCCTGAAGACGTCTGAGGGTGACCTGGATCCAAATGGTCTCAGGTCGCGAGTTGTCCTTTCGCGCCCAGGAGGCCTCAAGGTCCATGTTCTGGCTTTAGCTGCCCCCCACTCACCCATTTTGGAGTTTCGGATCCTGTGCCCCTCAGATACGGTGTGTGCTGGTAGCCATCATCTTGGATCTCCCTAGAGTCCTGAGATTTGAAACTTGATCTCCTTTGCAAAAGTACCAAGTCTCAAAACTTCTTCAGCATTACGAAGTAGAATCATAGAGCAGTTTTAAGGCTAAGGATACGGATAATTTTCTTGCATATATTAGCCATTTGATTTCTTCTCTGGGAAACTTTTTAATTTATTGGACCATTAATAATTGGAAGATTTGCTCTCATTAGTTCCTTGTATAAGGTATAACTGGCAGATTTTTGCTTTTTTAGAACTTTTTATTGGTTCTTTGTGAATTTCATATCACAATCTTACTCACCTTTTCATCCCCTTGTACCCACCCCTTGTACCCTTTCAACCTCCTTCCAAAAAGAGAAAAAAAACTTTTTTAAGGAAACTCTAGTGTGTCACCGTGTGTCCCACAGTATACTCTTTTGTCCACACTTCCTTCCTTACAAATGTTTAGTGCAATGAGTTATTTGTCTAGTTTGAGGCCTCTGGCTTCTGCTACACTATCAATATTGGAACCTAGCTGTGATTTCTGTTTTATACTTTGTTGTTGCACTGTGTCATGGAGATCTTGTAGTTTTGAATCTGTGGGACCAGCCTTGCCATGTACTTCAGCAGTTCGTCTGTGGGGTAGATGTTGGGGTGGGCCCATTCAAAGTCCTGGATCTGTGCCTGAGAGTTATAGGAGTTGGTCAGCCCACCCCGCCATCCATCCCACACACACACCACCAGAGCTACTAGCTCTCCTGCTCTTCCCTGGCGACAAAAAATGAGAAAGAGGAGGAGGGCATCTCTCTCTCTCTCATTTGGGCAGGCACCACACAGAAGACAAGAGGCATGACTGACACTTCTGTGCTTATGCTTTGGGGCCAAATAACCCACAACCATCATTCCCAGGAATAGGGCTACTATGCTGTCCAGATGACCTGCAGGGCCTGCTAACTGAGTGTTGAAGGTCATGAGGGACTGGACTAGTTTTCTTGCTCTCATGACGCCAGGGCCAGATCTCCCACTTGCTGCAGGTGGCAAGGGACAAGAAGGGAGAGAAATATCTCTCTCTTATCCATGCTACTGAAAGGGAGATGAGTGGCAGGAACAGTTCTCCAATGCTTATACCCTCAGGGCCTGCTCACCTACAACTCCTGCAAAGATGTTTAGGGCTGGCTCTCCTATTTACTATATCTGGCTAAAGGCAGGGTCAGCTCTCTTGCTCTCAAGACCAAGGGCTAGATCTCTCATGATGCAGAGGTGAGGGGAAGGGCCATTTCTGCACATCAAGATGTCCCTGAGCAGGAGCCCAGACCAGAAACATCTGTCTGGTCTTTGGTTGCAACACACCCCTGCTGCTGCAGGGCCATAAATCCAGATGTAGCCCTTGGTGGTAGCACAGGCCAGGACCCCACAAGTGGTCCCGGCTGGCATCACAAGCTAGTCATATCAGACTATTCCTCAAGATCCTCGAGTCTTTAGTTCAGCCTCTCTTCATTGTGCCACATCCTCTTCCTATTACTCTTCCATTTCTCTACCACTTACTTGCCCTTCTTACTGGCACCTAGGGTCTTTGGGTATCTAGGGTTTTACAGGAGTGGTCTCAGAACTGCCCTGTATTATGGCACCAGGCAAGGGTCATATAAGGCTTGGTCTGCACCTCCAGGCTTGTGAAGCTCCAGCCTGGTTTCTGTTTTGTGGAATAGTTTGAGGAGTATTCGCTCTTCTTTGAAAATCTGGCAGAATTCTTCACTAAAGCCACTTGGCCCAAAGCCTTTGTTTGTTTGTTTGGTTTGTTTGTTTGTTTTTGTTTTTGAGACTTTTAATGGCTTCTATTTTCTTAGGGAATTATAAATCAAATAGAACCTGGTGCACTAATACTGTAAAATTTTATACCTGACTCTCACTTTCAGATGTATCCTACAAATTAACAAAACAAAAACACATGATATAAAAGTGGAGGAAAATGGGTGTGGAAAGTTTTAAGAAGGGATGTAGGTAGAGAATAACAGAGTTGAGAGAGAGAACCCAAACTAAAGATGTTTGAAAAGGCCATATGGAAATCTGCCATTTAGTAAGCTAATTCATTATACTATTTTAAGGGAAGATGGAATGGAGTTATCTTGCAGTTGTGGATAAGTTTTTCCCAGAAGCCACAACCTGTTCAATAAAAACAGTGTAAGGTACCTAAAACAATATAGTCTGTCACAATTACTCTTGGTTGCCTATGACTACATGTTAAAACCCTAATGCTGAGACATCACAGACTTTGTATAATAAAGTAATCATCAAGCTTAATCAAGCTCTAAACTTCGTCTATGGAAGCTCCTTCCATAATAAATGGTGAGAATGTGATTTTAAGAAATGCTCAACATCTTTAGTCATTAGGGAAATGCAATCAATCAAAACGACCCTGAGATTTCACCTTACACCCATCAGAATGACTAAGATCAAAACCTCAAGTGACAACACATGCTGAAAAGATGTGGATCAAGGGGAACATTCCTATATTGCTGGTGGGAATGTAAACTTATACAGTCACTTTGGAAATCAATCGGGTGCTTTCTCAGACAATAAGGAATATTGCTTCTTCATGATCCAGCTATCATTCGTAGATATATATCCAAAATATGCTCAAGTATACAACAAGGACATTTACTCAGTCATGTTAGTACCAGCTTTATTTGTAATAGCCAGAATCTGGAAAAACAAAACAAACAAACAAAAACAAAAACAAAACAGATGTTCCCCAGCTGAGGAATGGATACAGAAATTGTGGTACATTTTCACAATGAAAAACTACTCAGAAGTTAAATCAAGGAAATCATGAACTTTGCAGGTAAATGGTAGGAACTATAGAAGATCATTCTGAGTGAGGTATCCCAGAAGCAGAAAAACACAGGTGGTTTATACTCGCTTATAAGTGGATATGAGACATATAATATAGAATAAACATAATGTTAGTATTTTGGAACACAACCTGCTTCTGGGTTGCCCAGCAACCTATGATGATGTCATGTGTTTCCAGCCAGCCAGGTGACCACACCTGGAAGGTGTGGTTACTGTGCCCCCTTAAAAGGATCTCCCCCGACACGTGGTCTCTCTCTTACATCCTCTCTTTACACTCTTCTCTTTTTTCTCTTTCTCTCTCTCTCTCTTGGGGCGCCCCCCTTTTCACCTTCCCTTTCCCCCTCTCTTCCCCCACTATGTCCCGCTACCCACTTCCTCTGTACCCTTCTAATAAACCTCTCTCACAGAGAATATATCGGTTGTCCCTCTGCATCATCTTTTTCTTTTTAGTTTTTAACACATAATAAAATCTGTACACCTAAAGAAGCTAATCAAGAAAGAGGACCCTGAGTAAGATGATCAATCCTCACTCAGAAAGGTAAATGAGATAGACATCAGAGGGGGGAGAAAAGAGGAAACAGGACAGAAGCCTACCACAAAGGGCCTCTGAAAGACTTGACCCAGCAGTGTATCAAAGCAGATGCTGAGACTCATAGCCAAACTTTGGGCAGAGTGCAGGAAATCTTATGAAAGCAGGGGGAGATAGAAAGATCTGGAGTGGACAGGAGCTATACAAGGAGAGCAACAGAAGCAAAAAATCTGGGAAAAAGGGGTCTTTTCTGAGACTGATACTCCAAGGACCATGCATGGAGATAACCTAGAACTACTACTCAGATGTAGCCCATTGCACCTCAGTGTCCAAGTGGGTGCCCTAGTAATGGGAACAGGGACTGTCTCTGACATGAACTCAGTGGCTGGCTCTTTGATCACCTCCCAGGCCTACCAGGACACAGGGGAAGACAATGCAACCAGTCCTGATGACACTTGTTAGGCTAGGGTCAGAGGGAAGGGGAGGAGGCCCTCCTTATCAGTGTACTTTGGGAGGGGCATGGAAGGAGATGAAGGAGGGAGGGTAGGTTTGGGAAAGGATGAGGAAGGGGGCTACAGCAGGAATACAAAGTGAATCAACGGTAATTTATAAAAAAATAAATTAATATAAAAAATAAAACAGTAAGTAATTCAGGTAAGCTTAATTTATGTTCCAAACTCATATTGCTTATAATTCATTGACTATTTTTTAATAATTTGAAATTAAGGCTTTTTCAATTTTTTCATTAATTTATTTATTTAATCACTTTATAGCCTGATTACAGCCCATTCCCACCTTTTCTTCTGGTCCTGCCCTCATACCCGCTTCTTATCCCCTATCTCCTTCTCCTCAGAGAACTGGAGTACCCCCATGCTACCAACCCACCCTGGCACATTAAGCTCATGCAGGACTACCAGCATCCTCTTTCACTGAGGCCAGATAAGGCAGCCCAGCTAGGGGAAAGTGATCCAAAGGCAGGTAACAGAGTCAGAGACAGCCCCTACTGTAATTGTTAAGGGCTCACATAACAACCAAGCTGCACTTTGCTACATAGATGTCCTAGGTTCAGACCATACATGCTCTTTGGTTGGTGGTTCAGTCTCCATGAGCTGCCATGAACCCAGTTTAGTTTAAACTGCAAGTTTTCTTGTGGTGTCCTTGACCCTTCAGCCTCCCTCAATCCTTCCCCCAACTCTTCCACAAGACCCCCTCCTTACCCAGAGATCTGCCTAATGTTTGGCCATGGGTTTCTGCATCTTTTTCTGTTGAAATGAAGGCTCTGAGAAGGCAGTTATGCTAGGCTCCTATCTACAATCAGAGTATCAATAATATTGTATTGATTCTGTCCTGATTCATTTTCACAATATTATTTCTATGGTATTGCATTGTTTTCTAACAGACACAAATAATTGAAGGTGAAGTAAGGCAGTGTAAAGAATAGAATGTAAAATGGTTTTTGCTGCTTTTGAGATTTCTACTTCACTCTTGTAAAGTAGAAGATGATTCGAATAATTTAAATAAGAACTGGGGACAGAAAATGAAACATTACATCTCTATCACGTGATTCTGCTCTACCAGAACATGTAATTAACATTTAAATTAAAAGAAAATAATACCCATGTCTTAAATTTATAGACCATGTAGATGATAGTTCTTCTGGGAAACTTTTTTTATTAAGGTTTTTCATGAGTCTCTTAAATTCTTCACTTTCTTGTGGTGTATGAATACATATAAAATGAGTAGAATGTGATGATTTAAAACTATGTAATATGAGGCCGAAGAGATTCTTCAGAGATTAAGAGCATGTATGGTTTTTACGAAGGACTTTGGTTTGTTTTCTGACACCCATGTCAGGTAGCTCACAACTGCCTTTGACTCCAACTTCAGGACATTCTGATACCTCTGGCATCTAAGATCATTGCACTCATGTACACATATGCCATGCAGAGGCAAACATTTATGCATAAAATAATTGTTTAAAATTGTATTTAAAAACTGTATAACATAACCTAATATACTGTTTCATATGGCACCTCTTTGAAAATGTCAGAGAAGGAATTTCTAAGTTTCCACTCAAGTTCATTCTTGATATTGGATCCCCTTACATAAAATAGATCTTCCATTTCATTGTTCAGATAACAACATGAAAAGACAAAAATTCTTCAACCTCCAGAAACTGTCATTTTTTTTTAAAGTTACAATCCAAGCAAGATAGAATAATTAATACAAGCATTTAACTCCAACTCTTGGGAAACTGAAGAAGGAGAATTTCTTGGAATTCCAGGTCTGGAAGGATTATAGACTAGATCCTTTTATCCAGAAAATCACACACACACACACACACACACACACACACACACACACACTAAAAACAACTCTGAATTCACAAAATCAAGATCATTAAAGCATATGAATAGCATTATAATTAATATACAGCCCTTAATATTGTCTACATATTTTTTTCTATTTCCCCATAACAAAACATATCCCCCTAGTAGGTTGGTAGATTCCTTGCAACAGAATTCTGCTTTTCTGTTTTCTAAGTGAACATACCTATTGTTTGAATGTTTCAAGGAAATACAACATTCCATTTATTATACAACACTGAATATATAGAACTATCATTAAATTTAAACTCTAGAAAATTAATAGCAAACAGTAATTTGGTTAGCACATTCAAGTTTTGTAATCACTCCAATAATTTAAAAAGCATACAATTTCATCTTTTAATAAACCCATGTGACAAGAAATTTTTTCAAGTCCTGGAGGACTGAGATTCAATCTCACAGGCTCAAGACCTCTGGGGGAAGCATCTTTAAATTCTATTTGCAGTAAGGCAGGAAACTTTGGCTCCCATTTTTTTTTAAACCTGAAACCACATTGAAGAAAAGACTTGAGAACAAGTGGAAACATTTTCCACTTTCACTGTCAGAGTTTTCTTCTACTCTTAGATGTAGAAGGAAGAGTTGGAGATAAACAACTGTATTTTAGTCTCCAGTGAACACAATTTCTGCCATAGAAAACAGGAGATGTCTATGCAGATTTTTCATAGACTGACCTATGGTGAGACTTATAAGCCACTATTTTGTCTTTTGAGAATGGATTTAAATTGTGATGAAGTGGTTGAAATTCTGTATGTTGTGGTCAGGGTACTGTGGTTAATGCTGTTTTGGACCTTTCATTTCATAACTGCATTATCTTGAGTAATTGCATAAACTGTGTAGCTCAGATTCTTCATCTTCATTGAGGATAGTATGAAAAGACCTCTGAATATAGAAGCAAAAAAAAAAAATGCGGCATGTGCAGTCCAGAACACACAGCCCAGAACACAGCATTTGAAAAGGAATGACTGCCGGAAAATGATATTGGCAGTGTGCAAAGCTCTTGATTCTCTCATTGTCTGACCCCTTCCTCCTTTTCCTCCTCCCTCTATTCCTTCCCTCCTCTCTTTTTTTTCTCCTTTCTGCCTGTTTTTTTCCCTTGAATATCTATGTTTTGAATTATAAATAATTTAAACATATCTCCAGTCCTTCATCTTCATATTGAAACCAATTCACTTCAAATTACATGTGCACCTTTGCCTACTGTCTGTCCAACAGTACTTGATTGTTCTTCCTAAACACATAATTAGTTTTATATTGTTCTTCAAACCATTCTGACATTTTAAAACTGCATTTCTCTTTCATTGAATGCTGATAGAAGCATGGTAAACTAAAGCATTCCTTTACTATAGATCAGCAGTTCTCAACCAATGGGTCACAATACCTTTGGGGGTCAATTGACCCTTTCACAGGAGTTGCCTAAGACCATCTGGAAACAACAACAACAAAAAATATTTATAGACCAATTTGCAACAGTTGCAAAATTACAGTTGTGAAGTGGCAATGAAAATAATTTTATGGTTGGGGGTCAACACAATGTAAGGAGCTATTTATTAAAGGGTCATGGCATTAGGAAAGTTGAGAAGCACTGTTATTAATGATTGAGAGCAAACATAAAATGTGATTTTTGTACCAATACATATGGACACATGACACAGAGAAGGACATTGAGGTTTAGAAATGGTGAGAGAGGTGTCTTCTGGCTGCTCTTAAGTTCTCATCTCAGGACTTCAGGACTCTGAAAATTAAAGTGATTGAATCTCTGCATTGTTTTAGTGTCCTTGTTGTTGCCTGGCTTGGTCTCTTTCTTTTTTAAAAGCAGATGAATGATTAGCATAACAACAAGGAGAGAGAGAATATTCAGGCATCCAATGCAAAGAAACAAAAGAGAAAAGCTAAGTTCATTCTCTTACATGTCATAACTTGAGTAAAGTTAAGATATTTAGAATATCAGTAGATCAACACTAATGAGAGTTGGGAAAGGTTGGTAATCTAAAGAAAAACTATTTCCCAGAAGGTCATGGAAAGAGATTTGCGGTAGGTAAAATCCTACACAAAAATACAGTTTAAATAGGTTTAAAAAGTTAAACATAAGGGTAATTTCTAATAAGACTTTAATTTATTATTTTTATGTGTAATGACAATATCAGTTTCAAATACCTGGTAGTTTATTTATTGATATAAGCACTGGTTTGTTTAAATTATTTTTTTCTTTGTAAAACAGTCTCATATTCACCAGGTTACTCTTGCATTCCTTGTATAACCAAGAATGGCTTTAAAGCTCTGCTCTTCTTTTTTCAGAGTGCTGAAATTAGAGGTGTGAGAGGTATATGCAACTAAGCCTAGCTTATGTGGTGCTGAGGATCAGACCCAAGGATGGTAGCTGAGCCTTCAAGAGAGCTATATCTCCACTCCCTAAAACCTAACTACTTCTAAGGACAAACTATGAAACAGAAATTTTGCTATTTTCAGAATGATTAGTGCAAGAGATAGCTGTGTTGCTAAGAGGAATTGGAGGAAAATAGTGGGCAATATGCATAGTAAGGGATGGGTAAACACACTTCCTAAAGTTACTGCTTCTTGAGCTGGCTCAATGACCACAGTCCCTGCTGTATAAGGGGACCAACCCCTGGGCAAGGGTAGGTAGAGCCTTAAAATTTCTGTGGTATTTTAATAATAGTACCAAAATATATATTTCTACTAAAATTGTTATTTTGTGTGTTTCTGTCTCAATTATAAATTTAGAATATCTATAAATGAAAATTTGTTATTATTTTTTCACTGCTTTATTAATTTATCATGGCATTAAAATGCTATATCTTTGATGACTTCAGATTTTTAGTGTTTCATTTATAGGAATGTGATAGAAATTTATATTCTTATTTACAAAAATTTTCCATTTTGGAAATTTTAGATATTTTACAGCATTTAATATTTTTGATACTATATCATGTTATGGCCATATTTCCTCATCTCATTATTTCAGAATAAGATTTTAGGATTAGGAATACTAATACAAAAAAAGAATACTAATACAAATAATATAAACATGGTTATAACTGTAGAATCATTTATTATATGTCTTCTCAAACCATTACTTGGATGAACCAATTTCATTGTAATTGGTATAATTTCTAAAGTGTTATTTTAAAAACACATTTATTCTTATTATTTCAAGTTTATCTCAGTCTCTATGTGTACACACTGTCATGTAATTCTGACATACGTCTTCATATGTTTCATTTTTATCTTAGTTTGTCTGTCAATAAGAACTATGTTTTGTTTTTTCTTGTTTTGTTTTGTTTTTTGTTTTTTGTCTTGGTGTTATGGCACAAGCTTGTAATTCCAACACTTGAGGGGAGGAACAACAAAGTCAAGAGTCCATGGTCATCTTTGCAACATGATGAGTTCAAACTCATGGCCTGAACCACAAGAGACATCTAAGTATTCTCTGAAAAAGAAAATGAACTATCAGTGTTTTTATTGTGGCCCCAAATCATTG
Source organism: Meriones unguiculatus (assembly GCF_030254825.1). Taxonomy (NCBI): domain Eukaryota; kingdom Metazoa; phylum Chordata; class Mammalia; order Rodentia; family Muridae; genus Meriones; species Meriones unguiculatus. Next base: position 86,920,469 of record NC_083351.1, read on the forward strand.
ATGTGAGGTAGTTTGTTCAATGGGAAATGCCTATTACATATAAATATTTTTCCTGCCCTTTTGATAGCAGACTTAATAATTGATTTTTAACAATATTTGTTCAATTTAAGATTAACAGAAGTAGTAGGAAATAAGTTCCAGTATATTAGCCATTTAATTTCACTGGTACTCTCATACTTCAGTTAAATAAGAACAATACATTTATGCTTTTTTTTTTAGAATGATGACAAAGCATTATAGGGTTTTTATTCTGTTATTTCCTTGTCTATATTATATGAGTAGATTCTGAATTATATCATAATACTGGTGAGGAAAAGACATAAGAAAACATGGGAATGATTATTTTAAAGTATTAGACAACACCTTTCTTGGTACTTTCATAAGCATCTAAAACTGTGTCTATATTCTCTAAATGCCAGTCATTAAAATCAACTTATTTTTTATTTTTAATATGAATATATATTACTGTTTTATGAACAAACTTTAAGAATAAATATATCTATGCACACATACTCTTCCTATACCAAATTTGTACTTTTTAGATGCATGTATTATAGATGCAGGAGAGGACATGGACAGTTTGCAAGCTGTACATTCTTGAACGAAATGAGTTCAAGGGTTCGACTATTTATTGGATGATTCCTAGGATAATTTCTGCAGGTAAGGAAGTTGGGCTTTCAAGAGAATAAATTATAACTTGAATTGTAAAGACATGTCATCAAGAGCAGTATTTTAACGTTTTCTAATTTGACCCCCCCATCATAAGCTTAAACAGGTAAGCTGTTTACAAACATCAGCATAGGCTGAATTCATACAGATTTCAAATCATATAAGTCACAGAATTATACTTCCTAATCAAGGTTATCCTGCTGTATTGTAGATGATTAAGAAGTGTTGGACTCCATATCATAGTACACCTACTATTTTTTTCCATTTCAGGTTTAATTAGATGTAGCTTATTTACACATAAGTGCTTGGCCATTACCTTGTAAGTCTTTAAGTTAAATTTTACACACTTACAGAATGTATCATATCCACCCTCAGACACCTTTAGACTCTGACAGAGAACCCCATCTCATCATCTGTCCAACTTTAAGACCTCCTTTTAAAATTTTAAATAAGTAATTTATATAGTAACAGCTTTCATTGAATGATATCAACTATCATGAATGAAAAGAGACATTATTTTCATTAAGATATGGTCTTTTTTGATGGAAACAAAGTTCTTTTATTTGTTTGTTTGTTTGTTTTATACACTTTAGTCACTTTGTATCCCAACTGTAGTCCCCTCCCTCATCACTTCCCAGTCCCACCCTCCTCTTCCCCTATGCCCCTTCCCTAGTCCACTGATAGGGGAGGATCTCCTCCCCTTCTGTCTGACCCTAGCCTATCATGTCTCATCAGGGCTGGCTGCATCATCTTCCTCTATGGCCTGAAGGGGCTGCAACCCCCAGGGGAAGGTGATCAAATAGCTGGCCACTGAGTTGATGTCAGAGATACCCCTTGTACCCCTTACCAGGGAGCTCACTTGAAAACAGAGCAGCCTATGGGTTTCCTCTGAGCAGAGAGTCTAGGTCATCTTCATACATGGTCCTTGGTTAGAGTGTTGGTCTCTGTAGGCCCCCTTGGAAGCAGGTTTTTTTGGCTTTGTTGGTCTCCTTTTGGAGTTGCTGTCTCCTCTAGGCCTTCTCCCCCCTGCCCCCCACATGTTTTTTTTTCTTTTATTTTTAATACTTTTTAAATATAATTTTATATTTATTACAATTTATTCACTTTATTTCCCAACTGTAGCCTTACCCTCATTCCCTCCTAATCCCTCCTCCTTCCCTCTTTCATCTCTTCTCATGCCCCTTCCCTAGTCCACTGATAGTGGAGGACCTCCTACCCTTTCCATATGACCCTAGCCTATCAGGTCTCATCAGGACTGTCTTTCATAGTCTTCCTCTGTGGCCTGATCAGGCTGCTCCCCCCTCAAGGAGCGGTGATCAAAGAGCTAGCCATTGAGTTCATGTCAGAGACAGCCCATGCTCCCCTTATGAGGGTACGCACTTGGATATTGAGCTGCCATGGGCTACCTCTGTGCAGGGGGTCCAGGTTATCTCCATGAATGGTCCTTGTTTGGAGTACCAGTCTCAGAAAAGACACCTAGGCCCAGATTTTTTTGGTTCTGTTGTTCTCCTCATGGATATCCAGACCCTTCCAGGTTTTTCTACCTCCCCCTTCTTTCATAAGATTCCCTGCATTATGCCCAAAGTTTGGCTATGAGTCTCCGCATCCACTTTAATACCATGAGAGGCCCTCTGTGGTAGGCTCCTGTATTGTTCCTTATTTTCACCTTCTTCTGATGTCTATCCCATTTGCCTTTCTACATGAAGATTGAACATCATACCCAGGGTCCTCCTTCTTGCTCAGCTTCTTTAAGTGCACAGATGTTAGTATGATTATCCTATATTATATATCTAATATCCATTTATAAGTGACTATATACCATGTGTGTCTTTCTGCTTCTGGGCTAGCGCAATCTTTTCATTCCATTGTGTAAATGTACTAGAATTTCTGCATTCATTCCTCAATTGAAGGACATCTGTGTTGTTTCCAGATTCTGGCTATATGAATAGAGCTGCTACAAACATGTTTGAGGAAATGTCCTTGCTGTATACTTGAGCATCTTTTGGATATATGCCTAGGACTGGAATAGCAGGATCTTCAGGTAGCACTTTTCCTAATTGTCTGAGAAAGTGGCAAATTGATTTCCAAGGTGGTTGTACTAGTTTATATTCCCACCAGCAATGGAGAAGGGTTCCCCTTTCTCCACATCCTCTCCAGCATGTCACTTAAGTTCTTGATCTTAACCATTCTGATGGGTGAAAGGTGAAATCTCAGGGTCATTTTGATTTGCATTTCCCTAATGGGTAAGGATGTTGAGCATTTATTTAAGTGTTTCTCTGCCATTCGATAGTCCTCTGTAGAGACTTCTCTGTTTAGCTATGTACCCCATTTTTTAAATTGATTACTTGATTTGTTGCTGCTTAACTTCTTGAGTTCTTTATATATTCTGGATATTTGCCCTCTGTCATATATATGGTTGGTGAAGCTCCTTCTCAGTCTGTAGGCTGTCATTTTGTTCTGATGACAGTGTCCTTTGCTTTACAGAATCTTTTCAGTTTCATGAGATCCCTTTTATTGATTGTTGTTCTTAGAGCCTGTGCTGTTGGTATTTTATTGAGGATGTTGTCTCCTGTGCCAAGGAGTTCCAGGTTCTTCACCATTTTTATTTCTAACAGGTTTAGTGTGTCTGGTTTTATACTGAATTCTTTGATCCACTAGGATTTGGTTTCATGCACAGTGATAAGTATGGATGTATTTGCATTTTTCTACTTGTAGATATCTAATTAGACCAGCACCATTTCTTAAAGATGCCATCTTTTTTCCATTAGATGGTTTTGGCATCTTTGTCAAAGATCAGCATCTGGAAGTGTGCGGGTTTATTTCTCAGTCTTCTGTTCGATATCATTGATCCACCATTCTGTTTCTATGGCAGTACCATGCAGTTTTTATTATTGTTGCTTTATAGTACAGCTTGAGATCAGGGATGGAGATCCCTCCACAAGATCTCTTTTTGTAGAGGACTGTTTGAGCAATTCTGGGTTTCTTGTTATTCTATATAAAGTTGAGAATTTTTCTTTCAAGGTCTGTAAAGAATTGTGTTGGTAACTTGATGGGAATTACATTAAATATGTAGATTGCTTTTGGTAAGATGGCCTTTTTTACTATGTTAATCCTGCCTAGCCATGAGAATGGGAGATCTTTCCATCTTCTGATATCTTCTTTCTATTTCATTCTTCAAAGACTTGAAGTTTTCTTTTTTTTTCATTCAAGTCTTTAACTTGCTTGGTTAGAGTTACACCAAGGTACTTTATGTCCTTTGTGGCTATTGTGAAGGGTGTTGTTTCCCTAATTTCTTTCTCAGCCCATTTGTGCTCTGTTTACAGGAGGGCTACTGATTTTTTTTTTTTTAGTTAATTTTGTATCCAGCCTCTCTGCTGAAGGTTTTTATCAGCTCTAGGCGTTCCCTAGTATAATTTTTGGTGTCATTCATGTATGCTATCATATAATCTGCAAATAGTGATACTTTGACTTCTTCCTTTCCAATCAGAATCCCCTTGATCTCCTTTAGTTGTCTTATTGCTCTATCTAGGACTTCAAGAACTATGTTGAGATATGGAGAGACTTGGTAGCCTTGCCTTGTCATGGATTTCAGTGGGATTGATTTACATTTCTCTCCATTTAGTTTGATGTTGGCTATAGTCTTGCTGTATATTACTTTACTATGTTTAGGTAAACATAGTACATTTATCCTTGATCTCTCCAGGACTTTAAACCTGAATGGATGTTGGATTTTGTCAAATGGTTTTTCAGCATCTAAGGAGATTATCATGTGTGTTTTTTTTTTCTTTCAGTTGTTTATATGGTGGATTGCATTGATGGATTTCAGGATGTTCATTTTTATTTTTTATTTTTTAAATTTTTTATTAATTACACTTTATTCATTTTGTATCCCCCCATAGGCCCCTCCCTCCTCCCCTCCCAATCCCACCCTCCCTCCTCTTTCTGCATGCATGCCACTCCCCAAGTCCACTGATAGGGGAGGTTCTCCTCTCCTTTCTGATCTTAGTCTATCAGTTCACATCAAAAGTGGCTGCATTGTCATCTTCTGTGGCCTGGTAAGGCTGCTCTCCCCCAGGGGGAGGTGATCAAAGAGCAGGATGTTCATTTTTAAAATGATGAATTAAAATTGATATCAAGCTCTTTTTATTATAGAACTAAAAACTCCCCAGAAACATTTCTGTATTATAAAGAATGAATTAATTCAATTTAAATTTTTAATTCATTCCAGACATCAAAGAGAATTTAAAATATGTCCAGGATTTCCATGTGCATTCCGAATTACAATCTATCACTCCCTCAATTGGTACAGCTTAGTATTTGGCTATGTCCTGGCAGACATGATTAATCAATTGTGGTCTTTCTGCCCATATGTTGAATATAAGTTGTTCTTTTTATTTTCAAATATTTTATTCACAAAGAAAAAGTTTTATTTCTTAACATTCACAATTCACCTTGCAGAAATGTTCTTCATTTATATATAGACTAGCTGATGTTTTCTAACACTTCATACCAGAACACTACTGGAGGATGAGAAAAGCTGACACATGAAAGATGAGCTGTTTATTTCTTTACACCAAGCAGGTGATTTTCATCCCTTATAATAAAAATAAGGCTATTTTGAATGTTCAGTAATGTATCTCCACCACATTTATACCTGATTATCAACTGCTCCTTTGGATGATTTTCAATTTTTTTATTCTAAACTTCAATAGAATTAAGCAATACATGTTTGTATATCAGTGCACAGGCATATTAAAAGTAATGTAAACTTATTTTTATCATAAACCATTTTTTCATAATTACAGATTTAAATGACAACAGTTTTGACTGTTTGGACTATTTGACAGAAATGCTGTGTGGTAAAGTTGCTGCTGTCAAGACTGACTCCCTAAGCCCAGTTCAAAACCCAGAGCCCACAGAGTAGAGAAAGAAATTACTTCTGCTAGTAGTTCTGTGACCTCTACACAAAGACTGCAGCAGCTGCATGTGCCCATATACACACACCACAAAGTACAGAAGCATATACATATAAATGAATAAATACATATGTAAATAAAAATTATGTTAAACTTTTCTTGATAATCATGCCAAACCAAACTATTGTAACTGAGTTCATCCTCCTGGGACTTTCACAGAATGCAAAAGTTCAGATAATAATATTTGTTGTATTCTTATTTATCTATATTGCAACCATTGGTGGCAGCATAATAATTGCAGTAACCATCCTCTGCACGCCTGCACTGCTTGGATCACCCATGTACTTCTTCTTGGCATTTCTGTCTTTCTTGGATGCATGCATTACTTCAGTCATCACACCAAAGATGATTGCTGACTCCCTCGATGAGAGTAAAACCATCTCCTTTGAGGGCTGCATGACACAGATCTTTGGTGAACACTTCTTTGCTGCAGTGGAAGTAATTGTACTAATCGCCATGGCCTATGACCGATATGTAGCTATTTGCAAGCCTTTACACTACTCTTCCATAATGAACTGGAGGCTCTATGGCACTCTGGTGGGGGTAGCATGGACAGGAGGATTCTTGCACTCTATCATACAAATTATCTTCACTTTACAGCTGTCCTTTTGTGGACCCAATGTTATCGATCACTTCGTGTGTGATTTGTTCCCATTACTGGAGTTGACATGCACTAACACTTATGTTTATGGACTCCTTGTGTTTGCCAACAGTGGGTCTATTTGCATCATAATTTTTTCTATGTTGCTTATCTCCTATGGTGTTATTTTGTTCTCTCTAAGAAGTCATAGTTCTGAAGGACGATGGAAAGCTCTCTCCACTTGTGGATCCCACATTGCTGTTGTTGTTTCATTCTTTGTTCCATGCATATTTATATATGCAAGATCTACGTCTGCATCTTCTTTTGAGAAAAAGGTAGCTGAGTTTGATGCCATTATGACTCCATTGCTCAATCCTATAATTTACACTTTTAGAAATAAAGAAATGAAAAGTGCCATTAGAAAAATATGGAAAAGATTTAGGGTGGTCTCTGATAAAATTTAAAATTTTACACTTACAAATTTTAATGTACAAAACAAAGAAGTCAATATTTACTTCAAGCACTTAATGATTTGTTCATTATACAGAAAAAGAAGACATCATTCTATAGCGAAAGCATCAATATTGCAGGCTGAAACTCTGACTTTAACTGGAGATTACTACTTGCAGTATGAGTTGTGGTAGTTTGAATATACGACCTATAAGTGCTTGGAATTTGAATACTTGGTATTTAGTGGTGGCTGTTTACAGAGAACTGGATGTGGACTTGCTGGAGGAAGTATGTCACTGGGGTTTCAGAAGAATTTCAATTCTAAATTAGCTCTCTATGCTTCACGTTTGTGGTTTAAGATATGATCTCTAAGTTGCAGCAGCTGTCTGCTGCTTGCTTCATCTGTTCCTTCATCATGGACTCTTACTCTCTGGTCACATACCCCAAATAACTTCTTTCTTCTAGAAGTTGCTTTGGTCATAATGTTTTATCATAGTGATAGAAAGTAACTAATACATCAGTATTGTCATACAAAAATCTGTATGAATTAATTTTATAATTCTCTAACACAAATGAAATATATGTTGCCTATTAGAATGTTTTAATGTAGTACTATGTTTTTTAAAAACTCTTATTATATTTAGAATGTGTTGAAATTAAGAAAAATATTCTGAAATCATACCAAGTAAAAATGTGTATTTATGTGACAATGTCATTGTAAAAGGCCAGAACCCAGAAATGCAGAGAGAAGAGAGAGATCAAGACACAAAAATAGATGCTCTTGTATTATTTGCCTTAATTTATGAAGTCAGTCCAAAAATGCCTAGTACAAAATATGGTCAGTACTTCTTGACTATTTTGACAGATAAAATATGATTAGCTCTACCTGCTTATGGATGAGTTATCTCTTGGGTCATGTAACTACTGCATTGCAATCAGATATGAATGCAAATTCTCTAGAAAAACATTCATGAGCATCTCTCAGCCTAGACTAAGCACAAGCAGCTTCAAAAATAACTTGACTAGCAACACCAAGCAGAAGATGCTACTGTACTTAGCACAATTTTTTACCTCCACAGAAAAGCAATAAAAAACATAGTAGCCAGTTAAAAATACCTTGCTATTATATTGTATTCACTTAATGGTTGATTTTTTAAATTTTATTAATTACACTTTATTCACTTTGTATCCCCCCATAAGTCTTCCCCTCCTGGTCTCTTCCCCTTCTTCACACATGTCCTTCCCCAAGTCCACTGATAAGGGAGGTCCTCCTCTCCTTCCTTCTGATCTTAGTCTATCAGATCTCATCAGGAGTGGCTGCATTGTCACCTTCTGTGTCCTGGTAAGGCTGCTCCCCCCTCAGGAGGAGGTAATTAAAAGGGCAGGCCAATCAGATTATGTCAGAAGCAATCTCTCTTCCCATTACTGTGGAGACCACTTAGACACTAAACTGCCATGGGCTACATCTGTGCAGGGGTTCTAGGTTATCTCCATGCCTGGTACTTGGTTGATTTTTATGGTTGCTTTACTCAACTGTAAGATGACCATTTTTGATACTTCATATATAGAAAATAATATTTGTATAAGATTTAACACTTTAATTCTAATTTAAAATTTTTACACATTTCATTTCCATAAAAATATCTTACTTTACATTCTCATTATAAAAATTTTTTGACCGTGCAGACTAACACCTGAGACTAAGATGTCATAAATTTCAGTATAACCAATGGTTAACAGTAGAGTTCTAAAAACAGGCCCTCATAGGCCTTTACTTAAGTCCCATCTGCTTCACTATAAAAGAGAATGGATATAAAGTTGTTTCCTATTATCCTCAATTTTTAAATCCACTACTTTTTCTCTCCTTCTATTATTTGAAAGGAAAATTTGACTACATGAAGTTAAGGAAATGATAACTATGGTCCCCAAGTACAGTGGCTGAAAACTTCAACAAGACTTACTAAGTCACTAACATGAGCCACATCTGGCTTCCATATAATTCACCTATTGGTTCTGCTCAGCCATGTTCCAGCCATGATGATCAAGCACATCAATATACCTGGACATTCTCACTCCTTGATTGTTCCATATCTCTTAAGGTGGCCATTCATGTACTCTAGCCTCTACTAACAATATATAAGTAATAAGAGAAAGTAATTCCAATGCCATCTTCCCAGAAAGCCTTCCCACATTTTCACAGTAAAAGCACATTTTTGCCACTATTTTTCCACTGTTAACATGTTTGTGTTTTAAAAATGATGTAATTTCTAAATATATCTTCATTTTTTGCTTCAACATCTTCCATTAATTTACTATTATTTTATTTTTGCGATTAATTTTTTAATTCTTAAAAAATTATGTTCATTTATTTAGCACATTGGAGCCATACCATTTAAGATGGTTGTTAGAAGGCAATTTGTGGAATGAAATATTTCCTTTGAACCCTGGGGATCAAACTCAGGTCACTGGGCTTGGTAGTAAGTGACTTTACTCTCTGGGGCAACGCACTAAGAGTGCTTAGTTTTTATGAGACAGATATCTCTGTGGTAAAAAGTTGGTCTTGAGCTTTCAGGCTGATGTTGTACTAGCAATGATTCTCCTGTTTCAGCCTGCTACAAGTTAGGAGAGTAGATGTGAGCCACAATGGCCACTTTTAAAAAATCATAAAAAATAAGTTAGTATAATTCTGCTTTGCACATTTCAAGCTAAACTGGGAAACTGGTAGAGGGAAATCAAAGAACCCTTGGAAGAAGAATCCAGTCTACTAAACTTTGTAGTGTTCCACCCCATGTAGCAAATTACAAGGTGTGGCCAGGATAAACTCCAGAAGCCAGAGTCAGATAAAAGAGAAAGCCATTTATCCTCGGATGTGATAGTTACCAAGACTCAGGCAGTAGATGTAGAGGAAAGTAAAATAGCAAAAAAAAAAAAATCTTAATAATTGGAGATAGAAAAATGATCGAAGGAGAGGGCAGTGAAATACCTAGGATATGAAAAATAAGTCAAGATTCATGGTAAAAATTTTAATTGTTTGGAGAGAAGAGCCGTTGTAAGATTTTGAGCAAACTTAGTGACTTTATGTGATTTAAATGTCATTTTTATTATTTTAATTCTGTATTATGGAAGATTCTCTCACTATTGCCTTCTTTCAACTATGTAGACACAGTTAAATTTCCTTTTTCTACTTTGATAAAATGTGTTTTTGTAAAAAAAATACAGTAACTATAATAAGCCAACTTAATATTACCATGGCAGATCTAATGCCATAGAGCAAATAAGCTTTAATTAATGTTTTCATGCCCAAGCAAAATCAACACAGAAGATAACATGGAAATGAAAGTCATTAAATTTTCTTGAAAGAATACTGCAATATTCTAATCATTAAGCTGGTAAAAACTGGGTATCAGTAGTTTTTATTATCCTTTTGCTGAATATTATGATTTCATTTTTCTTACATGTAATGGTCAGAGTCTTCATTAAAAATAAGTGCTAAAATAATAATAATGGTTGAGCAAATGTCCTTGTTGTATACTTGAGCATATTTTGGATATATGCCTAGGAGTGGTATAGCTGGATCTTGAGGTAGCACTGTTATGCCTAGGTCACAAGACCCACAAGAAACCACCAGGAGTTGAGTCCTATGCAAAACACACGAGAACCTTTATATTACAAGCTATAGCTTGGGTTCATACCCTCACAGATGCTGTGGTTGAGACCAGAGAGCCCCCAGCTCAGGGTAGGTGGTGATTTAAAGGTCCCAGTCCCTCCCAGCATGCCCAAAGCAAGGGAATTCCTGCCTGGGGAGAATATATTGGTTGAAACACAAATGGGGATATTGCACTTTAAACTGATTGGCTATAGGAAGGCTCCAAAGCAATTGATGGTCTAGCTTCCATTGTTTTGCTGTTCTAGGGGAAAGGGGCCATCTGGGCCTGTTTCCTAGCAACTGAATCTCTAGTGGGCAGGAAAAGAATGCAGTAAGACTGGTTCCTACCAGCAGGTGGCTGGACATGTCTCCACCTGTCTGGCCTTTGTTCAGGCTTTAAACTTTAAACCAATAACTCAAAACACTAATTTTTAATTCTTTGGTCTCTCAGCACTATTCCTAATTTTCTGAGAAAGCAACAGATTGTTTTCCAAAGTGGTTGTACAAGTTTGCACTCCCAACAGCAATGGAGGAGGGTTCCTCTTGTTCAACCATGTTTGTAGAAGCTTTATTTTTTTTAATTCAAATTTTAATTTTTAATATTATTTACAGTTTATTAACTTTGTATCCCAGCTGTGCCCCACTCCTTCATTCCCTCCCAATCCCACCCACCCTCTCTCATCTTCTCCCTACCTCTTTCCAAGTCCACTGATAGGGGAGGACCTCCTTCTCTTTCATCTGACCCTCACTTATCAGGTTAATAGCCATAATCTGGAAATAACCAGATGTCCCTCAACAGAGGAATGGATACAGAAATTGTGGTACATTTGCACAACAGAATACTACTCAGCAATTAAAAACAAGAAAATCGGGATTGGGGATTTAGCTCAGTGGTAGAGTGCTTGCCTAGCAAGCAAGCACAAGGCCTTGGGTTCAGTCCTCAGCGCTGGGAAAAAAAAAAAACAAACAAACAAGAAAAATCATGAAATTTGTAGGCAAATGGATGGAACTAAAAAAGATCATCCTGATTGAGGTATCCAAGAGGCAGAAAGACGCACATGGTATATACTCACTTATAAGTGGATAATAGACATATAATATAGGATAAACACACTAAAATCTGTACAGCTAAAGAAGATAAGCAAGAAGGAGGACCCTGGATAAGATGCTCAATCTAAAGGAATTAAGGAATGGCAGGGGTAGCTCCATTTTGTTTCTTTCTCAGACTCTATCTTAAGTTGACTGTCCTTGGAGTGACTTGGCCCCCACCTCACCCCCTATTCAGAGAAGGACCACCTGGCTCTCCCCCCGCAGGCTGTCACAGGTTGTCATGGATACCACAGAATGTGTTAATAGATAACTATAATCAGGCTTCCACTCCACAAATTGTCTTAAATACCACAGGATGTGTTAAATGCCATAGAAATGTGTTAATGAGTCTTCCACCCAGCAGGCTATCATACAGATATCTTAGATACCTTGTGGTTTGACCAGATGGCTTGGAACAACTAGCCTAAAGGTCACCTTGCTTGTTGAACCAACCTACCCAACGTTACCCTTCTCTGTAAGACAATGCTTGGAATTCCATGCTTGTGGTTTTTCCCTTTAAAAACTCACTTTCTAACCTGTTACTTCAGGGAAGATTGGCAGCTGAGCTTAAGATTGAATAAAGATCCTCTTTTGCTTTTCAATGGACTGGACTCCTAGTGGTCTTTTGGGATCTCTGGAATAGGGCACAAATCCTTATTCAGAAAGACGAAGAGGATAGACATTAGAAGAGGGAGAAAACGAAACAGGACAGAAGCCTACCACAGAGGGCCTTTGAAAGACTACCTAGCCTTGTATCAAAGCACATGCTGAGACTCATAGCCAAATTTTGGGAAGAGTACAGGGAATCTTACCAAAGAAGGGGAAGATAGAAAGACCTGGAGGGGAAGGGAGCTCCACAAGGAGAACAACAGAACAACAACATCAAAAAATGTGGGCCCAGGGGTCTGAGATTGATACTCCACCCAAGGACAATGCATGGAGATAACTTACAACACCTACACAGATGTAGCCCATGGCAGCTCAGTCTCCACGTTTCCCTACTAAGGGGAGCAGGGGATGTCTCTGACATGAGCTCAATGGCTGGCTCTTTGATCACCTCCCCCTGAGGTGGGTGCCACCATACCAGGGAACAGAGGAAGACAGTGCTGCCAGTCCTGATGAGACTTGATAGGCTAGGGTCGGTTGGAAAGGGAAGAGTGTTAGGATTTTGGAACTAAACCTGCTTCTGGGTTGCCTAGCAACTTTTGATGTCATCATGTGTTGCCTGCCAGGTGGCCACACCTGGAAGGCCTGGTTACCTTGCCCCTTAAAGGGACAACCTGACACATGGTCCCTCTCTTGTTCCTTTCTCTCTTGGTCCCTCTTGCTCCTGGCCTCTTGGCCTTCTCCCTTTTTTCTATCGGGGCACCCCCTTCTCTCTCTTTTTCCTTCTCTCTCTTTCCCCTCTATCTCTCTCTTTTCCCCCATTATGTCCTGCTTCCCCCTTCTCTCCTTCTCTTCATATCCACCTAATAAACCACTTTCATATAAGATCTGTTGTATGCCTAATTGTCATTATGTAATCTGTCCCATAACATTTCAAGGAGGACCTCCCCAATTAGTGGAATGGGGAGAGGCATAAAAATCTTTCAAAATAAATATAACAAACTGTTTATATCATCTTAAAATATATGCATATATTTGTTTGATTTTGATTTAAAAACAATTTATTGGTCACAACATTGCACACACAATAATGTCTATTTTATAGGCAGCCATGTACATCTGTGCCCCGGGCCCTGGCCAAAAGCTGATGAGCTATTGGATCAGGAAGGACCTCTCTTGTTAGAGTCTGCACCTTCTTTTGGGACACCTTAGAATGTCATGTCTCTCTTGCCTCCCGATGGGGAATGTCCAGACTACTCTGTCTGTCCCCTCAGTTTCTCCACTGGGATGTCTTCTGGAGAATTTTAAGACTTTGTGTTTGCAACCACAGTTAAAAACTTCCAAACTCATACACCTCTGTAATAAGACTTGGCCTACATACTCTTTAGGTAAGGGTCCAAATTGGCCGATTAATGGCACATTAAATCCCACTATTTTAGGGGATCTTCTTAATTATTATCAGCAATCTGGTAAATGGAAGGAGGTACCTTATATTCAAGCTTTCTTTCTTCTCTGCTCTAAACCTCCTCTCTGCTCCTCCTGTTCTCCCACTCAACATCTCCTAACCATAAAATCTCAACCTGAGGAGTTCTCTACCTTTGACCCAGCAGATGAAGCTCCACCCCACCGCCCTCAACCTCCAGTCTCTACAGAATCCTCACAACCTCCGGAGTCTACCCCAGCCTCTCCCCCTCCTGCTCCTCCAAAATCCTCACAACCTTTGGGCCCTTTCCCTTCCTCTCCTACTCCCTCTTCCCCTCCTTCGGTTTCTCCAAAACCCTCGCTCCTTTCTCCAGCAGCAGACTATCCTACTCTCCTCACTCTGGCACACAATTTCACTCTACCAACTATCAGCCCACACACAAACCATTCCCGCTCTGTAGCAAAGTCTGATACCTCTACTCAATATAAGCCAGACTCTATCCTTCCCTTGAGGAAAGTGGCAAGTATAGATGGCTTAATTAGGGTGCATGTTCCCTTCTCATTAACGGAACTTTCTCAAGTAGAAAAGAGATTAGGATCCTATACCTCTAATCCTTCTATTGTCAGGAGCCGTGACTCAGCGGCCTGCTTTGATATTTAAATCTCAGCAGAGAGATGGCTTTTAGGAGGCCTTTACTGTTGGCAGAGGAGAACTTGCAAGTCCATCTCCTTTTGTTTGTGACAACAGGTGGGATAGCTTGTGAGGGTTACACCTCTTCCTCGGGCTCCTTGTGCAAATTAACCTATTGTTGTGAGATGTTTTACTGGCTAAAAGTAACTCCTCAAAAAATAAAGTGGTTAGAAGGCTGGAAGAAGAGGAGGAGGCAGAGACTTGAGACTTGCTGCTGGCACTGCTTGCAGCAGCAGCCTGCCTTTTGCTGAGTCTGGACCTTTAAAAAGTTTCCTGTGTGCTGTGTGTTTATTTTATTAATTTTAATCCTCACTCCCAACTCAAGAACCGTTCGACTCTGCCCGGCTGGCTCCAGCAGATTGGCGCCTGGACGTGTGAGATACAGGGAACCCGTGAAGGACACCACAGTGTTTGGCTGGTGAACTCACATTAAATAGAAGGGGTGCGGTGAGTAAATCCCAGAATAAAAATGGGACAAGGCATTAGCCTAGTGTTTTCTTTATGGAGCTTAATTAAAGGTAGTCTGTATAAGCAGCAGGAAACTGAGAAAGCTAAACTTTCAGGCTCAGAGAGAAGGAGGTTAGAAAGATGGCAGGCTTCAAGAGAAAATGATATTATACCATCAGCTCCTCCAGAGGAGTTATATTTCCCTTCTGATGACAATAATTTCTTGCCAGAAAGAGACTTTGAGGAAGACTTGCAAACTAATGAGGTTGCAGAGTTGGAGGAAGAACCAGATCAGCACTATTCTGAGACATACCCTCCAATTCAGGCTATGCATGTTGAAAAGCGTAAACCTTGGCAAAAGAAATTAAAAGACTGGAGTGGGGCTTGGAGGAAATAAACAGAAAAATTGGAGCATTAACTACTAGGGAAAGTGAAGCTCAATCTCCCACTCCAACTCCATCATTGGTGGAAGGCTTAGGCCCTCCTTCTGGGAATACTACAGTTTCAATGGCCCAGAATACAAGGGGACCTTTCCCTTTGTCCACTGTACTAACATCTGTATCTGCTTTACAAGCTTCTTTACAAGAAGCCAGGCAGAATGGAGAAGATGTATCTGAGTTTTATAGTTTACCAGTTCTGGAGCAACCCGATGGACACGGTAATATGGTGAGAGTCCATGCTCCTATACCTTTTAAACAGATAAGAGAATTAAAATCTGCATGCTCCCAATATGGACCTACAGTGCCTTTCACCCTGGCTCTGCTGGAATCCATGTCTACTGAGGCTCTGGAACTCAGGGGACTGGAAACAGCAAGAGCATGCTTATCAGGAGGAGATAATTTATTATGGAAGTCAGATTTTGCAGAGCATTGTCAAGCTACAGCTGAACTTAATCGAGCTCAGCAAATTCCTATAACTTATGACATGCTTGCTGGAGAAGGAATCTACAGGGAAATAGGACAGTAATTGGATTTTGATGTGGCCGTTTATGCTCAGGTCAATACTGCTGCCCGGAGGGCCTGAAATAAGCTTCCACAAGCAGGTAGACAGGTGGAGGATTTGTCTAAAATCTGTCAGGGACATGATGAGTTATTTCAAGATTTTGTGGCAAGATTAATGCAAGCAGCAAGCAGACTTATAAGTGATAAAAAGTCTGGATTGTTATTAGTGAAACAATTGGTTTATGAGAATGCTAACAGTGCTTGCCAAGCAGCCTTGAGACCTGTTAGAAAGAAAGGAGAAAATGGGAAAAAGGGCAAGGATTGGGGTATAAGGATTACAGACAATAGTACTCATCCAAATAATTAGGTTAATAACAGCTAAAATTCAAAGCTCTCTGGCTGCAAGGTATTTGTCAGCTCTTTCTGGTAAGGGTCCGCCAATTTATTGAAACTTCAACTAAAATAATCAACTGGGCTTTGCTTGTTACAGCGTAAATTGGCTAAGACCCCATTTAAAATTAACAACAGGAGAACTAAAAACACTTTTTGATATTTTAAAAGGAGAGGCTAATCCTTTGTCAAAGAAGGAACTTACCAAAGAAGCTCATGATGCTTTGCAAAAGATAGAATTAGCTATTGAAAAGCAGCATGTTCAATATATTAATCATTCAAAAGAATGGGGTGCATATATTTTGGCTACTCTTCATACTTCAACTGCTGTATTGTGGCAAGAAGGACTATTATTATGGTTGCACCTGCCTGTGTCTCCTGTTCGAGTTCTGATACCATATAATGAAGCAGTGGCTAGTTTAGTTGAAATGGCTCACACAGAATCTCGTAAATATTTTGGTAGAGAGCCCTCCTTAATTGGAGTCCCTTTTACCAAACAGCAAGTAGATTGGTTATTTCAAAATGTAGATTGTTGGGCGATAGCTTTTGCTCATTATTTAGGACATATTGATAATCATTATCCAAAAGATAAATTACTTCAATTTGCCAATGAGCATGCTTTTGTATTTCCTAAAATAATTAAACAAAATCCATTACCTCAAGTTCTAACAGTATTCATTGATGGATCTTCAAATGGAAAAGCTGTTTATATACTAGAGGGACAAACTTTTGTTTTGCAAACATTGCCAGCCTCAGCTCAAGTTGTAGAATTACGAGCTGTTGCTGCAGTCTTTAAAAATTTGGCTTCTATCTCTTTCAACTTGTATACTGATAGCCATTATATAGCTAAAGCTTTACAAGTCCTAGAGACTATAACATATGTTAATACAGCTAATAAACAAATACAAAATCTATTTAGAGAGATTCAACAAAGTATTTGGAGCCATGTGCAGCCTTGTTACACAGGGCATATTAGAGCTCATTCAGAGCTTCCTGGACCTTTAACTTTAGGAAATGATTTGGCAGATCTAGCCACACGTTTGGTTGGATTAACTCAACAAAAAATGGCTCAAAATTCTCATGCATTACATCATCAAAATAGCAAGAGCTTAAGAAAACAATTTAATATTACCAGAGAAGCCGCTAGACAAATTGTAAGATCATGTTCCTCTTGCCCTGAACATTTTAATGTACCTCA
Source organism: Meriones unguiculatus (assembly GCF_030254825.1). Taxonomy (NCBI): domain Eukaryota; kingdom Metazoa; phylum Chordata; class Mammalia; order Rodentia; family Muridae; genus Meriones; species Meriones unguiculatus. The sequence goes on from NC_083351.1 coordinate 86,937,574, forward strand.
TTATGGTGTCAATCCTAGAGGTCTGACTCCCAAACATTTGTGGCAAATGGATGTAACTCATGTACCAAAATTTGGGAAACTAAAATATGTTCATGTAACAATTGACACTTTTTCAGGATTTATCATGGCAACTCCCTTAACAGGGGAAGCCACCAAACATGTTATAAGTCATTGCTTAAAGTGTTTTGCTGCAATTGGTATTCCTTCCATTATAAAAACTGACAATGGTACAACCACTCTGGAAAGCTATCTGGCGCTTTCTAAGACAAATAGGAATAGTGCTTCCTCCAGACCCAGCTATACCACTGCTAGGTATATACGTATATACCCAAAGTTTGTTCAAGTACACAAAAAGGACACTTGCTCAACCATGTTTATAGCAGCTCTATTTGTAATAGCCAGAACCTGGAAACAACCCAGATGTCCATCAACGGTGGAATGGGTACAGAAATTGTGGTATTTTTATACAATGGAATACTACTCAGCAATCAAAAAGGAGGAAATCATGAAATTTGCAGGCAAATGGTGGGATCTAGAAAAAATCATTCTGAGTGAAATATCCCAGAAGGAGAAAGACAAACATGGGATATACTCACTTATATAGACCTATAAGATATGATAAACATAATGAAATCTATACACCTAAAAAAGATAATCAATTGAGCGGACATGGGGTAAGATGATCAATCCTCATTTAGAAAGACAGATGGGATGTGCATTGAACGTATGACAGGAGTCTACTGAGCGCATCTGAAAGACTCTAAGTAGCAGTGTTTTCAAAGCAAAGACTCATGACCAAACCTTTGGCAGAGTACAGGGAATCATAAGAAAGAAGGGGAGTTAGTCTGATGGGGAAAGGATAGGAGCTCCACAAGGACCAAATATATCTGGGCATAGGGTCTTTTCTGAGACTGACATTCAACCAAGGACCATGTATGGATATAACCTAGAACCTCCACTCAGATGTAGCCTGTGGTAGCTCAGTAACCAATTGGTTTCCCTAAGGGAGGGGAACAAGGACTATTTCTAACAGGAACTCAATGACTGGCTCTTTGGTCTCCCCACCCCCGAAGGGAGGAGCAGTCCTGTTAGGCCACAGAGGAGGGCTTTGCAGCCAGTCCTGAAGATACCTGATAAAACAGGATCAGATGAATGGGGAGGAGGTCCCCCCTATCAGTGGACTTGGAAAGGGGCACGGTGGAGATGAGGGAGGGAGGGAGGGACTGGGAGGGAATGAGGGATCGGGACACGGCTGGGATACAGAGTTAATAAAATGTAACTGATTAAAAAAAAATGCGCAAAAAAAACGAAAAAAAAATAAAGGAAAATAAACTTATAAAAAAAAACTGACAATGTCTCAGGATACACAAGTCTAGCTTTTCAGCGTTCTTGTGTACAAATAAATATAAATCATAAATCGGAAATTCCTTATAACCCCCAGGACCAGGGAATTGTAAAACGAGCCCATGGATCTCTTAAAAACCAATTGCAAAAAATAAAAAGGGGGGAGCTATATCCCCAAACACCACAGAATTATATTAATCATGCTCTCTTTATTTTAAATTTTTTGAATGTGGATACACAAGGCCATTCTGTGGCTGATCGATTGTGGCATCCTAATACCAAAGATAATTTTGCCCAAGTAAAATGGAAAGTTCCAATTACTGGATTATGACAGGGCCCCGACCCTGTATTAATATGGGGAAGAGGGCATGTTTGTGGTTTTCCACAGGACGCAGAGGGAGCCAGGTGGATCCCAGAGAGGCTGGTACGGTTTGCAGTTGTTCCCCAGAAAGAAGATGTTCCCGCTGCAGACAATGGTAAATTCTGCCCTGACCTAGACTGAAAAGCTGCATTAGACCTGAGCTCCTGACCCCGCTCTTGCTTCATTCTGCTCCTAGGAGAAGATGTCATGCAGAGAAACCTCTTATATAATAAACTGGACTTGACTGTTTTGTTAATAAGGACAAACCTCAACAAAATCAAAAGTGAACTAACTGAAACTTTAATCTGGCTCTGGTTTTCAACAGAGCAAAACAGGCTTGCTTCAGGAACTATTGGGAGGCCCTCTAACTGCCTACGTAAATGCTCCTTTTGTTTTGCTGTTTGGAGATGTTAAGCTTTCAAATGGTTCTGTTTGCTCGACAGCCTTTTACTATGGTTCCTCTAAGTGTTTCTCAGACTTGGTAATTTACACAGGGAGTCACCTGCTAGTCACTTTTGGAGTGTTACTTTGGACTTGGCTTGTGATAGGAGACCACTCCTATCAGTGACAACTAAAATCTGCCTGAAGGCCTTTTGGTGTGTCAAAGCTGAGCTGATCTGCACAAGATCATATCACAGTGTCCACCCTAGCAGAGGTTGGTAGTCAGAGACGGGTAAGTTTTCTCTGGGGTGTATGAAAATTCATGTACAAATATTGACCCAAAAATGGGGACATGAATAAAAAATATATACCTTTCGAGAGAAACAACCTAAGACAGGCACAATCTTCTGCTCCATAACTCTTAAGTTATGGCAAAATTTAAAAATATAAAAAAGGGGGACATGTCAGGAGCCGTGACTCAGCGGCCTGCTTTGATATTTAAATTTCGGCAGAGAGATGGCTTTTAGGAGGCCTTTACTGTTGGCAGAGGAGAACTTGCAAGTCCATCTCCTTTTGTTTGTGACAACAGGTGGGATAGCTTGTGAGAGTTACACCTCTTCCTCAGGCTCCTTGTGCAAATTAACCTATTGTTCTGAGATGTTTTACTGGCTAAAGTGGTCAGAAGGCTGGAGGCAGAGGATGAGGCAGCACTTGAGACTGGCTGCTGGCACTGCTTGCTGCAGCAGTCTGCCTTTTGCAAAAGCTGTCTGGACCTTTAAAAAGTTTCCTGTGTGCTGTGTGTTTATTTTATTAATTTTAATCCTCACTCCAAACTCAAGAACTGTTCGACTCTGCTGGCTGGCTCCAGCATTCTACCTTCATTAAAGAATTTCAGTATCTCACTCAATCTTATAGTCTTACCTTCCATGATAGTTATATGATCCTTACCAATAACCTATTACCTGAGGAACACAGGCGAGTTTGGGAACAGGCTAGAAGGCATGCAGATGAGGTTCGCCAAACACATACTTCACACCCTGTGGGAGCTGAGGCAGTACCAGACCAGGATCCAAATTGGAATTACAATACCCTGGGAGGCATTCTAGCTAGGGATCAGTTTACAACCTGCCTTCTGGCTGGTCTCCGAAGGGCTGCCCTTAAGCCAGTTAATTATGAAAAACTCCAGGTGGTCATTCAGGACAAAAATGAAAACCCGTCTCAATTCCTAGAGCGCCTTATGAAGGCTCTCTTACAACACACTAATCTAGACCCTGAAAGTAGAGAGGGCAGACAACTCCTGATGACCAATTTCTTCTCCCAAAGTTATCCCGACATCAGGGCTAAGCTTAAATCCTTGGAGAGGGGACCTCTGACTCTGCAGGCAGAAATCTTAGCACTGGCCTTTAAGGTATTCCATGGGAGAGATGAAAAAGCCCTCAGGCAAAAATACCAAATGCTGGCCTAGGCCATCCGACCAGCCTCAGCTACTACCCAGACTCCCTTGCCTTCTAAGACACGAAGACCACCGGGTCCCTGTTTCAAATGTGGTCAAAAAGGTCACTGGGCCAGGGCTTGCCCTAACTCCCAAAAGCCACCGGAGCCATCTCCAAAATGCCACCAAGAGGGACAATGGGGTGTTGACTGCCACCATTTCTCCCATGATATGGGGGCATCACTCCCAGATTGCCCTCCGGCCGATATCCTAGGCCTGGATGACTGAAGGTGCCTGGGTTCCCTTGACCCTACCACTGTCATCACTAATAGGGAGCCGTGGGTAATTATCATGGTATCAGGGCAAGCCATCTCCTTCCTTGTGGACACCGGAGCCAATTACTCAGTCATACTCAGTACTGGGGACCAACCTCTCCTTGTAGTTCCTCTATTGTCGGGGTAGGTGGACAGCCTTGCCAGCCTTGCTGGATTCTACAATTTAATTGTATTTTTAGGGGAGTTCTCTTGACTCATTCCTTTTTAGTAATGCCAGCCTGTCCAGTTCCCTTAATGGGAAGAGACTTTTTAGCCAAAGTAGGGGCCTCTATTTCCTTTACTCCACCCATCCGCCTGACCCCAAGCTCGCCAGCGTCCTCTCTCCTCCTCCTCCTAGCCACGTTGCCCACCAGTTCTGACATGTCGCTTCCCTTACTAGCCTCTCAAGTGGACCCCCAAGTCTGAGATGTCCAAAACCCCTCTGTGGCTAGGCACCATGCCCCCATAACCATTCGGCTATGAGACCCCACCCAGTATATAGTTCAGGCTCAATATCCTCTTCCTCTTAAGAGTCTTAGGGGACTTAAGCCTATTATCTCTGACCTTCTAAGAAAAAAACTCCTCCGCTCCACCTCCTCTCCTTTTAACACCCCCATCCTCACAGTAAAAAAGCCCAATGGAACCTTTCACCTGGTTCGAGATCTCCGCCTACTAAATTCTGCAGTCCTTCCTCTCCACCCCGTGGTAGCTAACCCGTATACCCTCCTCTCAACCATCCCCTCAGGCACTCCCCATTTCTCAGTTCTGGACCTCAAGGATACATTTTTCTCTATTCCTTTAGACCCCCGATCGCAAAGTATCTTTGCCTTCACCTGGACTGACCCTGACACCCTGGTCTCTACTCAGCTTACCTGGACTGTTTTACCCCAGGGATTCCGGAACAGCCTACATCTTTTTGGCCTGGCCTTGGCCTCTGATCTACTCTCCTTATCGCTCCCTAAATCTAAACTTATACAGTACGTAGATGACCTTCTCTCCTGTAGCCCATCCCTACAAGTTAGCCAAATTAACACTTCTGCTCTCCTAAATTTCCTATCCAGCAGGGGCTATCGGGTCTCACCCTCCAAGGTCCAGCTATCCACTCTGAGGTCACTTACCTGGGACTAATAACAGATATACACAATAACCCCAAGCCACAAGGGTATCACCCTAGACAGAAAAGACCTAATATGGTCGCTGGCAGTTCCCTCTAATAAAGAAGAAATCTTATCATTTCTGGGAATGGTTGGTTTCTTACGGTCCTGGGTCCCCTCCTTTTCCCTTCTTGCCCACCCCTTATATGAGGCACCCTTAGGCTCTTTGCATGAACCCCTTCTAATACCTGTTACTAAGCCCTTTTGGAGGCTCCAACAGGCTCTTCTTGAGGCCCCAGCCTTACATCTTCCAGACCTAACCCATCCCTTCTCCCTTTATGTAACAGAAAAGAGATATGCCCTCGGGGCCCTGGGCCACCAATTGGGACCCTCTTTTGCACCTGTAGCCTATCTATTAAAAAAATTAGACCTGACAATCCAGGGATGGGCTCCCTGTATTTGTGTCCTAGAGGCTGCAGAGCTCCTTATTCGAGAGTCAAAAAAACTAACTTTTGGGTCACCTATTACTATCTTCTCTTCTCACAATCTGTCTCACCTTTTAACATACAAAGGCTTACAAACTTTATCTCCTTTCATAGTCCTCTCCCTCCAGGTGGCACTAATAGAAGACTCTACCCTCACTTTCCAACCATGCCCACCTCTTACTATTTCAAGCCTTCTTCCTTGACCTAACTCTGACTATTCCCCATCTCACTCTTGCAATGAAACTTTAGAGGAACTATTGCCCCACCCCTCAAACATACAGGAGGGCACATTGCCTCAGGCTACCTATACCTGGTACACAGATGGAAGCTCCTTTGTACACGAGGGAGCTCGAAAAGCAGGTTATGCCATAGTGTCGGATACTGAGGTGGTTGAGGCACAAGCCTTCCCTGCCCACACCACTAATCAACAGGCTGAACAGCCTGGGGACAGCCTAGGGACAGCCTAGGGACAATCCCTTAATATCTATGCAGACTCTAAATATGCTTTTCATATTCTTCTCTCCCATGCTGTCATCTGGAGAGAGCGTGGGTTGCTTACAGCAAAGGGATTGCTTACAGTAACCAATGCAGGCCAAATCATGGCCATGCTGGAAGCCTCCCACCTTCCCACAGCTATTGGAGTAGTCCACTGCTGGCCCCACCGGACAAATGGTTCCATAGTTTCCAAAGGGAATGGCAGGGCTGATGAGGCAGCTAAGGCTGCGGCCCTAAAAGGCCTAGATTCCTCCCTCCCACCACAAAACATCCTTACATTACAACCCACATCCCCCCCCAACGCCCTCTCCTGACACTTGTCAGATCTTGTCCTATCTACACCAGCTCTTTCATCCTAACAGTCAAGCTTTGTCTAACTTCATTAGGGCTCACCTGCAGCCTACCTCTGAAGACTTTGCACTTCCTAAAGACCATTACTGCTTCTTGTAAGATCTGCCAGACCTCAGATCCTAACTCAGGATATCGTAGTCCTCCTTTCCCTACCTACCAGGCAAGGGGCTCTCTCCCTGGGACTGACTGACAACTTGATTTTACCCACATGCCAGCAGTCAAACATGTCCGGTACCTCCTGGTCTTGGTCGACATATTCTCAGGATGGGTGGAGGCTTTCCCCACCACTAAAAAAAGAGCTCAGACATTTTCTGATATCCTTCTCCATGAGATTATCCCATGTTTTGGAATTCCTACTTCTCTTCAGTCAGATAATGGCCCTGAGTTCACTTCTCAGATTTCCCAGACCTTATCTAAAGCCTTTAACATTCCTTGGTATTTTCATATCCCATATCATTCCCAGTCCTCAGGAAAGATAGAACAAACTAATCGATCCCTAGAAAACACTCTTGTTAAACTATCACAAGAGCTTCACCTTGATTGGGTAAAACTCCTCCCCCTGAATCTTTTCAGGCTGCGAGCTCTCCCCCAAAAAAACCTCAGTCTATTTCACCTTTTGAGCTCATGTATGGGAGACCGGTCCTAACTCCCGGTCTTTCAGCTAAATCCTCTCCTCTCCCTGACTACCTGCTTACTCCTTTACTCTGTCATCTCCGTTCCCTTCTAAGGGTCTTTACCAACCACTATTTACCACAGCCATACACTTACCCCTGTTTATCTCCTATTAACATTGGGGACCAGGTTCTTCTCTCCCCTCTGAACCAAAGTTTTCCAACTCTTTCTCCTAAATGGCAGGGCCCTTTCAAGGTGATTCTTGTGACCCCCACAGCCGCTAAGCTTAGGGATTCATCTATCTCACCATAAGCCTTTCACCCCCTTTCCTCAAGATAATGCCCCTTCCTACATATCAACTCCAACAGGACCTTGCTCCCTCAAGCTCCAAAAGATGCCAAGATCAACCACCCTGTCTCCAGTTCCAGAAGAATGAGGCTTCACCACAGGAGTGCTGTTTGACTCTACTGGATTGGATATGTATTTTTCCTCCTCTCCTTCTTGCCTATTTCTGTTAAAGGTAATCCCTACGTATGGAGATTTGAGATTCTAGAAACCATCATTGATAATAAACAATCTCTCCAAATAGGGTCGACAAATTATTCTATGGGAGGCTGTCGGGAGCCAATTGAGAGCCATCACCCCCACTTCTATCCTCCCCTCTAATTTGATAGAATTTTTGTTTACTTTCTTTTTGATCAAACAAAGGATTATTGCAAAAAAAAATGGCCAGACAGTATGGAGGCTGCCCATGCTGGTCTTGCCAAATCCACTCACCAGCACAGAAGAAGCTCCTTCAACCTGTATAAAAAGACCCTCTACTTATACATCCAAGACCCCTGGGATGCCAGATGGGAAGCAGGCATCTTTGGAAAACTCTACCGCTGCTACACACCAGATCTACTGATAAGTACTATCCGTATCCAGAGAAAATGTGTCCTTAATTACCTAAAATCTGGGAATGGGAGAAGTAGAAAAGATAATTAAACACTCCTCTAAGGTTATTACCTCTCTAACATCCCCTCTTATGAATGACACAAACCTGTCATTTAATCTCCTACTTCAGACTCTGACCTCAGCCTACAAACTCCTTAATGTGACCCAACCGGGCCATTTTAAAGCTTGCTGGCTGTGTGTACCACAGGGGACCAAGTCAGAGGTAATGCTGACAACCTCTGCAGTGACTCTGTCAAGCAACCTCACTTCACCATTTACTAACTGCCCTGACTCTGATGTTGCCACAACCCCCTACCTTTCTCATATCATCCTCTTTGGCATGGCAAGCTGTTTCAAGGCATCTGGGACACACTCTGTAGGAATGCTAAATTCCCTAGACTGTAATAAAACTGTAATCCTTGAATCCTCATCTCAACCCCAATGCCCTACTGCTAATAATATCTCGATTCTTTGTGGAACTCAGGTCTACCATCATCTGCCTGCTCGTTGGTCAGGAGTTTGCACTCTGGTACTCCTCTTCCCTGAGCTGGGGGTGATAAACAAAAGAGAGCCCCTACCAATCCCAGTTGTAGACTCAAAAGCTGCACAGCAGAAGAGGGCAATTCAAATCCTCCCCCTGCTGGCTGTTGCAGGAATCATGGCAGCTCTCGGGAATAGGACAGTGGGACTAGCCACCTCACTAACTTTGTATTATCAGCTTTCTTCCCAGTTCATCCAGGACCTCCAAAAAGTGGATCAGACAATACTAACCCTCCAAGGACAGACTGACTCACTGGCAGCAGTAGTACTTCAAAACTGACGTGGATTGGATCTCCTCACAGCTAAAGAAGGTGGCCTCTGCCTCTTCCTCCAGGCTGAGTCTGGTATAGGTGTGTTTTTTTCTACCTCATGATCTTCTACAAGACCAGAGTTCACTTCCTAGCATCCACATGGCAGCTCACAATCAAGCACCCTCACACAGACATACATGCAGCCAGAACACCAATACACATGAAATAAAAACAAATAAAAAATTTAAAAACTACTGAATATGGAAAACATTTGTAAGAGGTATAATGTAAATATAAGAATCTAACCAAATCACTACCTTATACTAGTGTAAATAAAATATGAAAGATGAAACATTTTAATAAATTGGTAAGTGATAACAGCAGAATAACTTAAATATCCATTCTTAAGAGTTAAAAATATAATATCCAGTCCAGAAGTGAACCGTAAATATGAGATACTTCATTTATAACAAATACTTTATAATCAAAATACATAAAATTAAACATAAGCTGATCCCCCCAAACATCTAGTTTCTCTTTAAATGTAAATATTAAATCAATATCACAACTTAAACTCATTTTTGAAAATACAAAGGTGTGCCTTGTGTCTCACTATATGTCCATTCTGTAGGAACTCTGAAGATATGTGTATCCTGTTCTCTATGGTACAGTGATCATTAGTCTTAACCAAGATTCTCCACTTGTTTCCATTTCTTCCCTCCACCTCTTAGGGGTAGCAGAGGAGCAGCTCTGGCAGAAGGGTGGAGGATGTCACCGCTGCTTTTCAAGTCCTCTGTTCACATGCTTGTTTGAGCAAAACATAAACTAAGTTCTAAATTTCCTCCTTTGCTGGAGCCAGAATTTAAAGGAGTTTCCTTGAAAAATCATGATTTTTTTTGAGAGTGACTCTTTATCCCACTGGGTTTTAGAACATGCCTGTCCTCATGAGATTCTTAGAGTGATTGTTTTTGTCCCAGCAGGTTTTAGAAAATGCCTGTCCTCATGAGATTCTAAGACATATTTTTCTTCATGTTTACACTTATAGTAGTAATAATAGTGCTTTTGTTTTATCTAAACTTAATGTTGTGTTTTTAAACTACATTAAGATTGTTTGCTAATCCTCTTTTATACCATCTTTTTCACATAAAGAACAAAATTTTTAATGAATGGGGTACAATATCTCTATGAAGTACTTACCCAAATTTTTTTCTGTCACAAGGGATTTTTTTAAATCAGCCTGTCAAGAAAAAAAAAAAAAGAATCATTGTTTTGGGAAACACTATCAAAGACTTTTCTTTAAAAAAAAATCACATATATGTATGAAATGAAATAATACTAATAAGGTATTTTTTCTCTAAGAATTTTGCTTTATTTTTACTAATTTTGACTGTTTTATATATGTACACAATTTATTATAATCATCTTGACCACATAACTGTCTCTTTTTGTCCTGCAGGTCTTCTTTTAAAATACCTCCTCATATATTTATATCCTTTTATTGACATAGAAAGTTATGACTGAACCACTGGAAATTTACTGGTGACAACACACATGTAATTATCTTTACCAACATGTAATTATCTTTACCAACAAATGTTAAATTCAGGATAGGTAGAACTCATGAGTCCTTCTATTCATAATGGAATTTTGAAGAACCAGTATTGTGCAGATAGCAACAACCTGATCTATGTTTATGATTAAAACTGCCATATCACATCTAGCAGACACAGTATCACAGCACATCTACCCATCTCCTAGCTCTTATATTCTATATTGTCCTCCATTTTGAGCTATTTCCTGGTCTATGAAGGGTTGATATAGCTTTCCCATTTGGGTATGTGCATTAGATGTTTACTCATTCTCAGTACTTAATCAAAAATCTCTACATGAATCGCTAACCACTGCAAAAAGAAACTTATCTTGTCAAACCTTGAAAATAGCCAAAAAAAATAAATACGGATTTTTTTAAAATTTTATTACTTATATTTACCACAGGTTATTTACTTTGTATCCTAGCTATAGCCCCCTCCCTCATTCCTTCCCAATTCCACCCTCCTTAATCTCATCCCTGCCCCTTTCCAAGTCCACTGCTAGGGGAGGTACACCTCCCCGTCCATCTGACCATAGCTTATCAGATATCTTCAATACTGGCTGCCATGTCCTCCTCTGTGGCCTAGCAAGGCTGTTCCTCCCTTGGAGGTTGGGGGAGATAAAGGAGGCAGTCACTGATTTCATGTCAGAAATAGTTCCTGTTCCCCTTACTAGGGAACACACTTGGATACTGAGATACTATGGGCTACATCTGAGCAGGGGTTATACGTAATATCCATACATGGTCCTTGGTTATAAAAATAGTCTCATAGAGGAACCCTGTGCCCTGATATATTTTGTCCTTGTGGAGCTCCTGTCCACTCCAGGTCATACTAACTCTCCCTTCTTTCATATGGTTCCCTGCACTCTGCCCAAGGTTTGGTATAATTCTCCGCATCTGCTTTGATAAACTGCTAGGTAGAGACTTTCAGAGGCCCTCTGTGATAGTCTCCTGGCCTGTTACTTGTTTTCTCCTACTTCCCATATCCATCCCATTTGTCTTTCTAAGGGAGGATTGATCATCTTACTCCAGGTCCTCTTTCTTATTTATCTTCTTTAGGTACATATATTTTAGTATTTTTATCTGAACTTACAGGTCTATATGAGTGAGTATATACCATGTGTGTCTTTCTGCTCCTGGGATACCTCACTCACGAAAATCTTTTCTAGATGCCACTATTTGCCTGCAAATTTCATGATTTCCTTGTTTTTTTATTGCTGAGTAGTATTCCATTGTGTAAAATTACCACAATTTCTATATCCATTCCTCTGTTGATAGACATCTGGGTTGTTTCCAGGTTCTGGCTATTACAAATAAAGCTGCTACAAATGTGGTTGAGTAAAGGTCCTTGTTGTGTATTTGAGCTTCTTTTGGAAATATGCCTAGGAGTGGTATAGCTGAATCTTGAGGAAGTACTATTCCTAATTGTCTGAGAAAGCGCCAGATTGATTTTCAAAGTAGTTGTACAAGTTTACATTCCCACTAGCAATGGAGGAGGGTTCCCAATTCCCCACAACCTCTCCAGCATGTGTTGTCACTTGAATTGTTAACCTTTGGCATTCTGATGAATAGAAGGTGAAATTTTCAGGGTCACTTTGATTTGCATCCCTCTGATGGCTAAGGACATTGAGCATCTCTTTAGGTGTTTCTCTGCATTCTATATTCCTCCACAGAGAATTTTCTGTTAACTCCTTACCCCATTATTTAATTGGATTGCTTGATTTCTTGCTTTTTAACTTCTTTAGTTCTTTATATATTCTGGATATCAGCCCTTTGTCAGATATAGGGTTGGTGAAGATCCTTTCCCAGTGTAGAGGCTGTTGTTTCGTTCTGATGACAATGTCTTTTGCTTTACAGAAGCTTTTCAGTTTCATGAGGTCCCATTTATTGATTATTGCTCTTAAAGCTTTGACTGTTGGTGATCTGTTCAGGAAGTTGTCTCCTGTGCCTATGAATTCAGGCTCTTCCCCACTTTTTCTTCTAACATATTTAGTGTGTCTGGTTTTATATTGAGGTCTGGTTTTATGTTTAGGTATTTGATTCACTTGGACTTTAGTTTTTTGCAGGGTGCTAAGTACGAATCAATTTTCATTTTTCTGCATGTAGACATCCAGTTGGACCAGCACCATTTGTTGAAGATGCTGTCTTTCTCCATTGAATGGTTTTGGGTTTTTTTTTTTTGGCAAAAATCAAGTATTCACAGGTGTGTGGGTTTATTTCTGGGTTTTCTATTCTATTCCATTTATCCACCTTTCGGCTTCTATGCCAATACCATGTCGTTTTTATTACTATTGCTCTGTAGTATAGCTTGAGATCAAGGATGGAGATAACCTCTAGATGTTCTGTTATACAGAATTGTTTTGTAAATTCTGTATTTTTTGTTTCTCCATATGAAGTTGAGAAATTTTCTTTCATGGTCTGTAAAGGATTGTATTAGTATTTTGATGGGAATTGCATTGAATTTGTAGATTACTTTTGGCAGGTTGGCCATTTTTACTATGTTAATTGTACTGATCCATGAGAACAGGAGATCTTTCCATCTTCTGATATCTTCTTCAATTTCTTTCTTCAAAGACTTGAAGGTTTTTTTAAACTGGTCTTTAACCTGTTGGGTTAAAGTCACCCCAAGGTACTTTATGTTATTAGTGGCTATTGTGAAGGATGTTCTTTCACTGATTTCTTTCTTGGCCTTTTTGTCTTGGGTATACAGAAGGGCTTCTGATTTCTTTGAGTTAATTTTGTACCCAGCCACTTTGCTGAAGGTGTTTATCAGCTTAAGGAGTTCTCTGGTTGAATTTTGGGGTCACTCATGTATACTATCATATCATCTGCAAATAGTGAAACTTTGAGCTCTTTCTTTTTTGATTTGTATCCACTTGATCTCCTTTACTTGTCTTATTTCTCTACATAAGACTACAAGTACTATGTTGAAGAGATATGGAGAGAGTGGTCAGCCTTTCTTCTCCATGATTTCAGTGGGATTGATTTAGGTTTCTCTCCATTGAGTCTGATGTTGGCTATAGGCTTGCTGTATATTGCCTTTACTATGTTTAGGTATGTGCCTGTATCCCTGCTCTCTCAAAAACTTTAAACATGAATGGGTGTTGGACTTTGTCAAATGCTTTTTTGGCATCTAAGGAGATGATCATGTGGTTTTTCAGTTTGTTTATGTGGTGGATTACATGGATGGATTTCCATATTTTGAACCATCCTTCCATACCTGGGATGAAGCCTACTTGGTCATTGTGAATGACATCTTTTATGTGTTCTTGGATTTGATTTGCAAGTATTTTATTGAGTATTTTTGCATCAATGTTCATAAGAGAGATTGGTCAGAAGTTTTCTTTTTTGTTCAGTCTTTGTGTGCTTTAGGTATCAAGGTGACTGTGACTTCATAGAATGAGTTTGGCAAAGTTCCTTTTGTTTTATTTTGTGGAATAGTTTGAAGAGAATTTGAATTATCACTTCTTTGAAGGTTGGTAGAATTCTGCTCTGAAACCATCTGGACAGGGCTTTTTTTGGAAGGAAGAATGTTCATGACTGCTTCAATTTCTTTGGGGGATATAGGGCTATTCAATCTTTCTACCTGAGCATGACATAATTTTTGTAGATGGAATCTTTCAAAAAAATTGTCCATTTCTTTTAGATTTTCAAATTTTGTGACATATAGGCTTTGTAGTATGACCTAGTGATTGTTTGGCTTTTCTCAGTGTCTGTAGTTATGTCCCCCTTTTCATTTCTGATTTTGCTGATTTGAATAGTTTTCTCTGCCTTTTAGTTAGTTTGGCTAAGGGTTTGTCTATCTTGTTGATTTTCTCAAAGAACTAGCTATAGGTTTCATTGATTCTTTGAATTGTTTTATTTGTTTCTAATGATTGATTTCGGCCCTAATTTTGATCATTTCCAGCCATCTGTTCCTCTTGGGTGTATCTCCTTCTATTTTTTGTAGGGCTTTCAGTTGGGCCATTGAGTTGCTTGTTTGAGATGTTACAAATTTCTTCTAGAAGGCACTTAGTGCTATGAATTTTCCTCTGAGCACTGCTTTCAATGTGTCCCATAAATTTGGGTATGTTGTATCTTCATTTTCATTGAATTCTAGGACGTCTTTAATTTCTTTATTTCATCCCTGAACCAGCTGTCATTGACTAGCAAGTTGTTAAGTTTCCATGTGTGTGTAGGCTTTATGTTATTTCTATTGTTTTTGAGGTCCAGCTTTAATTCATGGTCAGATAGAATACAGGGATTATTTCAATTTTCTTGTATCTGTTGAGGTTTGCTTTGTGACCGTTTATATGGTCTATGTTGGAGAAGGTTCCATGAGGTACTGAAAAGAAAGTATACTCTTTTGAGTTTGGGTGAAAACTTCTGTAGACATCTATTAGGGCCATTTGAATTAGGGCATCTGTAATTGCCTTTATTTCCCTATTTGGCTTCTGTCTAGATGATCTGTCCCTTGGTGAGAGTGGATTGTTGAAGTCTCCTACTATTAAGGCATTGGGATTGATGTGTGATTTAGCTTTAATAATGTTTTCTTTACAAATGCAGGCGCTCTTGTATTTGGGGCATAGATGTTCAGAATTGTGATGTCCTCTTGGGGGATTTTTCCTTTGATGAGAATGTAGTGCCCCTCCTCATCTTTTTATTTAATTTCGGTTGAAAGTCTATTTTATTAAATATTAGGATTGCTACCATAGCATGTTTTCTGTGTCCATTTGCTTGAAAAACATTTTTCCAGCCCTTTACTCTGAGGTAATGTTTATCTTTGTTGCAGAGTTGTGTTTCTTGGATGCAGCAGAATGTTAGCTCCTGTTTCTGCATCCATGCTGTTAGTCTACATCTTTTTATTGGAGAGTTGAGTCCATTGATGTTGATAGATAATAGTGACCAATGAGTGTTAGTTTCTTTTATTGTGGAATTGGTGGTCTTACTGTGATTCATTGATTGTTTTCTTTTAATTTTTGTAGGGACGTTATCTGTATCCTATGTGTTCTTGGGTATAGTTGTTTTTGTTGGATTGGAGTTTTCCTTCTAGTATCTTCTGTAGGGCTGGTTTGCTGAGTAGAAATTGCATAAATTTAGTTTTATCATGAAATATTTTGTTTTCTCCATCTATGTTGATTGAAAGCTTTGCTGGGTATAGTAGTCTGGGTTGGCATCTGTGGTCCCTTAAAGTCTGCATGACATCTGCCCAAGACCTTCTGTCTTTCATAATTTCTGATGAGAAGTCTGGTCTGATTCTGATAGGTCTGCCTTTATATGTTACTTGGCCTTTTCCCCTTGCGGCTTTTAATATTTTTTCTTTGTTCTGTAAATTACTGTTTTGAAGTGACAAGAGAAGTTTTTTTTTTTCTGGTCTAGTCTATTTGGTGGTCTCCAGGCCTCTTGTATGTTAATGGATATCTTTTTCTTTAAGTTGTGAAAATTTTCTTCTCATGATTTTCTTGACAATATTTTCTGGAGTTTGGAGCCTAGAATGTTCTTTTTCATCTATTCCTATTACTCTTAGATTTTGTCTTTTTAAGGTGTCCTTGATTTCTTGGATGTTTTGTTTTTGGAACTTTTCTAATTTTACTTTTTCTTTGAGAGACTCATCAGTTTCTGCAGGTGTATCTTCAGCACCCAAGATTCTCTCTTCCATCCCTTGTATTCTATTGGTGATGCTTACCTTTGTGTTTTCTGATCTTTTCTCTAAGATCTTCAGTTCCAGGGTTTTCTCTGTTTGTGTTATCTTTATTGATTCTAATTCTGATTTCATATCTGTGCCATTTCCTTCATCTGTTTGAATGTGGTTTCTTGCCTTTCCAAGATGGCCTCTATTTTTCGTTCATTTCCTCTGTATATGACACTAATTGTGCCTCTATTTGTTTGGCTATATTTGCCTGTCATTCTTTGAGAGCTTTGTTTCCTCTTTATATGTCTTCTTATAACTGTATAAGCCTAGAGTTGAGATAATTTTTTTTGTGTTTCAGATGAATTAGCATGTCCATTGATTTTTGGGGGTTTGCTGGTGAAGTCATGATGTCCTGATTTTTGTTGGATATGTTCTTATGCCAACCTCTAGCCATCTGCTTATCTGTAACCTTTGCTATTTGTTCCTGGATTCTGTACTTCTGCCTGGGTCTGTCTTTCTCTGGTGTCTTGAGTATTCTCCAGGAAGATGAGAGATGTCAACTGTTTTGAGAGTGGATGTTGGTGTTTCAGCTCTAACAATGGGAGGAAGTTCACAGGCACAGGTGCGCAAGTGCAGGTGAGCAAGCAAGGGTGTGTGAGTAGAACTATGTCTTGAAGGACAGGATGCTAGGGCATGTAGATGCCTGGAATGTGGGGCTTAATTGCAGAAGGAGGTGCGAGTTTGGAAGCTGTTTTAGAGTGCAATGCACATGCTCAGGTGCCCCTACCTCAGTTGCTCACAGGCCTGTCATACTGTCTTTCTGGTATTCATATCCTTCTGGACTCCAGGAGTCATTGGACTCTGCTGGTAATCCCACAGAACAGGGACTTCAGTGCTAAGACTACTGTCCCAAGAATCCCTGTGTTGCCCACAGTGGGTGTGTGGTTGGGAGAGATTCGATGTCTGGCTGCTAGTGTAGAGTTACCCTGGATCTGGGGCTCTGGAAACACTTGCTTGAAAGCTCACTCCCTTGTGAGCAGGCCTAATAGGAAAGCACAGGGTTTCTCCCTGTTCTCTACTCTCAGAGATGGGCCTTCAGGGCCAAATTAGAGTATGGGAGATCTGTTAGCTCAGTGCTGTACACTGTTTTTCCACTGGACAGAGAGACCCTTATTTGGGGTAACCACTTCTGTTGTCTCAGTCATGGAGCATGAAGGCTCCTGTAAGGGTTAGCTGCCACCCTGCTACCATTGCTGCAGACCTGGGATGCTGGTGTAGCTGCTGCCTCAGAGGTCCTTGCAGGCCTATACAGCTGCCCTCTGCTGCTGCAGATCTGGCACGCTGGTACATTCATCTGCTGGGAGGCCCTGGAAAGCCTGTACAGTGGCCTGCAGACCTGGGTGGCCCTGGGAAGCCTGTACAGCCACTCTCATACCTAGGAGTCCCATTCTGCTGAAAGGCCCTTACAGTGTAGTAGCTACAGAACTGGAAGGCCTGCCTCTGCTATCTCATTTATGCAGCAGGGAGTTCCGTAGTTAGAGCAGCAGGTTCGGTGGGCTGAAGTAAGCGTTTGTCTTGCTCAAGTGTTGTCCTTTCTCGCCCAGGAACCTTCAATGTCGATGTTCTGGCTTCAGCTATCCCTCCATTCATAAATTTCAGAGTTTTGGATCCTGTGCCCCTCAGATATGGTATGCACTAGTTGCAGACATCTTGGATCTCCCTGCTCTCAAGAATTTAAGGCAAAAGCCCACTGAAATCCGAATATAAATGCATGGCTTGGCACATGTATTTCATTTCTCCAGACTCTGTAAAAGGGAGCATAACAGCCATTGTATGACCTTGTTCCAAGACAACACTAAACAGAATCAGCATTTCTACTTTAGCATATATACCTTCATCTAGTAATTATACCTTGACAATACACACACAATATCCAGTTTGACCAAGTTGGCCTATAACTGAAAACTTTCTCTCTTGCATTTCAGTGGGCTGCCATTTTGCAAAATCTCAAGGCTCTGTGGACTTTTCTCATCTGGAACCACCTCTTTCCATGTTATTGTAAGTTCTAGAATGGATTGCTCTGAAAGCTCTCTATTTTGATTCAAAGATTCTTCCAACCTCTTTTCTACGGCCTTTTATTTAGCATCTATTTTCTCAGTCTTCTTTCTCCAAGTCTGTCTTATCTTGATCTCTCCCAAAGAGGATATATAAAACTGAAATTATCACTGAAAAAATTATTTGTATGCTAAGAGAAACAAACTCAAATGGTACTCAGAAGCACTGTGTCATTGTGTCTTCCTCCATCTCAAAACCGTTCCCTAGGATTTTACATTTTGAGATACAGGTTGCCTTTCAGACCTTAGCAGTTCAGATGCTTGAAGCTTCTCTGTGTGTCTCTGGCTCCTGCTTCCAGGGAGAGGTATTTTTTTCTGCCTCCTTCATTGATCCTGACACATTCCTCACTCTGGGAAGTTATTGGGTCTACAAATGTTTGCTCCTCAAACCAGGAAGAATTCTCAAAGAGATATAGCTTTGTGCCTTGGCTAGCAAAGTCTGGTTTTGAGAAGCTTGCCTGTTAAAGAGCCACTTTTTTTTCTCTACCTAAAGAAACTACCTCCCTTGGGTTTGTATGTATCAATTTTTGTTGTTCTGCAGCCTGATGGAAGCCTTGCTGCTCTGCAGGGGGTCTGTCTACTCAGGAAATTTTGAACTCCTAGTTTAGGAACTGCCTTTGTTTTGTTTTAAAGGACAGAACTAAAAAACAAACAAACAAACAAACAAACAAAACAAACAACAAAAAACACCCAAAACAAAAAAAACTGCTCTATGGTTTTACTATGTAAGTTCTTGCTAGATAACAGTAAATTCTACCCCACGTTGGGAGCCATGTGTTGTAGATTGTCAATATTTATTATTGATTTATCTTTTACTTAATCAACCCCACCAGAGACTTGGAATTGTTTAATTCATCTAGAGCACAAGGCAGGGCAATAGTTACTGCATCCTAAACCTCCAAGCTTCCTCCCAATCAGATTTCCCACATTACACTTAGTTTTATTAGTCATATCTTAGGTCTGGTTCATCTCTCAGGTTCATCTAAGTCCTTTCCTGCCACCCTCTGTTCTCCTACTCCCACTCCCTTCTTTCTCCTCTGCTCTGGACCAAGATGTCCCACCCTATTCTCTCCATTGCTCAGCATTGTGGCTGGTTGTTTATTGACAATGAAGAGAACAAATTAGTGGCATGTTTACACAAACTTGAGACAGGTGATGCTTAGAATAGACATCATCATGCAATGTCTGGGTTGAAACCATATAGTGGGGTAGAGAAATCAACATTTGAATGAACAAGGATAAACTGTTTACATTCCACAAGAACATTATACCAACAGTCACCATTTAGTAATTGTGTCTGTCATCTACATTGAATAAGGCAGTGTCGCAGAGTCTGCAGAAACTCACCAGAGCAAAATTTTATCTACCAAAGGAAGAAATAAAAGCACTTCAGGGTGCACCACAAAATCCTGACTATGTTTTGAACTGTGTTTCAAACACGAAGTGAAATAGAACTTCAAATGAACTAATTTAATCTTCATGAAAGATAAAGTTATGTAGCACAGTCTATTATACATGAAATAAACTATTGAAGAGTTACTTACATTTCATCAATTCAGAAAGATTATGTTGTCACAATAACTAAGTGGAAGTGCTGAAAAAATAGTAACTGTCCAGGACATGGGTCCTAGTCAACAGTATGTGGAATGTCTTTATTGTTGCTATTTTAAAGAAGTTATAAATAAAAAGGAAAGTTTAAACAACAAAAGATGCTTACTTTTTAAAAAGCAACCAGCTCCATCTTTTCCCTGTGTATGAACAGGGTAAAGGATTAGATTATTTTTTTCTCATGAAAACTTAAGTTGCTCTTTCTGTAGTCTCCCTCCCTCTTTAAAACTTAAAGAACACCTTTCCTTTGTTCATGTGTGAATAAGGCATCTTGAAAATGACTACAGAGTATAGGATGGACCAATCATCTGAAGCCATAAAGCCTAAGTGACTCAAAAAACTAGTTGAATATAATTTAAGATCTTAAGACTTGGTTATTTGTCAATTATTTATAAAATGCAAACTCGTGTGTTGTCTGGAAAGAATAGCTTAACATTTCAAAGTACTTGATGCTACTCCAGAAGACTGGGTCACTTCCCAGCATACAAAAGGTAGCTTACATTCAAGGAGGACCACCATCCTTTTCTGGACTGTGTGTGTACCAAACAGAGACCAGTACACATACAGGCATACAGATGAAGTACCCACACATAAGCATTTAAAATAAATATTTTTAAATGCAACTCTGCCTTATAAATACTATTCTGAAGAAAAATGGTTAGATATTTATATGAATTTACTATAAAACATGTTCACTAACAGTTTATCACAAGATTTATGAGATGTAAAGCAGGATGGACAAAGGGCTGCAAATAATACAAGTCACACAGCAAAGGCATAGGACACTTGCAGGAAAATGTTGCAGTCAAACTTCAGAGGAATTAAAAGGGCCTCATGGGAGGGTTTTGTGAAAAAGAAAACGAAGAACTTAGAGGAAGGAAAAGGGAAAATTGTGTAAGCATATTTTAAACAAGACTTGAAAGACCTAACTGAACCAAAAATAAAATAAAATAAAAGAAAGGAAAAATACAAGGGAAGGGTATGTTTAAAAGTTTATTTTAGGATCTGTTGCTGTCCTTGTGGAGCTTCTCTCCTCTCCAGGTCTTGCTGCTATCCCCCACTTCTTTCATAAGATTCCCTATACTCTGCCCAAAGTTTGGCTGAGTCTCAACATCTGCCTCGAGACCCTGCAGGGTAGAGCCTTTCAGAAGCCCTCAGTGACAGGCTCCTGTGCTGTTCCCTGTTTTCTCTCTCTTCTGATGTCCATCCTCTTTGCCTTTCTGAATGGGGATTGAGCATCTAGCCAGGGTCATCCTTCCTGATTAGCTTCCTTAGGTGTATATATTTTAGTATGTTTATCCTATATGTCTAGTATACACTTATGAGTGAGTATATACCCTGTGTGTCTTTCTGCTTCTGGGATAGCTCACTTAGGATGATCTTTTCCAGTTCCCACCATTTATCTTCTGCAAATTTCATGATTTCCTTGTGGGTTTTTTTTTTTTTTATCACTGAGTAATATCCTTTGTGTAGATGTACCACAATTTCTGTATCCGTTCCTCAACTGAGAGGTATCTGGGCTGTTTCCAACTTCTGGCTATTACAAACAAAGCTGGTCTGGGCACAGGGCTCTTTTCTGAAACTGATACTTCAGCCGAGGACCACTCATGGAGATGTCCTGAAACCCCTTCACAGAGGTAGTCTATGGCAGTTCAGTATCCAAGTGGCCTCCATAGTAATGGGGACAGGACTGTCTCTGACATGAACTGATTGGTCTGCTCTTTGATCACTTCCCCCCAAGGGGGGAGCAGCCTTATTAGGCCATAGAAGAAGACAATGCAGCCACTTTTGATAAGACCTGATAGACTAGGATCAAAGGGAAGGGGAGGAGGACCTCCTTTTTCAGTGGACTGGGATAGGGACAGGGATGGAGAAGAGGGAGAGTATGATTGGGAGGGGAGGAAGGAGGGAGGTACAGGGGGATACAAAGTGAATAAGATATAATTAATAAAAATAAAAATTGGATGTCTACATGCAGAAAATGACAATAGATCCATATTTATCACCCTGCACAAAACTAAAGTCCAAGTGGATCAAAGACCTCAACATGAAACCAGATACTCTAAATTGGTTAGAAGAAAAAGTGGGGAAGAGCCTAGAACTCATTGGCATAGGAGACAACTTTCTAAACAGAACACCAACAGCACAGCCTCTAAGAGCAACCATCAATAAATGGGACCTCATGAAACTAAACAGCTTCTGTAAAGCAAAAGGCACTGTCATCAGAACAAAATAACAGCCTACAGACTGGGAAAGGATCAACACCAACCCTATATCTGACAGAAGGCTGATATCCAGAATATATAAAGAACTAAAGAAGTTAAAAAGTACTAAATCAATTCTCTGTAGAGGAATATAGAATGGCAGAGAAATACTTAAAGAGATGTTAAAGTGAAACACTTAAAGAGAAACACTTAAAGAGAACACAACAGATGTTCTCTGATGTTAGCTATCAGAGAGATGCAAATCAAAATGACCCTGAGATTTCATCTTACACCCATCAAAATGGCTAAAATAAAAAACTCAAATGACAACACATGCTGGAGAGGTTGTGCAGAAAGGGAAACCCTCCTCCATTGCTAGTGGGAATGTAAACTGGTACAACCACTTTGGAAATCAATCTGGCGCTTTCTCACACAATTAGGAATAGTACTTCCTCAACACCCAGCTATACCACTCTTAGGCATACCCAAATATTGCTCAAGTACACAATAAGGACATTTGCTCAACCATGTTTGTAGCAGCTTTATTTGTAATAACCAGAACCTGGAAACAACCCAGTTGTCCATCAACGGAGGAATGGATACAGAAATTGTGATATTTTTACACAATGAAATACTACTTAGCAATCAAAAATAAGGAAATCATGAAATTTGCTGGGAAATGGTGGAATTTAAAAAGATCATTCTGAGTGAGGTATCCCAGAAGGAAAAAGACACACATGGTATATACTCACTTATATAGACCTATAAGATATGATAAACATAATGAAGTCTATATACCTAAAGAAGTTAAACAAAAGAGAAGACCAGGGTACGATGATCAAGCCTCACTTAGAAAGACAAATGGGATGGGCATTGGACATAGGAGAAAACAAGTAACAGGACAGGAGCCTACCACAGAGGGCCTCTGAAAAACTTTACCTAGCAGTGTATCAAAGCAGATACTAAGATATATAACCAGGAGAGTGCAGGGAATCATATGAAAGAGGGAGAAGTTAATATGTCCTGGAGAGGATAGGAGCTCCACTAGGACTAAATATATCTGGGCATAGGGGTCTTTTATGAGACTGATACTCCACCAAGGACTATGTATGGATGGAACCTAGAACCTCTGCTTGGATGTAGCCCATGTTAGCTCATTAGCCAAGTGGGTACCCTAGTAAGAGGAACAGGGACTATTTGTGACATGAATTCAATGGCAGGCTCTTTGACCTCCCCACCCCCCGAAGAGAGGAGCAGTCTTGCTGGGCCACAGAGGAGGACTTTGCAGCCAGTTTTGAAAATACCTGATAAAACAGGGTCAGATGAAAGGGGAGGAGGTCCTCCCCAATCAGTGAACTTGGAAAGGAGCAGAGAGGAGTTGAAGGAGGGAGGGTGGGAATAGGAGGGTATGAGGGAGCAGGACACAGCTATAATACAAAGTTAATAAAATATAACTAATAATAAAAATGAAAAATTGAAAATTGGAAAAAAAGTTTATTTTAAGATCTTTAAACAGTGCTTAGATCCAGCCATTCCCCTTTTGCTATATCATGAATTAGGTTACACAATTTTCCCCCAAACAATAAACCTGAGGTTTATATCTGTAAATTCTCCTAATAGGAAGGAGTTATCAATAGGGCTTATGAGCAGCAGTTAGCAGGTAGCCTTCCTGTAGAGTGCACCAAATTCAGTAGGAGACTGAAAGGAAAACATAGTCCTATGTCTGTCTAAAAAACAGCATAATCATATTTCCAACAATGCAACTTCTGCAGTTTGTGTTAAAAATTCCCCCAAGGTGTATAACAGGATCATGTTTTATTATCACAGGGATTATAAATTGTAAGTCATTTAAAAGATGATTGACCTAACTCAAGCTCCATTCTGAACTGCAGCTTTTAACACTGAGGATATTGGTTAAAAATTAAGGTGCATATAATTAATTTTTTTTATTTAGATTAGGCAAGTATACTCATGTTTTCTTCATAACCTTGACTATTGCGTGCAGAGGAAAATTGTGTAGCAGATTCAAGTGAATCCATGTGAGGGATATCATGAAACCTTCTGTTCTATATTGTGTTAAGATGAATTCAGATAAAAATCAAAAGTACTAAGGATAAGAGACTATGTGATCAGTACTACATGAGGCAATTACATTTACCTCCACTCCAAAGCAGTGCTCAGAGAACAACATAAAAGAGAGTAAGGACCACACCCATGTGCATATGAGAAACACTAACTGGACACAGTAACTTATCAATAAAAAAGAGAATCATGATGTTGTGAGAAGTGTGTTGGGAGAACTCAAAGAGAGGAAGGAGGGTAGATAGGATCATGCTTACTTTTATGTATGTATCAACTTTTTAAATGCACAGAAAAACTGAAAGTATATTAAAATTAGGCTAAACATAATGATAAGTAGAGGAAAAGTTGATCACTCCTATGCTCAAATAGGCAAATAACAGGTTCAGTGCAATGTTAATTGGACCCAGAAAAAAAACTGCAAGATTTGAGTCCATAAAAGAAAAATTGATAGTTTTCTAATTTGATGGGAAACCGACAAGTTCTAAGGTAGACAAGGCTGGGATCAAACTCAACATTTAGCTCAACCTTAAACTACTGATACACTCTCCTCCATTTTCAAATGCCAGAATTAAAACATCATGTCATTACACCCAAAGTCATAGTTTTGTATCAAGATATTCTGCAAATAATAAATTGCAAGGAACAGCATTATTTTAAGCACCTGAAATACATGGTGATGTGAAAACTGAATTATTCAATGGATAAATATCTTTTCAAATATGTATTTTAAAAGTTAAACCAACTATAGTAAAATTTGTTCATTCCAGTAATATTTTAGAAAACATACCAGGAAATGTCTTCAAATGACACAACTATTTATATTCTTTGTACTAGTAAACTCAGTCTTTAATGTATATTTTAAAAATAAATGAGGGGAAATCTCAAGATTGTTTTGATTTGCATTTCCTCAATGACTAAGGATATTGAGCATTTCTTTAAGTGTTTCTCTGCCATTCGATATTCCTGTCGAGTATTCTTTTTTATATATTATCAGAAATATTATTTATTCTGCTATCCCAGATGATAAGTCACATTCTTACAAGGCTAGGTAAGGTTGACAGAACCATTACAGACCCCGATGTGCAGGAGTGGTCCTCAGGAGTGGCTTGCTGAGAGTGGGTGCCTGAGAACTGTCCTGGATTTGAGATAGTTCTTCACCTTTGGAGATATTGCTTATAGATACATGGAGTGGAACAGGCTTCACGAATTTAAGTTGGTGAATGTATACAATCGTCAGACAAAACAATATTACTGTGCTGGCCAAACAGCATTTTTCCCTCACTGGGCTAGCCTGGTAAACGTGGATGTGAGACAATACAGCACAAACTCTAATAAAATATCTTATGGGTAGTTAAAATTAATTATGATACTAATAAATATAGGAGTACTAGTCTGGTTTTACAAGGGGATTTATTTTAAAATTTCTCAGACTAAAGCATTATGACTGAATTAAGAAAATAAAGTCATTAGAGTAATTGCACAGGACTTTTGTGTCCAAGGAAATTCATTTCTTTGCTTCATTCCTTAGCTTACATTACAAAGTTCCAAATTTCTAGGCAGACACTATTTTAAAATACAGATTCATCTATGCCCACCTTTCAAAAGAGAGCAATTAGAAAGCCTTACCTTCCAGTGAGAACATATTAAAACACATAATTTTACATTCTTTTTTAAATTTTCTGTAGTCCCCTCCCTCATTCCCTCTCAATCCTACCCTCCCTTCTTCACCTCCTCTTATGCCCCTCTCCAAGTCCACTAAGAGGGGAGGTCCTCTCCTCCCTTTACATTTTACCCTA
The DNA here is from genome assembly GCF_030254825.1 of Meriones unguiculatus. NCBI lineage: Eukaryota > Metazoa > Chordata > Mammalia > Rodentia > Muridae > Meriones > Meriones unguiculatus. The sequence continues at coordinate 86,963,176 of NC_083351.1, forward strand.
GCCTATCAGGTCTCATCAGGAATGGCTGTATTGTCTTCCTCTGTGTCCTGGTAAGGCTGCTCCCCCCTCAGGGGAAGATGATCAATGAGCCAGCCACTGAGCATGTCAGAGACAGTCCCTGTTCCCCTTACTAGGAAAACTACTTGAAGACTGAGCTGCCATGGGCTATATCTGTGTATGGGTTCTAGGTTATCACCATGAATGGTCCTTGGTTGGAGTATAAGTCTCAGAAAAGAACCTTGAGCCCAGTTTGTTGGTTCTATTGGTCTCCTTGTAGAGCTCCTTTCCCTCCAGGTCTTCATATTCTCCTGCCCTTCTTTTATAAGATTTCCTGCACTCTGCCCAAAGTTTGGCAATGAGCCTCAGCATCTGCTTTGATACTAGGCTGGGTGGAGTCTTTTAGTGGCCCTCTATGGTAGGCTCCTGCCCTGTTCTCTGTTTTCTTTCTCTTCCAATGCCTGTTCTGTTTGCCTTTCTGAGTAAGGATTGATTACCTTATAGTGTCCTCCTTTTTGCTTAGCTTCTTTACGTGTATAGATTTTAGTATGTTTATATTATAGTATATGTCTAATATCCACTTATAAGTGAGTATATACCATGTGTGCCTTAATTTTCATTCTTAAGTTACATATGTTAAGAAACTTCCAAACACAGCTGATAATAACAGAACTGCCTAATTTTTAAATCTGATCTCTTCCTTTTCCAATCCAAAACATAAATCTATTGTAAATACAATATAAGAAGCAAATTAAAATCATGTAGATACTGTTTCTTCATTTTACTAAGCCATTTTTTAATTTTAATTTTTTAATTTTTATTAATTAGAGTTTATTCACTTTGCATCCCCCCCTGTACCTCCCTCCTGCCCTCCCAACCCCACCTTCCCTCTTCCCTACCCATGTCCCTATCCCAGTCCACTGAAAAAGGAGTTCCTCCTCCCCTTCCCTCGGATCCTAGTCTATCAGGTCTCAACAGGAGTGGCTGCTGCATTGTCTTCTTCTGTGGCCTGGTAAACCTGCTCCCCCTAAGCCATCTTTTTCTTTGTTTGTTGGTTGGTTTGCCCTGGGAATTATTGACAGAATAAGAAATGGATAAAATTTATATCTTTTTATTTTGAATATAGTGTTTTATACAGAACTGTCAATTACTTGTACACAGTGAATACTTCAAGCATAATAACTATATAGGAAAAATAAGTTTGGAATGGGTAGAAATCTCTGGAGCATTGTGCTTAATGTGCAACAGTCACAGAGCTTGGTTACATTTCTATTTATTTTCAAAAAATTCTCTGTTTTTCTCTGTACCCCATTTTTTAAATTGTATTACTTGGCTTGTAGGTGTTTAACTTATTCAGTTCTTCATATATTTTGGATATTGGCCCTCTGTCAGATGTAGGGTTGGTGAAGAGCTTTTCCTATTCTGTGGGCTGTTGTTTTGTTCTGATGACAGTGTCCTTTGCTTTACAAAAGCTTTTCAGTTTCATGAGGTCTCATTTATTAATTGTTGATCTTAGAGCCTGTGGTGTTAGTGTTCTATTCAGGTCTCCTGTGTCAACGAAATCAAGGCTCTCCCATTTTTCATCTAATACCACACACCCATCCAAATGGTGGGAAAAAAAACTCAAAGGATGAGGCACGCTGGAGAGAATGTGGAGAAAAGGGAACCCTTCTCCATTGCTGGTGGGAATGTAAGCTTGTACAACCACTTTGGAAATCAGTCTGGCGCTCTCTCAGATAATTAGGAATATTGCTACCTCAAGATCCAGTTATACTACTCTTTGGCATTTACCCAAAATATGTCCCACCATTCAATAAGAACATTTGCTCAACTATGTTCATAGCATATTTATTCATAATAGCCAGACTCTGGAAACAACCTACATGTCCTGCAACAGAGGAATGGGTATAGAAAGTGTCGTACATTTACACAATAGAATACTACTCAGCAATTAAAAACAAGGAAATCATGAAATTTGCAGGAAATGGTGGGAACTAGAAAAGATCATCCTGACTGAGGTAACACAACAGCAGAAAGACACATGTAACATATATTCACTTTTAAATGGATACTAGCCATATAATGCAGATTAAACACACTAAAATATATAGTCCTAAAGAAGCCATACAACAAGGAGGACCCTAAGGAAGGTGCTTAATCCTCATTCAGAAGGGCAAACAAGATAGACATTGGAAGTAGGGAAAGACAAGGAATAAGACAGGAGGCTTTCACAGAGGACCTCTGAAAGACTCTACCCCACCAGGGTATTGAAAGAGATACTAAGACTCTAGTCAAACTTTAGGCAGAGTGCCGGGATCTTTATAGAAGAAGGAGGAGGTAGAAATACCTGGAGAGAAGAGTAACTCCACAAGAACAACAGAGCCAAAATACCTGAGGCCAGGAGCTCCCGCAGAGACTATTACTCCAACCAAGGACCATGCATGGAGAGGACCTAGACCCCATGTTCTAAGGAAGTCCATTGGCTGTTCAGTTTCCATGCGGATTCTCTAGTAAGGGGAACACAGGCTGTCTCTGACATGAACTCAGTGACCAGCTCTTTGATCATCTCTCCCTGATATTCTATTCTAAGTAGTGGACTCAAATATATTTCAAACCAATAAAATTATTGTGATCACTAATGATATTGAGTTAAAATCTTATTTTAAGTTATTTTATGTTAAATTTCAAAAGCCAATCATATTTTTAATTCAGACTGTTAAGTGCCAATAAATTATTGCTTGCTTTTATCTGTAGCAATGCAAATTCCTTTCAGCTGCTCTCCAGAAACTACTTTCTCTGAGGGTAACTAATACTTTTTTTCTCTCTGTGTTGAGTTTCCTACATGTCTCAACTTTCCTTGTCTTGCTATTTCTGAAATTTAGGAGAAAGGACCTTTCCCTGCTTACTACCATCTTCTTTATGAAGGACTCTGAAGCTTCTTTCTTGATGTCTTGGTGATTTGGACATTTTTAAGTGGTCAAGCCAGGACTAGAACCATTAAAACAGTCCTGAATTTAAATCTAAGATTTTCCTGAGGCAGAAAATGAGTGTACTTAACTCATAGCATTCATTTTGTGACCTTATTCTGACCATAATGCCTTTTTCTGGACCATGTTACTGTGTAGCAATATAAAAAGAATATTTTATGTTTCTTTGTAGTACTGTATAGAATTTAACAGGGTGTTAACTTGCCACAACCCTATGCCAACATTCTTTATAGAGTCTCAAAACATACCACCTTCATATCCAAACACAGGTAAAGGTGACTTTACTCACCATAATTGAATATGTACTTAGAAAATAAGTAAAGCATTATTGCAAAGATAATATAAAATTCAAAGGATTGAGGCTTTCTATATTACTTTGTTTCTACATGAAGAGGAAAAGTGAAATATGTTTAAGTTAAACTTGAAGAAATTAAGGGTCGATGGGAAGGAAGAAGAAATCAAACTGAAAGAATTAATAGAAGGAAGGACGAAGAGAGGAGGAAAGAAAGGTAGGAAGGGAAGGAGCCAGGAAGGAAGGGAGGCAGGAAAGAAAGGATTCTACTCTTTAACAACTATTTATTGGACACTTAGGCAGTTACTACTTTTAAGTGCTATTTTTGGTGTTCCATTGTATTACTTTTAGTAACTTCTATATGCCTTGATTTGGATCATAAAATCTGAATTACAAACAAGCTATGTGTTTGTAATGCCCTCAAAAACCCAGTTATGAAGTAAAAGTATCAGTGTTTTCATTAAACACACAATGTCCTGACCACAAAAAACAAATTTTAAAATACATTTTTATAATTAAAATATATTTAAAAATGTGTTTATGGGTCTTACCATGTGACACTTTATTGAAAACCTTGGAGATAGCCAGCTCTTATTCTCTATTGAGAGTTGTCTATACAGTGCCAACTCTTCCTTCCAATCTAAGAGATATAGCAGGGAAGGTAGAGAATGTTCCCACTGTTCCTGTCATGAAGCTTTAATCACATATTAAGGATAAAAGTAAAATAATAGAGCCAAAATCCCTCCTTAATTGCAACTGGAATTTAATGTAGTTTCTCTGAGAGGACTCTCATCCCCCGCCCCTGGGGTCTGAACAATTTCTTGCCCATGACTTTCTGAGATACAATGCTGTACACCTTTTTTACTAGCTAGTGTGTTCATAGTTTTATTTATATCCTATGTCAGCTTTAAAAAGTGTTTTTAGAAACTGTATTCTTTTTTTTTCACCAGGTACAGAACATTTCTGGTGTATGTGGTGTGTATAGGATGATATTACCTGAATATAAGACTACTTTGATTTATTTCCTAATTCTTTTTCACATTTGGTCATATGTGATCTATATACACTGTTCAGAAATCATTTTGATGCAAATTGTGATGATATATTTTTCTAAAATATTTCTTGATACAAAAGAAACTAATCTCAGATATGCAACCAAATTATTGACATTCCTTGAAATCATTTGAATTTTGATTTAAACTTCTATCCTACTGTTTACTCAACTTGTTTAAGTTTAAATTGCTTGTATGATAAAATGTAAATCACTGTACTTTCTGTTGGATTTTCTATGTGATAAGCCCTTTCAAGCTAAGACAAATTCACAAATTTAATACTATATCTTGTATCCTTCAATGCTCCAGATCAAGAATAATGTCCATGTGTGATATCTGTTTCTTGAAAGTAGCAAAAAGTTAAAAGCAGACTTCACCACCACCACCACCACCACCAAATCCATAAATGTTGGAAAAGCATGTTAGTATAGGCTGATAACATACACATTCATTTTCAATACTCTTCTGGATAATCTGGAGTCAATAAAGTAACTCCCTCCTCTGTAAAACTCGGTTAAAAGTTGTTGGAAAGAATCTCTTATTTCTTTCCCATACCACGTTTTCTGTGCTTTTTGATGCACACAGAGAAAGTCCCTTTCTTAGGCACAGGGATAGAGATAGAGGAGACTGGCACAGACTCAGAACCAAAAGATGCACAATACATCAGACAAAACTAAGGCTAGACAGACACACACAACAGGCAACAGACACATCAGTCACAACCAACTACAGACAGGTAGAAAAACAGGGAGAGAAACGAAGAATTCATTTTGGGGCTTATTGTTTGTCAAACCAATCTGAGAAAGAATTTATGTCTTTGGTCCTTAACGTGACATCTACACATTTTGATACCTCCTCTGTGGTTTCTTTAATCATTACTTGAAATAGCAAATTTTTGTTTTTTTATTTTCCCTCAATGGAAACTCTCATATGTCTTCTGTAGCTTCATGTGTATTGTCTCTAGCAGTTAAAAATCAATGAGAAACAAACTATTAATAGTCAGCAAATTTTAACCATAATATTCCGTTGCTGGATAGTGTTGTTGTTTCTAAGCAGATGTTTAACAGTAGGCTTATTGTTTCTATATTCATCTTGACAATGTAACAAATCATAACACTGAAATGATACAAATAATCTCCATTGATAACTATAAATGTAATTATCATTTGTACATGCCAAATTAAGAATATGAAAAACACATAATAAATTGAAATTGAAAATTTTAAAACTAATTTTAAATCTTCTTACTATGGCTTCTATTTTTTTTTCTGTAAAGAGTGGGGAATATGTACTCATTGTATGATTACATTTTCTTCATAATACTAGGAGAGCAGTGTCTACAAGCTTTTTGTTGTTGTTGTATTGGAACAGGAGGACTACATGGGTATTTCTCTATCTAATCAAGTTCCAGAGCTCATTAGAATAGGATAGTCACATCATCCAAGAGAAATCCGAGCTGGTTTCATATATTTTATCTGTCATTAAGTTGAAGAAGTAATTCATGTTTTCTAGCAGACATGAATGGAATCACTTAAAATGAAGTCAGATGATGCAGGAACACCTAGAAGCCGGGTTCTGGGTTTCAGTCTCTGCATTTATAGGTTACGAATGTGTCACTTAGAAACCTGTTTGTTCATGGAAATTACTTTAATGTTTTTCTTGTCCAAATACACATTTATTTTGTCAGCTAATTTTTTTAAATAAAACATAAGTCTAGTAAAAAGCATTTAAATAATTAAAACATTTCAAATATATAATAAAAATAAGTGAGAGTATAAAATTGAACTGCCTTGTCAGGGTCAGATAGAAGGGGAGAGAGACCTCCCATATTTGTGGACTTGGAGAGGGGCATAGGAAGAGATGAGGCAGGAAGAGTGGGATTGTGAGGGGATGGGGGAGGGGTTACAGCTGGGATACAAAGTGAATAACCTGTAATTAATATAAAAATAAAAATGTAATTGAAAAAATTGAACTGACTAATTTTTTATAACAATGCTGAGTAGCCAATTAAGAGTAAAAATATGAACTCAGAAACATACTCACCACTCATTATTGATGTGCTATGTATCAAATTAACTTATTTCTTGATGAAAAGCTAGTGCTTTACTTGCCCAATAAAATATTGAGTTCTCTATTCTTTGTATTTAACAGTAAATATAAGTTTGCATATATTGTCGTGTGTGTTATACGTGTTAGTATACATGGTGTCTGTGTCTGTGAATATGCATGCAGAGCCAAAATAAGGTACTCATTATGAACATTTATAGCATTCTGCTTTATTGTCTAGAGGCAAGAATCTTGAACTACTCACTGTTTGTCAAATACAACTGCAGTGAAATGAAACTCAGGGATCCACAACTCTCCTATTCACCATTACTAGAATAAAGCATGCATTCACGCTTAGACTCTGAGATGTGTTCTGGAAAATAAAATTCATATCCTCTTCTGCCATAGCAAGTACCCTTATTCATTGTTTTTTTTTTCCTAACAGTGTAAGAGCAATATTAAAATCTAACAAAAACCACTTTCAGTCTCTTCCACATTTTTCTGATGGAATTTATCATTTCCTTATTCCTAAAAGTGTAAACCATAGGGTTTAGCAATGGTGTCAGGACATTGACAAATATAAGTGTGTTTTTCTCAAAAGAGAATGCAGATGTATCCCGTGCATATATTAATATGCATGGAACAAGGAACAAAACTACAACAGTGATGTGGGCTCCACAGGTAGAGAGAGCTTTATGTCGTCCTTCAGAGCTGTGGTTTCTCAGAGAGAACAAGATGACACCATAGGAGACAATTAGCAAGGAGAAGATTATGATGCAGATAGCCCCACTGTTAGCAAACACCAAGAGAACAAATTTATGAGTGTCAGTGCAGGCAAGTTTCAGCAATGGAAACAAGTTACACATGTAGTGATCAATGACATTGGGTCCACACAAAGGCAACTGCAATGTGAATATAATTTGTATGATAGAATGTAAGAAGCCTCCTGCCCAGGATATTGCCACCAGAATGCTACAGAGGCTCCGAGTAAGGATGGAAGAGTAGTGCAAAGGCTTGCAAATAGCCACATAGCGGTCATAGGCCATGGATGCTAAGAGAATCATTTCTGCTCCTGAGAAGAAATGGACTGAAAACAGTTGTGTTATGCAACAGCCAAAGGAGATGGTCTTCTTCTCATATAAGAAATCTACAATCATCTTGGGTGTGACAGTAGAAGAAACACATGCATCCAGGAAAGGCAGGAATGCCAAGAAGAAGTACATGGGGGAGCCCAGCAGTGCAGGGCTGTAGATGATGGTCAACACAATTATCATGTTGCCTCCAATAGTTGCAAGATAGACCAATAAAAATATAATGAACAGTAGTTTTTCAACTTTTGGGTTCTGAGAAAGCCCCAAGATTATGAACTCAGTAACAAAACTCTGGTTTTGCATGATTCTGAAGAAGACAATGAAAGTAAACTTTTTTCACATTAAACTTCATTAATGAAAAAAGGCTTCTTATATGTTTATAATATTTCCATCAGTGAAATACTGTTATTATGCAAATTGGATGCATTTTCATTGATTGAGTCTATTGCAATTTAAAATAAATAAAATATTTTTTAAATGAAGGATATAGTCATGTAACATGAATTGAGTAAAAATAAATTACTGAATACTTTGAAGAACCTTTGTATTACATTTTGATTATGAACACACCTACTTGTATGAGTAGAAAAAATAGTGTAGCATTGAATCATCAGCTCTTGTAAATCTTGATTTTCTTGAAATGAATATTAAAGGGCATTTTAAAACTATAACTTAGATGTGAATAAAAGACCAGGGTTGAGTAGCCTGCAGTGAGTTTTCAGAGCACTGCCTTATACAGCAACAGAACATGAGGCAACTTTTTCACATAATCAGGTTGACTTTTTCATAATTCTTGGAGATGAGAAGTTAAACTCTTTATGAAAATATTTACAGTAGCATATATGGTTTTCCAACAATGTCTTATCAAATAATACTTGCTTTACACATAGTAATTTCTTCCATGGAAATTAAGAGAATATTCCAGATCTTGAATAAATTTGTCTTCCTACTCACAGCTTCCAAGGTCATTTGTTTCCTCTCCTGATTACACAACTGAATTTCATTATAAATAATATTTTAGTGTGTAAATATTACCTGATTTATATATGCATACATATAAATATGCATATTTCTTGGCAAAAATCTGGGAGTAAAAATAATGCAGTTGTATCAAAAAGAAATATTATAATAATATGAATGACAACAATTTCAACAGAACAGAGACAATATTACTTGCAAAACCTATACAACTCACTATGATGGAGAAGTTGATTACCTACTTAAAGCTCTCACCTCTATATTTCAGCATCTTTTGTAAAGGAACATATTTTGTACAATGTAAACAGAGAAACACCAACCAAGCCACAAACCCTTTATCTACAATGATGTATTGCCATAGCATCCTAATGTTTCTTATAATTAAAATATATAGAACACAGTACAGTATAGTCATTGTTTATGACTATATTTTAGAGTAGTTAGAAGATATTCAGTATTATCTAAGTTGAACCCTGCAACATAAACAGGATAATAGTGAGATATAAGCTTTAAATGACATGAAAGCCTCCTCCCTAAGTATTAATTTTCATTAAACCAGTATTTGCTTGTCAAGCTGTAAGGTGGAGTGTCAATAAATAGTTGGAATAAAGGTTTTTGTTGTTGCTTAGTGTTTTTGGTTTTTGGTTTTTGGTTTTTTGAGACAGGGTTTCTTTGTGTATCCTTGGCTGTCCTGGACTCACTTTTTAGACCAGGCAGATCTTGAACTCACAATGATCTGCCTGCCTGATTCTCCCTTGAGTGCTGGGATTACAGGTGTGTGCAACCACATCTGGCTGTAATCAGTTTTGATGCTTATGAACCACAATGACCAATATGGTTAGATATTCCTAAAAGAATAATGAGGCAGTCCTATTTTGGCAAAAGCTAGGAGCTCTCTAGTTAAACTTAAAGATTATGTTCAACAAAGAAAAACTATGTCCATTAACTATCCAACTACCCAAGGTTAGTATGGTCATGGGTCTTAGAGGAAAATTTGTTATCTTTTTACTAGACCAGCCAAATTTCTAATTGAATCCTAAATCTTTACACCCACAGATTAAGTGTAAAACTCATCCCTCATCAAAGAAACTTTTCTTTGCAGCAAATGAAGACCAGTAAAGAAAACTGATCAAAATATGCATATAGACTAATCATGGGGAATCAAATCCCAACAAGATATTTCTACCACACAGTTTCAACAACTAAGGTTCAGGGTACAATTATGGAGAGGTACATAAAATAGTAAGAACTACAGTACAAGAAACTACATTGTAAGATTGTGTTTCTTAGAAATGACAGGGAAGCTACACCTATGTTATCTCAGCAATATGGCTGTCTAAAGGAGACATGAATAATGAGAACAGCTAATGTGAATGGGAAACTCCCATGGGCCCCACTCTACACAAAGAAAATCCAGCAAATAAGGACTGTTGAGGGAGCAAGAATTAATATTTCCCAGTGATGAGTTCCCAGTAAGGTGTCCAATAATAAGTGTTCAGCTCTGACATAATTTAAACACCTGCAACAACAGACAGACTGAGAAAGTCATTTTAAAAAATTTACATTTATATATTATCTAACAATAATAATTTTTAAAGGGCCATTAATTTGAGAGGTTGTGAAAAAGAAGATATGAAAACAAGAAAAGGAGGGGTTATAAAGATAACAGGCAAGGAGAAAGTTATTTAATTATATTTTAATTTGAAAAGTAAATAAAAATTTAAAAGAATAATAATCAAAATTTGATCTAAACATAAATAAAGTTTGTTAAGATGAGGCAAATGTTCTCATTTTTTCTACATTTCCCTGACAATTTAATGCATGGTAAAGTAGCGTGGCAGACTCTAGTGAATCTACGTGAGAAAGAATATGCAGCTTCTGTTTTGTTATCTGTATAATCTAGCATTAGATTAAATAAAGTGTTACATAGACCTGAAAAATCATTTACTTTCTATTGTGGGAAGATCTGGGATATGGTCATGATACATTTTACACATGTTTAAATTTCTCAAATGAATAGAAAATATATTATAAATGTGGGTAACAAAATTGCCTGATGTTTAATACCCATGTGCTAGTTACTGACCTACCACAGCTGAAAGAACTCTTTTTTTTTCCCCATAAAGGACACATAGACTTTATTCTAGTGATAGTGGAAAAGACATATGTAGCCAAGGATGGACACAGACTCACCATGACTTTGTATTCTTGATCTTCTTGACTACATTTCCAATTTCTGGGATTATAAATGTGTGTAGTCACAAACAACAGAATCCATAGAATTTATTAGCACATACGGTAAACTCTAGGTTAAAAAGAACATGAATATTCTTGTCAAAATTATTTAAAAAACATTCTATGCCAAAATGAAATATTGAATCAGTCAAAAAAAGTCTTTTTAAAAATAACACTTTAAAATGAATTACAATGACTTTAACATTATTTTACTACTGCAGTAAATGTGAAGCACATTAGATATTATAAAGCATGTCTTTATTTTTCAAACAACCCTCCTCCCCAAACTTTTATTCTAAATATTAAATGAGTGGAGAAACTTTTACCATAAAATGTGTTGCAGTGTGTAAAATATTGAAAAATGAGAAAAAATGTGAAACTATCATAAGAGCTATGATATATAATTAAGATTATTACAAATTACTATCACATAATACTATAAATAAAAACCCAAGTATATGACATAAAAAAGAGGCATTTAAAAACTTTATTGAGAAGAAGGATGTCAGAGGAACATTAATAATTTATTCACTAAAATTATAAATACATTCTATTTTCTAGATGGGAACTTAATATGGCAGGATTTATTAAGGGAAAATACGCTATTATTATAATTAAAATATTGGAAAACAAATGCTAAGATGACATTCACAAAATCTCAATTCTGAAAATAATGCCAGATTTTCAAATCATTCATCTAAATACCAAAAAATGGAAGTAATGAATTGATGTAACAGGACTTCCTAATGTGGAATGTTTTATTCTAATTATCCATTAGTGGCTATATATTGAAATTGACCCTTTCCCAATTTATTACTCTTTGGTTTTAAATGCATATTCTCAGTCAGGAACATATTCTCATTTTGTAGTTATTATCATAATTATAATAGACAATATCTATTATATTATCTAAAATGTATCATGATCTTTCCATAGCAGCCATTTACTTGAAAAGCATAGAGGGATAAATTACCTTGCTCAGGGAACACAAAACAGAAACTGTGAGCCCTTTCCTAAGCAGTGACCTAGGGAAGTGTGCCTCCCTAATCCACCATCTACATTACCCACTATTTACTTTCCATTCAGCTAAGCAGCTCAACTAAGCTCAGCCAATACACACTCATAACAGAAAGTCTTCGGTAACTGTGATGTGCATGTAACATTCAAAATAGTCAAAGGTTACTATTGCATATATATGCTTTTAAGTATATATATATTTAAAAGCATATATATATATGTACATATGTATATATATGCTTTTAAATTTCTTTAATATGGCTAGTAGATGATGATAATTTATTAAAATTGTACATGAAATTGTTCTCTATACTAAATCCCATAAATCCATCTTATTTTTTAACCAGCTCTTGGTTTCATTGATTCTTTGCATTGATTTATTTGTTTCTAAATGATTGATTTCAGCTCTGAATTTGATTATTTCCAGCCATATACTCCGTTTTGGTGTGTCTGCTTCTTCTTTTTCTAGGGTTTTTAGGTGAGCCATTAAGTTGCTTGATTGAGCTGTCTTGAATTTCTTCTTGAAGGCACTTAGTTCTATGAACTCTTAGCGCTGCTTTCATTGTGTCTCACAATTTTGGGTATGTTGTGCCTTCATTTCCATTCTAGGAAGACTTTAATTTCTTCCTTTATTTCTTCCCTGACCCAGCTGTCATTTAGTAACAAGTTGTTCAGTTTCCATGTGTGTGTAGGCTTTTTGCTTTTTCTGTTGTTGTTGAGGTCCAACTTTATTCCATGGTGATCAGATAGGACACAAGGGATTATTTCAGTCTTCTTGTATCTGTTGAGGCTCACTTTGTGACCAAACATATGGTCTATTTTGAGGAAGGTTCTATGAGGTGCTGAGAAGAAGATAAATTCTTTTGTGTTTGGGTGTAAGGTTCTGTAAATGTCTGTTAGGTTCATTTGATATATGACCTCTGTTAGAGACATTGTTTCTTTGTTTTGTATCCAAATATAACAGAATTCACTATTTGGATAAGACAAACATTTCTCTCCTCAGCAATTAAAAACAAGGAAATCATGAAATTTGGAGGCAACTGGATGGAACTAGAAAAGATCATCCTGAGTGAGGTAACCCAGAAGCAGAAAGACCAACATGGTATATATTCACTTATGAGTGGACATTAGATAGAAATAGGATAAACATACTAAACAAGCTAAACAACAAGGGACCCTATGGAAGATGTTTATTCAGAAGGGCAAATAGTATAGACATTTGAAGCTGGAGAACACAGGGAACAAGACAGGAGCCTACCACAGAGGGCATCTGGAAGATTCTACTGACCAGGGTATTGAAGCATATGCTGAGACTCATAGTCAAACTTTGGGCAGAGTGTAGGGAATATTATGGAAAAAAAGGGGATATAGAAAGATTTGGAGGGGACAGGAGCTCCACAAGGAGACCAACAGAGCAAACAAAAAGGGCCCAGGGGGCCATACAGAGACCAATACTGCAATCAAGGACCATGCATTGAGAGGACCTAGAACCCCTGCTCTGATGCCTAACCCATGGTTAGCTCAGTCTCCATGTGGGTTTCCTAGCAAGGGGAGCAGGGGCTGTCTCTGATATGAACTCAATGGCAGGATCTTTGATCACCACCCCCCGTGGGCACAGCCTTGCCAAGCAACAGAGGAAGATAGTGCAGCCAGTCCTCATGAGACCTGATAGCTTAGGGTCAGATAGAAGGGAAGGAGGACCTCCCTATCAGTGGACTAGGGGAGGGGCATAGGAAGAGAAAGGGAGGGAGAGTGGGACTGGAAGGAGATGAGGGAGGGGGGACTACTACAGCCAGGATACGAAGTGATTAAATTGTAATAAAAAATAAATAAATTTAAAATAATTTTTCTTTTCCTTCATTATCTTGACAAATGATACAGTACAATGACAGTATCAAAAAATCTATGTGAGATACAGTAACCTGAACCCTCTGTCCTGTGTTATTTAATCTAAAACTGGGCTAAATAAAATATTGCTTTGCAATTAAATAGATGTTTACTTACCACTGTTGGAGGAGCTAGAATATGATTACACTGCCTTGTACACATGTATGAAATTCCAAAATGAAAAAAAAATACTCTGTAAATTTGGTTTAACTAGCCAATTTGAATTGTTATAGCCATGTGCCATAAACCAACTGACCAAAGCTCAACAAAAGTGGACTTTATTTCAATAGTAGAAGGACTGATGTAACCCAGGATGCACACAAACTTACAATGTAGCCTGAGATGACTATGAATTTATGATCTTTCTACCTCTGCCACACAGTTCTGGGAGTATAAACTTGTGTAACTGCTTATTTTAAGAGAGAGAACAAGCCAGAATCCTCACACTATGGCAATCAGTTTCATCCACTTAGTTTCCGTAGGAGTTCAGACGAAGATCGCTAATGCATGCAGGAATCTAAATGTGCATGATTAAATAGACTTAAATTACATAGACTTTACTATGTTGAGTTGAATCAAACTTTCTTACACTATATTCCTTCTGCGTCACATGTACTAGTGTGTGTTTGTAGAACTAGAATATTTTATATTAGATTTCTATAGACATTTAAGGTACGAAGATGCTTCCATTTATCATGTTCTTATATCATTATTCTTTGTACAACCTCAAAGCATTCTGCCTTCCAATGCAAGCTTCATGAGCATATTTTCAGATAATCAAAGTGCTATCGGAGAGATAATAGAAAAATATATTTGATCAATTTCTAAAATTTTAATTTATTATGAAAATAAAAATTTTAAAATCTTTTAATGTCACTAACCCTGGAAAAAAAGAATGTTTAAAAATTTATTGAAAAAGACTTTTCTGTAGGGATAAATAGATGGAAGGATTTATGCTATAACAGCAGTTACTTGAGCCCCATGGGCTCTTGAACAATTATTATGAAGTGCTAGTCTCTGGTCTCCTCACACAACATTTTATCAAATTTAAAAAACACCAAATTTGGTAATAAAATTTCTAGTAAGATAAGTAATCTGAGTATCAGGATTTATAGAACTCCCTCAATAATAAATAGTTGTTAGATGAAAGACAAACATTTTTCTAAATGCAGTAGGATGTACACAATACACACATGTTAAATCACTTTGTCAAAAATTAAAAACTATTTCATAAAAGTAAATGATATCTTACTTTGCCTCACCATATATCCCTTCTGTGAAAAATCTGAAGATAGCTACCCATTTCATTCCGTGGTAATCAAGATTCTCTGCTTCTTTCCAGCTCTTCCTTCCACAGCTAAGAGAAAGCAAGAGATCAGCTCTGACAGTAAGGGTGGAGGATGTTAACAGTGCTTCCTGGTTGCAATGTTCATCATGGTTGCTGAGAAAAACATAATGAAGTATCCAACATTTCCCCCTCATTACTTATGGAATTTAAAGAGGGTTCCGTGAGACAGGATGACTCTTTGAGAGTGATTCTTAACTCTCCCTAGATTTGTAAAGTGTCTGGCCACATGAGATTCAAAGAAACAACTTTCCATATGTTCCAAAATGTACAGTGCTTTTATGGTCATCTTGCATTTTGTCAATTTAGAGGTTTTATTTTATAATAATTTTATATACCATGATTTTCAGAAAGAACAGACTATTTTATAATGGATATAATGTAGTGTTTCTTTTCAGAACTTAATTAAAATGCTTTCTGTCTAATGGATTTATCATTTAATATGTAAGAAAATTTGGAAAGATTGTTCACTAATAAAATGTTTTTTTATTTATAAATAAATGTTATACATATAATAAGAGGATATTTTCCCAGGTCAGAGGCAAATGAAGCCAGATTCTTAAACAATATACAGTTTCCTTAGTTTAGTTCCTGTTACAGTCCTTCTCTGTCTCATGAATCTCAGAATTGCTCATCTGTACTGGCTAGCTCTCATAGTGCTGGAAGGTGTGAAGTAAAGTCTGATGACAAAGGTAAGCACTGGCCTCACCAAACTGTGATCCATGAAAGAGTCAATAATTACAGACCTGAGCAAGATATATCCACTGTTGCAATGAGGGCATAAAAGCTACTCAAGTAACCAATGACTCTCTGGTTGTATTTAAGAGCCTATACCTCACAGTGTTAGCAAGAGAAAGAACCAGTGGTTTGATAGGCCATAGAGCCTATGGGATTATAATGTTAAGTGGGCACAATATTGAAATGACTCAAATGACTTATTGCTATACCCAAGATAACTGCATCTTAAAATTCTCTTTTTCTCCTCTTTCAGTTCTTAGAGATGCTTGTTGTTAGTGGATGACAATTTACACACATACCTACAAATGTTCAGTTTGTAAAGAATAAGATAACAGAGAGCAAGAGTGCTGAGCCCTAATGGTATGTCTACATCAAACCCATTCCCACAAAGATGAGAGACCACTGAAAAAAGTGTGTAGAAAGATTGAAAGAGCCAGAAGTGATGGATGAATATAGAAAAACTGTTGTTCAGATACAACATAACAGAAGTATATATGAAATTGCATCAGTTTTGACAGTTTAAAAAATATCAAGACATCTTTAGTTCTTTGTATATTCTGGCTATCAACACTCTGCAGATATAGGGTTGGTAAAGATTCTTTCCCAATCTGTAGGCAGTCGTTTTGTTCTGATGACTATGTCCTTTGCTTTACAGAAGCTTTTCAGTTTCATGAGGTCCCATTTATTGATTGTTGTTGCTCTTAGAACCTGTGCTGTTGGTGTTCTGTTCAGGAAGTTGTCTCCTGTGCCAATGAGTTCCAGGTTCTTCCCCACCTTTTCTTCTAACTGATTTAGTGTATCTGGTTTTATGTTGAGATCTTTGATCCACTTGGACTTTAGTTTTGTACAGGGTGGTAAGTACGGATCTATTTGTATTTTTCTGCATGTAGACATCCAGTTGGACCAGCACCATTTGTTGAAGATGCTGTCTTTTTTTCCATTGAATGGTTTTGGCTTCTTTGTCAAAAATCAAGTATCCATAAGTGTGTGGGTTTATTTCTGGGTCTTCTGTTCAGTTCCATTGATCCCCTATTCTGTCTCTTTGCCAATACCATGTGACTTTTATTACTATTGCTCTGTAGTACAGCTTGAGATCAGGGATGGAAATGCCCCCAGACGATCTGTTGTTGTACAGGATCATTTTGGAAATTCTAGGTTTTTTGTTTCTCCATATGAAGTTGATAATTTTTCTCTCAAGGTCTATAAAGATTTGTGTTGGGACTCATAACCAAACCTTTGACAGAGTGCAGGGAATCATAAGAAAGACGGAGGAGTTAATATGAATGACCTGGAGAGGACAGGAGCTGTACAAGGACCAAATATATCTGGGCAAAGGGGTCTTTTATGAGACTATTTCTTCAACCAAGGACCATGTATGGATATAACCTAGAACCCTGCTCTGATGTAGCCCATGGTAGCTCAGTATCCAAGTGGATACCCTAATAAGAGGAACAGGGACTGTTTCTGATATGAACTCAATGGTAGGCTCTTTGACTTCCCCACACCCCATGGGAGGAGCAGCCTTGCTAGGCCACAGAGAAAGACTTTGCAGCCAGTCCTGAAGATACCTGATAAAGCAGGATCAGATGAAAGGAGAGGTGGTCCTCCTCTATCAGTGGACTTGGAAAGGGGCAGGGAGGAGATGAGGGAGGGAGGGTGGGATTGTGATGGAAAGAGGGAGAGGGATACAGCAGGGATACAAAGTTAACAAACTGTAACTAATGTTAAAAAAATAATAAAAGAAAAAAAAGGAAAAATATCAAGACAAACAAAATCCCAACATGAAAGTAGTAGGAGGTGGGGATACCCTAGCTGAAGGGATATTGGTAGTTGGCAGCTGATGGGAGACAGCATGTCAATTTTCTTTAAGGTTGTGATCTGGTATAGGTCAACAGCTCTCAAGAACATATCCCATATTTGGGCAACACAAAATAGACTTGAAGTTGTTGGATTCCATTTTAGTGGAAAGCAAAGTTGTGTGGGTAGAGTGGTGTGAGTGGTTCTAAGAGGTGTTGAGGTGGCAACCATGATTAAATACATTACATGAAATTCTCAAAAACTTACAACTTCATTTGACTTACAAAAAGAACAATCATCATTTTGAGAATTCTCAAGAGGATGTTTGCTTGTTTGTTGTTGTTTTGTTCCTGGTAGTGGTGGTGGTGGTGGTGGTGGTGTGTGTATGTGTGTAAGTTCACTATAATTTGCTATGAAGCAATTCTCCCATATTAGCCTCCATTGTTCTGGGCTTACAGACATTAACAAAATTACCAGGCCTGAATCAAAAATTTAAAACTAGTGACTTTCAGTTTGAGGAATTTTTCTTTTTCCATATTGTGAGAAAGCTGAAATATAAGATCTGTGTAATATAAAAACAGAGTATTAAGCCTGGGATTTGAATAAAAATTTTTCAAATTGCTGTTTGTACACCATTGGAGAGTGAAAATACATATTACTTTAATCCATTGCATAGTGTTTAAACATTGAATTCTACCCATTTTAGAACTAGTTACACACATGAGATAATTTATGCTGGGCAACCTAACATAAATTAAATTTAAGAAGATGACCTTACATCTATGCTTATGAAGAGAACAATAGAGGAAACAAATAAAATGAGTAAAGAAATAGAGGAATATAAAGTCAAACAGATTATGGCCATCCATAAAGAAATACAGGAAGATGCAGCCAAAGTTTGTGGACTTTAGAGAGGAAATAATTAAATCACTGAAAGAAATAAAAGAAACGGATGTTCAAACAACTGAAGGAATTGAAGGAAAAACAGGAAAACACAGTCAGACAGGTGAAGGAAATCAATAAACGGTTCAAGATCTAAAGATAGAATTGGAAAAATTAAAGAAAAAACAAATAGAGGAAATCATGGAGAAGAAGAACATAGGGAAGAAAACAGGAACTATGTAGGTAAGCATAACCAATAGCCTACAAGAGATGGAAGAATCTCAGGAGTGGAAGATACAATGGAAGATATCAATGTATCCATCAAAGAAAATGTTAAATCTAAAAAATTCCCAACACAGGGAGGCGGGGCAAGATGGCGGCATCAGGAGGACTCTCATTCTGAGCAGCAGCAGCAGGATCAGCACAGTGACCAGCAATCAGAACTCGCGGCTATAAAACACAGTCATTGTGTTTCCCAGGTGAGAGGATACCCCATGGTGGGGGATTCAATCAACGTTTAACTCACCCGGCTAAACCGCTGAAGAGATCCCGGTTCCGCCAGACACTTGGCTGGCGGCCGCCAGTCCCAGCCCCAGCCCCAGCCCCAGCCCAGAGCCACAAGCCAGTGTCTCTGGTCAAGGTCCCAGACTGAACCGTGCGCACCACACTATCAGAGACTGGAATTTTCAGTCAAGAGATAACCCTATGGTACAGGAAACGATTGGGACCGACCTTAGGTCACCCAGACATCCCCTGGAAAAGACTCGGGTTCCACGGGCGCCCCAGGAGCCAGCCCGGAGCCAGAGCTGGGGACCCAGGTTCCGGCACAGAACCCTGCCTGCCTGCGTGCCTGATTCGCTGCCTGAGATGGAACTGTGGGCACCAGGGCAACAGCGAAAGAGTTTCACTGTCCTGTGCAAACACACAGGGAGGGAAATGGCTGGTCTGATCTCAGAGCACTCAGCTGACAACCCTACCATGAAAAGGTCTTGGGAAAATTACCCAGTTTAGGCAGATGCCCAGGCTCCCAAAGGCCGGAAAGGCAGACACAGGCAGTTTCTGCGCACCAGACAGCTGGCAGAGACTGAGCAGTGCGCACCAGGGCGAAAAAAGAGACTGGGAGTCCCTCTCTCCAGAGAATCCACAGGGAAGGAAGGAAACTATACTGACTTAAATCACCCAATCCTTCCCTGGAAAAAGTCTAGCAGACCAGCGGGGCCAAGCCGCCATCACTCAGCTGTGCTCCAGACACAGGCACAAGAGAATTTCAGGACAAGCTCCCTTATGAACACTGATGCAAAAATACTTAACAAAATACTTGCAAACCTAATCCAAGAACACATCAAAGATATTATCCACTATGACCAAGTAGGCTTCATCCCAGGTATGCAGGGGTGGTTCAATATATGGAAATCCATCAATGTGATCCACCATATTAACAAACTGAAAGAAAAAAACCACATGATAATCTCCCTAGATGCTGAAAAAGCATTTGACAAAATCCAACATCCATTCATGTTTAAAGTATTGGAGAGATCAGGGATACAAGGCACATATCTAAACATAGTAAAGGTGATATACAGCAAGCCTATAGCCAACATCAAACTGAACGGAGAGAAACTTAAAGCAATCCCACTAAAATCAGGGACAGGACAAGGCTGCCCACTCTCTCCATATCTCTTCAACATAGTGCTGGAAGCCCTTGCTATAGCAATAAGACAGTTGAAGGAGATCAAGGGGATACAGATTGGAAAAGAAGAAGTCAAATTATCACTATTTGCAGAAGATATGATAGTATATATGAGTGACCCCAAAAACTCTACCAGGGATCTCCTACAGCTGATAATCACCTTCAGCAAAGTGGCCAGATACAAAATTAACTCAAAAAAATCAGTATCTCTCCTGTATACAACAGACAAAAGAGCTGAGAAAGAAATTAGGGAAACAACACCCTTCACAATAGCCACAAATGACATAAGGTACCTTGGAGTAACCCTAACCAGGGAAGTCAAAGACTTGTATGAAAAAAATTTCAAATCTCTGAAGAAAGAACTAGAAGAAGATATGAGAAGATGGAAAGATCTCCCATGCTCATGGCCTGGCAGGAATAACATAGTAAAAATGGCCATCTTACCAAAAGCAATCTACAGATTCAATGCAATTCCCATCAAATTGCCAACACAAATCTTTACAGACCTGGAAAGAAAAATTCTCAACTTCGTATAGAATAACAAGAAACCCAGAATTGCTAAAACAATCCTCTACAATAAAATATCTTCTGGAGGTATCTCCATCCCTGATCTCAAGCTGTACTATAGAGCAACAGTTATAAAAACTGCATGGTACTGGCATAGAAACAGAATGGTGGATCAATGGAACCGAACAGAAGACCCAGAAATAAACCCACACACTTATAGTCACCTGATTTTTGACAAAGATGCCAAAACCATACAATGGAAAAAAAGATAGCATCTTCAACAAATGGTGCTGGTCTAACTGGATGTCTACATGTAGAAAAATGAAAATAGATCCATACTTATCACCCTGCACAAAACTGAAGTCCAAGTGGATCAAAGACCTCAACATAAAACCAGACACATTAAATCAGCTAGAAAATAAAGTGGGGAACACCCTAGAATTCATTGGTACATGAGAGAACTTCCTGAACAGAACACCAACAGCACAGGCTCTGAGAACAACAATCAATAAATGGGACCTCCTGAAACTGAAAAGCTTCTGTAAATTAAAGATACTGTCATCAAAATAAAGCAACTGCCTAGAGATTGGGAAAGAATCTTCACCAACCCTTTATCTGATAGAGGACTCATATCCAGTATATATAAAGAACTAAAGAAGCTGAAAAGCAGCAAACCAAGTAATCCACTTAAAAATGGGGAACAGAGCTAAACAGAGAACTCTCTGTAGAGGAATATCAAATGGCAGAGAAGCATTTAAAGAAACGCTCAACCTCATTAGCCATTAGGGAAATGCAAATCAAAACAACCCTGAGATTTCACCTTACACCCATCAGAATGGCCAAGATCAAAAACTCAAGTGACACCACATGCTGGAGAGGTTGTGGAGAAAGGGGAACCCTCCTCCACTGCTGGTGGGAATGTAAACTTGTACAACCACTCTGGAAATCAATCTGGCACTTTCTCAGACAACTAGGAATAGCACTTCCTCAAGATCCTGCCATACCACTCCTAGCCATATATCCAAAAGAGGCTGAAGTACAAAAAGGACATTTGCTCAACCATGTTTGTAGCAGCTTTATTTGTAATAGCCAGAAGCTGGAAACAGCCCAGATGCCCCTCAACTGAAGAATGGATGCAGAAATTGTGGTACATCTATGCAATGGAGTATTACTCAGCAATGAAAAATAAGGAAATCATGAAATTTGCAGGTAAATGGTGGGACCTGGAAAGGATCATCCTGAGTGAGTTGTCCCAGAAGCAAAAAGACACACACGGTATGTACTCACTCATATAAACATACAACATAGGATAAACCCACTAAAATCGGTACATCTAAACAAACTAAGCAAAAATAGAGGACCCTAACTAAAATGCTCAATCTCCATCCTGAAAGGCAAAGAGGATGGACATCAGAAGAAGAAGAAAACAGGAAACAACCTAGGAACCTGCAAAAGAGGGCCTCTGAAAGCCACAAGAAGAAAACAGGAAACAACCTAGGAACCTGCCACAGAGGGCCTCTGAAAGGCTCTGCCCTGCAGACTATCAAAGGAGATGCTGAGCCTGATGGCCAACTGTCTCGGGCAGAGTGAATCGAATTTTATGTAAGAAGTGGGAAATAGCAAGAGCTGGAGAGGACAGGAACTCCACAAGGAGAGCAACAGAACAAGAAAATTTGAACACAGGGAACTTCCCAGAGAATCATACTCCAACCAAGGACTATTCATGGAGATAACCTAGAACCCCTGCACAGATGTAGGCCATGGCAGTTTAGTGTCCAAGTGGGTTACATAGTGAAGGGAAGAGGGACTGCCTCTGACATAATCTGATTGGCCTGCTCTTTGATCACCTCCCCCTGAGGGGGGAGCAGCCTTACCAGGCCACAGAAGAAGACAATGCAGCCATTCCTGATGTGATCTGATAGACCAAGATCAGAAGGAAGGAGAGGAGAACCTCCCCTTCAGTGGACTTGGGGAGGAGCATGCATGCAGAAAGGGGAGGAAGGGTGGGATCAGGAGGGGAGGAGGGAGGGGCTTATGGGGGGATACAAAATGAATAAAGTGTAATTAATAATAATAATAAAGAAAAAAGAAGATGGAAGCAAAATATGTTCATGTAAATCTGCAATTAAAATCACACGACACTCTAAGTTAAGCATTAATAGGACTATTTGAACTATGATGCAGTTTTTTAGTGTACTAAATGAGCAAAAGATATGAATACTAAATACCCTTTATTTACACTGAATCTACAGCATTAGATAAGATAGAAGAGAACACACAAAAATAATAGAATTAGCTGGGTGTGGAGGCACACGTCTTTAATCCTAGCAATCAGGCAGCAGAGGCAGGTGAATCTTTGTGAATTTGGGGCCAGCCTGGTCTACAAAATACATTGCAGGACATCCAGAGCTACATAAAGAGCTACATAGTGAGACCCTGTCTAAAAAAAATGTAAGATATTATTGCAATGAATGCTGTAACTATTATAAAATTATTTCAAATTAAACATTAAATTAAAACCCCACAAAATCAGATTTACTTTAAAGTCCTGAAAAAGGTTGTGCAGCTTCTGATTCATCAGAACAGTAAATTCTGATGTCAACACTGCAACATCTCAGGTTAACATTTTTACACTATTATAATCTTTCTATAAAAGACCGCAATTCTGATTCAACCTCATCCAAAATCATGTACTCTTAGATTTAAATCCATATTTTCACATAAAGACTAACTTGTCCTGTCTCTATTTCTCCTGGAGTATTCCATGGCCTTACCCCTAATAGCTATGTAGTTGAATATTCAAGAACTTGTCCTCATCTTGACCAAGAATCCCTCACAGCAGGAATCATGGTCACTGTGGCATCTGCTTGAGGCTGATCTTAGGAAGTATGTGTCAATGTGCCCAACTGTCCATATGTACCACTATTTCCTTTTCATTAATCTTAGCAGCTAACTGATTGTAACACTATTCTATCTGAAGATAAAAGAATTGCTTTGTTATATAAATTGTGTATATCATTTAAAACCATCAGGATGAAGAGAGGTTTAACTGCTTTTAAATTTATTTCTTATGAGTATGTAAATATTATTACAATGAGAATCATAAATTAAAATCTTATTTGAAACTCTTCTTACATTAAATTGTATAAGTCTATCATATTTCATTTAAGATTATTAAGTACAAGTGAAATATTACTGTGTAGCTATGAAAAAATTTTCCATCACTCTCTAGGAAATGTATTCTCTTCAGATTACTGATCCCTCTTTTCTCTCTTTGTTGTTCTGTTGAGTCACCTTAACAGTTCAAATTTATTTATCTTACTATTTTTAAAATGCATGGAAATGAGCTTTTCTGTTTCCTCTTGTCTACTACTTAAAGGATTCTCAAAACTTCTCTTTTCATGTCTTTGTGATTCAGCTCATTTTAAGAAGAGATAAGCCAAGTCTGTTATAACTGAAGCGCTTCAATGCCTCAATTTAGTTTTTCACAGTTCAGAGACAGAAACTTAATTCTTAGGGAAATGTAGGTATAGATATAAATCATAACAATTCACTTTGTGAATTAAGTCACTTAGAAAGTAAAAGTTCTTCCTCTCTGTACAAGAGTTAGTATGGAACTAGGATTTTTATAACTATTAATATTGCATAGAGTTTGGCAGCATTTTAATCTACTCTGACCTTATATCATCATCCTTTGAACAACCTCAAAATTGTGTAAACATCAGAATAGTGTGTGTATAGAATATGTAAATGAAGATATATTAGACAAAAAGCAAAAGAACAAGTAAAGTTTTATTTGAGAGATATTAGAAAAAACCTTGATGCATTTCTTAACTGTTTTAAAAATATGTTTAATTTGTTTAAATAAAAGAAAACACATGCTCAGAGGGAAGAAATGGAATTAACTATCAGGGAAGCTCAATGAAGAAAGAAGTGAAAGAAGGAAAGGAGGGAAAGAGGGAGAGAGGGAGGAAAGGGGGAAGGAAGGAATTAGAGAAGGAAGAGATTTATATTGCAATAACTGTTATTCATTGGACACTTGAATAGTTCTTACTTTCAGCTGTTATTTTTTGACCCCTTTACTAATATTTTATTCACTGCTTTATGCCCTGATTTTGGCCATAAAATCCCCATTAAAAGCACTAGAGTTTAAATAACTTTCTCAAGAACACATTAGTAAACTTAAGTGAGTATTTGCATAAAATGCAATATACTGACTACAAACCCAAAACTTAAAGTGTTTCAGAATCACAACTTGAATGATTTGAAAATGCAGTATATGACTTACGTGTCTGACCATGCGAAAAAAGCTCCTTTCTATTCTTTAGAGAGTAGTCCTTTCAACGTTGTCCAAACTGCTATGATCATAGCCAATTCTTTCTCTCACATTTAAAACAGAAGAACCCCTGTCTGTGAAGCTAGAGGATTTTAAAATAATAAGTGTTAAAATGTTCTCTTGTGCTATCTTCAATGCAGTTTAAACATAAAGAAAAAACAAGAAACTAAAATTCTTTTGTAATTGGCAGTGGAAGTTAAAGTAGGTGAGACTATAGATTTGTGAGGCTGATTCTTAGTTCCCCAAAGGTTTGGACAATTTCAGGCCCCAGGAGTTTCAGAGACATATGTTTGTGCACTTTTGTAATTGCCTGAGTGTTTATGATACTTCAACGACAAGTTAAATTTCTAAATAGTTAGTGGAAACTAGAAACTTTCTTCTGACTATTTACCTGAAGGAAATGATCTCTCTTTTTAAAAAAATGTACAATATTATTATTATTATTATTTACAATTTATTCAACTCTTTCCAGAGTCCTCAGATTTAAACTATCTGGCAAAGAGTTCCTCTGAGAGTCGATGAGGCAAATAGTCTGCAGCTGTGGACTGTCTGAATCACTCCCATATCCCACACCTGGGAACAAAACAAAAACCTGTTTATATCCACAACAGGGGAGGTCTGCTAAGTGTTCAGGGACAAGAAACCATCATTAGAATATTGTGTAAAAATTATTTTCCATAAAAATGCATTCATAGCAGCAGGGCTCAATGATGCACCCTTGTAATTCCTGCGCTGTGGGAGGCATGCAGTCAGATTTCTGTGATTTCAAGGACAACTGATCTACAAAGTGGGTCCAGGACAGCCAATGTTATTCAGAGAAACCCTGTTTCAAATAAGAGAGAGGAGAGAGAGAGATGGTTTATTCTGTAATGGGTTATTCAATCTGTTTTGGAAGAAAAATTAATAGTGGTACCAGCTGTGGATGTAGCACACTGGAGTACTGACCTACAAAGCAAGATACGCCTCCTGGTACAATGGTAGCGCGAATGTTTGGGGGTTAAACAGCAAGTTTCAGGATGGATTTGAGGCCTATTCTGCAAAAGATAGCGCATGGCTGATACTGTAAACTTGGTTATGGGCCTGTGAAAAGAAAGTTTACAAACTTTACAAGAGCACCTACTATTGTTGCTTTTCTAAAAGGATATTTTGTCTAAAAAGTTATGTATACACTAATTGTATTACTTAGGTATTGTTTAGAGTAGCTTTTTGCAATGAGTGGGGGCTTAATGCACAGACTCACAGCTGACACTGTGAATTAAAATCACTGTTAAAGGCTCATTCCTAAATGGAACACCTATATTACTCCTTCCTAGATTGAGGAAGTATCTTGAAAGAGAGAGCTGAAAGAATGCAGGAGCTGGGGTATGGGAAAGAATGTTATGAAGTGCTGTCTTCTGTATATGACAAGGCCATTGTAATCATGAACAAACAACACCTTTTAAAACTGCACACCATTGGCATAAAATTTGCTGTTTCAACACTGCATTATGGAAACGTGAGACACTAATGAATACCAACTCTTCACTGAAAAGTCTTGACAATAAAGTTTATTTGAAAAGAGACATCATGAGTTCCATGATGGCGATGACCAGAGTGCACTGTATCTGAGGGGCAAAGGATAGGACTTTGAAACCAACTGAGTGGACAGGCTCCTGGATCCAGAACATCGACCATGGAGCTTCCTAGGACTAGAAGGGACATCCTGTGATTTGGGGTCACTAAAATACAGGCCCTACCTTGGCCATCTACCAGGTGCAGGAATCACAAACTGTGAAACCCTGGAATTTTCTGAACAGCCTAGAGAGTGCAGAAACCAAGGTCCAGGAACCCTTTGCTCCAGCAGCCAGACATCAGATCATTCCTGTTCCCCTGAGGGAAGCTTCATGTTTCCTGGGACATTTGGGGCTGAGAAGATCCAGGCCCCCCATGGCCATTTCCCTGGTCTAAAAGCCACAAAACTTGGGTCCTCAGCACTCTATAGGTCCAGGGACCCTTCTCTATAGCAGCCAGAGATTGGATCCCTCCTGCACCGTGAGGGCAGCATCAGGATTTCTTGGGCAGTGTTCCTAGTTCTAGTGGTCACCCAATGGAAACCTGGCAGTGAAAGCACACAGATCTTAGATCCAGGATAGGGCAGCCCAGACAAGTCTGAGTGGAGAAGAAACTGAGTTGGCAGCTTGTGGGCCACAGCAAGGTATCTTTTGAGACACCCAGTGTTTGGCACCCATGCTGAGCCCATCTGGATACCAGGGCACATATGCTGTGTCTACTCTACAACCTGTGCCTGCAACCTGCACTTGCAGCCAGCTGCAAACATGTAGCCACTGACCTCCAATGCACAATCCCACCCACATACACTTGCACTTGCCCACAACCAAGCATACACACACACACATGAGCTCTGCCCTTCAAGACACTCACCCCAGGGCCCAAGTCATGCTCCTCAAAACATGTTCCAGCGCCCTCCCTTAGCTGCATCTAATTGCCAGCACCCATTCTGGGCCCCTAGACATCTTTCATCTTCCTGTAGACTGCAGAGACAGGTGGACCCAGTCTGCAGTACAGTCTCCAGGAACAAACAGTGAAGGCTATGGACAAACAGATAGCTAGTTAGCAGAGTAAGAATAAAATCAACAAAATCCAGGATATCATGCCTTTACCAGAATCCTCACCCCCCACCAAATCAGTTGGCATTCTAATACAGCAGAAACACAGAAAAATTATGTTGTCTATGGTTATACAGTTATTAGAGACACATAAAGAGGAAACAAACAAAAAAAATAGAGGCCATCATGGGCAAACAGGAATCCACAAACAATAAGGTGAAGAAAATGAATAAAACCATTCATGACATGAAAATGGAATGAGAATCAATAAAGAAAACACAAGTGTATCCTTTGCTTTACAGAAGCTTTTCAGTTTCATGAGGTACCATTTATTTATTGTTGATCTTAGAGCCTGTGTTATTGGTGTTCTGTTCCGGAAGTTGTCTCCTGTGCCAATGAGTTCAAGGCTCTTTCCTAATTTTTCTTCTAACAGGTTTAGTGTGTCTGGTTTTATGTTGAGGTCTTTGATCTACTTCGACTTTAGTTTTGTGCAGGGTGATAAATATGGATATATTTATATTTTTCTACATGTAGTCATCCAGTTACACTGAGAAAACCCTGGAGATAGAGAACTCAGGGAAGAGATCAGGAACTACAAAGCATCACCAACAGAAAACAAGAGATGGAGGAGAGAATCTCAGGCACTGAAGATAAAATTGTAGAAATCAAAAGATCTCTCAAAGAACACATAAAACCAGAAAAGTTTCTGACAAAAACATGCAATAAATCAAAGACACCATGAAATGACAAAATTTAAGCATAATAAGAATAGACAAAAAGAAGATTCCAGGCTTCAAGGCCCAGAAAATGTTTTCAAGAAAATCATAGTAGAAAATTATTCCAACTATAAGAAAGAGATGCCGTTAAACATAAAAACATGCTTTCAGAACACCAAATAGACTAAAACAGAAAAGAAATTCCTGCCACCACATAATAATCAAAATGCTAAATCATCAGAACATAGGAAAAATATTAGAAGTGGAAAGGGGAAAAGACTAAGTAAAACATAAAGGCAGACCCATCAGGTCACACAAGACTTCTCAACACAGACTATGAAACCCAGAATGGCCTGGGCAAATATCATGCAGACATTACAAGACCACAGATACCAAGCCAGACTTCTATACCCAGAGAAACGTTCAGTCACCATATATGGAGAAAACAAAATATTCCATAGCATAACTGCATTTAAAGAGTATGTACACAGCAAAGAAGACCTACAGAAGATACTAGAAGCTATGAGGTAAACTATAACCAAGAAAACACAGGAAAAAGATAACAAAAAAAGCAAGAGAAAACAGTCACACAAACCCACAATCACCAGAAACTCCACAAGAAAAGGAAATAACAATCATTGGTCACTAATATCTCTCAATATCAATAGACTTAACTCTCCAATAAAAAGACACAGACTAACAGAATGGTTATGGAAATAGTATCCAACATTCAGCTGCAATCAATGAACACACTGCTGCAACACAGCTAGACACTACTTCAGAATAAAGGGCCACAAAAAGGTTTTCCAAACAAATGGACCCAAGAAGAAAACTGGAGTAGCAAACAAAATATCTAATAAAATAGACTTCCAACCAAAATTAATCAAAAGAGATGGGGAAGAACACTTCATTTTCATTAAAGGAAAATTCATTATGAGGACATCAAAATCCTGACCATCTATGCCCCAAGTACAAGGGCACTTTCATTTGTAGAACATTATTGAAGTTTAAAACACATATTGACCCCAACACATTAATAGTGGGAGACTTCAACACCTCACTCTCAAAAAGGAATACATCATTGAGACAGAAGCTAAACAGAGAACTAATGACACTTACAGAGATCTATTTTCACCCAATACAAAAGAGTACACCTTCTCAGCACCTCACAGAAGCTTCAATTGACAGATTGACCATATCAAGCCTCAACTGATACAGGAAAATTGAAATAATTTCTTGTATCATATCAGTTGTCTAAAACTAGATCTTAACAATAAAAAAAATCAAAAAGCCCACACATGCATGTAAACTGAACAACACTCTAGTCAATGACCACAGGGTCAGGGAAGAACTAAAGAAAGTAATTAAAGACTTCCTAAAATTCAATGAAAATTAAGGCACAACTTACCCAAACTTATGGGACACAATGAAAGCAGTGCTAAGAGGAAAGTTCTTAGCATTAAGGGCCTTCATGAAGGAATTCAAGAGATCTCATGCAAGCAACTTAATGGCACACTTGAAAACACTAGAAAAACAAACAAAGAAACAGAGAGACAGACACATTCAAGGTAAGTAGATGGCTGGAAATAATAAAACTCCCAGCTTAAATCAATGAATTAGAAACAAAGAAAACAATTCAATAACCAACAAAATAATCAGAAATGAAAAGGAAGACATAATGGCAGACACTGAAGAAAGCCAAAGAATCATCAGGTCCTACTTCAAAAGCCTATATGCCACAAAACTTGAAAATCTAAATGAAATGGGCAATTTTCTTGATAAAAATCCATTTACCAAATTTGAATCAAAATCCAGGAATAATTTGAATAGTCCTATATCCCCCAAGGAAATAGAAGCTGTTCTTAAAACAGCCCTGGGCCAGATGGTTTCAGCACAGAATTCTACCACACCTTCAAAGTATTCTATTCAAACAATTTCACAAAATAGAAAAAGATAAAACATTACCAAATTCATTCTATGAGGCCACAGTCACCTTGATACCTAAAGCACACACAAAACAAAAACAAAAGAGAATTTCAGACCAATCTCCATTATGAACATTGATGTAAAAAATATTCAATAAAATACTCACAAACCAAATCCAAGAACAAATTAATGATATTATCCACCATGACCAAGTAGGCTTTCATCCCAGGCATGCAGGGTGGTTCAATATACAGAAATCCATCAATGTAATCCACCATATAAACAAACTGAAAGAGAAAACCTACACGATCATCACCTTAGATGTTGAAAAAAACATTTGACAAAATCCAACACCCGTTCATGTTTAAAGTCTTGAAGAGATCAGGGATTATAATATACATAACTAAATATAGTAAAGGCAATATACAGGAAGCCAATAGCCAACATCAAATTAAACAGAGAAAACTTAAATCAATGCCACTGAAATCAGGGACAAGGCAAGACTGCCCACTCTCACCAAATCATTTTAATGCAGTACTAGAAGTCCTAGCTAGAGCAATATGACAACTAAAGTATAGAAAGGGGATAAAAATCAGAAAGAAAGAAGTCAAGGTATCCCTATTCTCAGATGATACAATAATATGCACGAGTGACCCCAAAAATTCTTCCAGATAACTTCTTCAGCTGATAAATACCTTCAGCAAAGTAACTAGATACAAAACTAACTGAAAGTTTATCCTATATTGTAGGTCTATATGAGTGAGTATATACCATGTGCGTCTTTCTGCTTCTGGGATAGCTCACTCTGGATGATCTTTTCCATATTCCACCATTTACCTGCAAATTTCATGATTTCCTTTTTTTTTTATTGCTGAGTAATATTCCATTGTGTAGATGTACCACAATTTCTGTATCCATTCCTCCACTGTGGGGCATGTGGGCTGTTTCTAGCTTCTGGCTAATACAAATAAGGCTGCTACAAACATGGTTGAGCAAATGTCCTTACTGTGTACTTGAGCTTCTTTGGGGTATATGCCTAAGAGTGGTATGGCTGGATCTTGAGGAAGCGCTATTCCTAGTTGTGTGAGAAAGCATCAGATTGCTTTCCAGAGTGGTTGTACAAGTTTACATTCCCACCAGCAGTGGAGGAGGGTTCTCCTTTCTCCAGGACCTCTCCAGCATGTGTTGTCACTTGGGTTTTTGATCTTGGCCATTCTGATGGGTGTAAGGTGGAATGTTAGGGTCTTTTTGATTTGCATTTCCTTTATGACTAAGGATGTTGAACATTTCTTTAAGTGTTTCTCTGCCATTCGATATTCCTCTATTGAGAATTCTCTGTTTAACTATGTACTCCGTTTTTTAATTGGATTACTTGATTTGTTGCTGTTTAACTTCTTGAGTTCTTTATATAATATAGGATAAACCTACTAAAATCTGTATACCTAAAGAAACTAAGCAAGAGGGAGGACTCTTGCTAAAATACTCAATTCCTATCAGAAAAGCAAAGAGGATGGACATCAGGAGAAAACTGGATTTTATATTTTAACTGTTATATCACCTCTAGAGTCCACAACTAGATATTAAGAATTAAAGTACCAAAAATAATGTTTGAATACAATGTAGTGGCACAAAATAAGTCTGTGTTGGTTACTCTGTTGTAGTCAGAATAACAGGCTTCCCTTCAAACATTAGATCCACAGCTTGATAAAACTATTGAGCAAATGATCTTAGATCGACACATTTCAGGCTAATCCTTAGGGGCAACTGAACAACTCAACTTCAGATACTTCTGTGTGTAGAGAAGAGTCATCAAAAAGTCATGGCAGACATATGAAAGATAAAGAGAGGTGGGCAAATCTCCAAACATGCCCTAGTTGCATGTTTAGTCTAATGTGATTAACACAAGTTGTCAAGATACTGTTTTAACACTAGTCCTAATTTTTCATTAGCTTTCCAGTTGGAAATCATGCAATTTCATGTATATTTTCTCAACACTTATAAAATCAAAAGATCTTTGTATCTCTTTAGATATAGTGATTATAAAATAAATTGACATGTGTTATTCTTTTTAATGCTTATTTCAAACCTCTTTCCTTTTGATCCTATTCCATATGTAAAGAGTGGGTGATATGAGCATACTTCATTGCTATCTTATTCCTGCTAATATCAGTAACATGATGCTTGACACCTGTCATTAGTTATGCTGGAACAGAAGATGCTTGTGAGTATTTTCATACTAAACTGACTCACAAAGCTTATTAGATTGGGATAGTAATTTCACCCAAGAGAAATTCTGGCTCCTCTAGCAATACTTTGTCATAAGAGTCAAGAAGTAAAAATTTCTCCTGCAAATGAATGGACACACATTAAAAATAAAGTCGAATGATACGGGCATAAATAAAGTTTGGGTTTTGTTTCTCAACCTTTCTCTGCATTTGTAGGTTTTCATGTCTTATGATGTTTCTTAGAAATCTTTTTTCTTAAAATTATTTCAGTAGTTTTCTAATGTCAAATACACATTTATAATAGTCAACCACTTTCTAAATATGTATGGTTATTTTACTTGCATGTATGTTTGTATACCACATGGGTGACTACCTTGTGGAAGCCGGAAGAGAATGATACATCCCCTAAAACTGGAATGTAAACAGGTGCAAATTACCACGTGAGAACTAAAAATTGAATCTAGGTCTTACGGAAGAGCAACATGTGTTCTTAACTTCCCAGCCTCCTCTTCTATCTCTTCAACATTTTTTTTTAAAGCCCAAGAGATGAGCAGTCCCGCTAGGCCACAGAGGAGGACTTTGAAGCCAGTCCTGAAAATACCTGATAAACCAGTATCAGATGGAAGGGGAGGAGGTTCACCCTTATCAGTGGACTTGTAAAGGGGCAGGGAGGAGATGAGGGAGGGAGGGTGAGATTGGGAGGAAATGAGGAAGCAAGTGTAGCTGGGATACAGAGTTAATAAAATGTAACTACTAAAAAAAAAAACATCATGCAAAAAACAAAACAAAACAAAACACAGGGTTAATGCCTGCCATTCTAGTAGTTGAGCCTCTTCTAATATATTTGGAAATTGCATAATTTTAGTAGATTTAGATGAACATAAAATTGTACAGGCGTTAATTTTCAAGTGACAAAATTTATTAATCAGTTGATACACTCTCTATTAAATGGCGTCATTCATTTCTGTATGACGAGTAAATTACTGAGAGTTTATTAAGTAAATAGTGCTTCTCGGTTGCTTACATTCTTTTCTATGTGTACTTTTCTGTTTCTTTGTATTTGTGTCTCTGTGTGTACGTGTGGGTAATATAAACATTTGTGTGCCTGTGAGGTGGAAGGTTTTATGCCTGTGCACATAAATATAGAGAAAGAAGAGGGCTTGTATCAATTTATAGTCCTATACCTATTATTTTTTTTTTTTTTAGAAAAGTCACCACTGAACCTTGAGCACACTGTTTCTCTACTAGATGAGTAGTCCTTTGGGCCTTTGAAAGACACCTGTTTCTTCTTCACTAGCACTGGGTAAAAGGTTTCCTGCTGTACATGGCTTCAAACACGGGTGCTGGGATACAGGATTTCCTGTTTGTACAGAGAGTTCTCTTTCCCAAGGAACTATCTCCCCAGCATAGGAAGTGTACTACTATTTTAAAATTTATCAGAAGCCACTATCAATCTTCTACACATTTTTCTGATAGCATTCTTCATTTCTTTATTCCTGAATGTGTAAACCATAGGATTGAGCAACGGTGTCAGGACAGAGGCAAATATGAGTGTGTTTTTCTCAAAGGAAAAAGCAGATAAAGGCCGTGCATATATTAGTATGCATGGGACAAAGAACAAAATTATAACAGTAATATAGGACCCACAGGTTGAAAGAGCTTTACTTCGTCCTTCAGAACTATGTCCTCTTAGAAGAGGACGACACCATAGGAGACAATCAACAAGGAGAAGATAATGATGCAAAAAGACCCACTGTTTGCAAACACCAAAATGACAAAAATGTGTGTGTCAGTGCAGCCAAGCTGCAGTAACGGGAATAAGTCACATATAAAATGATCAATAAAATTTGGTCCACAGTAGGGCAATTGCAAAATGAAGATGACTTGTGTGATAGAATGTAAGAATCCTCCTGTCCAGGCCACCCCTACAAGAGTGCCACAGAGCCTCCAGGTCATGATAGAAGAGTAGTGAAAGGGTTGCAAATGGCCACATAGCGGTCATAGACCATAGCTGTCAGGACAATCACCTCAACTCCTGCAAAGAAGTGCCTAGTAAACAACTGTGCCATACAACATTCAAAGGAAATGGTCTTCCTTTCATAGAAGAAGTCTACAATCATCTTGGGTGTGACAGTAGAAGAAGTACATGCATCCAGGAAGGACAGAAATGCCAAAAAGAAGTACATGGGGGAGCTCAGGAGTGCAGGGCTATAGATGATGGTCACCACAATTACCATGTTGCCCCCTAGAGTTGCAATATAGACCAATGAAAATACAACAAATAGTATTTTCTCAACTATTGGGTTCTGAGAAAGCCCCAGCAGTATGAACTCACTGACAAAGCTCTGGTTTTGCATGATGCTCAAGGAGATGGTAAATGTCAAATATGTTCATGAAAATCTGCAATAATGAGGAAAGAGGCTTTTCATTGCAATTGAAAACAGAATATTAGAGATTTTGGAAGAGTATAGTTGTTTAACCTATAGAATTATGGTAGAGGTAAATTCTGAGTCCTTTAAAACAGCTGCATTTTGAATGGTGTTAATT
This sequence comes from Meriones unguiculatus, assembly GCF_030254825.1. Taxonomy (NCBI): domain Eukaryota; kingdom Metazoa; phylum Chordata; class Mammalia; order Rodentia; family Muridae; genus Meriones; species Meriones unguiculatus. The sequence goes on from NC_083351.1 coordinate 86,998,073, forward strand.
TAAACATCTCACTGTCTATATAAAAAATAGTTTTTGAATAGCCAGCTTTTATCAATCTATAGATTTTTTTGGAGTGAAACATCAAAAAGCATTTTGAAATCATATTCTAAATATTAGCGAAAGGTCAGGTTTGTTTATCATGCATGCCAACTTCATTATAAGTAGTTTGTGATAGCTCTATTTCACATTAACTTGTCTATGACATTAATAAAAAGGCAAAATGTACTTTGGGTTCAGTTGAAAATCCTGGCCACTTGGTAAGCTTATTTAAATGCACAAAATGTATTGAAATTTCAAATAAACTAATCTATTCACCCTGGAACAGGGAATTCTGTGGGAAATGCATAGCACTTACCATGTCACATCAGTTGAACGTGTTGAAAATCACATTTAACTCAACATTTTAAGATGCAAGCAGAATTTTTTTCTTTTATAAAAATTATTTATCATTTTCTTTTTTTAACATTCATTACGGATTATTCACTTTTTATCCGTGTTGTAGCCCTCTTCCTCATTCCCTCCCAATCCCACTATCCCTCCCTCATCTCCTCCCATGTCCTTCTCTGAGTCCTCTGATAAGGGAGGTCCTCCTCCCCTTCCATCTCCTACACTATCAGGTCTCATCAGGACTGGCTGCATTGTCTTCCTCTGTGGCCTGGTAAGGCTGTTCCCCCATCAGGGGGAAGTGATCAAAGAGCCAGCCACTGAGTTCATGTCACAGACAGTCCCTTGCTAGGGCACCCATTTGTAGACTGAGCTGCCATGGGCTACATATGTGCGGGGGTTCTAGGTTATCTCCGTGCATGGTCCTTAGCTGGAGTATCAATCTCAGAAAAGGCTTCTGTGCCCAGATATTTTGGTTTTGTTGCTCTCCTTGTGGAGCTCCTGTCCCCTCCAGGTCTTACTATCTTCCCCTTCTTTCGTAAGATTCCTGTATTCTGCCCAAAGTTTGGTTATGAGCCTCAACATCCTCTTTGATACACTGCTGGGGAGAGTCTTATCTTTTAAATCATGTTGTTTTCATGATAGCTAAATGAAAGTAGTGTAATAGAACAATAGAAAATAACCACTATTAGGACTCATCCTTCTAGGCACCAGCATAAAGCAAAAGTTGTTTTATATTATTATACTAAAGTTATCACTAAACAGGTTGATGTCAAACTCTAGGCATAACTATAAAAGATGATTAACCTTGGGATTTTTTAGAGAAACTGGCTTGAACACACGTAATATCTTCTGAGACAATTTCATCTGTTTGAAGTTGGAGATTTATTTTTCTCAGTAAGAACCTTAGAATAGTTGCTACCTTCCACTCTCCATAAAGTTTAAAGAATCTTATTTGGTTCTTGTCTTAATAAGGTTATTGTTAAAGATAAGAGAGAAAATGATTAAGAATCAGAATCAGTGAAAACTAGGAGTAACACATAGCTGATTAGGAAAAAAAATCTTGTCAAATATAATTTAGACCCTTGAGACTCAATTATTTGCCAATTACTTAGACAATACAAACTTTCTGAAAAAAAAACATAATTCTTTGAAATGTATGGTTTGTAATTTATATGGACTTGCTTTAAAAAACATTCATAAACAGCTTACCTGCCAATTCTTCAATAAGTTTAAAACTGAACATAACAAAATATCACTCACAGTGAATACCAGGACAAATCTAGGAAAAACTGATTCATTTTTAATGCCACCTGCTTTACCCACAGAAAGTCTCCAAGAACCATGTAATTAAATATTCCAAATAATGTCAGCTTCACGGTATATTTATGGCTTTCTGCAAAGATCTTCATCTATTGCAAGAAGACATTCTTTGATGAGTGATGAAACCTGTACTTATCTATGGGTATAAGGACAAATATTAGGAATGTAGTTAGGAAAGTACTGGTTGTAGATCCTCCTCCAAGATCCACTATTTCACTAGCCTTAAACATTTGAGTTGGTATCTGACCAGCATGATTTTCTAATACTAAATGATCAGGCCTGAAATCATATACATATAAGTAACATTATATTGGCTGATCAGGTTGTATTTATATATTTAGGAATGTGTGTGTGTGTGTGTGTGTGTGTGTGTGCATGTATGTAAAATAACAATTATATAATTAGAGGCAATAAATTTAAGAAAGAACAAAGGGTTATATGGGAAGAATTGAAAGGAGAAAAGGGAAGGGAACATCATATAGTTACTTTTTAATTTCAAAATATAATTTAATGATATCTGTGTTATCTCATATTAACAGCAGAAACAACTTAATAAACAAAATTTGTGTGATATATATATATATATATATATATATATATATGCAATAGTTGCTGGGAGAGTAATGACATTTTCTTCAGAACCACTACTAAGGTTTATATGTTCCTGTAGACAACCTTAATGAAGACACTGTGTTGGCTCTGGAGATGTAGTTCATTTGTTAGAGTACCTGCCTAGCATTCATGAATATATATAATGTAATAGTATATATCATATATGTATATATACATACATATTATGTTATATGAACATATATGTATATATAAAACAGTATATATACACATATTGCTATCTTGTTATTATAATATTTTATTTTGTTATAAATTAGTTATTTATAATTATTGTTACAAATGCATAATTTAAAATAATGTATTTGAACTGAAAGGAAAACCATGAGTGTTTTTAAGTGTCATGTAATAAGAATAAAAGACTTTGACTTGTTAACAGATCGGTGATATGGCATTGCATATATTTAATTTAAAACAAACATTTTCATGGTGGTCTAAGAAAGGTTTCTCACTAGTTTCTGAAATATGAAGTCTTTATCTCCTCAGAAGCTAAACCCAAGAAAACATTAATAAAAATAAACTCTAAGTCACCAGATCAGGCAGCAATCATTTCAGATAGACTAAGATTGTCACTACATAATTTACCAGCTGTCATGCAGGGCCAGATAAAGATGGATGAAGAATTGCAATGAATTGAGGAAATCACAGGACTTAGTCCATGAATAAAACATCAGAATGAAATCCAGGATTTCTTACAATGCTGAAAAGTGAAATTAGAGAAAAACTTCCAAGTCTTGAGATTTACAGTCAGATCTAAATCTTTGAGTTTTCAATGGCATAGTTCGGGGTACTTTATGGTTCCTAAAATTCTAAGCCTTAGGTTCCATTTGTGTAAAGGGATTTACTAGGAAGGATTTTTAAGTTTCTTTTGTCAAAAGTAACATAAAAAATATAATGGAAAACAAGAGTATAGAAGGAAATGTCAAATATTGAGAACAATTAGTCTCAGAGAATAACACAGAGCAGAGAATTTTAGATTTAATCTGCCTTTATGTAGCTAATGATGGTAAGAACTTTATATTTATTTACAAAATAAAATGCTTAGTTTTATAGGCTGTAATAAGACATGATTGCTTCAATGCATAATGTGTTTTCTACTGTTTTTAATAATCAGTGTTAGTGTTAAGGCCCTCAAACCAACTCACAGTGAGTTCTAGTTCAGACAGCCTGTTGGACAAAGAAAACCAAAATTAATGGAGTTGCTAGGGGCTCCAAGAAAAACAAGACTCGATGTTAAGTAAATCTTAACATTTTTTTTCTGTTCTAGTTGGGATGCCTATTTGCACCAAACAAAATGATACCATCATTTTTACAGTAAGGGAAATTTCAAAATTTGTGTTAAAATATCCACAATGGAAACTTCACTCTAATCATGGTTTATGATCAGAAGAGTTATGACTTTATATAATGTAGAATATATCTGACCCAAACATAAGTTGTAACCTAAGATGAATTATTTAACAAAAGGACAATATTGGAAAATTAAACTAAGTATGAAAAAATCTTTTATGTAAATGAGACAAATGTTTCCATTATTTTCTTCATTGTCATGAGAAATGGATGCACATTAAAGTTGTATGGCCATATCAAGTCTATGTCGTTGACTTTCTGTTGCCTCCTATTCTGTTTTATTTTTCTTAGTCTAAAATTAAAGTAAGTAAATATTAAATAGAAAGCTTCTTTTTCAAAATATTATTTATTTTTTATTAAAATTTATTCACTTTGTATTACCACTGCAGCCCCTACCTCGTCTCCTGCCAGTCCCACATACCCTCCCTTCCTTTTCCCTTATGCCCTTTCCCTAGTCTCCTGATAAGGGAGGACCTCCTCCCCTTCTATCTGACACTAGCCTATCAGGTCTCATCAAGGTTGGCTGCATCATCAAAGTCCATTTTCTATTATGAGAGAGTTGTGAAAGAAAATGAAAGGGTGGATGTGATTATAAAACATTGTTTAAAGGAATGAAATTCTCAACAAATAAATAAAATACATTTTAAAGTAAGTAAAAAATAGTTTTATGTGATAGAGATTTTGTAATTGGATTGACTACCATATCTTGTGCCTTCTAGTTCATAAAAGCAAGTGGTCAGTTCTTATTTTAGTGGGGGTTGAAAAAATTTAATGTTGCCCAGGTTGGGCTCAAACTCACCATATAGGCTTGGATGACATTCAACTCCTGATGTTCCTGCCTTCACTGCCACATCCTGTTATAATAAACTTATGCTAGTACAGTCAGCCAAATTCATAATTGTTACCATCACATTCTGCAAACAATATTTTAAAAGGAATTTGTGAATAATGAGGTCCATGTTATTTAAACAATATCTGCACATTTAAACTGAGATAAAGAGTAGAATCAGTCAAAAGAAAATATATTTATATCATCACATTTTACAATATATTTAATTACAATGACACTGCTTCAGTGATGCAATGCTTTTAAAACACGCCTTGGATAATAATGGCATGACTTTAAGTGTGTAAGTGTATCAAAGCATCACTCCATCTAGCCTAAAAACTTATTCTAAAAATCAAATGAGATAGGGAAATTTATAACAGAATATTGTACATTATCTAAAGTATTGGAAAATGAGAAATATCTAAAATATTCATGACGTTATCATTAAAACACTATGTTTTAATTATAGTAATATGACTATATCAGAATTGAACATTTAAACTGTTAATCAGAAGAAAATTAAATGTTCATTTATAAATATTTTATAAATATATATTAGTAAACATAACATTATATACTTTATTTGTAAAAAACATGTTATTTATCAGAAAATATTTAAAAATTAACCACCAAATTAAAATTCACATAAATAAATATCCTTTAAATTTCTGAAAACAGCTTGAGGCTTTCAGACCATTAACCAGGTTACCAAAGATGGAAGCAATAAATTCACCTAACAAGGCACCTCCCACTGTCTAATTTGATCTGTTGTTATCTTTTCATGAATAGCCATACGGTGAACTCAACGCTTTCCCACTTCCATGTTCTTTGGTTTCAAATCCATACCACCAGATAAGAACAACTCATTGTCTCTGTATTTCTCCTAAAATATTACCTGACTTTCATTGCTCAAACAGCTACACATTAAAAAAAAATGATACATTCTGGCTATTACAAATAAAGCTGCTATAAACATGGTTGAGCAAGTATCCCTTTTGTGTACTTGAACGAACTTTGGGTATATACCTAGCAGTGGTATAGCTGGGTCTTGAGGAAGCACTATTCCTAATTGTCTTAGAAAGCGCCAAATAGCTTTCCAGAGTGGTTGTACCAGTTTACATTCCCACCAGCAGTGGAGGAGGGTTCCCCTTTCTCCACAACCTCTCTAGCATGTGTTGTCACTTGAGTTTTTCATCTTGGCCATTCTGATGGGTGTAAGGTGATATCTCAGGGTCGTTTTGATTTGCCTTTCCCTGATGGCTAATGAGAATGAGCATTTCTTTAAGTGTTTCTCTGCCATTCGATATTCCTCTGTTGAGAATTCTCTGTTTAGCTCTGTTCCCCATTTTTTAATGGGATTACTTGGTTTGCTGATTTTCAGCTTCTTTAGTTCTTTGTATATACTGGATATTAGTCCTCTGTCAGATAAAGGGTTAGTGAAGATTCTTTCCCAATCTGTAGGCAGTCATTTTGTTTTGATGATGGTGTCCTTTGCTTTACAGAAACTTTTCAGTTTCATGAGGTCCCATTTATTGATTGTTGCTCTTAGAGCCTGTGCTGTTGGTGTTCTGTTCAGGAAGTTGTCTCCTGTGCCAATGAGTTCTAGGCTGTTCCCCACTTTTTTTTCCAATTGATTTAGGTTATCTGGTTTTATGTTGAGGTCCTTGATCCACTTTGACTTTAGTTTTGTGCAGGGTGACAAATATGGATCTATTTTCATTTTTCTGCATGTAGACATCCAGTTGGTCCAGCACCATTTGTTTATTTGTAATAGACAGAACCTGGAAACAACCCAGATGTCCATCAACAGAGGAATGGGTACAGAAATTGTGGTATTTTTACACAATGGAATACTACTCAGCAATCAAAAAGGAGGAAATCATCAAATTTGCAGGCAAATGGTGGGATCTAGAAAAGATCATTCTGAGTGAAATATCCCAGAAGGAGAAAGACAAACATGGGATATACTCACTTATATAGACCTATAAGATATGATAAACATAATGAAATCTATACACCTAAAAAAGATAATCAATTGAGCGGACATGGGGTAAGATGATCAATCCTCATTTAGAAAGACAGATGGGATGTGCATTGAACGTATGACAGGAGTCTACTGAGCGCATCTGAAAGACTCTAAGTAGCAGTGTTTTCAAAGCAAAGACTCATGACCAAACCTTTGGCAGAGTACAGGGAATCATAAGAAAGAAGGGGAGTTAGTCTGATGGGGAAAGGATAGGAGCTCCACAAGGACCAAATATATCTGGGCACAGGGTCTTTTCTGAGACTGACATTCAACCAAGGATCACGTATGGATATAACATAGAACCTCCACTCAGATGTAGCCTGTGGTAGCTCAGTAACCAATTGGTTTCCCAAAGTGAGGGGAACAAGGACTATTTCTAACAGGAACTCAATGACTGGCTCTTTGGTCTCCCCACCCCCGAAGGGAGGAGCAGTCCTGTTAGGCCACAGAGGAGGGCTTTGCAGACAGTCCTGAAGATATCTGATAAAACAGGATCAGATGAATGGAAAGGAGGTCCCCCCTATCAGTGGACTTGGAAAGGGGCACGGTGGAGATGAGGGAGGGAGGGAGAGACTGGGAGGGAATGAGGGATTGGGACACGGCTGGGATACAGAATTAATAAAATGTAATTGATAAAAAAAATACAAAATAAAAAATAAAAAAAGATAGATCTATTCTTGATTTGATTTAGGGCAGAAACTATGGCAGTGAAGCATCTCCTGAACAGTAACCTTGAGTCATGCAGGACCTTGGTAAGGCCCTAGCTCCACCATTTGCATTGCCCATTAATTCCTTCCCATTCATTTTAGCACCAAAGTTAGTCATAGCACTTGCAGAGAATAGGATGTCTTTGTTAACCATGACATAATATAACACTTGAAGCTGTCAGAGGGAAAGTAACATGGTGTCAATGTAAGAAATTACTTTAAAATATATTGCATACAAATAAACACTTATTACAATAATGAATTATAACCTTATTTAAAATTTTTCTATATATTAAGTTTCATAAGACCATCATACTTTTATCTAAAATTAGTATTTACTAGTAAAAACTTATTTCCTGAGCTTATTCCTTTCTAGGACCCTGTCAGAAATACATTCACTTCAGATTACTGAAAAATTTTCTCTCTCCCAATTAATTTTTGCTCTCCTGATTTCTCTAAATGTCTCAGTTTGTTTTGTTTTAGCGTTCCTAAAATAAAGGTTAAATGACTTTTTTTTTTCATGTTCTACTTAATGAATGATGTCCTGGTAATTCAGTTCAAATTCAGAAAGAGATACTAGCACTGAAGCAGTTTAGAGTTTCACACAATTTTTCTGAATGTGTCAGAGCTGGATACTAAAACTTTTTAAAGTTTTTTTTTATTTATTATCACTACATACTTTTTATTAATTACACTTTATTCACTTTGTATCCCACCTGTAGCTACTACCCTCTTCCCCTCCCAATTCCACCCTCCCTCCATCTTCACCCATGCCCCTCCTCCAGTCCACTGATAGGGGAGGTCTTCCTCCCTTTCCTTCTGATTCTAGTCTATCAGGTTTCATCACGACTGGCTGCATTGTCTTCTTCTGTGGACTGGTAAGGCTGCAACCCCCTGAGAGAGCGGTGATCAAAGAGCAGGCCAATCAGTTCATGTCAGAGACAGTCCCTTTTCCCTTTACTAGAGAACCCACTTGGACACTGAACTGTCATGGGCTGTATTTGTGCAGGGGTTCTAGGTTAAATCAATGCATGATCTTTGGTTAGAGTATCAGTCTCAGAAAAGACCCCTGTGCCCAGATTTTTTAGATCTGTTGCTCTCCTTGTAGAGTTCCTGTCATCTCCAGGTCTTACTTTTTCCCACTTCTTTTATAAGATTCCCTGCACTCTGCCCAAAGTTTGGCTGTAAGTCTCAACATCTGCTTTGATACTCTAAAGGGCAAAGTCTTTCAGTGGCCCTCTGTGGTAGGCTCCTGTCTTGTTCCCTGTTTTCTCCCTCTTTTGATGTCCATCCCAGTTGCCTTTCTGAATGAGGATTGAACATCTTAGCCATAGTCCTCCTTCTTGGTCAGTTTCTTTAGGTGTACAGATTTTAGTATGTTTATCCTATATTATATGTCTAATATCCACCTATGAATATATATCCTGTGTGTCTTTCTGCTTCTGGGATACTTCACTCAGGATGATCTTTTCCAGTTCCCACCTTTTGTCTGCAAGTTTTATAATTTCCTTGTTTTTAATTGCTGAATAATATTCCATTGTGTAAATGTACCACAATTTCTGTATCCATTCACCAACTGAGGGACATCTGGGTTGTTTCCAGCTTCTGGCTATTACAAATAAAGCTGCTACTAAGATGGTTGAGCAAATGTCTTTGTTGTATACTTGAACTCAAGAAGTTAAAAAGCAACAAAACAAGTAATCCAATTAAAAATGGGGTAGAGAGCTAAACAGAGATTTCTCAATAGAGGAATATTGAATGGCAGAGAAACACTTAAAGAAATGCTCAACATCCTTACTCATCAGGGAAATGCAAATCAAAACAACCCTGAGATTTCATATTACACCCATCTGAATGCCTAAGATGAAAAACTCAAGTGACAACACATGCTGGAGAGGATGTGGAGAAAGGGGAACCCTCCTCCACTGCCGGTAGGAATGCAAACTTGTAAACCGCCTTAGGAAATCAATCTGGTGCTTTCTCAGACAATTAGGAAGGGTGTTACCCCAAGATCCAGCTATACCACTCCTAGGGATATATCCAAAGGATACTAAAATAAAGGAAAATAAAGCGGACAAGAATAAATCAGAAGAATTCATGTTGTGACTTAAGTCACTTTTTTTTAGCATTAGTTTTTTCCTGTGCTATGTGTTGTGAAAACACTGTTTTTTTCACTATCAATAACTGTACAATGTATAGGAACATTTTAATTATCATGTTCCAGTATCTGCATTCCTTAAACAACCTCAAATCTACCAGCTTTAAATCCATTTAAGTCTATTAATAGATAGATTAACAGGTACTTAAATAAACAAAAAAGTGATAGATAAAAGTAAGATGTGTCATATTTCTGAATTTTTGGTTCCAAAGAGAAAGGATAGGAGCTCCACAAGGACGAAATATATATGGGCACAGGGTCTTTTCTGAGACTGACATTCAACCAAGGATCACGTATGGCTATAACCTAGAACCTCCACTCAGATGTAGCCTGTGGTAGCTCAGTAACCAATTGATTTCCCAAAGTGAGGGGAACAAGGACTATTTCTAACAGGAACTCAATGACTGGCTCTTTGGTCTCCCCACCCCCGAAGGGAGGAGCAGTCCTGTTAGGCCACAGAGGAGGGCTTTGCAGCCAGTCCTGAAGATACCTGATAAAACAGGATCAGATGAATGGGGAGGAGGTCCCCTCCTATCAGTGGACTTGGAAAGGGGCACAGTGGAGATGAGGGAGGGAGGGAGGGACTGGGAGGGAATGAGGGATCGGGACACGGCTGGGATACAGAGTTAATAAAATGTAACTGATAAAAAAATAGTAAAATAAAAAAAAAGAATAAAGAGAATTTCTGACAGAAAAATATCAAAAAAAGAATCATTGAAAATATGTTTAATATTATTAAACTTGAGAAACATATAATAAAAATGAACTAGATAGAACTTCCTTGGAGTGAATCTGGAATTTAAAGCGGTTTCTGCAAGACATGAGTCTGTGAACCTAATTCTTAGTTCCCTCGGGTCTAAAATTTCTGGCCCCATGAGAATCCAACACACCATTTGTATATCTTCTCATTTAATTGTATATTTATAGCACTTCTATATCTATCCAAAATTATACCGTGCTTTTACTTAATCTGGAAAGGGTTCTATTGGATAAATACTTTCAAATGCCGTCATCTTAATAAACAGTACAATATTACATAATAGATGGGATGTAGTATCTGTGAAGAATTTAGATAAAACGTTTTCTGTCACAAGAGAACTATCAATGAATATATAAGAAAATATGCATTGTTTTGGGAAACACTATCAAACTCTGTTCATTAAAGAAAAAAATTCTATGTATAAATATATGAGATACCTATATTCATATTAATATTGTTTATTTGCATATATACAATGTGCAATGTACATAGTGACCAACATAATAATCTCTTCTCCTCTTCCTAATCTTCCATATCCTTTACTTATTATTATCAACCACTCCCATTCTTATATTCATGTCTTTGTGTTTTAGCTGATGAATTTAATTAGAGTTGTCTATATGACCAAAAATATGTGGTTAATTACTAGACCATGAAGAACTCACTTAAGCATACACACCTGAAAAAAAAAGATACTTCTTTCCACCTTTATTTGACAATAGCTTCCTTTTTAAATTATTTTTAATGTTATTAATGTTATTTCAGTTTATTCACTTTGTATCCCTCCTTTATCTCACTCACTCCTCCCCCTCAATCCCACCCTCCCACTTCCCCACACATGTCGCTTTCCCAGTCCAAAGGGAGGTCCTCCTCCCTTTCCTTGTGACCTTAGTCTATCAGGTCTCATCAGGAGTGGCTGCATTATCTTCTTCTGTGGCCTAGTAAGGCTGGTCCCCCATCAGGGGGAGGTGATCAAAGAGCAGGCCAATTAGTTCATGTCAGAGACAGTCCCTGTCCCCATTACTATGGAGACCACTTGGATACTGAACTGTCATTGGCTAGCTCTGTGCAGGGGTTCCAGGCCATCTCCATGAGTAGTCCTTGGCTGGAGTATCAGAAATGACCCCTGTGCCCAGAATTTTAGGATCTGCTGCTGTCCTTGTGGAGCTCCTGTCCTCTCTAAGTCTTACTATATCCACTTCTTTCATAAGATTCCCTATACTTTGTCCAAAGTTTGGCTATGAGTCTCAACATCTGCCTTCAGACCCTGCAGGGTAGAGCCTTTCAGAGGCCCTCTGTGGCAGGCTCCTGTCCTGTTCCCTGTTTTTCTGTTTTCTCCAGCCTCCTATGTCCATCCTCTTTGCCTTTCTGAATGGGGATTGAGCATCTTAGCCAGAGTCCTCCTTCCTGATTCGCTTCTTTAGGTGTACACATTTTAGTTTGTTTATCCTATATTATATGTCTAGTATACACTTATGAGTGAGTATATACCCTGTGTGTCTTTCTGCTTCTGGGATACCTCACTCAGGATGATCTTTTCCAGTTCCCACTATTTACCTGCAAATTTCATGATTTCTTTGTTCAATGTCTTTGCATCAGGGAAATGCAAATCAAAACAACCCAGAGATTTCACCTTACACCCATCAGAATGGCTAAGATGAATAACTCAAGTGACAACACACACTGGAGAAGATGTGGAGAAAGGGGTACCCTCCTCCACTGCTGGTGGGAATGTAAACTTTTGCAACCACTTTGGAAATCAATCTGGTGCTTTCTCAGACAATTAGGAATAGTGATTCCTCAAGATGCAGCTATACCACTGCTAGGCATATATCCAAAAAATGTTCAAGTATACAACAAGGACATTTGCTCAACCATGTTTGTAACAGCTTTATTTGTAATAGTCAGAACCAGGAAACAGCCCAGATGCCCCTCAATTGAGGAATGTATACAGAAATTGTGGTACATCTACACAATGGAATATTACTCAGAGATAAAAGACAATAGCTCCTTAAGAAGGGTTGGGACCTCATGAAACCATCCTATAGTCATAATACATTGTTGAAGGTCCAGGTCTAATGCTAGTCCTTTTCTTTTTTTGTTTTGTTTTTTTTATATATCCACACTTGTTATTATTTCATGTTTCAATGACCAAGAATATTCAACAGACAATGTTTCATAACACTTCCCCATTTTCCATGTTTTACATTATATTCTGTCTTCTATTTTGAGATACTTCCTGGTCTTTGCAGCTGTCCCACTAAGGAGCATTTATTTTCAGTATTTCCAAAAATTAAATGTCTCTGCATTAACCTCTGTTCATTTCTTTAAAAAAAAAAAAAAAAAAAAAAAAAAAACCTTCTCTGTTCATACCTGAGAGTTTAAATGCCTTCTGGAGAAAAAAAATATTTAAGAGGCAATTTGACACCATTCCTACTTAGCAATAATAATAATAAGAAAAAACAACACAAAACAAAAAACGAAAAATTTCTCCTTTGAAGTCTGTGACCTCACTAGCTATAGCCTTTTACTAAAGTTTATAGTATCAGGTGTGTGTATCTGAGAATGTCTCCAATCAGATCTGAAAGTGACTGGTTAGCCCACAAACTGCTGTGTCACTATTGCATCAGTGGACAAATTTCACCAGACAGCTCCAGAGATATATAAGACATTTCATGATTTTTCTTCTCCATAAGAAAATATGGCACTTTGGGAACAATGAACAGTAGCCAGTAGAAAGGAATGCTCTAAGGAGTCTTACTTTGATCTTCTATAAAATTAAAATGCACTTACAAATTTTGCACACACAATGACATAATCATTCCTATTCCAGAAGGATTGTCTGATATCAAAATAATAAGAAGAAAGGAATGACAGGAATAAGAACAGTGAGAGCTTTGATACACTGCTAGGTAGAGTCTTTCAGAGGCCCTCTGTGGTAGGCTCCTGTCCTGTTACTTGTTTTCTCTTGCATCCAATGTCCATCCCATTTGTCTTTCTAAGTGAGGATTGATCATCTTACCCTGGGTCCTCTTTCATGTTTATCTTCTTTAGGTGTATAGATTTCAGTATGTTTATCCTATCTTATAGGTCTATATAAGTGAGTATATACCATGTGTGTCTTTCTGCTTCTGGGATACCTCACTGAGGATGATTGGTTCTAGGTCCCACCATTTGCCTGCAAATTTCATGATTTCTTCTTTTTTAATTACTGTGTAGTATTCCATTGTATAAAATTACCACAATTTCTGTATCCATTCCTCAACTGAGAGACATCTGGGTTGTTTCCAGGTTCTCGATATTACAAATAAAGCTGCTACAAACATGGGTGAGCAAATGTCCTTGTTACATACTTGGGCATCTTTTGGATATATGCCTAGGAGTGGTATAGCTGGATCTTGAGGAAGTGCTATTTAATTGTCTGAGAAAGTGCCAGATTGATTTCCAAAGTGGTTGTACTAGTTTGCATTCCCACCAGCAGTGGAAGAGAGGGTTCCCCTTTCTGCACAACCTCTCCAGCATTGTTGTCACTTGAGTTTTTTATTTTAGCCATTCTGATGGGTGTCAGGTGAAATCTCAGGGTTGTTTTTATTTGCATCTCTCTGATGGCTAGGACAATAGTAAGACTCATAACCAAACCTTCAGCAGAGTTCATGGAATTATAAGAAAGAAGGGGGAGTTAATATGACCTGGAGATGACAGGAGCTCCACAAGGACCAAATATATCTGGGCACTGGGGTCTTTTGTGAGACTGTTTCTCCAACCAAGGACCATGTATGTATATAACCTACAACCTCTGCTCGGATGTAGTCCATGGTAGCTCAGTATCCAAATGGGTAACGTAATAAGGGGAACAGGGACTGTTTCTGACATGAACTCAATGGCGGGCTCTTTAACCTCCCCCCCCCCCGTGATCCGAGGGAGTAGCAGCCCTGCTATGCCCCTTAGGAGGACTTTGCAGCCAGTCTTGAAGATACCTGATAAATCAGGATCAGATGAAAGGGAAGGAGGGTCTCCCCTATCAGTGGACTTAGAAAGGGGCAGGGAGGAGATGAGGGAGGGAGGGTGGGGTTAGGAGGGAAATAGGGAGCGGGATACAGCAGGGATTCAAAGTTAACAAACTGCAACTAATATTAAAAAAATAAAAGAAAAGAAAAATGAACAATGAGGGCTCAGCAGAGCAAACACCAAACCCTGTGGCTAGCATCTGGAGCACATGATATGTTCTTGTTCTCTTCACTTCTGCTGCCAATAACAGCCTTGTCCATGAGTTGAATGCAAGCTCTGAAGGCAAATATTTACAGAATATCCTATGACTCTGGCATTAAACACTCCTGGGTCTCCACTTCATCTGAGACTTCCCATTCACAACTTTAAGCAACCATCTTCTGTGAATCTTTTCAGGGACTCCAGCCATGACATTCATGGTTTAACCTCAGCTTCTCTGCAAAATGATGCAATGACTTTACAACCCTTTCCCACAATTGTATATCTTTCATTTCCACCAAACAAATCCCACAAAGACAATGCTGCCAACTTTTTCTCCAGCTGGAGATGGCAATGAAGCCTGACACTGAGGCTTGAGGTCTTCTGTGAAATAATACCAGGGAACCTGTTTCCTAGGTAGTTGATTCCAAGCAGTGAATTCCTCCTACTTTTCTTTCTGTTTCATTCTCAGTTAATATTTTTATCCTTTTGTATAAGGTCACATGTCATAAGACAGACCTATTGACTGGTTTGGCTTTGAACTTGGATCACACTTGCTATTATAACACTGCAGCATAAAGTTTCTTTTTGAGAAATGAGGCCTTTTTTTTTTTAAACACACAGCTGATTTTTCTAAGTTAAATTGCTGGAATTCTTTCCATCATAAAAACCACTATTTTGTTGTTGCTTGTTTGTTTTTCTTTTACATATTTCTGCCTCTATTGCTGCTCCCTTTCTGTGTGGACCTGGCCATGTACAATAAAAAATAGACAAACCATACATTAAATATTATATTGTCTTAAAGTTTCTTCTCACCAAATAAATTAAAGAATTACCTGCAACCAATTTCTTACAACAGAGGTAAAGTGAAAGCAGAGTCTTCAGCCAAATACCGTGCAAATGACTCCTGGTGTATTTTCTGCTTGAGTCCTTCATTAATTGATCTCTTGATGAAAGCTTTAATTGTCTAAAGTTTCTGAGGAATGTTATTTTCTAAGCTCTTTCCTAAGTAGCCCATGAAACACTATCTCTGGCATGCTAGGCCTTTTCTAACCTAATGAACCACATTCTGACCTTAAAGCCCCAAATCAGTTCTGAAGGCCTAAATTCCTATGATTGTGTTTATTAAAACTATAGCAGGACTCCTTATACTAATTTTTGTGTCAGTTATGTTATTCTTTGCTGCAATAGCATTCTTGACACAGTGATTTAATGAAGGAAAAGTAGGCTGGGTTATACAGTTCAGTGTGTTAGTCTGTCACGGACTAACATGGTTGGTGCTTATGACAGCAGGAGGTTGAGGCAGTTGGTTTCATTGTATCCATAATCTGGAAGAAGATCAATGAATATCTGTGCTTTGCTATCTTTCTCATTTTTACAGAGTTCATGGCACAAGCCAAAAGAATAACTCCCATATTTCTTATGGAGTTTCTCACATTAATAAAATTATTCAAGAGGAACCCTCACTGATGTTCCTAGTGGTTAGCCTAATCAAGAACACTCCTTCCATGTGTGCCTGGAGGCTTGTCTCCTGAATGATTGCAGAGATTGTGAAGATGACTATTAAAACTGTGGTCACAGGCTCCTTCAGGCAGAGGCACTGCTGAGGGGAGGCCAAGGTCCAGTCATGATCCAGATGTCTAAGAACATGGTGTCATTGTCCTACTTCCGGAAGGTAGACTTAGATAAATATCATGAGAACAAGTTTGTGGACAAGGAGGGCTATGGCAATGGCCAGGCCAGGCCTGATGAGGGTGAGTTGGACTCATGCCTGCGGCATGGAAACATAACTGCCCTCCAGGCTGCTCTGAAACACCCCCCATCAACACAAAGAGTAAGGCACTGAAGGACCAGGTAGGCAGCATTGTTTTGAAGGTGCTCATCTCTTTAAAAGCTAATGATACTGAAAAAGCTGTTCAGTCTCTGGATAAGAATGATATGGACCCCTTAATGAAGTATATTTACAAAGGTTTTGAGAGCCCCACTGGCAACAGCAGTGCTGTTACTACAGTGGCATGAAAAGGCATTTGCTGTTGGCTGGGTCCAACGTTCATGTTTTGACTGCAAGAAAAACTGTGTAGTCCAGCTGAAACTGGATGTCATTCACAGGAGTGGGAGTTGCTGGTACAAAGACCAAAACAACCAAACAGCACTGCTGCCCTGTGGGTAGGATCTACTTCTCTCAACTTTGCCTTCCTGCTTCTAGCTAGAGTAATAAGACAATTAAAAGAGAACAAGGGGATACAAATTAGAGAAAAAGTCAAAGTATTGCTATTTGCAGATGATATGATAGTGTATGTAAGCAAACCCAAAAATTCCACCAGAGAACTCCTAAAGCTGATAAAAAGCTTTAACAGAGTGGCTAGATACAAGATTAATAATAATAATAAAAAACAAACAACAACAGTAACCCTCCTGTATACAAACAACAAATGTGCTGAGAGAGAAATTAGGCAAACTATACCCTTCATAAAAGCCACAAATAATATAAAGTTTCTTGGTTTAACTCTGATCAAACAAATAAAAGCCCTGTATGACAAGAACTTGAAGTCTCTAAAATTGAAGAAGATATCAGAAGATAGAAAGATGCCCATAACTGTAGATCAGTAGGAGTAACATAGTAAAAATTGCCAACCATATCCAATGCGATCTACACATTCAATGCAGTCCCCATCAAAATACCTACACAGTTCTTTGCAGACCTAGAAATGACAATTCTAACAAATTGTTCTTGAAACCGAAAACTTTCTGTAAAAAAAAGGGGATTGGGAGGAGACAAGGGAGGGGATGACAGCCAGGATACAAATTGAATAAATTATAATAAATAATAATAATTTTAAAAAGGAAACTGCCAATAGAACAAAATAAGTGTACTGATTGGAAAAAGATCTTCACCAATCCTACATCTGACAAAGGGTTAATATCCAAAATATATAATGAACTCAAGAAATGAAAAAACAATAGGCAAAATAACCCAATTTAAAAAATAGAACACAGAACTAGACAGAGGAATCTCAAATGGCCAAGAAATGCTTAAAGAAGTGATCAACATCCTTATTCATCAGGGAAATGCAAATCAAGAGACTCTGAGATTCCAGCTCACACAAGTCAAAATGGCTAAGATCAAAATTTCAAAGGGCAGCACATGCTGGCCAGGGTGTGGAGAAAGGGGAACACTCCTCCATTGCTGGCAGGAGTGTAAATTTGTACAACCACTTTGGAAAACGACCTGGCACTTTTTCAGATTTGGGAATAGCTTTACTTCAATATTCAGCTACACCTCTCCTGGGTATCTACCCAAAAGATGATAGACCGTTCAACAGATACACTTCTATGAACTATGTTCATAGAAGCTTTACTCACAATTGCCAGAATCTGGAAACAACCTAGGTGCCCCTCAACCAAAGAATGGATAACTAAACTGCCACATTTATACAATGGAATACCACTCCTCTATTGAAAACAAAGAATTCATGAAATTTGCATGCAAATGGATGAAATTAGAAAAGATCATCCTGAGTGAGGTAACCCAGACCAAGAAAGACACACATGGTATATACTCACTTATAAGTGGAATTTAGCCTGATATTACAGGATAAGCATACCATGAGGCACAAAACCAAAGAACTTAAGTAACATAGAGGATGCAAGGGAGGGTGTATAAATCTCACATGAAAGAGGAGCAAGAATAGACAGAGGTGATGGCTAATAAGAGGAACAAGGTAGGAGAGGGGAAACAGAGTTAAGAGAATGGAGATCAGACCTAGGGAAAGCTAGGGCAAGAAGACAGAAAGACTGTAGAGAAAAAAGAAAAGAGAAACTGAGGGTGTGATTATCTCTGTGACAAGCTGGGGTCAAGGTAGGCTCCTGGGAGGATTTGAGGGGGACTCAAGTAGAGAATCCTAATAGCAGAGGCCATAGAAACTGAAGAGAACACCCTCTAACTAGCCTAGTTTCCTAGCAGAGAGAAAGGAACACCAACCCAGCTACAAAAACTTCAACTTAAAAGTTACCTTGCCTACAAGATGTACAGGTATGAAGATAGAGCAGAGATTGAGGGAACGCCTAACCAATGCTTGGCTTAACCAAAAACCCACCCTATGGGAGAGTGCCAACCCTTGACACTATACAGGATACTCTCCTAAACTTGCAGACAGTAGCCTGACAGCCTTGTCTTCTGAGGGATTCTACCTGAAAACAGATGCTGATATTCACAGCCAAACAGTGGGCTATGCATAGGGAGTCTTGTCGGAAAAAAAAAGAAAGAGAAAAAGATCTGGAGGTGAAAGGAACTTCACAAGAAGACCAACAGAGCCAACTAACTAGGGCCCAGAAAGGCTTACTGAGATTGAAACAACAACCAAGAACCATGCATGAACTGGGTCTGGGCCCCTTGCACAGAAGTAGCAGATGGACAGCTTAGGCTTCATGTGGGTCCTCTAATAAGGGAAGTAGAGACTGCATTGGACAGGAAATCACTTGCCAGGATTTTGATCAATTTCTCCTGGTGAGACTGACTTGCCAGGATCCAGGGGAAGGAGACATGCTGAGTCCTGATGCAACTTGAGGATCTGGGGTAGATTGGAAAGGATGCTCCCCTTTTCTAAGGAGGAGAGGGGGAGGGAGAGGGAGAGAGGGGTGGTGGGACTAGGAGCGGCTACCACAAGGATGTAAACTGAATAATGGGAAAAGTTAAAAACCATCTGTCGCCATATCCATTTTATTTTTCTGTCATATTGTATTAGCTAAAACATGAAGCATCGAATATGAGTCATGAGAGTGGACACCTATGAGTTGTCTCTGATATTAGTGGAAATGTTTTAAGTTTTCTCCTCAAGAAAATTCATCTTGAGAATTCATAAGTCTTCTGCTTTCTTTATCCATTTCATTTATTTATTTATTTATTTTTACACATCCCAAAAAATCATTTTTCACAATGTATTCATTATATATCCCAAGTGAAGCCCCCTCTCTCAACTCTTCCCAATCCCTCCCTCCCTTCCTCTTTCACACTATCCCCTTCCCCTTGTCCACTGAAAGGGGGAGGTCTCCCCTTTTGTCATCTGCCCATAGCTTGTCAAGTCTCATCAGGAATTCCTGGATCCTCTTCCTCTCTGGCCTGGTAAGGCCACATAACCAACAGCAAGTGATAAAAGAGCAGGCAACTGAGTACATGACAGAGGCAGCTCCTGCTTCCCTTACTAGGCAATCAACATGGAGACTGGACTGCCAATTGGCTACATCTGAGGAAGGGGTCTAGGTTCTCTCTATGTATAGTCTCTGCAGGAACCCCTGGGCTCAAATATTTTAGCTTTGTTTGTCTCCTTGTGGGGTTCCTGCCCCTCCAGGTCTTTCTATCCCCATACCCTCTTCTTCCATGAGACTGCTTGAGCTCTTCCCAAAGTTTGGCTGTGAGTCTCAGCATCTGCTTTGATGACCTGTTGGGTGGAGCCTTTTAGAGAACCCTCTAAGTCTTCTGCTTTTGTGTACAAATACCTCTATCTGTAGGCAGGTATGCCTGGAATTGGAAGCAATCTTTCCAAACAAGCCTATGATGTAGTGGAATTAAATTATAAGACTCAAAAAAATTTGAGACTCTGCTAGTTTGAATCATAACTTAAAAACTGAAAATGTAGATTCTAGATGTCACAGGATATTTCTTCCTTTCATCTTCTCTGTAAGAGAATTTTAAGGCATGTTTAGTATAAGAGAACCGACCGTTGAATCCACATCCTAATAGAAAGCTTGAAGAGGCAGTTAGAGACTTTCGGAAAGGGAGCAACCAGTTTGGCACTTTATTTTTATAAGCACTGATTCATACTCCTTTTTATCTATTCAAAACCATAGGATATAAAGAATTTAAATGATTCTTGAAAATATTAAGAATGAGCCATTTCTCCAGCCCTATAAATTAAATAATTTTATGCTAATCAAAAATATTAAACAATCTCCTCCACCTTTTCCTGATGGCATGCTTCATTTCCTTATTCCTGAAAATGTAAACCATAGGTTTCAGCAATGGTGTCAAGACATCAGCAAATATAAAAACACATTTCTAAACAGAGAATGCCTAGTTATTTTGCGCATATATTAAAATGTATGGGACAAAGGACAAAAACACAATAGTAATGTGAGATCCACGTGTGGAGAGTGCTTTGTGCTGCCTTCCAGAACTATGGGCTCTCAGAGAGAACAGGATAACACCATAGGAAACAAACAATTAGGAAAAAAAAATGATGCAGATATACCCAACATTAGCAAACACCAAAATGACAAAATGTGTGTATTGGTGCAGGCAAACTTTAGTATTGGGAACAAGTCACATGTAAAATAATCAATAAAGTTGTATCCACAGAACAGCAGCTACAATGTGAATATGCTTTGTATTACAAAATGCAAGAAGCCTGCTACCCAATCTGCTCCTGCCAGAATGCCACAGAACCTCTGGTTCTTGATGGAAGAGTAGTGCAGAGGCTTGCAAATGAGCACATAGTGATCATAAGCCAAGGCTAACACTTGTGAAAAAGTGGGTAGAAAACAGTTGTATCATGCAACATTCAAAGGAGATCATCTTTGTCCCACAAAGTCTACAATTACCTTGGAAGTGATTATAGAAGAAATGCATGCATCCAGAAAGGATAGGAACAACAAAAAGAAGTACAGTACACAGGGAAGCCAAAAGCATAGGACTGCAAGCAATTGTTACCACAGATAACATGTTGACCCCCATAGTTGTAAGGTAGATGAACAAAAACAAAACAAATAGTGTTTCCTCAACTTTTAGGTTCTGTGAAAGTCCCAGGAGTATGAACTCAGTGACAATGCTCTGGCTTATCATAATTCTTAAGAAAAAGTATTCTGGGTTGTAGACTCAGTTTCCAAATGTGTTCCCTAGCAAGGCTAGCAGGGCCTGTCTCTAGCATGAACTCAGTGACATGCTTTCTGATCACCTTTCCCTGAGGGTGCAGCCTTTCTAGGCCATAAAGGAAGACAATGCAGCTAGTCCTGATGAAACCTGATAATCTAGGGTCAGATAAAAGAGGAGGAGGTCCTCCCCTATCAGTGGAATAGCAGAGGGGCACAGAGGAGGAGTGAGGAAGGGATTGGGAGGAGACAAGGGAGGGGGCCACAGCCAGAATACAAAGTAAATAAATTGTAATAAATAATTAATATTTTTTTTAAAAAAAGAAAAAGTATTCTGCCAAAAGTTTGACTAGGAGTATCAGCATCTGCTTTGATACTCTGCTGGGTGGAGTTTTTCAGAGGTCCTCTGTGGTAGCTTGCTGTCTTGTTCCCTGTCTTCTCCTACTTGTGATGTCTATCTAGTTTGCCCTCCTGAGTAGGATTAAGCATCTTTCCTAGGGTCCTTTCCTTCTTTTGTAGCTTCTTTAGGGCAATAGCTTTTAGTATGTTTATCCTATATTATATTTCTAATATCTACTTATATCTACTTATTTTCATTTTTCTGCTTCTGGGTTATGTCACTCAGGATGATCTTTTCTAGTTCGCACCATTTGCCTGCAAATTTCATGATTTCCTTGTTTTTAATTGCTGGGTAGTATTCCATTGCATAAATGTACCATAATTTCTGTATCCATTCCTCAGTTGAAGGACATTTAGCTTGTTTCCAGATTCTGGGTAATATGGACAAAGCTGCAATGAACATAGTTGAGCAAATGTCCTTGTTCTGTGGTTGAGCATCTTTCTGTTACAAGCGCAGGAATAGAATAGCTGGATCTTGAGGTAACACTCTTCATAATTTCCTGAGAAAGCACTAAATTGATTTCTAAAGTGGTTGTGCAAGTTTACATTCCCACCAGCAATGGATGAGGATTCTTCTTCAAAAGCCCATATGATACAAAAACTGAACATTTAATTAAAATGGACAATTTTCTTGCTAGATTCCATTTACCTAATTTGAATCAAGGTCGGTTAAGTAAATTAAATAGTCCTATATTCCCCAAGGAAATAGAAGCAGTCATCAAAAGTCTCCCATCCAAAAAGCAAGCAAGCAAGCAGACAAACAAACAAACAAAAGACAGGAACAGATGGTTTCAACACAGAATTCTGCCAGTCCTTCAAAGAACAGCTACTTCCAGTTCTCTTCAAACTACTTCACAAAATAGAAACAGAAGAAACATTACCAAACTCATTTTAAGGACCACAGTCACCTAGATACCTAAACCACACAAAGGCCAAAAAAAGAGAAAGAGAACTTCAGACCAATCTCACTTATGAAAATTGACGCAGAAATACTCAATAAAATACTTGCAAACCAAATTCAAGAACACATATAAGATATCATCCATCATAACCAATTAGGCTTCATCCAAGGCAGGTAGGGAAGATTCAATATATGGAAATCCATCAATGTAATCCACCATATAAACAAACTGAAAGGAAAAAAAAAACAAACACATGATCATCTTCTTAGATACTGAAAAAGCATTTAACAAAACACAACACCCATTCATGTTCAAAGTCTTGGAGTGATCATGGATACAAGGCACACACCTAAACATAGTAAAGGCAATATGCAGCAAGACTATAGCCAACATCAAACTAAATGGAGAGAAACTTAAATCAATCACATTAAAATCAGGGACAAGGCAAGGGTGCCCACTCTCCCTGTATCTATTCAAGATGGTACTTGAAGTCCTAGCTAGAGCAATAAGACAGCAAAAGGAGACAAAGCTACAAATTGGAAAGGAATAAGTCAAAGTATCACTATTCACAGATGATAAAACAGTTTGTAATAATTTCATTTCCCTCCAAAATTTTTAAAAATTTAGGGGCTAGTTTTTCCAAAGTTTGGCTGTTACAAATAAAGCTGCTATGAACGTAGTTGAGCAAATGTCAAGAATTCAATGGTGGGGAGACTTTTGGGTATATACCGAGGAGTGGTATAGCTGCATCTTGAGGTAGCACTATTCCTAATTTTCTGAGAAAGCTCCAGATTGATTTATAAAGTGCTTGTGCAAGGTTACATTCCCATCAGCAATGGAGGAGGGTTCCCCGTTTCTCCACATTTTCTCCAGCATGCATCATCCCTTGAGTTTTTTTATCTTAGCCATTCTGATGAAATCTCAGGGTTGTTTTGATTTGCATTTCCTGAATGACTTAGGATGTTAATAATTTAAGTGTTTCCCTGCCATTCAATATTCCTCTGTTAAGTATTCTCTGTTTAGCTCTGTACCCCGTTTTTAATTTTATTACTTGGTTTGATTAACTTCTTGTTGCTTGCGGTTTAACTTCTTCAGATATTCTAGCTATTAGCCCTCTGTCAGATGTAGGGTTGGTGAACATCCTTTCCAAGTCTGTAGGCTGTTGTTTTGTTCTGATGACACAGTCCTTTGCTTTACAGAAGCTTTTCAGTTGCATGAGGTCCCAATTACTAATTGTTGATCTTAGAGCCTGTGCTGTTGGTGTTCTGTTCAGGAAGTTGTCTCCTGTGCCAATAAGGTCAAGGTTCTTTCTCACTCTTTCTTCTAACAGGTTTAGCGTGTCTGTTTTATGTTGAGGTCTTTGATCCCCTTGGACTTTAAAATTCTTCAGTGTGATAAATATGGTTCTATTTGCATTTTCTACATGTAGACATCACCATTTAGGGATAGATACAATAGATGTGGTACATTCACACAATAGAATAATTAGCAACTTAAAAAAAAGGAAATCATGAAATGTGCAGGCAAATGGTGGAAACTAAAAAAGATCATCCTGAGTGAGGTAACCCAGAAGCATAAAGATGCACATGGTATGTATTCACTTATAAGTGGAAATTAGCCATACAACATAGGACAAACATACTAAAATCAATAGTCCTAAAGAAGCTAAACAACAAGGAGGACCCTAAGGAAGAAGTTGAAACCTCACTCAGAAGGACAAACAGGATAGACAACTGAAGTAGGACAAGAAAAGGAACAGGGCAGGAGCCTTCCACAGAGGACCTCTGAAAGACCCTACCCACCAGGGTATCAGAGGAGATACTGAGACCCATAACCAACCTTTAGGCAGAGTGCCAGAATCCTTAGGGAAGTAGAGGGAGATAGAAAGACCTGGAGGGGACAGGAATTATAAGGGATAAGAGAAAGGATGGGTGGGACTGGTAGGATACAAGAGGGGGATTGCAGAGGGAATATAAAGTGAATAAGTTGTAATAAATAAATATATAAATAAAATTTAAATTTAAAATATTTTAAAAATTAAAACTTTGGGGGCTAGTTTTGTATGAAACATTTCCATATATCTCCATTTTCATGGTTTTATGTATAAAACTTTAAGGATGTATACATTAATAAAAATATTCATTTCCTCTACTAATAATTTTGTGTTTTTGATAAGATAACATGTACATGTACATGTACACAGTGTTCTATGACCACATTGACTACAGAGTAAACTCTCTTGTGGCCATTGCAATTATACTGACTCCTTTCTTTTTCCCAACTATATTTCTTCTTATATTTGAGTCTTTTGGTTTTGACGTACTGGCTTTAGGATTACTTTTATGAACATGAATAGAAAATTATTTACTGGATCATAGACAAATTTCCTAGGGCCTCAAGCTTAAAGAAAATGCTATTACTGAACCAGGAAAGCTTAATTGTCAATAAATCCTCAGATGAGACTTGGGGATTCATGACCCCTTTCCTATACAGTCTGGAACTTGCGCCAGTCCAGTGCTATTTTTTTCATGATTTCAATGATCCTGTCATATCCAAAAGACAATGTTTCATAGTGATTTTTATCTTCCTCAAACTCTTATGATATTCCTGGCTTCTGTTCCAAAATGTTTCCTGGATCTAGGAAAAAGGTAAAATAACTGTTTCATTTAGGGATGAACATTAAACAGTCACTTGCTCTGCACTTGAAAGATGTATAGTTCTTTGCATTAAGCACTACACAGTGCAAGAAGAAACTACTCAACATGCTAAAAAGTGTACTACAGGTATTAGCACAAGTATTTAAAAGGCTGCTGTCATTTCCATATACGATAAAAAACAAAATAAACAAACAAAAACCAAAAAACACAACAACAACAGTAGGTAGATTCTCCCCTAGGACCTTGAACTTTTTCATAAGCTTTTATGAAGGCTGCCTTCACAAGGCTATCTTCAAGTCTCTGTTACTGATGTGAATTGGCTGAAAGGAAAAAAAAAAAAACAGCAAACATATAGAAAAAAGCTAGAACTGAGTGGAACATGTGCTCCAATGGAGATGAAACAAGAGTAAATTGGAAATTCAGCAAGTTCATTATATACAACAGGAAAGAAAAGGACATGGATTAACTCATCCTCATAGGAGGGGAACAGTTTCAGGTTGCAGTCATCCTGAAGGAGAAAGCTATAGTGGATTATTGCTGCATACACTGGTTTTAACTAAGGGTCAATCATTCGTAAATACTCATAATAGCACAAAAGAGAAGCTTTACTTTTTCTCTAACCCTTTCCAAGTGAAAGCTTTCCATGGGTTTGAGGTATTTGCATCCTTGACATGGCCATAATTATTTCAATAGTGCACATTAACTGTGGACTGTATTTCCTCCCTACCCTGAACATAGTGGCCTGTGAACTATGCTTCTCTACTAATTATAAACTTGTAATTGTTAAAAAGGAATTATAACAATAAAAATGAACCCTGGGATGTAATGTGCTTCTTATGCTCTCTGACCCTCAGTACTCAATTTCCCATTTTAGTTCTTCCACATCCTTCAGGAGAGATGATTTGCTCAACCTCTCTCACTTTTCTCTACAATTGAATATTCAAGATTAAAATAATAAAAGGGTAATGCTTGATTTTAATGTAACAAAACAAACCTTTTTGGATACTAGACTATATTTAAAATAATTTATTTCATGGTTTTGTTTCAAACATTGGATTAGTAGCTTCATAAATAAGTTAAGTCACTGATTTTTGTCATATATTTATTTCTTAAGCTAATTCTTGCGAATAAATGAACAACTTTGGGGAAAATATTCTTTACTTGCAAGGCAAGAATATCAGGAAGATGTATTTCCTTTGAGTTTTATGACAAACATAGAGATTAGGTGGGCAAATCACCCCCATAATGTCTAAACTTCTATTAAGCATTTTATCTGTTGTAAGCTACACATTTTATTCAAATATTGTTTTGATCCGGATCTTAATTTTTAAACAGTTTCCACTGGGAATGCAATACAATGTCATGCATCTTCTTTGAGCTCTTGTAAAACTAAGAGACAAACATGAACATTTATTGTCTGTAAAATTTTTTGTCTGTAAAATTCAGTTGGCCTGTTAGTGCCACTGAAAAGAAAAGCAAGCTATAACTATTTTCCTACAAATTTAATTTGTCAACCTTCACATAACATTGCCATAAATTGCTATAGAATATGCTTAAATCTCAATGAGCTTCATTGAGAATCACATATTTATATATCATATATCATATATGTCACATATAAAGAAAATTTAGAATAATAAAAATCACTCAATAATTCAAAATATATTACTTTTATAAAAACTAATCTTGAATCTGCTTTCTCTGGTTTTCTTCTTCTCCCTGTAAAGATTGAAATAAATATATCTTAGCTCACAAAGTGATGCCCAACACCTACCTGCCTTTGGATGAATTGGAAGAGGAAGAGTTTATGCATTTTCCTCTATTGAATTAGGTCACAAAACTCATTGGAATGAGTTCATAATATCACTTAAGAGATTCTCAGTATAATCATACTAATCTGTGAAGAAATTAACTTACTCAAGTATTATATCAAACAAGAATAGTACTAATTTTAAAGTTAAGTCAAATAATACAGAAGCAGCCAGAATTTGGGTTGAATTCTTTTGATGCATTTTGATGTCTCAAAATGTCACTTAAACATGGTTGAGCAAATGTCCTTATTGTGTACTTGAGAATCTTTTGGATATATGCCTAGGAGTGGTATAGCTGGATCTTGAGGAAGCACTATTCCTAGTTGTCTGAGAAAGCGCCAGATTGCTTTCCAGAGTGGTTGTACAAGTTTACATTCCCACCAGTAGTGGAGGAGGGTTCCCCTTTCTCCAGGACCTCTTCAGCATGTGTTGTCATTGAGTTTTTGATCTTAGCCATTCTGTCATTTTGATTTGCATTTTCCTGATGGCTAATGAGGTTGAGCAATTCTTTAAATGTTTCTCTGCCATTCGATATTCCTCTGCAGAGAATTCTCTGTTTAGCTCTGTACCCCATTTTTTAATCGGACTACTTGATTTGTTGCTGTTTAACTTCTTTGGTTCTTTATATATACTGGATATTAGCCCTCTGTCAGATACAGGATTGGTGAAGATCTTTTCCCAATCTGTAGGCTGTCATTCTGTTTTGATGACGGTGTCCTTTGCTTTACAGAAACTTTTCAGTTTCATGAGGTCCCATTTATTGATTGTTCCTCTTAGAGCCTGTGCTGTTGGTATTCTGTTCAGGAAATTGTCTCCTGTGCCAATGTGTCAAGGGTATTCCCCACTTTTTTTTTCCAACCAATTTAATGTGTCTGGTTTTATGTTTAGGTCTTTGATCCACTTGGACTTCAGTTTTGTGCAGGGTGATAAGTATGGATCTCTTTTCATTTTTCTACATGTAGACATCCAGTTAGACAAGCAACATTTGTTGAAGATGCTATCTTTTTTCCATTGAATGGATTTGGCATCTTTGTCAAAAATCAGGCGTCCATAAGTGTGTGGATTTATGTCAGGGTCTTCTATTCTATTCCATTGATCCACCAGTCTGTTTCTATGGCAGTACCATGCAGTTTTTAGTATTGTTGCTCTATAGTACAGCTTGAGATCAGGGATGGAGATACCTCCTGAAGATCTTTTACTGTAGCGATTGTTTTAGCAATTCTAGGTTTCTTGTTGTTCCATATGAAGGTGAGAATTTTTCTTTCAAGGTTTGTAAAGAATTGTGTTGGTAATTTGATGGGAATTGCATTGGATCTGTAGATTGCTTTTGGTAAGATGGCAATTTTTATTATATTAATCCTGCCTAGCCATGAGTATGGGAGATCATTCCATCTTCTGATATCTTCTTCTAATTCTTTCTTCAGAGAGTGGAAATTTTTTTCATACAAGTCTTTGACTTGCTTGGTTAGGTTCACACCAAGGTACTTTATAGCAGCCTTATTTGTAATAGCCAGAAGCTGGAAACAGCCCAGATGCCCCTCAGTGGAGGAATGGATGCACAAATTATGGTATATCTACACAATGGAATATTACTCAGCAATAAAAACAAAGGAAATCATGAAATTTGCAGGTAAACGGTGGGATCTGGAAAAGATCATCCTGAGTGAGCTTTCCCAGAAGCAGAAAGATGCACACGGTATATACTCAATCATATAGACATATAATATAGGATAAACCTACTAAAATCTGTTCACCTAAAGAAACTAATCAAGAAGGAGGACTCTTGCTAAAATGCTCAATTCCTATCCAGAAAGGCAAAGAGGCTGGACATAAGAAGAAGGAGAAAAGAGGGAACAAGTCAGGAGTCTGACACAGAGGAGCTCTGAAAATCTCTGCCCTGAAGACTATCAATGTAGATACTGAGACTTAAGGGCAACCTTTGAGCAGAGTGCAGGGAATCTTAGGAAAGAAGTGGGAAACAGTAAGATCTGGAGAGGACAGGAACTCCATAAGGAGAGCAACAGAACCAAAAAATCTGAGCACAGGGGTCTTTCCTGAGACTGCTATTTCAACCAAGGACTATGCATGGAGATAACCTAAGACCCCTGCACAGATGTAGCCCATGGCAGTTCAGTATCCAAGTGGGTTCCATTGTAATAGGAACAGGGACTGTCTCTGACATGAACTGATTGGTCTGCTCTTTAATTTCCTCCCCCTGAGGGGGAAGCAGCATTACCAGGCCACAGAAGAAGACAATGCAGCCACTCCTGATGAGACCTAATTGACTAGGATCAGAAGGAAGGAAAAGAAGTCCTCCCCTATCAGTGGACTTGGGGAGGGGCATGCAGGCAGAGGGTGGAGGAAGGGAGAGATAGAGATGGAAGGAGGGAGGGAACCATGGGGGGGATACAAAGTGAGTAAAGTGTAATTAATAAAGAAAAAAATCTGTTACCTCTAAAAAAAATGTCACTTAATATTCTATTTTTCTTTTGGAATAATTTCAGTATTTTTTCCTAATTTTAATGCACATTCAGTTTGCCAACCTGCTTTTTAAATATGTCATAGTTTAAATGGCAAGTATTCTAATATTTAAACCTTTTCAAATGTTTCATTAGATTTATGAGAGTAGAAAGTTATGAATTTATTGTCACATGAACTAGTGTTGTCATGTGACAATACTAAGTAGTCAATTCAATAATGTAATCTCTACAATTCAATTCAACAATTCAATAATGTAATCTCTACAAAAGGTATCTCAGGATCCTTCTGCTTTTGTCTCTTCAGCTTCTCCAACCAGTGTGTGTCACCATAATTGGCTGAGAGTGGAAAAAAAAGACTTCTTCAGGAAAGAACATGCCAAATGGTTATCCAATATTATATGCTCAGCCCTAAAAACATACACATAAGTAATATTATATAGACTGAGACAGTTATATGTAGGAATACAAATGTGTATACATATACAGATATGCAAATAATGATAATTAATGAAAAAACTACGAATTTGAAAGAGAGCAAGAAGGTACATATGAAAAGGTTTGAAGAAGAAAGGGTAGAGGAGAAGTAACATATTTATATTAAAAATATCAAAAATAAAAAGAAACATTAAAAAGTTTTCTCACCTCAATCATTAAAGGGCTCTCTAAAGAATGATGTAATTTCATTCTATATGTTAACCTAAATAATGTAGACTGCATAGGTAAATAATAAATTCTTTGTTTCTTCATGTTTGTATGGGGATAAATGGGTAGGTAAGTAGGTAGCACATATATTTGTAGACATGAAGAAAGCATGATCTTTGTGCTTGTGCACATACATACAAATACATTAGACAATATGACTATTTTCAACTGTTGCACACTACTTAATTATCTTGCAATAAGTTCTGGAATGAGCTTTCAGTTATGTGTTTGAATAGATTAACAGTCTTTTAAGCATCTGGGATTAGTTTATCTGACCCACTGAACCACTACTGGGTTAAAGGACTCTGTTATGCCTGGATTATGATATGGGTGCTTGAAACTTAAAACTTAAAACTTATGTATTTAAAAACTTAAAACTTATGTGTTTCTCTTTGCACAGCATAAAGTTATCTTACTCACAAATCCATTTCCAGAACATAGTAATGGTAATTTTTAATATTTGTCAGCAACTATCAGTTTATTCCACAATTTTGTGACTGAATTCTTCATTTTGTTATTGCTGAAAGTGTAAACCATAGGACTGAGCAATGGTGTCAAGACTGTGGTAAACACAACAGCATTTTTCTCAAAGGAGAATGCAGATGTAGACCTTGCATATGTTAATATGCATGGAACAAAGAAAAAAACCACAACAGTAATGTGGGATCCACAGGTAGAGAGAGCTTTAAATTTCACTTCAGAGCTGTGAGCTCTCAAAGAGTACAAGATGACATCATACGAGACAAGCAAAATAGAGAAGATTATGATGCATATAGACCCACTGTTGGCAAACACCAAAATGACAAATATGTATGTGTCAGTGCAGGCAAGCTTCAGCAATGGGAACAAGTCACACATGTAGTGATCAATAATATTGGGACCACAGAAGGGCAGCTGCAAAGTGAAGATAATTTGTATGATAGAATGCAAGAAACCTCCTGTCTAGGCCACCATCACAAGATTGCCACAGAGCTTCCAGTTCATGATGGAAGAGTAGTGAAAGGGTTGCAAATGGCCACATAGCGGTCATAGGCCATGGCTGTCAGGACAATCACCTCAACTCCTGCAAAGAAGTGCCTAGTAAACAACTGTGTCATACAACATTCAAAGGAAATGGTCTTCCTTTCATAGAAGAAGTCTACAATCATCTTGGGTGTGACAGTAGAAGAGGTGCATGCATCCAGTAAGGACAGGAATATCAAGAAGTACATGGGGGAACCAAGTAGTGCAGGGATGTAGATGATGGTCACCACAATTATCATGTTGCCTCCAATAGTTGCAAGTTCATTCACTTGAAAAACTGGCTGCGCTGTGAATTTGTTTAGAACAGTGAGGTGTGTTGAAACATCAAATGAATCAATCTTCACTTTACTTAAGAAAATTCTGTCTGTTGTCTGTGAGCCAAATATTGAAATTTCACTTTTACTTCATCATTTTAAAATGTGACCACAGCCCGGCTAGCTCAGTCGGTAGAGCATGAGACTCTTAATATCTTAAAATGTGACCAGGAGGGAACATAAGTTCCACAAGGAGACCAACAGAGCCAAAACATCTGGGCCCAGGGGGCCCTGCAGAGACCAATCACCAACCAAGGACCATGCATGGAGACGTAGACCATAAGCAGCTCAGTTTCTATGTTGAGTTGTCTAGTAAGAGGAGCAGGGGTGTCTCTACAAGGACTCAGTGGCCAGCTCTTTGGTTACCTTTCACTGGGGCTCGGGGGGGGGGGCAGTCTTGCCAGGCCAGAGAGGAAGAGGATACAACCAGCCAGTCCTGATGAGACCTGATAGGCTAGGGTCAGATAGTAGAGGATGAGGACCTCCCCTATCAGTAGACTAGGGAAGAGGTGTAGGGGGAAAAGAAGGAGGAAGGGTGAAAATGGGAGGAGATGAGGGTGGAGGTTACAGCCAGAACACAAAGTGAATAGATTGTAATAAATAATAATAATAAAGAAAAAATTTTAAAAAGGACATGAAACTAAATAGATTTTGAAAGCTGAAATAAAAATGTCTAAGAAATATTTAAAAAACAAAATGATTTCCTTGTTTTTAATACCTGAGTAGTATTCCATTGTGTAAGTGTACCAGAATTCCTGCATCCATTCATTAGTTGAGGGACCTCTAGGTTGTTTCCAGTTCTGGCTATTATGAATAATACTGCTATGAGCATAGTTGAGCAAATGATCTTGTATGGTTTAGCGTCTTTCAGATATATGCCCAGGAGTGGTATAGCTGGATCTTGAGGTAGTACTATTCCTAATTTTCTGAGAAAGCACAAGATTAATTTCCAAAGCAGTTGTAAAAGGTTACATTCCCACCAGCAATGGAGGAGGGTTCTCCTTCCTCCATATCCTCTCCAGCATGAGTCATCTCTTGAGTTTTTGATCTTAGCCATTCTGATGGCTGCAAATTGGAATCTCAGGGTAGTTTTGATTTGCATTTCTCTGATAACTAAGGACGTTGAGCATTTCTTTTTATAAAAAAATATATTTATTATCATTTATTATTATTTATTCAATTTGTATCCCAGCTGTGTTCCCCTCCCTCATCTTCTCCTAATCCCACCCTCCCTTCGTCCTCTACCCTATTCGCCTACCCTAGTCCACTGAGAGCAGAGGTCCTCCTCCCCTTCTATTTGGCCCTAGACTATCAGGTCCCATCAGGACTGGCTGCATTATCTTGCTTTGTGGACTGGCAAGGCTGCAACACTCCCCACTCCCAGGGAAAGGTGATCAGAGAGCCTGGCACTGAGTTCATGCCAGAGAAAGTCCCTGCTTACTAGGGACCTACTTGGAGACTAAGTCTATGGGCTATATCTGAACCTGAGTTTTATGCCCTCTCCATGCATTGTCCTTCGTTGCGGTGTCATTCTCTTCAGGGCCCCCAGGGCTCAGATTTTATGGCTCTGTTGGTCTCCTTTTGGAGCTCTTGGCCCCTTCAGGTCTTCCTATCTCTCCCCTTCTTTCATAAAATTTGTTTTCTGC
This sequence comes from Meriones unguiculatus, assembly GCF_030254825.1. Taxonomy (NCBI): domain Eukaryota; kingdom Metazoa; phylum Chordata; class Mammalia; order Rodentia; family Muridae; genus Meriones; species Meriones unguiculatus. The sequence goes on from NC_083351.1 coordinate 87,031,241, forward strand.
CCAAAATTTGGCTGTGAGTCTCAGCCTCTGCTTCAATACCTTGATCAATCGTCTTTCAGAGGCTCTCTGTGGTAGGCTGCTGTACTGTTCCCTGTCTTCTCCAGCTTCTGATATCTATCACGTTTGTCCTTCTGAATGAGGATCGAACATCTTCCCTAGAGTCTTCCTTGTTAACTTCTTTAGGAGTATGGATTTTAGCATATTTATCCTATATTATGTGGCTAATATCCACTTATGAGTGAATATATACCATGTGTGTCTTTCTGCTTCTGGGTTACCTCACTCAAGATGATCTTTTCTAGTTCCTACCATTTGCCTGCAGATTTCATGATTTCCTTGTTTTTAATAGCTGAGTAGTATTTCATTGTGTAAATGTACCACAATTTCTGTTGAGCATAGCATTTCTTTAATTGTTTCTCTGCCATTAGATATTCCTCTTTTGAGAATTCTCTGTTTAGCTCTGTATCCCATTTTTTCTTTTCTGTTTTTTTCTTTTCTTTTTATTAATTATAGTTTATTCACTTTATAACCCAGCTGTAGCCCCCTCCCCATCCCCTCCAAATCCCACCCTCCCTCACTCTTCTTCTCCTATGCTCCTCCCCTAGTCCAATGATAGGAGAGTTCCTCCTCTCCTCTCATCTGACCCTATCTATCAGGTCTCATCAGGACTGGCTTTTTTGTTCATGTCAGAGAAGGTCCCTGTTCCTATTATTGTTCCTATCTTGGACATGAGCTGTCCCATGGGTTACTTCTGTTCTAAGTTATTTCCATGCATGATCCTTGTTTGGAGTATCAGCTCAGAAGAGACCCCTGTGCCCAGATGTTCTGGTTCTATTGCTCTCCTTGTGGAGCTCCTGCTCCCTCCAGGACTTTCTAACATACTTCACAATAGCCACAAAGACATAAAGTACCTTGCTGTAACTTTAACAAAGCAAATCAAAGGCTTGTATGAAAAGATTTTTCAGTCCCTGAAGAAATAGAAAAATATAACAGAAGATGGAAAGATCTCCCATGGATTGACAGGATTAACATAGTAAAAATGGCCATCTTACCAAAAGCAATCTACAGATTCAACGCAATTCCCATCAAATTACCAACACAATTCTTTACAGACATTGAAAGAAAAAAAATCTCAACTTCATATGTACCACATTTTTTAATTGGCTTACTTGGAAATTCAATTAAAATTACTTTGACATAGAACCCTTGCTCAGCCTCCAAGTGGGTTTCCTAGCAAGAGAGACAGGGGCTGTCTCTGACATGAACTCAGTGGCCAGCTCTTTGATCAAATTCCCTTGGGATTGAAGCCTTACCAGGTCACAGGGGAAGATGATGTAGCCAGCCCTGATGAAACTTGTTAGGCCAGTGTCAGATAGAAGGGGAATAGTGGAAGAGGGAAGGAGGATAGGGGGAGAAAAGAGAGGGTGGGTAGGTGTGACTGGGAGGAGATGGAGGAGGATATGGCCTGGATACAAAGTGAATAAATTGTAATAAATAAATAATGAAAATCAAAGTGAATAAATTGTAATGAATAATAAATCTATAAAAGAAACTTCAAGATTAAATAAAAGAATAAATAAATAAATGAATAAATAAATAAAATGTGACAAGAACTTTATAAAAAAAATCATCCTGTTTTTATGAAAACAAAATGATATTACTGGGACTATAAGCTACTATAAACTATGCAGGATTTAACCCCTAGTAAAAAAGTATGTGGGAAAGTTTACTTATCCTATTTAATTTGTTCAAAATATATAATGAAAATATTAAAATAAAGCAAAGTATAGGTCTGGGGTCTTAAGTGACCCAGGTGTCAACACCCAGGAGGTCTCCACAGAGTCTACTGGTAAAGACTGAAATTGTTTTCTCAGTGAAATTGTTTTTTCAGAGCAGCATTGTTTTTTTTTTTCTGCCATCTCCCTCTTTCTGTAAAGGTTAAATAATTTTATTACTTTGTTTATATGAGAAAAGCGTCTTTATAATGGCAGCACAATAGATGTTGAAGAATCAGTAGGGAGGGACCAATCGGCTAAACATGAAAACTGGGGAAGCATGTATCTGAAGAAGAGACCACTCATTGAGTAGAATTTAGGCTTTCTAGACTTAATTACTTGTCAATTGTTAACACAATATGATTTCTTCTGAAAATGTAGTTTTATAATGTTTATGATTTGAAATCTGTATGAATTAATTATAAAATATTTTCATAAACAGCCTACCTGCTCTTCTCTAAGGATGATGCAGAAGGTCAAAAAAAAAAAAACCCTCAAAATGTCACTCATGGTAATTGCCTCATGTGTTTCACTTTCACAAACATTGAATAGAAAGAAGTACTAAAGTTTTTTATGGTGTTATATAAAAATTAATTCTGGAACCGAAAATCTGTAGGAAGAGATACTAAGAGTTAAGAATAAATGGCCTAAATGGCCCTGAGCAATGACATTCGCCAGAAAATTCAATTTTAGATAAACTCTTGATGTGCATAGCTAAAGCTGATAAGTGCTATTCACCATACTTATGTAAAAGGCAAAACACCAAAATACTTCATTTCATAGCTACAAGATATGATAGTTTCAATGCACAGTACTACCTAATGTTCTTAATAATTAGTGGTAGAATATAAAGACGATCTTGTGAAAAAATAAAGCCCTCACTGATAGGTTCCAAGATAAACAATATTCATTGTTAATTTTAAAATCAAGTAAATCTATAAAAACTCAAAAGTTTAAAAAGCAACAAATCAAAGAAATAGTGCAAGGCATGAAAACAGAATTAGAATCAATAATGAAAACACAAAATGAGAAAACCCTTGAGCTGGGGAACTTGGAGAAAAGAGCAGGAACCACAAAAGTAAGCATCACCAACAGAATACAAGAGATGGAAGAGAGAATCTCTGGAGCTGAAGACTCACTTGCAAAAATTCATACTTCTCTCAAAGAAAAAGTAAAATCAGAAAAGTTCCAATCACAAAATATCCAAGAAATCAAGGACACTATGAAAAGACAAAATCTAAGAATAATAGGAATTGATGAAAAAGAAGACTCCAGGCTCCAAGATCCAGAAAATATTTTCATGAAAATCATAGAAGAAAATTTTCCCAACTTAAAGAGATGTCTATAAATATACAAGAGGCCTACAGAACTCCAAATAGACTAGACCAGAAAAGAAACATATCAGCTTACATCATAGTCAAAACAATAAATCTACAGAAAAAAGAAAAGATGCGTCTAAAACAAAAAGGGGGAACTGTAGAGAGCTGCGGAATGCTATGCCTTAAAGATGGAGCTGGTTTCCGCCTTCCACCTTCCCGATGGTGAGTGTTCTCTGTCACGAACAACTCCACATTTGGCTAAGGCCGAGAATCTGGCTTGCTTCCATGTATGTGGACCTATCTGCATTGCCCCCGTGGCACGCCTGGGTTGGCTACCCAGAGGCTATTTAAGCTGTGGGCTGGCTTTCCCCGGGGTCCGAGGATTGTTCAATGTTCCTGAATAAACTGCATTGAAAAAAAAAAAAAAGCAGCAAGGGAAAAAGGCCAAGTAACATATGAAGGAAGACCTATCAGAACCACACTGGACTTCTCATCAGAAACTATGAAAACCAGAGGGCCTGGACAAGTATCATGGAGACTCTAAGAGATCACAAATGTTAACCCAGACTACTATAACCTGCAAAGCTTTCAATCAACATGGATGGAGAAAACAAAATATTCTAGGACAAAACTAAATTTATACAATATCTACACATCAAACCTACCCTATAGAAGATACTAGAAAGAAAACTCCAATCCAGCGAAAACAACTTCACCCAAGAAAACATGGAATACAGATAATATCCCAACAAAAATGAAAAGAAAACAAGCAATGAAACAGGATAAGATCACTGACTCCATTACAAAAGGAACTAACATGCATTGGTCACTATTATCTAGCAATATCAATGGACTCAAATCACAAATAAAAAGACACAGACTAACAGAATGGTTGCGGAAACAGGATCCAACATTCTGTTGCATCCAAGAAACGCACCTATGCAACAAAGATAAATACTACCTCAGAGTAAAGGGCTGGAAAATGGTTTTTCAAGCAAATGGTTCCAGAAAACAAGCTGGAGTAGCCATCCTAATATCTAATAAAATAGACTTTCATCCAAAGTTAATCAAAAAAGATAAGGAGGGCCACTATATTCTCATCAAAGAAAAAATCCACCAAGAGGACATCACAATTTTGAATATCTATGCCCCAAATACAAGAGCACCTACATTTATAAATGAAACAATATTAAAGCTTAAATCACACATTGATCCTAATACCCTAATAGTGGGAGACTTCAACACTCCACTCTCACCAAGGGACAGATCAAATAGACAGAAAACAAATAGGGAAATAAAAACACTTACAGACACCCTAAATCAAATGGGCCTAATAGACGTCTACAGATCTTTTCATCCAAACTCAAAAGAGTACACCTTCTTTTCAGCACCTCATTAAACCTTCTCCAAAATAGACCATATAGTTGGTCATAAAGCAAGCCTCAACAGATACAAAAAGATTGAAACAATCCTTTGTATTCTATTTGACCACCATGGACTAAAGCTGGACCTCAACAACAGAAATAACAAAAAGCCAACACGCACATGGAAACTGAACAACTTGTTACTCAATGACAGCTGGGTTAAGGAAGAAATAAAGAAAGAAATTAAAAACTTCCTAGAATTCAATGAAAATGAAAGCATAACATACCCAAATTTATGGGACACATTGAAAACAGTGCTCAGGGGAAAATTTATAGCACTAAGTGCCTGCAAGAAGAAATTCGTAACATCACATACAAACAACTTAATGGACTAACTGAAAACCCTTGAAAAAAAGAAGCAGATACACCCAAGAGGAGCAGAAGGCTGGAAATACTCAAACTCAGGGATGAAATCAATCAATTAGAAACAAATAAAATTATTCAGAGAATCAACGAAACAAAAAGCTGGTTCTTTGAGAAAATCAACAAGATAGACAAACCCTTAGCCAAACTAACTAAAAAGCAGAGAGAATCTATCCAAATCAACAAAATCAGATGAAAAGGGTGACATAACTACAGACACTGAGGAAATTCAAACAATCATTAGGTCATACTACAAAAGCCTATATGCCACAAAATTTGAAAACCTAAATGAAATGGACAATATTCTTGATAGATTCCATCTTCCAACATTAAGTCAAGATCAGGTAGAAAGACTGAATAGCCCTATATCCCCCAAGGAAATTGAAGCAGTCATTCACAGTCTCCCCTCCAAAAAAAGCCCTGGGCCAGATGGTTTCAGCGCGGAATTCTACCAGACCTTCAAAGAAGTGCTAACACCAATTCTCCTCAAACTATTCCACAAAATAGAAACAGAAGGTACATTACCAAACTCATTCTATGAAGCGACAGTCACCCTGATACCTAAACCACACAAAGACCCAAGAAAAAAAAGAGAACTTCAGACCTATCTCTCTTATGAACATTGATGCAAAAATACACAATAAAATACTTGCAAACCGAATCCAAGAACACATCAAAGATATCATCCACCACGACCAAGTAGGCTTCATCCCAGGCATGAAAGGGTGGTTCAACATATGGAAATCCATCAATGTAAACCACCACATAAACAAACTGAAGGAGAAAACCACATGATCATCTCCTTAGATGCTGAAAAAGCATTTGACAAAGTCCAACACCCATTCATGTTTAATGTCTTGGAGAGATCAGGGATACAAGCACATATCTAAATATAGTAAAGGCAATATACAGCAAGCCTATAGCCAACAGCAAACTCAATGGAGAGAAACTTAAATCAATCCCCCTGAAATCAGGGACAAGACAAGGCTGCCCACTCTCCCCATACCTCTTCAACATAGTACTTGAAGTCCTAGCCAGAGCAATAAGACAACTAAAGGAGATCAAGGGAATACAAATCAGAAAGGAAGAGGTCAAAGTGTCACTATTCGCAGATGATATGATAGTATATATGAGTGACCCCAAAAATTCAGCGGGAGAACTCCTCCAGCTGATAAACACCTTCAGCAAAGTGGCAGGATACAAAATCAACTCAAAAAAATCAGAAGCCCTCCTGTATACCAAAGACAAAAGGGCCGAGAAAGAAATTAGGGAAACAACACCCTTCACAATAGCCACTAATAACATAAAGTACCATGGGGTGACTCTAACCAAGCAAGTGAAAGACCTGTTTGAGAAAAACTTCAAGTCTCTGAAGAAAGAAATTGAAGAAGATATCAGAAGATGGAAAGATCTCCTGTGCTTATGGATTGGTAGGATTAACATTGTGAAAATGGCCATCCTGCCAAAAGCAATCTACAGATTCAATGCAATTCCCATCAAAATACCAACTCAATTCTTTACAGACCTTGAAAAAAAATTCTCATCTTCATATGGAGAAACAAAAAACCCAGAAACTCCAAAACGATCCTGTACAGCAACAGATCATCTGGAGGTATCTCCATCCCCGATCTCAAGGTGTACTACAGAGCAATAGTAATAAAAATTGCATGGTATTGGCATAGAAACAGAAAGGAGGATCAATGGAACGGCATAGAAGACCCAGAAATAAGCCCACACACCTATGAATACTCGATTTTTGACAAAGAAGCCAAAACCATTCAATGGAAAAAAGACAGCATCTTCAACAAGTGGTGCTGGTCCAACTGGATGTCCACATGCAGAAAAATGAAAATAGATCTATATTTATCACGCTGCACAAAACTAAACTCCAAGTGGATCAAACCCTCAGTATAAAATCAGATACTCTAAATCTGTTAGAAGGAAAAGTGAGGAACAGCCTAGAACTCATTGGCACAGGAGACAACTTCATGAACAGAACGCCAACAGCACAGGCCCTAAGAGCAACAATCAATAAATGGGACCTCATGAAACTGAAAAGCTTCTGTAAAGCAAAGGACAACATCATCAAAACAAAACTACTGCCTACAGATTGGGAAAGAATCTTCACTAACCCTTTATCTGACAGAGGACTAATATCCAGTATATACAAAGAACTAAAGAAGCTGAAAAGCAGCAAACCAAGTAATCCAATTAAAAAATGGGGAACAGAGCTAAACAGAGAATTCTCGACAGAGGAATATCGAATGGCAGAGAAACACTTAAAGAAATGCTCAACCTCATTAGCCATCAGGGAAGTGCAAATCAAAACGACCCTGAGATATCACCTTACACCCATCAGAATGGCCAAAATGAAAAACTCAAGTGACAACACATGCTTGAGAGGTTGTGGAGAAAGGGGAACCCTCCTCTACTGCTGGTGGGAATGTAAATTGGTACAACCACTCTGGAAATCTATCTGGTGCTTTCTAAGACAATTAGGAATAGTGCTTCCTCAAGACTCAGCTATACCACTGCTAGGTATATACCCAAACTTTGCTCAAGTACACAAAAGGGATACTTGCTCAACCATGTCTATAGCAGCTTTATTTGTAATAGCCAGAACCTGGAAACAACCCAGATGTCCATCAACGGAGGAATGGGTACAGAAATTGTGGTATTTTTACACAATGGAATACTACTCAGCAATCAAAAAGGAGGAAATCATCAAATTTGCAGGCAAATGGTGGGATCTAGAAAAGATCATTCTGAGTGAAATATCCCAGAAGGAGAATGACAAACACGGTATATACTCACTTATATAGACCTATAAGATATGATAAACATAATGAAATCTATACACCTAAGAAAGATAATCAATTGAGCAGACATGGGGTAAGATGATCAATCCTCATTTAGAAAGACAGATGGGATGTGCATTGAACGTATGACAGGAGTCTACTGAGCGCATCTGAAAGTAGCAGTGTTTTCAAAGCAAAGACTCATGACCAAACCTTTGGCAGAGTACAGGGAATCATAAGAAAGAAGGGGAGTTAGTCTGATGGGGAAAGGATAGGAGCTCCACAAGGACCAAATATATCTGGGCACAGGGTCTTTTCTGAGACTGACATTCAACCAAGGACCATGTATGGATATAACCTAGAACCTCCACTCAGATGTAGCCTGTGGTAGCTCAGTAACCAATTGATTTCCCAAAGTGAGGGGAACAAGAACTATTTCTAACAGGAACTCAATGACTGGCTCTTTGGTCTCCCCACCCCCGAAGGGAGGAGCAGTCCTGTTAGGCCACAGAGGAGGGCTTTGCAGCCAGTCCTGAAGATACCTGATAAAACAGGATCAGATGAATGGGGAGTGGACTATCAGTGGACTTGGAAAGGGGCACAGTGGAGATGAGGGAGTCAGGGAGGGACTGGGAGGGAATAAGGGAGCTGGACACGGCTGGGATACAGAGTTAATAAAATGTAACTTATAAGAAAAAATAAAATTAAAAAAAAAGAAGATAAACAAGAAAGAGGACCTGGGGTAAGATGATCAATCCTCACTTAGAAAGACAAATGGAATGTGCATTGGACATAGGAAAAAACAAGTAACAGGATGGGAGCCTACCACAGAGGACCTCTGAAAGACTCTACCTAGCAGTGTATCAAAGCAGAAACTGGGACTCATGACCAAAGTTTCGGCAGAGTGCAGGGAATCATGTGAAGGAAGGGGGAGTTACTGTGACATGGAGAGGACAGGAGTTCCACAAGGACCAAATATATCTGATCGGTAGGATTAACAGTGAAAATGGCCATCCTACCAAAAGCAATCTACAGATTCAATGCAATTCCCATCAAAGTACCAACACAATTCTTTACAAACCTTGAAAGAAAAAGTCTAAACTTCATATGGAATAACAAGAAACCCAGAATTGCTAAAACAATCCTCTACAATAAAAGGTCTTCTGGAGGTATCTCCATCCCTGACCTCAAGCTACACTAAAGAGAAATACTAATAAAAAACTGCATGTTATTAGCATAGAAACAGAAAGGAGGATCAATGGAACTGAATAGAAGACCCAGAAATAAACCCAAATATCTATGAATACTTGATTTTTGACAAAGAAGCCAAAACCATTCAATAGAAAAAAGACAGCATCTTCAACAAATGGTGCAGGTCCAACTAGATGTCTACATGCAGAAAAATGATAATAGATCCACATTTATCACCCTGCACTAAATTAAATTCCAAGTGGCTCAAAGACCTCAACATAAAACCAGATACTCTAAATCAGTTAGAATAAAATTGGGGAAGAGCCTAGAAGTTATTGGCACAGGAGACAACTTCCTGAACAGAACACCAACAGCACAGGCTCTAAAAGCAACAATCAGTAATTGGAACCTCATGAAACTGAAAAGCTTCTGTAAAGCAAAAGACACTGTTGTCTGAACAAAATGACAGCCTACAGACTGGGAAAGGATCTTCACCAACCCTATATCTGACAGACCTAATATCCAGAATATATAAAGAACTAAAGAAGTTAAAAAGGAACATATCAAGTAATCCGATTTAAAAAAATGGGGTACAGAGCTAAACAGAGAATTCTCTGTAGAGGAATGTAGAACGGCAGAGAAACACTTAAAGAAATGCTCAAAGTCCTTAGCCATCAGGGAGATGCAAGTCAAAATGACCCTGAGATTTCACCTGACACCCATTAGAATGGCTAAGATAAAAAACTCAGGTGACATCACCTGCTGGACAGCTTGTAAAGAAAGGGGAACGCTTCTCCATTGCTGGTGGGAATGTAAACTTGTACAACCACTTTGGAAATCAATCTGGACCTTTCTCAGACAATTAGGAATAGTGCTTCCTCTAGATTGGCTACACCACTCCTAGCCATATATCTAAATGATGCTCAAGTACACAACAAGAACAATCACGGGGTTTTTTTTTTCAACCATTTTTGTAGCAACTTTATTCACAATAGCCAGAACTTGGAAACAACCCAGATGCCCCTCAAATGAGGAACTGATACAGAAAGTGTAGTACATTTACACAATGGAATACTACTCAGCAATTAAAATTAATGAAATCATGACATTTGCAGGAGAATAGTGGGAACTGCGAAATATCATCCTGAGTGAGGTATCCCAGAAGCAGAAAGACTCACACGGTGTATATTCACTTTTAAATGGATATTAGACCTATAAAATAGGATAAACATGCTAAAGAAGCTAAACAAGAAGGAGGACCCAGGGTGAAATGATTAATCCTTGCTTAGAAAGACAAATGGGATGGACATTGGAAGTCAGAGAAAAGAAGAAGCAGGACAGGAGCCTACCATAGAGGGACTCTGAAAGACTACACCTAGCAGTGTATCAAAGCAGATGCTGAAACACATGGCCAAACTTTGGGAAGAATGCAGGGAATTATATGAAAGAAGGGGGAGTTAGTATGACCAGGAGAGGACAGGAGCTCCACAAGGACCAAATATATCTGGGCACAGAGGTCTTATATGAGACTTTCTCCAACGAAGGACCATGTAGGGATAAACCTAGAACCCCTGCTTGGATGTAGCCCATGGCAGCTCAGTATCCAGGTGGGTAACCTAGTAAGGGGAACAGGGACTGTCTCTGACAGGAACTCAATGGCTGGCTCTTTGACCTCCCACATTCCTTGAGGGAGGAATAGCCTTCCTAGGCCACAGAGGAGGACATTGCTGCCAATCCTGAAGAAACCTCATAAGCTAGAATCAGATGGAAGGGGAGGAGGACCTCCCCTATCAGTGGACTTGGAAAGGGGCAGGGATGAGATGAGGGAGGGAGGGTAGGACTGGGAGGGAATGAGGGAGTGGGCTACAGCTGGGATACAAAGTAAATAATCTGTGATTAATATTTAAAAAATAAAAATTTAATTAAATGAAAGAAAACAACCCATAACTTTCTTAGCTTAGAAGTCTGATTCCAAAGTACTTTCAATGTCTGTCTCATTAGGAGCCCATGGCCCATTGAAAAAGAACAGTTTCTGCCTTCCTTATATAAAAATAACATAATCCATAGTCCATTTGATATAGTAATACAGTTCAGAGACTTAACAGTAGGAGTTTTAGAAAATAGGAAATCTGTTAGGAAAATACAGTCTAGAGAAATAAAGTGGTGGATTTGTTCAGATTCTTCCCAGTACCATGCTATACTCTCAGGCTCTGTGGATACTGTATCCCTGTGGATACTGTTCCCACAGAACTATAGCCTAATCCTCCTGTCCCAAGTAATGGACTGCTAAATACTGCCATGGACATCTTCACAGCTCACTAATAGGAAGTCCAGTCTTATTTTTTTTGTGTAATAGGAAGAATTCAAAGTAGTTGGAATGCAGCAGTGAATGAAAGAAGCCACCCATCCCCCAACAATCATGTACTTTACATTGTTATAACCAGATAGCAAACATCAGTTTTTCTAACTGAATACTACTGAGAGTAAACTTTCAGGAGTAGGTTACTTGTGGAGTGGGTTATAAATCAAATCAGACAATTAATCAAACAACATTTGTGCTAAGATTGTAGAAGCATATCATATTGGTAGGTCACTGCTATAGATTATATTTAGAGGTTGCAGCTAATTTCCTGGATATCTTTCTCCTCTGGTAGCATACAGCGTATCTTCTAGTACCATGAACACTAGTCAACTGTGGTAAAGCCTCTAGTTAGCATGCAGCCCTACAGCTCCATGTGCAATGAGATATGTAAGAATTGTCTTCAATAATAGGGCCTTACCTTTGTGGAGAGCCTTGTGGGCTCTGTGTTCTTGCCCCAGCATCCTGTCCTGCTTTGAAGTGAGACAGAAAAAGAGAGAACAGATCCTCAAGAACCAGCAGCCTAAGGGGTCCAGTGATAGACACCTCCCTGTCTTGCCCAAGGTCATTGGCCTGGTCCCAGGTACCCTCATGGAAGACCAAAACAACCTGCTCAGCAAAAGGTAGGTAGTCTGGCTGTACTATGCCAGTATCCATCCAGGGCTTCAGAACTCAGGGGTGTCTTCTCTACACTCAAGACACAGCAGCCAGATCCCATTATTGAGGTGGATGGAGCAATGGCTTCTGACCTCTTCACAGTACTTTCCACCAGCCAGCACTTCACAGAGGACCAGTGGCTGAACATGCAGGCCTTCTCCATACTATGAAAATGGCTGTTTCACAGTGACCCCGAGGAACCAAGCAGTCCAGATGCAGATGACAAGTCAGAGCTGGAGGATTCCACCCTGTCTATGCTCTCTGCTTCTTCCACACCCAACCAACTGCTTCTTTCTCAGGAGCAACTGAGTGAGATGGCCTTTGAGTACTGCCAGCACCTATTGGAGCAGAACAACTGGAGAGCATTGAGGAAGTGGGGTGTTCACCTACAAAAAGCTTGCCTGATGAAACTGATGCTGAGACTCACAGCCAAACACTGTTCAGAGTGCAAAGAGACTTGTGGAAGAATCAGAGGATGTATAGAAGGGAGAGGACAGGAGGGACACAAGAAGACCAACAGAGCCAACTAAACAGTGCTGGGGCGGTGGTGTGTAGATGACAGGACTTGCAGAGATTAAAGCACCAACCAAAGACCATGTGTACACTAGGACCTAGGCTCCCTACACAGATGTAACCAATGGGCAGTTCTGGCTTCATGTGAGTTACCTAGTAAGGGGAGCAATTAAGGAATGGATACAGAAATTGTGGTAGTTTTACACAATGGAATACTACTCAGTAATTAAAAAAAGAACAAGGAAATCATGAAATTTGCAGGCAAATGGTGGTATCTGGAAAAGATCATCCTGAGTGAGGTATCCCCAGAGCAGAAAGACACACGTGGTATATACTCACTTATTTAGATCTATAAGATAAGATAAACATACTAAAATATGTGCACCTAAAGAAGATAAACAAGAAAGAGGAACCAGGGTAAGATGATCAATCCTCACTTAGAAAGACAAGTGGGATGGGCATTGGATGTAGGAGGAAAAAAGAAACAGTACAGGAGCCTACCACAGAGAGCCTCTGAAAGACTACCTAGCAGTGTATCAAAGCAGACACTGAGACTCATAACCAAATGTTCAGCAGAGTGCAGGGAATCATATGAAAGAAAGGGGAGTTAATATGTCCTGGAGAGGATAGGAGTTCCACAAGGACCAAATATATCTGAGCACAGGGGTCTTATATGAGACTGATTCTCCAACCAAGGACCATATATGGATATAACCTAGAACCTCTGCTCAGATGTAGCCCGTGATAGCTCAGTATCCAAGTGGGTACACAGTAAGGGGAACAGGGACTATTTCTGACATGAACTCTATGGCAGGCTCTTTGACCTCCCCACCCCCAAGAGAGGAACAGCCTTGCTAGGCCACAGAAGAGGATTTTGCAGACAGTTCTGAGGATTCCTGATAAACCAGGGTCAGATGAAAGGGGAGGAGGACCTCTTCGAGTAGTGGACTTGGAAAGGGGCAGGGAGGAGATGAGGGAGGGAAGGGGGGTTGGAAGAGAATGAGGGAGCAGGATACAGCTGAGATACAGAGTTAATAAAATGTAACTAATAATAAAAATAAATTTAAAAATTAGAACAATAAAGAGATGCATGCTATAAAAACAAAAAGAAAATGCCTTTGTAAAATTGGTCTATTGGCAAGTCTGTAAAGGCATTTTTTTAATTAGTAATTTATGGGAGAGGGTCCAGCTCATTGTGGATAGTGACATCCCTGGGCCTGTAATCATTGATTTCATCATGAGAAAGCAAGCATGGTAAGCCATGGAGACTAAGCCAGTAACCTGCCTGTAACCTCCATGGCCTTGCCATCAGCTCCTGCCTCCAGGTTCCTGTCCTGTTTGAGTTACTGATTTCCCACAGAGATAAAATATTATGCGGAAATGTAAGTTGAAACAAACACTTTCTTGCCCAAGTAACTTTGGTCATGGTGTTTCTTTAGAGCAATATTAACCTTAAGACAGAATGTTGTCAAACTGCCTTCTAATATTTATGTTCATGTCCATTGATTAGTGCTACTTCCAGCCTTGGTCAGAGAAGCTTCCTATTATTTTGGGTGGTTGTCAGTGCAAAGAATAATAACTGCTCAATGTGCTGAGAATAAGTTACAGTGAGTGCTCATTAGAAGATGGATTATCTATATCAACATCACCAAGAATCAAATCACATCATGGAAAATTGCACAGAAAGAATGTAAGACCCTGAAGATAAAGAAGAGTGCTGTGACATAGCCATATCACATTAAATTAATGAACATATGAATCCACGGAAGCTATGGTTACTTTTAGAACGTGTACAAAGATTAGACCAATGACAAAATCCCAGTATTAAAAGGAGAGGTATTTGTTGGCTGTTCTCTTTATGCATGAATAGGATCTTTTAAGATTTTTTCCATTTATATTGGAATGTCAACTAATGCTGCTGTATAGATCTTGTTAAGGTGGCCACAGGGTTAATGTTTCATGAGTATGAGTGTAGCTCTCTATCTTAAATAGAAGACACTGTCTTAAAGCAGACATTCTGGTTCCTTGGTTCTTGAAGCAAAGTCAAAGGAGCGAAATAAAGGCATATAAATAGGAAAGAAAGCAGAATATTTTTCTTTCTTTCTTTTTTCTTTTAGTTTTTTTTTTTTTGGCAGATAATGTGATATATATGTTAGACCCTGAAGACTCAACCAGAAAATTATTAGATATTATTAAGTAATTTCTTTTTTAACTATTTTATTTTTATTAATTATAGTTTATTCACTTTGTATCCCCCCATACTTCCCTCCCTCCTCCCCTCCCAGTCCTATCCTCTCTCTTCCCCACCCGTGTCCCTCTCCCAGGCCACTGAAAAGGGAGGTCCTCCTCCCTTTTTCTCTGACCCTAGTCTATCAGGTCTCATGAGGTGTGGCTGCATTGTTTTCTTCTGGGGCCTAGTAAGGCTGCTCCCATGTCAGGGGAAGGTGATCAAAGAGCAGGCCAATTAGTTCATGTCAGAGACAGTCCCTGTTCCCATTACTATAGAGGCCACTTGGATACTGAACTGCCATAGACTACCTCTGTGCAGGGGTTCTAAACCATCTCCATGAGTGGTCCTTGGCTGGAGTATCAGTTTCAGAAAAGACCCCTGTGCCCAGACTTTTAGGATCTGTCACTGTCCTTGTGGAGCTCCTGTCCTCTCCAGGTCTTAACTATTCCCACTTCTTTCATAAGATTCCCTGCACTCTGCCCAAAGTTTGGCTTTGAGTCTCAACATCTGCTTCAAAATCATGGAGGATAGATCCTTTCAGAGGCCCTCTGTGGTAGGCTCCTGACTGTTCCCTGTTTTCTCCCTCCTCTGATGCCCATCCTCTTTGCCTTTCTGAATGGGGTTTGAACATCTTAGCCAGAGTCTTCCTTCCTGATTAGCTTCCTTAGGTGTACAGATTTTAGTATGTTTATCCTATATTATATATCTAATATCCACTTATGAGTGAGTATATACCCTGTGTGTCTCTCTGCTTCTGGGATACCTCACTCAGGATGATCTTTTCCAGTTCTCACCATTTACCTGCAAATTTCATGATTTCCTTGTTTTTGTTTTTGTTTTTGTTTTTATCACTGCACTTTCTCAGACAATTAGGAATAGTACTTCGTCAAGATCCAGCTATACCACTGCTAGGCATATATCCAAAAGACACTCAAGTATACAACAAGGACATCTGCTCAACCATGTTTGTAGCAGCTTTATTTGTAATAGCCAGAAGCTGGAAACAGCCCAAATGCCCCTCAGTTGAGGAAGGGATACAGAAATTGTGGCACATCTACACAATAAAATATTACTCAGCGATAAAAAACAAGGAAATCATGAAATATTAAGTAATTTCAACAGAAAAGCAGGCATGGAGTCACTATTCTTTCCTAGCTGAAGAGTTGTTGGTAAGTTGCTTCTGGGGGAGAGAAAGTCACTCAAATTTGTAATTTTGCCACTGGAAGCTAGTCTGTGCTCCAGTAAATGTCCTTACACCATACACATATAACTAGCACTAATTGGACTTAAGAGGATAAAGAAAAAAATTTAATGGGAAGGCATTAAGTAGAAAGAGATTTTATCATGTGGTTGGATGGATATTATAACTACACATTGTACAGATACATGAAATTTACAAAGAATAAATTAAGTTTAAAAAATAGGAATCTCAGATCTCCATCTTTGGTGATTAAAATTAGCATGACTATTCTTTTGTAGGTGTTTCTGGCAATATTCCATCTCCCCTTGGATTTTGACTCATTTCTTGTATGGCTTCTTCTAGCTTCTACAACTTTCTTTTCTTTTTTTTATTTTTATTTTTTTTATCAGTTACATTTTATTAACTCTGTATCCCAGCCGTGTCCCGATCCCTCATTCCCTCCCAGTCCCTCCCTCCCTCCCTCCCTCATCTCCACCATGCCCCTTTCCAAGTCCACTGATAGAGGGGACCTCCTCCCCATTCATCTGATCCTGTTTTATCAGGTATCTTCAGGACTGGCTGCAAAGCCCTCCTCTGTGGCCTAACAGGACTGCTCCTCCCTTCGGGGGTGGGGAGACCAAAGAGCCAGTCATTGAGTTCCTGTTAGAAATAGTCCCTGTTCCCCTCACTTTGGGAAACCAATTGGTTACTGAGCTACCACAGGCTACATCTGAGTGGGGGTTCTAGGTTATATCCATACATGGTCCTTGGTTGAATGTCAGTCTCAGAAAAGACCCTGTGCCCAGATATATTTGGTCCTTGTGGAGCTCCTATCCTTTCCCCATCAGACTAACTCCCCTTCTTTCTTATGATTGATTCCCTGTACTCTGCCAAAGGTTTGGTCATGAGTCATTGCTTTGAAAACACTGCTACTTAGAGTCTTTCAGATGCACTCAGTAGACTCCTGTCATATGTTCAATGCACATCCCATCTGTCTTTCTATATAAGGATTGATCATCTTACCCCATGTCTGCTCAATTGATTATCATTTTAGGTGTATAGATTTCATTATGTTTATCATATCTTATAGGTCTATATAAGTGAGTATATCCCATGCTTGTCTTTCTCCTTCTGGGATATTTCACTCAGAATGATCTTTTCTAGATCCCACCATTTGCCTGCAAATTTGATGATTTCCTCCTTTTTGATTGCTGAGTAGTATTCCATTGTATAAAAATACCACAATTTCTGTACCCATTCCATCGTTGATGGACATCTGGGTTGATTCCAGGTTCTGGCTATTACAAATAGAGCTGCTATAAACATGGTTGAGCAAGTGTCCTTTTTGTGTACTTGAACAAACTTTGGGTATATACCTAGCAGTGGTATAGCTGGGTCTGGAGGAAGCACTATTCCTATTTGTCTTAGAAAGCGCCAGATAGATTTCCAGAGTGGTTGTACCAGTTTACATTCCCACCAGTAGTGCAGGAGGGTTCCCCTTTCTCCACAACCTCTCCAGCATGTGTTATCGCTTGAGTTTTTGATCTTGGCCATTCTGATGGGTGTAAGGTGATATCTCAGGGTCGTTTTGATTTGCATTTCCCTGATGGCTAATGAGGATGAGCATTTCTTTAAGTGTTTTTCTGCCATTCGATATTCCTCTGTCGAGAATTCTCTGTTTAGCTCTGTTCCCCATTTTTTAATTGGATTACTTGGTTTGCTGCTTTTCAGCTTCTTTAGTTCTTTGTATATACTGGATATTAGTCCTCTGTCAGATAAAGGGTTAGTGAAGATTCTTTCCCAATCTGTAGGTAGTCGTTTTGTTTTGATGACGGTATCCTTTGCTTTACAGAAACTTTTCAGTTTCATGAGGTCCCATTTATTGATTGTTGCTCTTAGAGCCTGTGCTGTTGATGTTCTGTTCAGGAAGTTGTCTCCTGTGCCAATGAGTTCTAGGCTGTTCCCCACTTTTTTTTCCCAATTGATTTAGGGTATCTGGTTTTATGTTGAGGTCCTTGATCCACTTTGACTTTAGTTTTGTGCAGGGTGATAAATATGGATCTATTTTCATTTTTCTGCATGTAGACATCCAGTTGGTCCAGCACCATTTGTTAAAGATGCTGTCTTTTTTCCATTGAATGGAATTGGCTTCTTTGTCGAATATCGAGTATTCATAGGTGTGTGGATTTATTTCTGGGTCTTCTATGCCATTCCATTGATCCTCCTTTCTGTTTCTATGCCAATACCATGCAGTTTTTATTACTGTTGCCCTGTAGTACAGCTTGAGATCAGGAATGGAGATACCTCCAGATGATCTGTTGTCGTACAGGAACGTTTTGGAGATTCTGGGTTTTTTGTTTCTCCATATGAAGCTGAGAATCTTTTTTTCAAGGTCTGTAAAGAAATGAGTTGGTATTTTGATGGGAATTGCATTGAATCTGTAGATTGCTTTTGGCAGTATGGCCATTTTCACAATGTTAATCCTACCAATCCATGAGCACGGGAGATCTTTCCATCTTCTGATATCTTCTTCGATTTCTTTCTTCAGAGACTTGAAGTTTTTCTCAAACAGGTCTTTCACTTGCTTGGTTAGAGTCACACCAAGGTACTTTATGTTATTAGTGGCTATTGTGAAGGGTGTTGTTTCCCTAATTTCTTTCTCAGCCTTTTTGTCTTTGGTATATAGGAGGGCTTCTGATTTTTTTGAGTTGATTTTATATCCTGACACTTTGCTGAAGGTGTTTATCAGCTGAAGGAGTTCTCTGGTTGAATTTTTGGGGTCGCTCATGTATACTATCATATCATCTGCAAATAGTGACACTTTGACCTCTTCCTTTCCGATTTGTATCCCCTTGATCCCCTTTAGTTGTCTTATTGCTCTGGCTAGGACTTCAAGTACTATGTTGAAGAGATATGGGGACAATGGACAGCCTTGTCTTGTCCCTGATTTCAGTGGGATTGATTTAAGTTTCTCTCCATTGAGTTTGATGTTAGCTATAGGCTTGCTATATATTGCCTTTACTATGTTTAGGTATATTGCCTTTACATATGTTTATATGCCTTGTATCCCTGATCTCTCCAAGACTTTAAACATGAATGGGTGTTGGACTTTGTCAAATGCTTTTTCAGCATCTAAGGAGATGATCATGTGGTTTTTCTCCTTCAGTTTGTTTATGTAGTGGATTACATTGATGGATTTCCGTATGTTGAACCACCCTTGCATGCCTGGGATGAAGCCTACTTGGTCATGGTGGATGATATCTTTGATGTGTTCTTGGATTCGGTTTGCAAGTATTTTATTGAGTATTTTTGCGTCAATGTTCATAAGAGAGATAGGCCTAAAGTTTTCTTTTTTTGTCGGGTCTTTGTGTGGTTTAGGCATTAAGGTGACTGTGGCTTCATAGAATGAGTTTGGTAGTGTTCCTTCTGTTTCTATTTTGTGGAATAGCTTGAGGAGAATTGGAGTTAGCAGTTCTTTGAAGGTCTTGTAGAATTCTGCGCTGAAGCCATCTGGTCCAGGGCTTTTTTTGGAGGGGAGACTGTAAATGACTGCTTCGATTTCCTTGGGAGATATAGGGCTATTCAGTCTTTCTACCTGATCTTGACTTAGTTTTGGTAGATGGAATCTTTCAAGAAAATTATCCATTTCATTTAGATTCTCAAATTTTGTGGCATATAGGCTTTTGTAGTATGACCTAATAATTGTTTGGATTTCCTCAATGTCTGTGGTTATGTCCCCATTTTCATTTCTGATTTTGCTGATCTGGATAGTTTCTCTCTGCTTTTTAGTTAGTTTGGCTAAGGGTTTGTCTATCTTGTTGATTTTCTCAAAGAACCAGCTTTTTGTTTTATTGATTCTTTGGATAGTTTTATTTGTTTCTAGTTGATTGATTTCAGCCCTTAGTTTGATTATTTCCAGCCATCTGCTCCTCTTGGGTGTATCTGCTTCTTTTTTTTCTAGGGTTTTCAGTTGGGCCATTAAGTTGTTTGTATGTGATGTTACGAATTTCTTCTTGCAGGCACTTAGTGCTATAAATTTTCCTCTGAGCACTGCTTTCAATGTGTCCCATAAATTTGGGTATGTTGTGCCTTCCTTTTCATTGAATTCTAGGAAGTCTTTAAGTTCTTTCTTTATTTCTTCCTTAACCCAGCTGTCATTGAGTAGTAAGTTGTTCAGTTTCCATGTGCGTGTCGGCTTTTTGTTGTTTCTGCTGTTGTTGAGGTCGAGCTTTAGGCCATGGTGGTCAGATAGTATACAAGGGATTATTTCAATCCTTTTGTATCTGTTGAGGCTTGCTTTGTGGCCCACTATATGGTCTATTTTGGAAAAGGTTCCATGCAGTGCTGAAAAGAAGGTGTACTCTTTTGAGTTTGGGTGAAATGATCTGTAGACGTCTATTAGGTCCATTTGATTTAGGATTCTGTGAGTGCTTTTATTTCCCTATTTGGTGTCTGTCTAGTTGATCTGTCCCTTGGTGAGAGTGGAGTGTTGAAGTCTCCCACTATTAAGGTATTAGGATCAATGTATGATTTAAGCTTTAATAATGTTTCATTTACGAATGTCGGTGCTCTTGTATTTGGGGCATAGATATTCAAGATTGTGATGTCCTCTTGGTGGATTTTTCCTTTGATGAGAATATAGTGGCCCTCCTTATCTTTTTTGATTAACTTGGGTTGAAAGTCTATTTTATTAGATATTAGGATGGCTACTCCAGCTTGTTTTCTGGAACCATTTGCTTGAAAAACCGTTTTCCAGCCCTTTCCTCTGAGGTAGTGTTTGTCTTTGTTGCATAGGTGTGTTTCTTGGATGCAACAGAATGTTGGATCCTGTTTCCTTAACCATTCTGTTAGCCTGTGTCTTTTTATTGGTGAGTTGAGTCCATTGATATTGATAGATAATAGTGACCAATGCATGTTAGTTCCTTTTGTAATGGAGTCGATGATCTAACCCTGTTTCATTGCTTGTTTTCTTTTCATTTTTGTTGGGACATTATCTGTATGCCCTGTTTTCTTGGGTGAATTTGTTTTCATTGGATTGGAGTTTTCCTTCTAGTTTCTTCTGTAGGGATGGTTTGCTGTGTAGATATTGTGTAAATTTAGTTTTGTCATGGAATATTTTGTTTTCTCCATCTATGTTGATTGAAAGCTTTGCAGGGTATAGTAGTCTGGGTTGACATTTGTGATCTCTTAGAGTCTTCATGATACTTGCCCAGGCCCTTCTGGCTTTCATAATTTCTGATGAGAAGTCCGGTGTGATTCTGATAGGTCTTCCTTCATATGTTACTTGGCCTTTTTCCCTTGCTGCTTTTAATATCTTTTCTTTGTTCTGTAGATTTAGTGTTTTGACTATGATGTGACGTGACGTGTTTCTTTTCTGGTCTAGTCTATTTGGAGTTCTGTAGGCCTCTTGTATATTTATGGACATCTCTTTCTTTAAGTTGGGAAAATTTTCTTTTATGATTTTCTTGAAAATATTTTCTGGACCTGGGAGCCTGGAGTCTTCTTTTTCATCAATTCCTATTATTCTTAGATTTTGTCTTTTCATAGCATCCTTGATTTCTTGGATATTTTGTGATTGGAACTTTTCTGATTTTACTTTTTCTTTGAGAGAAGTATCCATTTCTGCAAGTGTGTCTTCAGCTCTAGAGATTCTCTCTTCCATCTCTTGTATTCTGTTGGTGATGCTTACTTTTGTGGTTCCTGCTCTTTTCTCCAAGTTCTCCAGCTCAAGGGTTTTCTCATTTTGTGTTTTCTTTATTGATTCTAATTCTGCTTTCATGCCTTGCACCATTTCTTTCATGTGTTTGAATTTTGAATTCCTGTCTCTCTACGATGGCCTCTATTTTTTTTTTTTTTCATTTCCTTTTCATATGCCACTAATTTTTCCTCTACTTGTGTATCTATTTGTTTGGCTATGTTTGCCTGTGTTTCTTTAAGGATATTGTCTATTTCTTCTTCCTTTGCCTCCAGTTGACTGGCCTTCTCTTTGAAAGACTTGTTCATTTCCTCCTTATGAGCCTCAAATAATTGGGCAAGCATGGCTTTAAAATCATTTTCCTGTGCTTCTGCTGAATTGGTGTATCCATCGATTCTGGGGTTTGCTGGTGAAGTCATGATGTCCTGATTTATGTTGGAAGTGTTCTTTCGCCTACCTCTGGCCATTGGCTTATCTGAAACCTTCCCTGTTTGTTTTTGGATTCTGCAGATCAGACTGGTGCTGTCTCTCTCTGGTGTCTGGAGAGTTCTTCAGGAAGCTGAGCACTCTCAGCGTGTGCTGAGGACTAGCTGTACCTGTGGGAGGAAAGTACGCAGGCGCAAACGGGGCAAATGCAAGCGTGTGTGTGCGGGCGCGCACGCGTGTGTGTCTGTGTGTGTAAGTGTGCGTGGATGAGTTTCTCGAGGGACAGAGTGATGGCTAATGTTGAACCCTTGAGTGTGTGGGAGGGGCTCTGCACTATATATGTCGCAGGCGCTAATGATGATCGCAGCGCAGTTTCTGGCATTAACTGTCTTAGCTCCTCAATCAGGCCCACAGGGCAGGAACTTCAATGTCCCTAGTGCCCCTCTGTTTCCCAAAGTGGGTATGTGGGTGGGAGGGGGGTTCGATGCCTGGCTTCTGATTTAGAAGGACCCAGGATCTGGGGAACTGCAGATTCTCAAGGGTGCACTCACTTACAGGCAGGTCTCTTGGCAGAGATCTTGGTATCTGGGGCTCTCTGCTGTCTGGTTTGGCCCTGCTTCTTTGATGTGTTCCGCCAGTTCTGTGCTGCTGTCACTGCCAGGTTCTGAGGTCTTGCTGCAGCTGGAGATTTCAGGGTGGTCACTTCAGCAGGGATGGGGTAACCAGGCTCTCTGTTCTCTGGTTTGGCCCTGGTTAGTCTTAAACTGGAGGGCTGTGGTGCCCCGCCAGTTCAGTGCTGCTCCGCCGCCACGTCCCGCTGTAACTGGAGACTGGGTTGCTAGTCCCAATGCTTTCTGGGAAGTCCTGGGATCTCTTCGTTGTGCTCTCCAAGCTTGGGAGGCCCAGCGCCTGGTGTGTCTAGCTTGTATGATGTTTCTGCCTGGTTTTGGTGAGTATATAGCGTATTCTCTGTCACTGTGGGATTGGGCGGGCCGTACCATCAGTGATGGTGATCCTGCGGAGCTAGTATGGTGTCTAGCAGATTCACGTCCTTGGAGGATGGTGCAGCCGCTGCGCAAATCTGGGACTCGGGGGTACGTACTGCTGGCTTTTGTGCCGCTAAAGTGCTTGGGGCTCCGTCTCAGCGGTTGTATACCCCAGGCAGTTAGGTCTGCGCTGAGAAAGATGAGTCCTCTGTGCCGCTGTGCCGAGGAGGAAGGAGGTCTGGGGGAAGGGAGTGCAGCAAGAACAAAGGATCTTTCTCTCCTTCCCCAAGCAAGTCTCCGGGTGACCAGAGGCCAAAGTTTTCACCGCCTGCGATGTTCCCTGGTGTTCAGAAAGCCTCGCTGTGGTTTTCCTGGGTTGGGGGTCCTTCCATTCTCCAACTCAGAAGATCAGGTATCCCACCGCTCAGAAACTGTGTGTGCTAGTCGCCATCTTGGCTCCGCCTCCTACAACTTTCTTTTCTAGGTGATGCTTTTTTTCTGGAAGTAGTTAGAATTTTGCCAATATCTTTATTGTCTTTAATGTATAGAATGTATTTTAGGTTTATTATAAACTTGATTTCTTGTATTGTATAGGTTTTAGTGTATATAGAGACATATTAGACATATTTAGATTACGGAGCTTCCATGTAATTTAAATGGTATCTGAAGATTAAGTACTTCTGAATTTATTTTTTTAATTAAATTTTTATTTTTTAATATTAGTTACAGTTTCTTAACTTTGTATCTCACCTCTAGTCCATTCCCTCATTCCCTCCCAATTTCCAAGTCCACTGATAGGGAAAGTCCTCCTTCCCTTCCATCTGACCCTAGCTTATCAGGTTTCTTCAGGACTGGCTGCAAAGTCCTCCTCTGTGGCCTAGCAAGTCTGCTCCTCCCTCATAGTGGGGGGTTGTCAAAAAGCCAGCCATTGAGTTCATGTCAGAAATAGTCCCTGTTCCCCTTACTAGGGTACCCACTTGGATACTGAGCTACCATGGGCTACATCTGAGCAGACATTCTAGCTTATATCCATACATGGTCCTTGGTTGGAGAAAAAGTCTCATAAAAGACCTCTGTGCCCAGATATATTTGGTCCTTGTGGAGCTCCTGTCCTCTTTAGGTCATACTAATTCCCCCTTCTTCCATATGCTTCCCTGAACTCTGCTGAAGGTTTGGTTATGAGTCTCAGTATCTGTTTTGATACACTGCTAGGAAGAGTCTTTCAGAGGCCCTCTTTGGTAGGCTCCTGTCCTGTTACTGTTTTCTCCTACTTCCAATGTCCATCCCATTTGTCTTTCTAAGTGAGGGTTGATCATCCTACCTCAGGTCTTCTTTCTTATTTATCTTCTTCAGGTGTAGAGATTTTAGTATGTTTATCCTATCTTATAGGTCTAGTATCCACTTATAAGTGAATATATATTGTGTGTGTCTTTCTGCTTCTGGGATACCTCACTCAGGATAATCTTTTCTTGATCCCACCATTTGCCTGCAAATTTCATGATTTCCTTTTTTTATTTTGAGCTGAATTTATTTTATGATATCATTTTCAGTAAAGTTGGATTGGACATGTGAGGATTATCTCATCTAAATTGTATCAAAACTTTTAGTACATTAATAAGCAATGACTTATGATATATTATTTTTGCATATCTGTCCTATATGAAGCATT